>NC_069504.1:226103430-226712145 GCF_027579735.1 Bombina bombina | reverse complement strand
ACTACTTAACGCAACCTAGTTACCATGGGTCCCAGACCGCATGTCTTATTGTTATATTTGGTCAGGGTAATAAGGCAGGCCGTATAGACCTCCCCCAATAGGGGGAGTAAAAGGGATTAAAGTGCTAAGAATAGTACTAATATAAACACAACCTAGTTACCATGGGTCCCAGACCCCATGTCTTGCTGTTATATTTGGTCAGGGTAATCAGGCAGGCCGTATAGACCTCCCCCGATAGGGGGAGTTACAGGGATTAAAGTGCTAAGAATAGTACTACTTAACGCAACCTAGTTACCATGGGTCCCAGCCGCATGTCTTGTTGTTATATTTGGTCAGGGTAATCTGGCAGGCCGTATAGACCTCCCCCGATAGGTGGAGTTACAGGGATTAAAGTGCTAAGAATAGTACTACTTAACACAACCTAGTTACCATGGGTCCCAGTCCACATGTCTTATTGTTATATTTTGTCAGGGTAATCAGGCAGACCATATAGACCTCCCCCGATAGGGGGAGTAAAAGGGATTAAAGTGCTAAGAATAGTATTACTTAACACAACCTAGTTACCATGGGTCCCAGACCGCATGTCTTGTTGTTATATTTTGTCAGGGTAATCAGGCAGACCATATAGACTTCCCCGATAGGGGGAGTTACAGGGATTAAAGTGCTAAGAATAGTACTACTTAACACAACCTAGTTACCATGGGTCCCAGACCGCATTTCTTATTGTTATATTTTGTCAGGGTAATCAGGCAGACCATATAGACCTCCCCCGATAGGGGGAGTAAAAGGGATTAAAGTGCTAAGAATAGTACTACTTAACACAACCTAGTTACCATGGGTCCCAGACCGCATGTCTTATTGTTATATTTGGTCAGGGTAATAAGGCAGGCCATATAGACCTCCCCCAATAGGAGGAGTTAAAGGGATTAAAGTGCTAAGAATAGTACTAATATAAACACAACCTAGTTACCATGGGTCCCAGACCACATGTCTTGTTGTTTTATTTGGTCAGGGTAATCAGGCAGGCCGTATAGACCTCCCCCGATAGGGGGAGTAACAGGGATTAAAGTGCTAAGAATAGTACTACTTAAAGGGACAGTTTACTCAAAAATGTTCTCCCCTTTAATTTGTTCCCAATGATCCACTTTACCTGCTGGAGTGTATTAAATTGTTTACAAGTAGCTCCTTTACCCTTATATTGGCATTTGAAATTGTTGATTTAGCATGTGGTATCCCCACCTATTCTGAAAGTTTGTGGCCGCACGTACCAGCTATAGATAAGCTTTGTAAACACAGCCAGCAGAAGAAATTACACTCCCAGTGCGATATAGCAGAGATAAGGTAATAAAATGTTGATTTTCCATTGTTCTCTCAAAGTACTGGTGATTGTTTTAAGGACAGATATAAGATAAAGAAGCAGGTATATGTACACAATGTGATACAGTAATGAGATCGGATTATACCTACAAGCTCAACCCATTTTATTAGGTTGTGGCTTCAAAACACAAAATCAGAGCTTTAGTATACAGAAATAAACCTTAAAAAGCTAATTTTCATACATTTTTTACGCTGCAGTTGGTAAAAAAAAGCAATTGTAAACACATTAAGGGAAAAACTATTTTACAGTATACTGTCCCTTTAACACAACCTAGTTACCATGGGTCCCAGCCGCATGTCTTGTTGTTATATTTGGTCAGGGTAATCTGGCAGGCCGTATAGACCTCCCCCGATAGGTTGAGTTACAGGGATTAAAGTGCTAAGAATAGTACTACTTAACACAACCTAGTTACCATGGGTCCCAGTCCGCATGTCTTATTGTTATATTTTGTCAGGGTAATCAGGCAGACCATATAGACCTCCCCCGATAGGGGGAGTAAAAGGGATTAAAGTGCTAAGAATAGTAGTACTTAACACAACCTAATTATGATGGATCCCAGACCCCATGTTTTATTATTATACTTTGTCAGGGTAATCATGCAGGCCATATAGACCTCCCCCGATATGGGGAGTAACAGGTATTAAACTGCTAAGAACAGTACTACTTAACACAACCTAGTTACCATGGGTCCCAGACCGCATGTCTTGTTGTGATACTTTGTCAGGGTAATCAGGCAGGCCATATAGACCTCCCCCGAAATGGGGAGTAACAGGTATTAAACTGCTAAGAACAGTACTACTTAACACAACCTAGTTACCATGGGTCCCAGACCGCATGTCTTGTTGTGATACTTTGTCAGGGTAATCAGGCAGGTCATATAAACCTCCCCCGATATGGGGAGTAAAAGGGATTAAAGTGCTAAGAATAGTACTACTTAACACAACCTAGTTACCATGGGTCCCAGACCGCATGTCTTGTTGTTATATTTTGTCAGGGTAATTAGGCAGACCATATAGACCTCCCCCGATAGGGGGAGTTACAGGGATTAAAGTGCTAAGAATAGTACGACTTAACACAACCTACTTACCTTGGGTCCCAGACCGCATGTCTTGTTGTTATATTTTGTCAGGGTAATCAGGCAGACCATATAGACCTCCCCCGATAGGGGGAGTTACAGGGATTAAAGTGCTAAGAATAGTACTACTTAACACAACCTAGTTACCATGGGTCCCAGACCGCATGTCTTATTGTTATATTTTGTCAGGGTAATCAGGCAGACCATATAGACCTCCCCCGATAGGGGGAGTAAAAGGGATTAAAGTGCTAAGAATAGTACTACTTAACACAACCTAGTTACCATGGGTCCCAGACCGCATGTCTTATTGTTATATTTGGTCAGGGTAATAAGGCAGGCCGTATAGACCTCCCCCAATAGGGGGAGTAAAAGGGATTAAAGTGCTAAGAATAGTACTAATATAAACACAACCTAGTTACCATGGGTCCCAGACCGCATGTCTTGTTGTTATATTTGGTCAGGGTAATCAGGCAGCCCGTATAGACCTCCCCCGATAGGGGGAGTTACAGGGATTAAAGTGCTAAGAATAGTACTACTTAACGCAACCTAGATACCATGGGTCCCAGACGCATGTCTTGTTGTTATATTTGGTCAGGGTAATCTGGCAGGCCGTATAGACCTCCCCCGATAGGTGGAGTTACAGGGATTAAAGTGCTAAGAATAGTACTACTTAACACAACCTAGTTACCATGGGTCCCAGTCCGCATGTCTTATTGTTATATTTTGTCAGGGTAATCAGGCAGACCATATAGACCTCCCCCGATAGGGGGAGTAAAAGGGATTAAAGTGCTAAGAATAGTACTACTTAACACAACCTAGTTACCATGGGTCCCAGACCGCATGTCTTGTTGTTATATTTTGTCAGGGTAATCAGGCAGACCATATAGACCTCCCCCGATAGGGGGAGTTTCAGGGATTAAAGTGCTAAGAATAGTACTACTTAACACAACCTAGTTACCATGGGTCCCAGACCGCATTTCTTATTGTTATATTTTCTCAGGGTAATCAGGCAGACCATATAGACCTCCCCCGATAGGGGGAGTAAAAGGGATTAAAGTGCTAAGAATAGTACTACTTAACACAACCTAGTTACCATGGGTCCCAGACCGCATGTCTTATTGTTATATTTGGTCAGGGTAATAGGGCAGGCCGTATAGACCTCCCCCAATAGGAGGAGTAAAAGGGATTAAAGTGCTAAGAATAGTACTAATATAAACACAACCTAGTTACCATGGGTCCCAGACCACATGTCTTGTTGTTTTATTTGGTCAGGGTAATCAGGCAGGCCGTATAGACCTCCTCCGATAGGGGGAGTTACAGGGATTAAAGTGCTAAGAATAGTACTACTTAACACAACCTAGTTACCATGGGTCCCAGCCGCATGTCTTGTTGTTATATTTGGTCAGGGTATTCTGGCAGGCCGTATAGACCTCCCCCGATAGGTGGAGTTACAGGGATTAAAGTGCTAAGAATAGTACTACTTAACACAACCTAGTTACCATGGGTCCCAGTCCGCATGTCTTATTGTTATATTTTGTCAGGGTAATCAGGCAGACCATATAGACCTCCCCCGATAGGGGGAGTAAAAGGGATTAAAGTGCTAAGAATAGTACTACTTAACACAACCTAGTTACCATGGGTCCCAGACCGCATGTCTTGTTGTTATATTTTGTCAGGGTAATCAGGCAGACCATATAGACCTCCCCCGATAGGGGGAGTTACAGGGATTAAAGTGCTAAGAATAGTACTACTTAACACAACCTAGTTACCATGGGTCCCAGACCGCATTTCTTATTGTTATATTTTCTCAGGGTAATCAGGCAGACCATATAGACCTCCCCCGATAGGGGGAGTAAAAGGGATTAAAGTGCTAAGAATAGTACTACTTAACACAACCTAGTTACCATGGGTCCCAGACCGCATGTCTTATTGTTATATTTGGTCAGCGTAATAAAGCAGGCCGTATAGACCTCCCCCAATAGGAGGAGTAAAAGGGATTAAAGTGCTAAGAATAGTACTAATATAAACACAACCTAGTTACTATGGGTCCCAGACCACATGTCTTGTTGTTTTATTTGGTCAGGGTAATCAGGCAGGCCGTATAGACCTCCCCCGATAGGTTGAGTTACAGGGATTAAAGTGCTAAGAATAGTACTACTTAACACAACCTAGTTACCATGGGTCCCAGCCGCATGTCTTGTTGTTATATTTGGTCAGGGTAATCTGGCATGCCGTATAAACCTCCCCCGATAGGTTGAGTTACAGGGATTAAAGTGCTAAGAATAGTACTACTTAACACAACCTAGTTACCATGGGTCCCAGTCCGCATGTCTTATTGTTATATTTTGTCAGGGTAATCAGGCAGACTATATAGACCTCCCCCGATAGGGGGAGTAAAAGGGATTAAAGTGCTAAGAATAGTAGTACTTAACACAACCTATTTATGATGGATCCCAGACCCCATGTTTTATTATTATACTTTGTCAGGGTAATCATGCAGGCCATATAGACCTCCCCCGATATGGGGAGTAACAGGTTTTAAACTGCTAAGAACAGTACTACTTAACACAACCTAGTTACCATGGGTCCCAGACCGCATGTCTTGTTGTGATACTTTGTCAGGGTAATCAGGCAGGCCATATAGACCTCCCCCGATATGGGGAGTAACAGGTATTAAACTGCTAAGAACAGTACTACTTAACACAACCTAGTTACCATGGGTCCCAGACCGCATGTCTTGTTGTGATACTTTGTCAGGGTAATCAGGCAGGCCATATAGACCTCCCCCGATATGGGGAGTAAAAGGGATTAAAGTGCTAAGAATAGTACTACTTAACACAACCTAGTTACCATGGGTCCCAGACCGCATGTCTTGTTGTTATATTTTGTCAGGGTAATTAGGCAGACCATATAGACCTCCCCCGATAGGGGGAGTTACAGGGATTAAAATGCTAAGAATAGTATGACTTAACACAACCTACTTACCATGGGTCCCAGACCGCATGTCTTGTTGTTATATTTTGTCAGGGTAATCAGGCAGACCATATAGACCTACCCCGATAGGGGGAGTTACAGGGATTAAAGTGCTAAGAATAGTACTACTTAAAACAACCTAGTTACCATGGGTCCCAGACCGCATGTCTTATTGTTATATTTTGTCAGGGTAATCAGGCAGACCATATAGACCTCCCCCGATAGGGGGAGTAAAAGGGATTAAAGTGCTAAGAATAGTACTACTTAACACAACCTAGTTACCATGGGTCCCAGACCGCATGTCTTATTGTTATATTTGGTCAGGGTAATAAGGCAGGCCGTATAGACCTCCCCCAATAGGGGGAGTAAAAGGGATTAAAGTGCTAAGAATAGTACTAATATAAACACAACCTAGTTACCATGGGTCCCAGACCGCATGTCTTGTTGTTATATTTGGTCAGGGTAATCAGGCAGGCCGTATAGACCTCCCCCGATAGGGGGAGTTACAGGGATTAAAGTGCTAAGAATAGTACTACTTAACGCAACCTAGTTACCATGGGTCCCAGCCGCATGTCTTGTTGTTATATTTGGTCAGGGTAATCTGGCAGGCCGTATAGACCTCCCCCGATAGGTGGAGTTACAGGGATTAAAGTGCTAAGAATAGTACTACTTAACACAACCTAGTTATCATGGGTCCCAGTCCGCATGTCTTATTGTTATATTTTGTCAGGGTAATCAGGCAGACCATATAGACCTCCACCGATAGGGGGAGTAAAAGGGATTAAAGTGCTAAGAATAGTACTACTTAACACAACCTAGTTACCATGGGTCCCAGACCGCATGTCTTGTTGTTATATTTTGTCAGGGTAATCAGGCAGACCATATAGACCTCCCCCGATAGGGGGAGTTACAGGGATTAAAGTGCTAAGAATAGTACTACTTAACACAACCTAGTTACCATGGGTCCCAGACCGCATTTCTTATTGTTATATTTTCTCAGGGTAATCAGGCAGACCATATAGACCTCCCCCGATAGGGGGAGTTACAGGGATTAAAGTGCTAAGAATAGTACTACTTAACACAACCTAGTTACCATGGGTCCCAGACCGCATGTCTTATTGTTATATTTGGTCAGGGTAATAAGGCAGGCCGTATAGACCTCCCCCAATAGGAGGAGTAAAAGGGATTAAAGTGCTAAGAATAGTACTAATATAAACACAACCTAGTTACCATGGGTCCCAGACCACATGTCTTGTTGTTTTATTTGGTCAGGGTAATCAGGCAGGCCGTATAGACCTCCACTGATAGGGGGAGTTACAGGGATTAAAGTGCTAAGAATAGTACTACTTAACACAACCTAGTTACCATGGGTCCCAGACCGCATGTCTTGTTGTTATATTTGGTCAGGGTAATCAGGCAGGCCGTATAGACCTCCCCCGATAGGGGGAGTTACAGGGATTAAAGTGCTAAGAATAGTACTAATATAAACACAAACTAGTTACCATGGGTCCCAGACCACATGTCTTATTGTTATATTTTGTCAGGGTAATCAGGCAGACCATATAGACCTCCCCCGATAGGGGGAGTAAAAGGGATTAAAGTGCTAAGAATACTTAACACAACCTAGTTACCATGGGTCCCAGACCGCATGTCTTGTTGTGATACTTTGTCAGGGTAATCAGGCAGGCCGTATAAACCTCCCCCGATATGGGGAGTAAAAGGGATTAAAGTGCTAAGAATAGTACTACTTAACACAACCTAGTTACCATGGGTCCCAGACCGCGTGTCTTGTTGTTATATTTTATCAGGGTAATCAGGCAGACCATATAGACCTTCCCCGATAGGGGGAGTTACAGGGATTAAAGTGCTAAGAATAGTACTACTTAACACAACCTAGTTACCATGGGTCCCAGACCGCATGTCTTATTGTTATATTTTGTCCGGGTAATCAGGCAGACCATATAGACCTCCCCCGACAGGGGGAGTAAAAGTGATTAAAGTTCTAAGAATAGTACTACTTAACACAACCTAGTTACCATGGGTCCCAGACCGCATGTCTTATTGTTATATTTGGTCAGGGTAATCAGGCAGGCCGAATAGACCTCCCACGATAGGGGGAGTTACAGGGATTAAAGTGTTAAGAATAGTACTACTTAACACAACCTAGTTACCATGGGTCCCAGACCGCATGTCTTGTTGTTATATTTGGTCAGGGTAATCAGGCAGGCTGTATAGACCTCCCCCAATCGGGGGAGTAAAAGGGATTAAAGTGCTAAGAATAGTACTAATATAAACACAACTTAGTTACCATGGGTCCCAGACTGCATGTCTTGTTGTTATATTTGATCAGGGTAATCAGGCAGACCATATAGACCTCCCCCGACAGGGGGAGTAAAAGTGATTAAAGTTCTAAGAATAGTACTACTTAACACAACCTAGTTACCATGGGTCCCAGACCGCATGTCTTATTGTTATATTTGGTCAGGGTAATCAGGCAGGCCGAATAGACCTCCCACGATAGGGGGAGTTACAGGGATTAAAGTGTTAAGAATAGTACTACTTAACACAACCTAGTTACCATGGGTCCCAGACCGCATGTCTTGTTGTTATATTTTGTCAGGGTAATCAGGCAGACCATATAGACCTCCCCCGATAGGGGGAGTTACAGGGATTAAAGTGCTAAGAATAGTACTACTTAACACAACCTAGTTACCATGGGTCCCAGACCGCATTTCTTATTGTTATATTTTCTCAGGGTAATCAGGCAGACCATATAGACCTCCCCCGATAGGGGGAGTAAAAGGGATTAAAGTGCTAAGAATAGTACTACTTAACACAACCTAGTTACCATGGGTCCCAGACCGCATGTCTTATTGTTATATTTGGTCAGGGTAATAAGGCAGGCCGTATAGACCTCCCCCGATAGGGGGAGTAAAAGGGATTAAAGTGCTAAGAATAGTACTACTTAACACAACCTAGTTACCATGGGTCCCAGACCGCATGTCTTATTGTTATATTTGGTCAGGGTAATAAGGCAGGCCGTATAGACCTCCCCCAATAGGAGGAGTAAAAGGGATTAAAGTGCTAAGAATAGTACTAATATAAACACAACCTAGTTACCATGGGTCCCAGACCACATGTCTTGTTGTTTTATTTGGTCAGGGTAATCAGGCAGGCCGTATAGACCTCCACTGATAGGGGGAGTTACAGGGATTAAAGTGCTAAGAATAGTACTACTTAACACAACCTAGTTACCATGGGTCCCAGACCGCATGTCTTGTTGTTATATTTGGTCAGGGTAATCAGGCAGGCCGTATAGACCTCCCCCGATAGGGGGAGTTACAGGGATTAAAGTGCTAAGAATAGTACTAATATAAACACAACCTAGTTACCATGGGTCCCAGACCACATGTCTTATTGTTATATTTTGTCAGGGTAATCAGGCAGACCATATAGACCTCCCCCGATAGGGGGAGTAAAAGGGATTAAAGTGCTAAGAATACTTAACACAACCTAGTTACCATGGGTCCCAGACCGCATGTCTTGTTGTGATACTTTGTCAGGGTAATCAGGCAGGCCGTATAAACCTCCCCCGATATGGGGAGTAAAAGGGATTAAAGTGCTAAGAATAGTACTACTTAACACAACCTAGTTACCATGGGTCCCAGACCGCGTGTCTTGTTGTTATATTTTATCAGGGTAATCAGGCAGACCATATAGACCTTCCCCGATAGGGGGAGTTACAGGGATTAAAGTGCTAAGAATAGTACTACTTAACACAACCTAGTTACCATGGGTCCCAGACCGCATGTCTTATTGTTATATTTTGTCCGGGTAATCAGGCAGACCATATAGACCTCCCCCGACAGGGGGAGTAAATGTGATTAAAGTTCTAAGAATAGTACTACTTAACACAACCTAGTTACCATGGGTCCCAGACCGCATGTCTTATTGTTATATTTGGTCAGGGTAATCAGGCAGGCCGAATAGACCTCCCACGATAGGGGGAGTTACAGGGATTAAAGTGTTAAGAATAGTACTACTTAACACAACCTAGTTACCATGGGTCCCAGACCGCATGTCTTGTTGTTATATTTGGTGAGGGTAATCAGGCAGGCTGTATAGACCTCCCCCAATCGGGGGAGTAAAAGGGATTAAAGTGCTAAGAATAGTACTAATATAAACACAACTTAGTTACCATGGGTCCCAGACTGCATGTCTTGTTGTTATATTTGATCAGGGTAATCAGGCAGGCCGTATAGACCTCCCCCGATAGGGGGAGTTACAGGGATTAAAGTGCTAGAATAGTACTAATATAAACACAAACTAGTAACCATGGGTCCCAGACCACATGTCTTATTGTTATATTTTGTCAGGGTAATCAGGCAGACCATATAGACCTCCCCCGATAGGGGGAGTAAAAGGGATTAAAGTGCTAAGAATACTTAACACAAAATAGTTACCATGGGTCCCAGACCGCATGTCTTGTTGTTATATTTGGTCAGGGTAATCAGGCAGGCCGTATAGACCTCCCCTGATAGGGGGAGTTACAGGGATTAAAGTGCTAAGAATAGTACTACTTAACACAACCTAGTTACCATGGTTTCCAGACCGCATGTCTTATTGTTATATTTTGTCAGGGTAATTAGGCAGACCATATAGACCTCCCCCGATAGGGGGAGTTACAGGGATTAAAGTGCTAAGAATAGTACTACTTAACACAACCTAGTTACCATGGGTCCCAGACTGCATTTCTTATTGTTATATTTTCTCAGGGTAATCAGGCAGACCATATAGACCTCCCCCGATAGGGGGAGTAAAAGGGATTAAAGTGCTAAGAATAGTACTACTTAACACAACCTAGTTACCATGGGTCCCAGACCGCATGTCTTATTGTTATATTTGGTCAGGGTAATAAGGCAGGCCGTATAGACCTCCCCCGATAGGGGGAGTAAAAGGGATTAAAGTGCTAAGAATAGTACTACTTAACACAACCTAGTTACCATGGGTCCCAGACCGCATGTCTTATTGTTATATTTGGTCAGGGTAATAAGGCAGGCCGTATAGACCTCCCCCAATAGGAGGAGTAAAAGGGATTAAAGTGCTAAGAATAGTACTAATATAAACACAACCTAGTTACCATGGGTCCCAGACCACATGTCTTGTTGTTTTATTTGGTCAGGGTAATCAGGCAGGCCGTATAGACCTCCACAGATAGGGGGAGTTACAGGGATTAAAGTGCTAAGAATAGTACTACTTAACACAACCTAGTTACCATGGGTCCCAGACCGCATGTCTTGTTGTTATATTTGGTCAGGGTAATCAGGCAGGCCGTATAGACCTCCCCCGATAGGGGGAGTTACAGGGATTAAAGTGCTAAGAATAGTACTAATATAAACACAACCTAGTTACCATGGGTCCCAGACCACATGTCTTATTGTTATATTTTGTCAGGGTAATCAGGCAGACCATATAGACCTCCCCCGATAGGGGGAGTAAAAGGGATTAAAGTGCTAAGAATACTTAACACAACCTAGTTACCATGGGTCCCAGACCGCATGTCTTGTTGTGATACTTTGTCAGGGTAATCAGGCAGGCCGTATAAACCTCCCCCGATATGGGGAGTAAAAGGGATTAAAGTGCTAAGAATAGTACTACTTAACACAACCTAGTTACCATGGGTCCCAGACCGCATTTCTTATTGTTATATTTTCTCAGGGTAATCAGGCAGACCATATAGACCTCCCCCGATAGGGGGAGTAAAAGGGATTAAAGTGCTAAGAATAGTACTACTTAACACAACCTAGTTACCATGGGTCCCAGACCGCATGTCTTATTGTTATATTTGGTCAGGGTAATAAGGCAGGCCGTATAGACCTCCCCCGATAGGGGGAGTAAAAGGGATTAAAGTGCTAAGAATAGTACTACTTAACACAACCTAGTTACCATGGGTCCCAGACCGCATGTCTTATTGTTATATTTGGTCAGGGTAATAAGGCAGGCCGTATAGACCTCCCCCAATAGGAGGAGTAAAAGGGATTAAAGTGCTAAGAATAGTACTAATATAAACACAACCTAGTTACCATGGGTCCCAGACCACATGTCTTGTTGTTTTATTTGGTCAGGGTAATCAGGCAGGCCGTATAGACCTCCACTGATAGGGGGAGTTACAGGGATTAAAGTGCTAAGAATAGTACTACTTAACACAACCTAGTTACCATGGGTCCCAGACCGCATGTCTTGTTGTTATATTTGGTCAGGGTAATCAGGCAGGCCGTATAGACCTCCCCCGATAGGGGGAGTTACAGGGATTAAAGTGCTAAGAATAGTACTAATATAAACACAACCTAGTTACCATGGGTCCCAGACCACATGTCTTATTGTTATATTTTGTCAGGGTAATCAGGCAGACCATATAGACCTCCCCCGATAGGGGGAGTAAAAGGGATTAAAGTGCTAAGAATACTTAACACAACCTAGTTACCATGGGTCCCAGACCGCATGTCTTGTTGTGATACTTTGTCAGGGTAATCAGGCAGGCCGTATAAACCTCCCCCGATATGGGGAGTAAAAGGGATTAAAGTGCTAAGAATAGTACTACTTAACACAACCTAGTTACCATGGGTCCCAGACCGCGTGTCTTGTTGTTATATTTTATCAGGGTAATCAGGCAGACCATATAGACCTTCCCCGATAGGGGGAGTTACAGGGATTAAAGTGCTAAGAATAGTACTACTTAACACAACCTAGTTACCATGGGTCCCAGACCGCATGTCTTATTGTTATATTTTGTCCGGGTAATCAGGCAGACCATATAGACCTCCCCCGACAGGGGGAGTAAATGTGATTAAAGTTCTAAGAATAGTACTACTTAACACAACCTAGTTACCATGGGTCCCAGACCGCATGTCTTATTGTTATATTTGGTCAGGGTAATCAGGCAGGCCGAATAGACCTCCCACGATAGGGGGAGTTACAGGGATTAAAGTGTTAAGAATAGTACTACTTAACACAACCTAGTTACCATGGGTCCCAGACCGCATGTCTTGTTGTTATATTTGGTCAGGGTAATCAGGCAGGCTGTATAGACCTCCCCCAATCGGGGGAGTAAAAGGGATTAAAGTGCTAAGAATAGTACTAATATAAACACAACTTAGTTACCATGGGTCCCAGACTGCATGTCTTGTTGTTATATTTGATCAGGGTAATCAGGCAGGCCGTATAGACCTCCCCCGATAGGGGGAGTTACAGGGATTAAAGTGCTAGAATAGTACTAATATAAACACAAACTAGTAACCATGGGTCCCAGACCACATGTCTTATTGTTATATTTTGTCAGGGTAATCAGGCAGACCATATAGACCTCCCCCGATAGGGGGAGTAAAAGGGATTAAAGTGCTAAGAATACTTAACACAAAATAGTTACCATGGGTCCCAGACCGCATGTCTTGTTGTTATATTTTGTCAGGGTAATTAGGCAGACCATATAGACCTCCCCCGATAGGGGGAGTAAAAGGGATTAAAGTGCTAAGAATAGTACTACTTAACACAACCTAGTTTCCATGGGTCCCAGACCAGATGTCTTGTTGTGATACTTTGTCAGGGTAATCAGGCAGGCCATATAGACCTCTCCCGATATGGGGAGTAACAGGTATTAAACTGCAAAGAACAGTACTACTTAACACAACCTAGTTACCATGGGTCCCAGACCGCATGTATGGTTGTTATATTTGGTCAGGGTAATCAGGCAGGCCGTATAGACCTTCCCTGATAGGGAGAGTTACAGGGATTAAAATGCTAAGAATACTACTACTTAACACAACCTAGACCGCATGTCTTGTTGTTATATTTGGTCAGGGTAATCAGGCAGGCCGTATAGACCTCCCCCGATAGAGGGAGTTACAGGGATTAAAGTGCTAAGAATAGTACTACTTAACACAACCTTTACATGGGTCCCAGACCGCATGTCTTATTTTTATATTTTGTCAGGGTAATCATGCAGGCCATATAGACCTCCCCAAATAGGGGGAGGTACAGGGATTAAAGTGCTAAGAATAGTACTACTTAAGACAACCTTACCATGGGTCGCAGACCGCATGTCTTATTGTTATATTTTGTCAGGGTAATCATGCAGGCCATATAGACCTCCCCAGATAGGGGGAGTAATAGGTATTAAAGTGCTAAGAATAGTACTACTCAACACAACCTAGTTACCATGGGTACCAGACCGCATGTCTTGTTGTTATATTTTGTCAGGGTAATCATGCAGGCCATATAGACCTCCCCCGATAGGGGGAGTTACAGGGATTAAAGTGCTAAGAATAGTAGTACTAAACACAACCTAATTATGATGGGTCCCAGACCCCATGTTTTATTATTATACTTTGTCAGGGTAATCATGCAGGCCATATAGACCTCCCCCGATATGGGGAGTTACAGGTATTAAACTGCTAAGAACAGTACTACTTAACACAACCTAGTTACCATGAGTCCCAGACCGCATGTCTTGTTGTGATACTTTGTCAGGGTAATCAGGCAGGCCATATAGACCTCCCCCGATATGGGGAGTAACAGGTATTAAACTGCTAAGAACAGTACTACTTAACACAACCTAGTTACCATGGGTCACAGACCGCATGTCTTGTTGTGATACTTTGTCAGGGTAATCAGGCAGGCCATATAGACCTCCCCCGATATGGGGAGTAACAGGTATTAAACTGCTAAGAACAGTACTACTTAACACAACCTAGTTACCATGGGTCCCAAACCGCATGTCTTGCTGTGATATTTTGTCAGGGTAATCAGGCAGGCCATATAAAACTCCCCTGATATGGGGAGTAACAGGTATTAAACTGCTAAGAACAGTACTACTTAACACAACCTAGTTACCATGGGTCCCAGACCGCATGTCTTGTTGTGATACTTTGTCAGGGTAATCAGGCAGGCCATATAGACCTCCCCCGATATGGGGAGTAACAGGTATTAAACTGCTAAGAACAGTACTACTTAACACAACCTAGTTACCATGGGTCACAGACCGCATGTCTTGTTGTGATACTTTGTCAGGGTAATCAGACAGGCCATATAGACCTCACCCAATTGGGGGAGTAAAAGGGATTAAAGTGCTAAGAATACTACTACTTAACACAACCTAGTTACCATGGCTCCCAGACCGCATGTCTTATTGTTATATTTTGTCAGGGTAATCAGGCAGGCCATATAGACCTCACCCGATCAGGGGAGTTACAGGGATTAAAGTGCTAAGAATAGTACTACTTAACACAACATAGTTACCATTGCTCCCAGACCGCATGTCTTATTGTTATATTTTGTCAGGGTAATCAGGCAGGCCTTATAGACCTCACCCGATCGGGGGAGTTACAGGGATTAAAGTGCTAAGAACAGTACTACTTAACACAACCTAGTTACCATGGGTCACAGACCGCATGTCTTGTTGTGATACTTTGTCAGGGTAATCAGGCAGGCCATATAGACCTCCCCCGATATGGGGAGTAACAGGTATTAAACTGCTAAGAACAGTACTACTTAACACAACCTAGTTACCATGGGTCCCAAACCGCATGTCTTGCTGTGATATTTTGTCAGGGTAATCAGGCAGGCCATATAAACCTCCCCCGATATGGGGAGTAACAGGTATTAAACTGCTAAGAACAGTACTACTTAACACAACCTAGTTACCATGGGTCCCAGACCGCATGTCTTGTTGTGATACTTTGTCAGGGTAATCAGGCAGGCCATATAGACCTCCCCCGATATGGGGAGTAACAGGTATTAAACTGCTAAGAACAGTACTACTTAACACAACCTAGTTACCATGGGTCACAGACCGCATGTCTTGTTGTGATACTTTGTCAGGGTAATCAGGCAGGCCATATAGACCTCCCCCGATATGGGGAGTAACAGGTATTAAACTGCTAAGAACAGTACTACTTAACACAACCTAGTTACCATGGGTCACAGACCGCATGTCTTGTTGTGATACTTTGTCAGGGTAATCAGACAGGCCATATAGACCTCACCCAATTGGGGGAGTAAAAGGGATTAAAGTGCTAAGAATACTACTACTTAACACAACCTAGTTACCATGGCTCCCAGACCGCATGTCTTATTGTTATATTTTGTCAGGGTAATCAGGCAGGCCATATAGACCTCACCCGATCAGGGGAGTTACAGGGATTAAAGTGCTAAGAATAGTACTACTTAACACAACACAGTTACCATTGCTCCCAGACCGCATGTCTTATTGTTATATTTTGTCAGGGTAATCAGGCAGGCCTTATAGACCTCACCCGATCGGGGGAGTTACAGGGATTAAAGTGCTAAGAACAGTACTACTTAACACAACCTAGTTACCATGGGTCACAGACCGCATGTCTTGTTGTGATACTTTGTCAGGGTAATCAGGCAGGCCATATAGACCTCCCCCGATATGGGGAGTAACAGGTATTAAACTGCTAAGAACAGTACTACTTAACACAACCTAGTTACCATGGGTCCCAAACCGCATGTCTTGCTGTGATATTTTGTCAGGGTAATCAGGCAGGCCATATAAACCTCCCCCGATATGGGGAGTAACAGGTATTAAACTGCTAAGAACAGTACTACTTAACACAACCTAGTTACCATGGGTCCCAGACCGCATGTCTTGTTGTGATACTTTGTCAGGGTAATCAGGCAGGCCATATAGACCTCCCCCGATATGGGGAGTAACAGGTATTAAACTGCTAAGAACAGTACTACTTAACACAACCTAGTTACCATGGGTCACAGACCGCATGTCTTGTTGTGATACTTTGTCAGGGTAATCAGGCAGGCCATATAGACCTCACCCAATTGGGGGAGTAAAAGGGATTAAAGTGCTAAGAATACTACTACTTAACACAACCTAGTTACCATGGCTCCCAGACCGCATGTCTTATTGTTATATTTTGTCAGGGTAATCAGGCAGGCCATATAGACCTCACCCGATCAGGGGAGTTACAGGGATTAAAGTGCTAAGAATAGTACTACTTAACACAACATAGTTACCATGGCTCCCAGACCGCATGTCTTATTGTTATATTTTGTCAGGGTAATCAGGCAGGCCTTATAGACCTCACCCGATCGGGGGAGTTACAGGGATTAAAGTGCTAAGAATAGTACTACTTAACACAACATAGTTACCATGGCTTCCAGACCGCATGTTTTATTATTATACTTTGTCAGGGTAATCATGCAGGCCATATAGACCTCCCCCGATATCGGGACTAACAGGTATTAAAGTGCTAAGAACCGTACTACTTAACACAACCTAGTTACCATGGGTCCCAGACCACATGTTTTGTTGTTATACTTTGTCAGTGTAATCATGCAGGCCATATAGACCTCCCCCGATAGGGGGAGTAAAAGGGATTAAAGTGCTAAGAATAGTACTACTAAACACAACCTAATTATCATGGGTCCCAGACCGCATGTCTTGTTATGCTTTCTCAGGGTAATCATGCAGGCCATATAGACCTACACAGATAGTGGGAGTAACATGGATTAAAGTGCTAAGAATATTACTAATATAAACAAAACCTAGTTACCATGGGTCCCAGACTGCATGTCTTGTTGTTATAATTTGTCAGGGTGATCATGCAGGCCATATAGACCTCCCCCGATAGGGGGAGTTACAGGGATTAAAGTGCTAAGAATAGTACTACTTAACACAACCTAGTTACCATGGCTCCCAGACCGTATGTTTTATTATTATACTTTGTAAGGGTAATTATATATCTATCAAATTGATCTATTTATCTTCTATCGATTATATCTAACTATCAATCTATGTATATCTATCTATTAAATCTATCTATCTCGTGGCCGGACTGATTTGAGACAGCCATTTGTGTTTAGGCCAAATTTGAAGTAGGAGGACAGACCAATCATCTTCTTCCATCTCCCTGTTCCAAAAATGCAGGTAGTAAACTGCTAAGAATAATACTACTTAACACACCTCGGGTCCCAGACCGCATGTCTTATTGTTATACTCTGTCGGGGAAATCATATATCTATCAAATCTATCTATTTATCTATCAAATCTATCTAACTATCAATCGTATCTATCAAATATAAATTGCATCTATTGATCGATGTAATTCGTATCTATCAAATGTATATTGCATCTTTTGATCTATGTAATTTGTATCTATCAAATGTATATTGCATCGATTGATCTATGTAATTCGTATCTATCATCAAATGTATATTGCATCTATTGATCTATGTAATTTGTATCTATCATCAAATGTATATTGCATCTATTGATCTATGTAATGTATGTATCTAACTATCAAATCTATCTAACTCGTTGTTGTACAAATGGACTGTTTGTAGTTGTTTGCGGTGCGTTACACGGGGAGTTTGGTCTGTCACTGTGAAGCGGGCGTAACCCTTACACTACCTGATCGATACTACATCATACCTGATGTTTTAAAGCACGTTATTCAAAAAAAAAATTAGGAATGTTAGGTGATTAAGGCACTTTATGGCTTAAAACCAGACTCTGCATCAACTATGTAATTTTCCGTGGGAGTTTTGCCATGGATCCCCATCCGGCATGCCACAGTCCAGGTGTTAGTCCCCTTGAAACAACTTTTCCATCACTATTGTGGCCAGAAAGAGTCCTTGTGGGTTATAAAGTTTGCCTGCCTATTGAAGTCAATGGCGGTTCGCCGGTTCGCGAACAGTAGCGGAAGTTCGAATCCGCCGTTCGCAAACCGAAATTTTAAGGTTCGCGACATCACTAATTATCATCTCAAAAAAATTGTTTTAATGTCCCTTTAACGTACAAAGATTACCTTTCATTTCCATCAATTGCCACCAAATTTTCCACATTACTATATCCCAATGTGGGCACAGAAAATGTTAGACCTTTAGGTGGAACACACTCAAAGTTATACACATTTTACTCTTGATCCTATATGGCTATTGTTCATAATAAAAGACATCAACACCGAGTATGGGTTATAAAGGCCTCAGCTGAAACTTTATTTATAAACATATCAAAAACATAACATAAATATTCATAAATAATAACTAATTGTAATCAGGGAACCCAATACACCAGCAGTGCTTGCCCACCATCTTGCCTCGATTAACCCCACTCAGCTTCATCACTGAATGCCCCTGGAAACCCAGGAGGTACACCCCTTGAACCTCAAGTTAATAATCCCCAGCAAGCAACCCCGCCCAACAAGCTGCAGCAAAGACAGAATTTGGGAGGGAGCTACTTTTCACCTGTTGGCTCCAGGAACAAAGATAAACTTCAATTCCTGGTCCTAACCTATATATCCCTTTACTGAGGGCCCACCCCTACCTACCACTGAGCTTCACTCACAGCCTAATGGGGGTCAAAAGCCCTCCCCATGTAGGCACATGTCCAAGGCTACCTTGACCCTATATGGCTATTGTTCGAATAAAATACATCAACACCAAGTATGGGTTATAAAGGTGGCAGCTCAAACTTTATTTATAAACATAACAAAAACATAAGAACCATAAATATTAATAAATAATTGCTACCCATAAAAAGGGAAGCCAATACTCAAGTGGTGCTTGCCCACCATCTTGCCTTGATTAAACCCACTCAGCCCCATCACTGAATTCAACGTCCCCTGGAAACCCAGGAGGTACACCCCTTGAACCTCAAGTGTTAATAATCCCTAGCAAGCACCCCTGCCACAGACAAGGCCCTTAAGGTTAAGCCCCACCACATAAATAAATAAATTTATTACCCCTCACACAAATTGAAATGAAACAACTGGAATCCCAATTCATTCAAATGAATCCCATAAGATATAAAAAAACATGTGCCGGACTCTCCCTCAAACTCAACATGGTGAATAGCAATGCCCCCAGACTGCCACACAAAACTGCTAACCATCCTATTCACCTTGCACCAGGAAGAATCCCATGCTGCCCTCAAGGATAATTAAGTCTCAACCTCAGACTAGATCACAATCAAGCCCAGAAACAACTCCAGCAATCTCCCAAAATCTTTCTTAATACATTCAACCAAATTCTTTCAGAACATGAAACCTAAATCATTCCCACCCGCATGAATTAGTAACATACCTAGGGGGCAGAACAGATGTGCATATTTGACAACCTTAACAATAAATGTCCCACCTTAAACCTCTAAATCTGAACAAGCGCAACACCGATATCCTTAAATCAATGCCTAACTGGAAACCATTGTCTCTGATCAAAGACACCTTCCTTACCCAATATACGTATGACTGACCAATAAGCCAACAAGACACTGGACCTATAAAGCAAAAACAAAAGAACACTAAACAACCAATTCAGGACAAGCATATGACCTAAACCTCCTAGAAGCCCATTTCCCAATCTGCCTAATAACATTGCCCCTAGTCCCAAAGAACTAGCTTCTATTACTGCCCCCACTAAAGTAAGGAGAGAAATATTCAGCAGAAACCAAAACCCGCTACAGATAAAACCTTCCTGAAAAATGCTATAAATTGAAATAGAGACAAGAAGGATCTATCCTGATGAACTAGGAACAGCCCACACTAATGCCACGAACATCAACATACCTACACACTGATAACACAGGACAACACTCGTACCCAATAACACGCAAACTAATCAAGCACCATTTCCCTGCCTGATCTGTCTTTGAATGCCTCAATCATTCAAACACTCAGCCCTCATTACACCACACATCAGCAAACTGGATCCCATTAGGGTCTTTCTTTTTCACCCCAACCAATTCTGATAGCCGAAACCTCCAAAAAATTATAAGACAAACACCATACGGAACAAACTCACCTGTTAGCTCGACTCACAGTCTTGAGGAAGAACAGAAACAACTTTATTTAGGATGGTAAAAAATCTTGGTCTCCTCCTATCAGGGAAATATAGCCTCCTGTCCCAACCTGATTTGGTGCCGTCCTCCATCCAACAACTGAAACAAAAAGGCCATGGCCAATAGTCTCCTTTGCACCAAAGCCCTTAAAACTACCACCCACTGCCATTCCTGAATCTATGATAAAAAGGCTTGCTGCCCCCCTCAGTAGACCACCCTCCAAACTTCTGCGGCCCAAAAATTCTACCCATCCCTTCCATACCTGTATATAGGTCCTCTATGAGCTAACGCTCCCCTCACCAACCTCACTATGTCGGGAAAGCCAATTTTCAGAGCTCCTCCGGGCACTCCCACATCTCCTGCCTCTGGTTCTAGCATACGAAAATGATCCGACTGTTAACGGGAAAGAGCATCAGCAATCCAATTATCTTTACCCGCAACATGAACATCTCTAAAGTAAATATTGCCCCTTTAAACATTCAAATACAAACACATGCAATAAATGCAACAAATGAACCAGTGGAGGAGAGCTGACAGACAGCCGGTTAATGGCCATAACCACCCCATGTTGTCTGATCAGAAAGTCACAGCGCACCTGGCCACTCACACAAGGACACCAACAATGGGAATAACTCCAAAAACGTTATTTTTTGTCAGACCCTCCTCCATCCACCTGTCAGGCCATCTACTTGCACACCATCTCCCCCCGAGATATGCACCAAAACCATCAAGCATCAGTAAATAATTATAAGTCCGAGTCCCAGAGCATCATCTGAGAAATAAATATTTTGCCATTGAACCCCTCGAAAAATGTCAACCACACTCTTAAATCCTTCCTGTGCTTCTTAAATGGAATCACAAACCCTGAACTAAAGCCTAACAATAGCAGTTAAGTATCCCTCCATTTCCCCCGTCTATCATACGCTTCTAACAACGTGACCATCTTTTTTTACTTTCACTGGTGAACGTACCCATTATGACCATGTCCACTGGCTTCCCTCCAACCTTACCTCTTTTGAACCGTCTGGATAAATAGTGCAGTCCTCCACAATGTGAGCATTCAGGCTTGTACTTGCATGATGTTCCAAAATGGCATGATCCATCATTGAATTAAAAGCACAGCTCCTTTTGGATCTCCACCACTGAAAAAGCTGATGCCCCTCTGCCTGACCCAGCCTGACTCCACAAAAGGACTGGCCTCCCCGCAATGGCATCATGATCTCCAACCAGATCCCCATATCCCTATCATCCCAGTGCATGTCAGGCTTCCCCGCAATTCATTCCTTGAATTGCTCATCTTAACACCACCACGCCACATATCGTGTAAGCATACACTATCTTGTTGAAGTAGCAGAACAACGCTGACCCTTGAACTGGGAAATTTTCAGCTATTATGTTAGCTAAAATACAAAAGGCTCTCGACTAATTGGCAATTTTATATATCTCTTCTTACGCTCCTCCTCCTCCTGCTTACCCAATTAACCTTTTGCATTCTCTGTGATTTCCATGAGTTGATCCAATGGTAATAAAATATTTCTATGAACTCCCTCTTCCAAACCTTTTTCTTAACCTCCACAGGAAGATGCAGCCCCAACGGTCCTATAGAACAAAGGCAGGTCTTCTGAATGCCTCCTCTGAAAGCTTTAAGATACCCCCACCAGCTGCACTACTCCCAACTCCTGACCCACTGCTCAGCTTTACAGGTGTGGTAACTTTGTCCCCATGATTCCTTTGTCTCCCCTCCATGCTCCTGCTGCCAAAGTCCCCCTCTCCCAGTGGTCTGTTGTAGCTCACTGCCCTTCCATCTGTGTCACCAGCTCCTTCAGTCCTTTTAAAAGTGTCAAACGCCCCACATCCACTCCACCAGGCACACTCTCAACTTTTGCCACTGGAAACACCTCACCTGAAGATGCCGGTGCCGTCTCAGGTCCAGTCACTCTCACAGGGGGATGGGGAACCATATAGGATTCCGCATCCTCCAATGCTGTAATCAGGCCTCCTGGCCATCCTGTTCTTGCCACCCACCTTGAAGGAAATAACCTCCTCAACCTGGAATGTGACCTCCATGCGCTGGTCCTGGCCACCCGCTGACGCTCCAACCTGGCCCAAGTTGGAGACTGCTGGTTCAACTCCTGACCTCTTCTCACTGTAGGGGAACGTGACCTCCCCCTCCTGCTCTCCATTCACGACTTGTTGCTCCACATCTTACAGGCTCCACCCTGGGCTAGGCCGTTGATCCAGCATAAAAAGAAGAACAGAAGCCATTGAGGCCCCACCCTGTCTCCCCTGCTCCCATGAGATGTCTTTGCTGTCCCGTCCACTAGTCCCATGCTCACATTCCCACCTATCTCTGCATAAGCCACCCAAGCCCCTATCTGTTCCCGCAAAATAATCAGTCAATACCTGGGCCAAGGTAGACATGTCACTCACCCCCCATCTATGCAGGTCCTTAAGATGTGCCCTCTCCTGGATCCTCCTCCCCAAAGTCATAATATGACTCCAGTAAGTGCAAAGAGTCTCCTTCCACTTCCCTTAACTCATGTACAGGACCTCTGAAGCCCTACATTGTGGCACTGCACAAATAAATCATATGAAGACAAATGCACACCACTCAGATCCCCACATCATCCCCAAAAAAATATCATTCCCCCCAACCGTCAGGGAGGGACTCCCACTTGGAGTAAAAGCCCAATTTATAGAAAAGAAAAAAGGGGAGAAAAGGGAGCATTTATTTTTCATAACCCATTTTATAATAATATAATCACCCTTAATGTAACTAGGCATTAAAGGCACTGCATCAAGTTATTGATCAAAATCTAACTATCAAGGGGAGTGGGAGGACAATACAGCTCCCTCCATTCAAAAGCTGGGTCACGCATCATTCAGACTAAGAGGAGTTATGCTGCATAATACAGAAATAAGAATAAATATTGCATATACATATTTAAAAAAAAAAACAACAACATGTGGCCTTGAGGTGTTCCCCATAGGCCTGGCTCCTCTATCCCAGATTCCCAGTCAGTCCCTAACCTGGCAGAAGGGCTGCCTGCACAACCACCCAGTGGGATCACAAAGAGCAAACCCATGCCTTCACCCCTCTCATCAGTTACCCTTCACGGCTCCCTAGATTCTGCTGTGCCATTGCCTTTGACTGCAAGCAGACCTCCCTCCATTCCCCTACCATAGTCCCACTTACCGCCTCCACCTGCACCTGGGCCTCCACATGAATTGCTGCTCCTCCTCTATGCCACCAATGAGCTTGCAGCATCCCCAGCCCCTGGCCGCTTCATGTGAGGTCCTCCGGTCGCCTCACCTGATGCCACTCTCACACCAGGCCTCTCCTAACGACCCCAATGGTGATGTCCCTCTGGCCCTCCTCACTGCTCCAGCAACAGGGCTTAGGCACTGGGAGCACTGTGTAGGCTGCGTCCTTCTCTCTGCAGCGCTCCACTCGATTAGCTGCCTATGCTCCCTGAGCCACTACGCAGGCCTCTTTTAATTGCTGGAGCAACCACACAGCTCCCTTGGCCCGTGCAAGTGCAGAGGCCATCCTTAACATGTCCGGTAGTTCAGCCATGGAAAGTAACATTATCCCCCCACGTGTACATCTCAATGGGGTAAATTTATTAAGTATCGAGCGGACATAATTTATTTTAGCAAATCATGTCCTCTCGAGAGGGCTAAATGCAGACAGCATACACTTTTATCATTGAAAAAGCATTTCTGGTGAAATGCTTGTGCAATGCCGCACCCTGCTCACTGTGAGCCAATTGGTTGCTAGCAGGGGTTGTCAATCATCCGAATCGTATCAGATTGGGATAATGTCAATCAGCTATTTAAAAGGTGGCGGAAAGGTTAAGGAGCAGTGGTCTTATGACCCCTGCTTCTTAACTTCCATTACAGGCAAGCCTGAAATGATGGGCCTCTGAAGCAGCATCCGCTGCTTAATAAATGGAGCCCAATGTATGAGACGTGAGAGCTACTTCTCACCGGTTGGCTCAAGCAACAAAGAGAAACTTCACTTCCTGGTCCTAACCTTTATACTCCTTTACTGAGGGCCCATTCCTATCTACCACTCAGCTTCACTCATAGCCTAATGAGGGTCAAAAGCCCTCCTTATTCACCACTTAATGTAATTTGCTTAAATTGTAAAAAAGCTCTTAATCAGCCAAAAAATGCCTAAATAACAATCAATTGTTGCAAAATGTTGCACAACAAAAGATTATTACTGACCAAACCTATTTTAGAAGTTTCATGAGTTTTGGATTCCCATGCTGCAAATAAATTGTGTTAATCACA
The DNA here is from genome assembly GCF_027579735.1 of Bombina bombina. NCBI lineage: Eukaryota > Metazoa > Chordata > Amphibia > Anura > Bombinatoridae > Bombina > Bombina bombina. The sequence goes on along the minus strand of NC_069504.1, from coordinate 226,687,548 downwards.
TTTTATTGCTTGCTTAACGTATAAAAAGGACATTTAATTTCCCTCAATTGCCACCAAATTTTCCACATTACAATATTCCAACGTTACACGTGTGCACATACAATTTTGGAACTTTAGGTGAAACACACTCAAAGTTATAAACATTTTACTCTTTTTGACAATTCTAAAACGTTTAATGTAATTTGCTGAAGGGTAAAAGGCCTCGTTGTCAGAATAAAGTGCCTCAAAACTTTAACTTATGATTGAATAACTTAAAATAATAAATAATGACACAGCCTCGAGAGAGGATGAAAAAAACATGAACTGCTAAATTAAATAACATTTAAATTTTGCAGACAAACAAAAAAACAACTGAAAACTTGGACTGCGGCAAGTGAGTTCCTAAGTGTCCTCAACACGACAAGAGGTCAGTGGCCAGGAGGCCGCAGTGAAGAAAACTCTGCTAAAGACAGAGGCAATGAGGTTATCAGGAGTTGCAAAGGCCCAAAACAAAGGAGAGGCACCTCAGAAACTACCTTAGGCATTGCCCGGCCTTTGCCGTTTTGGCCTTACTCCACCCCAACCTCTCTATCATGATGACATAGACCTCCCGCCATCAGAGTGTCTAGGAAAACTTTAATCCATAAGGGGCCTTGCTGTTACCAGCCGTTAAGTACAAGTTCACAAGGCGAGGGAAGATAAAACTTTAGGGGGCCATGGTCTCAGGAAGAATGGCTCAAGTAACGCTAACTTCAATATGAGAGTAGAGTAGCCACCTATAGGAAGCCGTAATACTCACACTGCCATCTAGCACATAGGGAGGAAGGAAGGGAAAAGCCTTGCAGCTTTCCCACGTCAAGAAGAGGACCCAAGCCTTTTAAACGGTTAGGATGACACTCTAACTAGACAGCAACATCATTGCTGTCCCAAACCCTTCTCCTTAATCTTCCCTCTACCTGCAGGCCTTAACCCTTAAGTCTCTCCTAGCCTATTTGGCTCTCAGTTCTCATAAGAGTAAAAGGCCTAGCTGGTCGCTGCCAGAATAAAGTGTCCTCATAACTTTAACTTATGCTTGAATAACTTAGATTAATAAATATTGAAACAGACACAAAATTTGTGGAAAAAACATGAGCTGGTAAATTTAATAACATTTACATTTTGAAGACAACCATAAAACCGTCTGAAAACTTGGATGGCGGCAAGTGAGTTTCTAAGTGTCCTCAACACAACAAGAGGTCAATGGCCAGGAGGATGCAGTGAAAAAACTCAGCTGAGAGGAAATGAGGTTATCATTAGGAGTTGCAAAGGTCCAAAACAAAGGACAGACACCTCTGCCTTTGCCATTTGGCCCCTACTCCACCCCAACCTCTTTGTCACGATGACATAGGCCATAACCTCCCGCAAAGAGGAATTCTAATAGGGGTAACTTATAAAAGTCTTGGGCCGTAAATGTAAAGCAATAGCTGCTCAAAAATTGACTAGCATGAGGTCCAGACCAGCTTCAGTGAGATGCACCCCATCCGGTCTATAAATAGTTAGTGCCGGCCGTGATGTTGTCATGGCGTATTATGAAACTGTAAAAAAGAACTGCTTATGGGTTACAGGGTAAGCAAACTTGTCACTATGTATATTATATAGAACCAGTCCAATCTCCAATGAGATAATTAAACAGGCTATTAAGATTCCCACACACACCTATTCATATAATTTATAGGGTTTTAGAGTAAGGAACTTCTTAGTTTGTTATCCACGCACACTCACCAGAGACTTTATTCAAGGCTTACAACAATGCTGTGATATATTCCATTAAGTTGTTTACATGATGCTATTTCAAAACGGGCTGTAAATTTGAGTATAGAAGGAATAGGTCTATAGGAAATATGCTACCTATAGGTGCAATCTACTGTGACAGGAGAATTTTTTTTAAAAAAACACTGTCTGAACTGCCGGTCCACATATGTGGTGTACCTTATCACCTGTGTGGAATGTCAGCTTCAGTACACAGGTTTAACAATGAGGGAAGCAAGGAAAAGGATGAAAGATCATCTCTCCGAAATTAGACAAGGAACGCTCACAACCCGTTAATTAACCACTTTACCCTGGTCCATAATAAAAAAAAAAAGATAGCTTCAGTTGGACCATTATGGAACAGGTCAAAAATAAAAGGAATGGAGGTAATAGGGCTGAGATTCCAGCAAAGAGAGAGATTTATTGTATTTTTCATTTGAAAACAAGAGTCCCCAAAGGGCTCAACTCACAGTTTTATATGATACACTTTTGGTGATTTTCTGATGACTAATAAGCTATTGTTCATACAATATTATAGTGACGCATTGTCACCTATAGACTAGTTTGTCAGCTCTGAACTGTGAGTATTCAAGTTCTTTCTACTATATAGAGTTACATTTATCCCTACATTAAAACTTTCTCTAAGGAGACATGTACCCTCACTAACTGTAGTCCACTATATTAGTGTATAGATATAGTATAGATCCATTTAGTATAGGCTAGTTAAATTTGGGCAAAATAAATTTTGAAACGTAGCCATCAGTGTAACTTCAGAAGTAAATAGACTATTAATACATACAATAAGGCAATGATCATGGATAATTAATTGAACTAGCTCTAGAAAGGTAGTTTTTATACAGATAGGTCAGCAATTAAGAGGGCTACATAATACTCTTTATGCAAGCTGTTGCATCCATGATGGGAGGTAGAGAGGAATTAAGGGCAGATATGCTGGAAATCACAAAGTATTTAACAATTTAGTGAGGTCTACAAGGAGTGATAGGAAAGAGTTAAGCCCCTAACACATTCTTATTTGTGAATTTCTGACAAATCACTCAGCTTGGGTTGGTTTTTAAGAAAGCACAATACTAGTGCTTTTTAAGTGGCTTGGAGTACAGCATTAAGCCGAAATGCGTCAGCCGTATTCTAGCTGGGGGTACCCTGCCCACACATCCCCCTGCCTGTATGCTGAAGAATATGATGATTTTTAACCTATTGGAATAAAGCTGTGTTTTAAACCGCAGATCCGGTTCTCCTTTCTTCATTCTTTTTCCAGTAGTATGAAACTGCCCTCACCAGTCACAGCTTTGCCCACCACTCTGTTGACTTTTTTGTGGACTCTGTAGGCCACCCCTGCAGATCCCATAAATCTTCATCTAAGTCTGGCTATCATGTTCGACCATCCAATAACAATTCCTGAAGCCCATACCCACAACCAACAGATTTCAGCTATGATAATTTAAATGAAATCTAATGCTGGAATAGAGACTATGAGGCTAATTTATCATGGCCAGAATGGGGCCAAATACCCCTGTTTCCACTCGAGCCTTTAAGCGAATCTGCAGAGGGCGGCATTGCACAAGCAGTTCACCAGAACTGCTTGTGCAATGTTAAATGCAGACAACGTATGCTGTCAGCATTCAGCAATGTCTGGCAGACATTGATAAATTGGTCACCTAGTCATTACCCCCCAGATGGAGTATACAAATTTTGGGGGTCCCCCATCTCCTTTGAGCTTCCCCTAGCTGAAAAGGAAGGTTTTTCCAGCACCACTTCTACCCAATCATTTAGGAGAAACCCTGTTATAGGGGAAACCTAGCTGCTGGCTGTTTTGCCAAGACATGGCTCAGATAGCCGCCCAATGGATGAAGGAGTGACTAATAATCCAGACCCAGGAAGCCCTCCTGGTGGGACCTTAAAGAGAAATTCACAATTAATAACTGTCATCAGTTAGTGGACCCTGTGGAAGAAACTATGCAGTATTTATTGGAGTGCTAGCTACAGAGGCGCTGAATCTGCAGTTTTACCAGAGGCAGCTGTATTAGTAGCTGCTCCTATTCTGAAGGAGTGTAAAGCAACTCTCAAGGAACTCATACCATCATGCTCAACCACCAATGTCAGTACTTTTCTAAAATTAAACTACGAAAGAGGGGATATTCTAAATCCACTGTGGACAAAGCTTTTCATGAGGTGACCAAGATGGAGAGGGTTTTCCTTCTCAAAAAAGTCCCCAGGAATCGGAGAATGGAAGGATCTCCGCAACAATTAAAACCCAAATTTATTACTTCATTCTCTAACCAATATGACCAAATATGTAAGATTGTTAATAAGAATTTGCCAATATTGATGGAGGACAAGAAATTGAGGAACACTGTGGAAAAAGGGTGCATGTTTGTTTCCAAAAGGAATGCCACACTAGGTAACATGTTATCTCCGAGCATGTTGAAGGAATCTGATTCACAAAGCTCATGGTTGAAATGCAACGGAACATATAGGTGTGGGAGACGAACATGTACCTCGTGTGACCATATCAAAGTTGGCAAAACATTCACCTCATTATCTACTTGGTTGAGTGCACTTAATGTTCAAGAAGCAATGTGGGCAGAACTACCCGTTAGGTAGGGACTCGGATCAGGGAGCATTTGTCTTACATATCGGGGGAAATGACCATGCTCTGCTCTGTCCAGGCATTTCTTAGAAGTACATAATCAGGATGTCAGCAGCTTTAAATGGAAAGCCATTGAACAAATCAAGAGACCCACTAGAGGGAACAACAAATGTCTTTGCTCTGCAGACAAGAGATTTACTGGATATTTAGACTTAATAGCCTAACTCTGATTGGTTTTAACTCAGAGTATGATATTATTAACTATTGGCAAGATTAGGTCTATATATGCAGTTAATGTCTATCATGTCTATGACCTCAACCAATTGGTCTGACTGACCTGTGTACCTTTTATTAATGATCTTGTTCCCTATTCTCTCTACATTTAAACACAAGTGGTTATCCTGCCTAGTTTAATTAACCTATTTGTGTATGTGATTCATTTTGACATAGACTCCATACGTTATGCTGAAATTTACTGACCTTTGATAAAGACTAAACTTATGTCACTTTCATTTTGTGTTGAGGTACTATTATGCATACTATTATACTTAATATAGATGGTGTTAGGAAGGGTATAAATATTTTCTATCTAACACACATAGGTATATTACCATGCTGGATGTTTGAGGAGACATATAATTTCCTGTTAATAGTTGTATACATAAAGGGTTTATATATTTGGTTTGTGCATTTTGCTAACCCTTCGTAAACCCTGGAGTTTTTCTGCTAGAATGGTGATAAAGATGCAAGGTAATGTTTTTTATTGTTATTAAGGAATAATCTATGATAGACCCCCTTGGAGATATCTGAAGCCCTACATTTGTGTTTACCAATGTTTGTAGTATATATAAACTTGTAACTGTCTCTTTAAATATAGCTGCAGTCCCAACCCACTGTTTTTAGTCCAATCAAATTGAGGTTCACCTTTTAAATTGTGTGTACAGGTGTTACTATGTGTGTCTATGATTACGGTCCTTTGACCGAAACCGGTTAGATAAGCTTTGGTTTGGGATTGCATATCCTATTTTCCTGTTCTAATTTTAATCTGTTGGAATAAAGTTGGTATTTTTTACTACAAGCTCAACCTTTGGGACTTTTTTTTTTTTTGCTATTAGCTATTTTCGGACTTCAGGGGTCCATTTTTACCCATTGAGCTGTGTTTTTCACCTGAATGATCCACACAGCCTATCATCACACTTTGCCCTTCAGCTTCTGACGTCAAGCTGAAAAAGCAGTGGGGATTGGTCCTTCACCGGACGCAGACAGAGGAGAATGTAGGAGGAACCTGTGAGTGCTCCAGTGAAGTCGTCAGTTGATTCCGGAGCTGTTTCTGTGTCATAGCACCAGAGCGGACCCAGCATGGGATAGTCGGATGTCTTAGGACCTTTTGGGCACATACCGGTGGGTGAGTGAGTGAATTTGTGGATATCGTAGTAGCGGCTCTGTGTGGCAGTGGTAGCGCTTTTCAGAACTATTACGTTGTGCTGTTTAAGTTAGCTAGCAGCTGTTTTTAATGAGGTGCATGTACCTGGGTCTCCCCATACTTATCCTTGATTTGTTTGGCTATATGTCTAGGTATATGAGGGATAGAGCCCTTCTGCCCACATGTGCTTTACATAATTCTCCTATCGTTTACCAGTCACACTCACCCCTTTATGGTTTAAGTGCCTCTCTCCCCATGAAAGACTGCTGCTTGCTGTCTGTTATTATAGCTGATCCTTGATTTTCACGTTAAATGATTAATCAAATTATAGGTGGTAAAAGCACCCTGATGCGGAGCGCTCCAAAAAATGCGTAAACAGGTGAAGGGATTGTCCCCACATACATATTCCATTGAAGTAGGTCAAAAAGTGTTCCCAGACAGCCAAGAACTCCAATATGGCATAGAGCCAAATGTGAGCAAAGGATTAACGTCCTTTCTCTGCAAAATTCTGCGTCATAGTCGCGTAAAGCATCTTCCCTGTAATGTTTTTGAATCAAGACCATGTGTCAGTATACTTAAGGATTTCAAGTGCTTGTGAAGAGTATTTTTCTAATAAACAAGAGGAGAGAATATGGAAGCATCTCAACTACTTATCAAAAGTGTCTAGGTGCTTCATTTGCTTAGGGCCTGTTCCATCTTCCCTGCATTCTTTTTGTCTATGTGGCTCTAAAAACATTTCACATAGCGTGCTTCATAAAATTTCTTTACTGTTTTAGGCTTTAAGTGGGTACGCGAAGAATGAATGAGGCAAGGGTAGGCATTACCTTGTACAGCTGCCCTACAACTGGAAGTGTGGAGAATTTAGAAATGCAGGCCTGCCACAGTATCCCTGTTATGGGTCACTGTGGCAGCGGCGTGCAAAGCTGGTACTGGAAGAGGTAAAGTGACTTGATTTTTATTCTGTGCCGCAACTAACTTTTTCAACATCCTGAACATTCATCTTTGGCCTCTATCTGCTAAAACTAAAGAAGAATCACTATTGGCTATACTCTCTGCGGATGTGACGTAGGCATGTGTTTTCAAGGATGAATAAAAACTGTAGGCTCACCTTGTCCAGAAGAGGACACTGCTTGCTGAGCTTGTTTAAGAGATCCTGCAGTCTCCTGGGGTGTTGCAGCGGATGTAGAGGGTAGGACTTCTGCATTTCCCCCTGTCGCCACTGCTATAGAAGCTGAAACAGGGTGGCTTCTGATGTCAGTCATGATTTTGGCACTAGATTGTAACTGTGGAGGGAGGCACCTACACTCACTCCTAAACTATGCTGCCCGCCCCTGACTATATTAGTTGTGCCCTGTGCTATGCCGTCCGAAGCAGAAACAGAAATAGGGAAAGCAAATAGAGAAGGGTTAATAGAAGCATGGTCCTCATGATGAGGATGGGGTTCTCCTCCCAGCCGAACACTTTCCAGCAGGCCTCCCTCCAGTGTGCAATGTGGCGTCCATGTGATCCGCGTGTGTCTGTCATGATATCACCGCAGGGGAGGGGCCTAATGTATACGTGACCGGAGGACCATCAGGGGAAAGAACTTCAGCCGCGACACCATCCCCCACTCCACCCGGTGAAGTAGAATTGGCCACAATGGAAGCCAGGGAATGCAAAAACGTGGAGACAGCACTAGCAGCAGTGGGAGGGAGGCCCTGCAAAGCGGCCACTGACTGGGGAGGGATGAGGGCCCTAAGACAACTTGAAGGGTCAAAGGGATATGCAGTGGGGGAGAGGGCAAGGGGGCTGAGGATCAGATACATAAACTTGGGCAGTCTGTAGCAGCTGCTCAGTAGTAGAAGAAATTGCCCTAGATGTTTGAGTCTGTATGGTAGCAGCCATAGGGTGTTGGGTATCAAGGGGTGCAAGATATGGGGTAGGGGTTATTTTCTGAGAGTTACTCTCCTCTTGCTCTTCTGGTAACACTGCAGGTTGATGTAATGAAGAATACTTCCTGAACTGCTTTGGTAGAACAATGGAGCATAACGGTCCAAAATGATAGAATTGGATGGTGGGAAATGACTCGCAGATGTCCCATGTGAAGAAGAGGCCCCAAACCTGGTGCTGAGCCTTTTTAACACCGTTGCTGCTGTCCCAACCCCTTCTCCTTAATCTTCACTTTCCCTGCAGGCTTTAACCCTTAAGTCACTTCTAGCTTATTTGGCTCTCTGTTCTCATAATGTAATAAAGTGCTTAATGAGCCAAAAAATGCCTAAACAACAATCAATTGCCACAAAACTTTGCGCAACAAAAGTTCATCACTGCCCAAACCTATTCTAGGTTTTGGATTCCCATGCTGCAAGCTCATTTTTTTGATTGTATAATGTCGTTTAAGGTACAAAAATTACATTTAATATCACTTAATTGCCACCAAATTTCTACATTAAAATTTTCCAAAAACTCACTCATGTGCACACTCAATTCTAAAATGTTTAGGGTCAGATTGCAAGTGGAGCGCAAAATATTGCGTTAGCGAAAGTGATATTTGCGCTTCACTGAGTAATACCAGTGCACGCAAAATTGCCACAAAAATTTGCACAAGCAAAATTTATCACTGCCCAAAGCTATTCTATACGTTTCATGAGTTCTGGATTTCCGCAATGCAAATAAATTGTGTTAAGCATATTTTTAAGGGCTGTTTAATGTAGCTTAATGCAAAAAAAATGACTTTCAATATCCCTCAATTGCCACCAATTTTTTCACATTAAAATATTCCAACCTCACACCTATGTACAGACAATTTCAGACCATTAGGTGAAACATACTTAAAATGTTACACATTTTTACTATATTTTGCCAATTCTAAAATGTTTACGGCCAGATTTTAAGTTGAGGGCAAAATATCACTTTAGCGATTACAAGTTGTAATTTGTTTAATGTGAAAATAGAGCTTAAAGGGACACTGAACCCAATTTTTTTCTTTCGTGATTCAGATAAAGCATGCAATTTTGAGCAACTTTCTAATTTACTCCTATTATCAATTTTTCTTCGTTCACTTGCTATCTTTATTTGAAAAGGAAGGCATCTAAGCTTCTTTTTTTGGTTCAGAACTCTGGACAGCACTTTTTTTATTGGTGAATGAATTTATCCACCAATCAGCAAGAATAACCCAGGTTATTCACCAAAAATGGGCAGGCATCTAAACTTACATTCTTGCGTTTCAAATAAAGATACCAAGAGAATGAAGAAAATTTGATAATAGGAGTAAATTAGAAAGTTGCTTAAAATTGCATGCTCTATCTGAATCATGAAAGTAAAAATTTGGGTTCAGTGTCCCTTTAATGAGCCAAAAAATGCCTAAACAACAATCAATTGCCACGAAAACTTTGCACAAGCAAAGATTATCACTGCCCAAGTGTATTCTAGAAGTTTCCCACACTGCAAACAAATTGTATTATAAGCTGTTTAATGTTGCTTAACGTACAAAAATCACCTTTAATTTCACTCAATTGCCACTAAATTTCCCACAGTACTATATTACAACCTAACACATGTGCACAGACCTTTAAGTTAAACAAACTCAGACTTATATACATTTTACTATTTTTGCCAATTCTAAAACATTTAGAGCTAGATTACAAGGGGGGCAGTATTTTGCATTTTCGCTGTGGCGAAAACTCTGCTAGGATTTTCATTTCTACGCTAGTCAGGTTGCGCTCGTATTACAAGTTGAAAGAAAACAGTTTTTTCTCCAACTATAATCCGACTTGTGCAAAAAGTCGATATTTGTGATCGTGTTCACGCATTCCCCCATAAAAGTCAATGGAGAAAAGAATTTTAAAAAAACACCCCACTTCTGTCGTGCACAAACACCATCACATATTCGCAATACAGGGAGTGCAGAATTATTAGGCAAGTTGTATTTTTGAGGATTAATTTTATTATTGAACAACAACCATGTTCTCAATGAACCCAAAAAACTCATTAATATCAAAGCTGAATATTTTTGGAAGTAGTTTTTAGTTTGTTTTTAGTTTTAGCTATTTTAGGGGGATATCTGTGTGTGCAGGTGACTATCACTGTGCATAATTATTAGGCAACTTAACAAAAAAACAAATATATACCCATTTCAATTATTTATTTTTACCAGTGAAACCAATATAACATCTCAACATTCACAAATATACATTTCTGACATTCAAAAACAAAACAAATCAGTGACCAATATAGCCACCTTTCTTTGCAAGGACACTCAAAAGCCTGCCATCCATGGATTCTGTCAGTGTTTTGATCTGTTCACCATCAACATTGCGTGCAGCAGCAACCACAGCCTCCCAAACACTATTCAGAGAGGTGTACTGTTTTCCCTCCTTGTAAATCTCACATTTGATGATGGACCACAGGTTCTCAATGGGGCTCAGATCAGGTGAACAAGGAGGCCATGTCATTAGATTTTCTTCTTTTATTCCCTTTCTTGCCAGCCACGCTGTGGAGTACTTGGACGCGTGTGATGGAGCATTGTCCTGCATGAAAATCATGTTTTTCTTGAAGGATGCAGACTTCTTCCTGTACCACTGCTTGAAGAAGGTGTCTTCCAGAAACTGGCAGTAGGACTGGGAGTTGAGCTTGACTCCATCCTCAACCCGAAAAGGCCCCACAAGCTCATCTTTGATGATACCAGCCCAAACCAGTACTCCACCTCCACCTTGCTGGCGTCTGAGTCGGACTGGAGCTCTCTGCCCTTTACCAATCCAGCCACGGGCCCATCCATCTGGCCCATCAAGACTCATTTCATCAGTCCATAAAACCTTAGAAAAATCAGTCTTGAGATATTTCTTGGCCCACTCTTGACGTTTCAGCTTGTGTGTCTTGTTCAGTGGTGGTCATCTTTCAGCCTTTCTTACCTTGGCCATGTCTCTGAGTATTGCACACCTTGTGCTTTTGGGCACTCCAGTGATGTTGCAGCTCTGAAATATGGCCAAACTGGTGGCAAGTGGCATCTTGGCAGCTGCACGCTTTACTTTTCTCATTTCATGGGCAGTTATTTTGCGCCTTGGTTTTTCCACACGCTTCTTGCGACCCTGTTGACTATTTTGAATGAAACGCTTGATTGTTTGATGATCACGCTTCAGAAGCTTTGCAATTTTAAGAGTGCTGCATCCCTCTGCAAGATATCTCACTATTTTTTACTTTTCTGAGCCTGTCAAGTCCTTCTTTTGACCCATTTTGCCAAAGGAAAGGAAGTTGCCTAATAATTATGCACACCTGATATAGGGTGTTGATGTCATTAGACCACACCCCTTCTCATTACAGAGATGCACATCACCTAATATGCTTAATTGGTAGTAGGCTTTCGAGCCTATACAGCTTGGAGTAAGACGCATAAAGAGGATGATGTGGTCAAAATACTCATTTGCCTAATAATTCTGCACTCCCTGTATACTCGACATGAAATTATGAATATTTAATTTTCCAAAGTTCTTTACGTAACAGAATATGTTCTATTTATTCATAAATAAATGTTTCTACATATATCTTATGTTTTTTTAAACAAAAAACATAATTTATGTAAGAACTTACCTGATAAATTAATTTCTTTCATATTAGCAAGAGTCCATGAGCTAGTGACGTATGGGATATACATTCCTACCAGGAGGGGCAAAGTTTCCCAAACCTCAAAATGCCTATAAATACACCCCTCACCACACCCACAAATCAGTTTAACAAATAGCCAAGAAGTGGGGTGATAAGAAAAAAGTGCGAAAGCATAAAAAATAAGGAATTTGAATAATTGTGCTTTATACAAAAAAATCATAACCACCACAAAAAGGGCGGGCCTCATGGAATCTTGCTAATATGAAAGAAATTAATTTATCAGGTAAGTTCTTACATAAATTATGTTTTCTTTCATGTAATTAGCAAGAGTCCATGAGCTAGTGACGTATGGGATAATTAATACCCAAGATGTGGATCTTCCACGCAAGAGTCACTAGAGAGGGAGGGATAAAATAAAGACAGCCAATTCCGCTGAAAAATAATCCACACCCAAAACAAAGATTAAATCTTATAATGAAAAAAACTGAAAATATAAGCAGAAGAATCAAACTGAAACAGCTGCCTGAAGTACTTTTCTACCAAAGACTGCTTCTGAGGAAGAAAACACATCAAAATGATAGAATTTAGTAAAAGTATGCAAAGAAGACCAAGTTGCTGCTTTGCAAATCTGATCAACCGAAGCTTCATTCCTAAATGCCCAGGAAGTAGAGACTGACCTAGTTGAATGAGCTGTAATCCTTTGAGGCGGAGTTCTACCCGACTCAAGATAAGCATGATGAATCAAAGACGATGCCAAAGAAATGGCAGAAGCCTTCTGACCTTTCCTAGAACCAGAAAATAACAAATAGACTAGAAGTCTTTCGGAAATCTTTAGTAGCTTTAACATAATATTTCAAAGCTCTAACCACATCCAAAGAATGCAACGATCTTTCCTTAGAATTCTTAGGATTAGGACACAATCTCTCTACTAATGTTGTTAGAATTCACAACCTTAGGTAAAAATTTAAATTTAGTTCGCAAAACCGCCTTATCCTGATGAAAAATCAGAAAAGGAGATTCACAAGAAAGAGCAGATAATTCAGGAACTCTTCTAGCAGAAGAGATGGCCAAAAGAAACAAAACTTTCCAAGAAAGTAATTTAATATCCAGCGAATGCATGGGTTCAAACGGAGGAGCTTGAAGAGCCCCCAGAATCAAATTCAAACTCCAAGGAGGAGAGATTGACTAAATGACAGGTTTTATACGAACCAAAGCCTGTACAAAACAATGAATATCAGGAAGATTAGCAATCTTTCTGTGAAAAAGAACAGAAAGAGCAGAGATTTGTCCTTTCAAGGAACTTGCAGACAAACCTTTATCCAAACCATCCTGAAGAAACTGTAAAATTCTAGGAATTCTAAAAGAATGCCAGGAAAAATGATGAGAAGAACACCAATAAATGTAAGTCTTCCAAACTCGATAATATATCTTCCTAGATACAGATTTACGAGCCTGTAACATAGTATTAATTACAGAGTCAGAGAAACCTCTATGACTGAGAATCAAGTGTTCAATCTCCATACCTTCAAATTTAAGGATTTGAGATCCTGATGGAAAAAAGGACCTTGCGATAGAAGGTCTGGTCTTAACGAAAGAGTCCACGGGTGGCAAGTAGCCATCCGGACAAGATCCGCATACCAAAACCTGTGAGGCCATGCTGGAGCCACCAGCAGAACAGACGAACGCTCCTTTAGAATCTTGGAAATCACTCTTGGAAGAAGAACTAGAGGCGGAAAGATATAGGCAGGATGATACTTCCAAGGAAGTGACAATGCATCCACTGCTTCCGCCTGGACAGATACCTGGGAAGTTTCTTGTTTAGATGAGAAGCCATCAGATCTATTTCTGGAAGTCCCCACATTTGAACAATCTGAAGAAATACTTCTGGATGAAGAGACCACTCGCCCGGATGTAATGTCTGGCGACTGAGATAATCCGCTTCCCAATTGTCTATACCTGGGATATGAACCGCAGAAATTAGACAGGAGCTGGATTCCACCCAAACAAGTATTCGAGATACTTCTTTCATAGCCAGAGGACTGTGAGTCCCTCCTTGATGATTGACATATGCCACGGTTGTGACATTGTCCGTCTGAAAACAAATGAATGACTCTCTCTTTAGAAGAGGCCATGACTGAAGAACTCTGAAAATTGCACGGAGTTCCAAAATGTTGATTGGTAATCTCGCCTCCTGAGATTCCCAAACCCCTTGAGCTGTCAGAGACCCCCATACAGCTCCCCAACCTGTCAGACTTGCATCTGTTGAGATCACAGTCCAGGTCGGAAGAACAAAAGAAGCCTCCTGAACTAAACGATGGTGGCCTGTCCACCACATCAGAGAGTGTCGTACAATCGGTTTTAAAGATATTAATTGTGATATCTTTGTATAATCCCTGCACCACTGGTTCAGCATACAGAGCTGAAGAGGTCGCATGTGAAAATTAGCAAAGGGGATCGCGTCCGATGCAGCAGTCATAAGACCTAGAATTTCCATGCATAAGGCTACCGAAGGGAATGATTGAGACTGAAGGTTTTGACAAGCTGAAACCAATTTCAGACGTCTTTTTTCCGTTAGCGACAGAGTCATGGACACTGAATCTATCTGGAGACCTAAAAAGGTTACCCTTGTCTGAGGAGTCAACGAACTCTTTGGTAAATTGATCCTCCAACCATGTTCTCGAAGAAACGATACAAGTTAATTCGTATGAGATTCTGCTAAAAGTGAAGACTGAGCAAGTACCAAGATATCGTCCAAATAAGGAAATACCACAATACCCTGTTCTCTGATTACAGATAGAAGGGCACCGAGAACCTTTGTAAAAATCCTTGGAGCTGTTGCTAGGCCAAACGGCAGAGCCACAAACTGGTAATGCTTGTCTAGGAAAGAGAATCTCAGAAACTGATAGTGATCTGGATGAATCGGAATATGCAGATATGCATCTTGTAAATCTATTGTGGACATATAATGCCCTTGCTGAACAAAAGGCAGAATAGTCCTTATAGTTACCATTTTGAATGTTGGTATCCTTACATAACGATTCAATATTTTTAAATCCAGAACTGGTCTGAAGGAATTCTCCTTCTTTGGTACAATAAAGAGATTTGAGTAAAACCCCAGCCCCTGTTCCAGAACTGGAACTGGCACAATTACTCCAGCCAACTCTAGATCTGAAACACATTTCAGAAATGCTTGAGCCTTCACTGGATTTATTGGGACACGGGAAAGAAAAAATCTTCTTGCAGGAGGCCTTATCTTGAAGCCTATTCTGTATCCTTGTGAAACAATGTTCTGAATCCAAAGATTGTGAATCGAATTGATCCACATTTCTTTGAAAAAACGTAATCTGCCCCCTACCAGCTGTGCTGGAATGAGGGCCGCACCTTCATGTGGACTTGGGAGCTGGCTTTGGCTTTCTAAAGGGCTTGGATATATTCCAGACTGGAGATGGTTTGCCAAAATGAAACCGTTCCTGTAGGGGAAGGATCAGGCTTTTGTTCCTGTTTGTGACGAAAGGAACGAAAACGATTAGCAGACCTAAATTTACCTTTAGATTTTTTATCCTGTGGTAAAAAAGTTCCTTTCCCCCCAGTAACAGTTGAAATAATAGAATCCAACTGAGAACCAAACAATTTATTACCTTGGAAAGAAAGGGAAAGCAAGGTTGACTTAGAAGACATATCAGCATTCCAAGTTTTAAGCCATAAAGCTCTTCTAGCTAAAATCGCTAAAGACATATACCTGAAAACAACCCAAATGATATCAAAGATGGCATCACAAATAAAATTATTAGCATGTTGAAGAAGATTAACAATGCTATGAGTATTAGGATTTGTTACTTGTTGTGCTAAGGCTTCTAACCAGAAAGTTGAAGCTTCAGCAACATCTGCCAAAGATATAGCAGGCCTTCATGTGGACTTGGGAGCTGGCTTTGGCTTTCTAAAGGGCTTGGATATATTCCAGACTGGAGATGGTTTCCAAACTGAAACCGTTCCTGTAGGGGAAGGATCAGGCTTTTGTTCCTGTTTGTGACGAAAGGAACGAAAACGATTAGCAGACCTAAATTTACCTTTAGATTTTTTATCCTGTGGTAAAAAAGTTCCTTTCCCCCCAGTAACAGTTGAAATAATAGAATCCAACTGAGAACCAAACAATTTATTACCTTGGAAAGAAAGGGAAAGCAAGGTTGACTTAGAAGACATATCAGCATTCCAAGTTTTAAGCCATAAAGCTCTTCTAGCTAAAATAGCTAAAGACATATACCTGAAAACAACTCAAATGATATCAAAGATGGCATCACAAATAAAATTATTAGCATGTTGAAGAAGATTAACAATGCTATGAGTATTATGATTTGTTACTTGTTGTGCTAAGGCTTCTAACCAGAAAGTTGAAGCTGCAGCAACATCTGCCAAAGATATAGCAGGTCTAAGAAGATTACCTGAACATAAGTAAGCTTTTCTTAGAAAGGATTCAATTTTCCTATCTAAAGGATCCTTAAAGGAAGTACTATCTGCCGTAGGAATAGTAGTATGTTTAGCAAGAGTAGAGATAGCCCCATCAACTTTAGGGATTTTGTCCCAAACCTCTAATCTGTTCCGATGGCCTTGGCGTTCATGTTGAAGCAAGCTTGAAACCCCATGCAGTAGGGGACAAGTGAGGAGGGAGACGGGGAGATCTATCCCGACTGGGTATCTTTGCACAAGACGAATGCACACAAAGTATTCGGAGCAGCATAACTTACACACTGCATTTGGACACACACAACAGCTGGGTAAACAAGACCAGAGGAATAACCTAAAAGTAAAAGAAAGTATCCCTATACAGAGCTCCTTGGATACGTGGTGACCGGAGCCCCAGAAAGAAGGAAGGGCAAATGGAAAAAACGCATAAAATGTGAGTATGTTCCCCTTCCCAGGAAGACATGGATATGAATATATGCGGGGCTAGGTCTTATTTACAATAAACAAGGGTGCCAAACAGAGTGTGAACTCTGTCAAAGGAAAGCTGCTTAAAAGTAGGACTAATTGGTATAAAAAGATGGAGATGCACTTAGAATAACGTTTGTAACGAGTTATAGTGACCAATATCATATCTGCAATATTATCAGAAAGCATCTCCTTATCTTATTGGCTGATAACAAACTAAAAGATACAGTGGATAAAGGGTGCAGGTTTTCGTACAGGCGTAGCATAACGTTGGGGAATATATTGTCCCCAACAGTATTGCCTAAACCCAAAGTCACCAGTAGTTGGCTTACCCATAAAGGCACATATAGATGTGGTAGCAACAGGTGCAAGGCCTGTGACTATATACTGCCCTCTAATTACTTTGAATCTTTTTTCACAGGAGATAGGTATGAGATTTCCCAATGCATCAACTGCAGCATGGGTTATGTTATTTATCTTATCTCCTGTGTTGAATGTAAGCTACAATACGTTGGCCTCACAACTAGAGAAGTGAGGTCACGTATATGAGAGCATCTCAGCAATATTCATTGCAAAAAAGAATGCTCAGCCCTAGCTGTTCATTTCATACATACACATAATCAGTCAGTGGACACTCTAAAATGGAAAGCAGTTGAACTAGTACATCGCCCTAAAAGGGGTGGAGATAGGATTAAGGAACTATTTAGGAGAGAAGCTTTTTGGATCTTTAAGTTAAATACTAGATTCCCAAAGGGATTTAACTCATCCTTTGATATTATGGATCACTGGGAGAGACACTAGTATTTTGTACAGTGTTCAAGCTCTGTCTCTTTAAGACAAGAGATGCCAGGAAATGTGTAGAGTTTAAGTTATATAGTCCCTTTAAGACCTCTGGAAGAAGGTCTGCAGTTTTTTTTCTTTCTTTCTACTCATTATACGATATAAAGAGGTTGTGGAGTTTAATTTAGAAAAATACACATTAAAAAGTGAAGCTTTATTATAACCATGTTAAAATTACCCTTTTAATCAGATAACACTTAGGAATTGTATGTGTTTGATATTTCCTGAGAAACAGGTAATTTTAACATGGTTATAATAAAGTTTCACTTTTTAATGTGTATTTTTCTAAAATAAACTCCACAACCTCTTTATATTGTTAATCAACATTGTGCTCAATTCAGCATAGTGGAGGTATTTCTTACCCCAAAAATGTGTTTGGTACTCATTATATGTAAAGATATTACTCTATGTGTACATTAATAACATTATAATTGTTCAATCTAAATATAAGTACTGTTAATGAATTATTAATTATATGTACACATGTATTAATTGATTTGTCTGTAAGTTTGCCAAAATTGATTTAACTTATAGTTACTTAACATTTGATGTTCCCTAAAATGGAGACATATGTAATATGGTTAATATTGTTGAATCTGTTGCTCACTTACATATGCAGAGCTGAAAGATAGGTCATATATAACTATGTTATCTATCTCCCAGATATACGAAATATCTAATCTCAGATATAATAGCTATAAATATATAGAGAAGGTTTTGAAGCTAAATTAGTCTTAAGCTAACATTCGTCTCCTATTTAATTATCAATTCCACGTAGCATATAGTATAGATTTCATAGTTTTCTCTTAATCAAAGTTACTTCTATAGAAGGATTGATAAGGAAAGAGTTAATATTAGCACAGTCTATGTAGAAAAGTTTTCAGACACAGGTGACTCTCATTTACTGCAGCACTGAAAAAGCGCCAATCGGCACACACCTAGGTAACTGTGAGTACGGGGAAACCCAAAACGCGTCCTAGCCGGGTTGTGTGCTGCTCTCTTTTCTGTGGTATGATGTGATTTTATTCCAGCAACTGAATTTGTTGTATAGCCCACGCTGGTACACCTTTTAACAATAAAGTATGTTTCTCTTTGAGTGAGCCGCTCTGGATTCTTTTCTTTTGCTTTTTTACCTATGGACTGTTCCACTGGGCTCTCATACATACAAGTCGATATCCTTACCCCCGACATGGATCAGTTCTGACGTCAGGAATTGTACTCAGGTGAACGCTGCATGAAGGACAGATCATACAAGCGGGGAAGCGCATTGGTGCAGGTTACCAGAAAACGAAGGTAATTGTCTCCAACTTTTGATCAAGATTCAATGGTTATTAATTGAGACCTTGTTCTATGCTTTTTTCGTATGCCTGACAGTGAATTTTGTATGCTAAGAGCTAAGAGCATGTATTACTCCTACTGCTAGTGCCGTAGCTCTGTGGTATAAGAACAGGTCATACTGCTGCATGATCCATCTATATAGAAGCGTCTTTGAAAAACATTGTGTACATATGCTCTTGTTATAACTCATATCTAGGAACACTGAATAAAGGGCCCTTGTATGGTTGGAGGAGTCTGCTTGCTGGGGATAAACAGCTGGTTCTAACATAGGCTGTTAAATCTTATTTCATTAAGTTCCCAATAAGGAGCAGATAAAGAGTACCTAGTGAAGAGTACCTATAAGGGCCGAAGAATAGAAACCCTGATATGGAACTTTTGTATCAATATTGAAAATATGTACTACTTTTAAAAGACAGTTGACGGAAAGTGTCCAGTTTACCCCTGGCTGGAAACGGCTTAGTCATTTATCCCTTGTGAAATAGAACTACTTAATTTATATGGAAATTATAGTTTGTCCAGTGACAACTATCCATAACACCCCTAGCTTCTTAATAATATCTGATAACCCTGTCTAACACAGTTATTATTATCACTGCATAATATCTGTTTGTAATTACTGGGGAGTTTAAGCTGAAAGCTAAAAAGGTTTGCTGATAGCGGAAACTACATATCACAATTGCGCAAAACCTTAGTCTGGAGTTTTAATGGAAAAACTTCTTGAGATAGTTGATAATATTGAAAATCTGGAAATGTGCTCTTGTTGTTAAATGTATGTAGCATTTGTATAATATAAGAAGATCTATGGTCTATATGTACATATATAAAGTATAAGAGATAGACAGTTAGGAGAGGATAGTCCTAGCCAGGATAAAAGTTTGCTATAAATTATTGGTTGCTTAATGTTAATGATAATTTTAAAGATGTTTAGAGCATGCAATAGATTGTAATCCTTAAATAGCACAAAAGGTGAGATAAGGGGAATACAGAAAAGGAGCCATTTTATGATTTAGATTTATCATTTTAGTTTTTGTAAAGGTCAATGGTTATTAGTGAGTGACAAAAGTATTTAAACAAATTCTACAATTTGTATCACTAGAAAATATATATTTTTGATCTTAAGTGAACTACCCTGGTCCTATAACACATAAGCCACATCAAACTTTTTAGGTATTGGGAAGACACAATCACGTTTGTTTTTTCTCACAATCACGTGTTTGTTTTTTCCTTTTCTCACAATCTCCCTATAACATTTTGCACTGTTTTTTTATGGATAAATATTTGTCACATAATAAGAATAAATCTCCAGGGATGTCTGCTAGAAGTAAAGCTAAAAAGACAAGAAGTTGTACTGAAACTTCCTTTGATACAAGTACTGGGAGCAGTAATGCTCAAATTAACCCCAATGACATGCAGCAGTTAATTAAGTCTATCTCAGACATTTGTTTGCTGCAGTTCAAAGAAATAAAATCTGAAATATCACTGTTGACAACGAAAATTAGATAATTTTCCCAAAGGTTAACAGAAGCTCAACAGCGTATTTCAGACTTAGAGGATAATTCTATAACCCATGGTAAAAGTACATGAAAAAATAGTTAATGCTTTAAAATTAAAACTTGATGACCTAGAGAATAGGTCAAGAAGAAATAATCTTAAAATTGTTGGTCTCACAGAAAAACAACATGCAAATTAAATTAAATGGGTCTCAGAGGATTTGTCACAAAATATTAGAATTTCCAACTCTAGAACACTTAATACCAATTGAAAGAGCACACAGATTAGGACAGAGAAGAGAAACCAGCCAAAACCCTAGGCCCGTCCTTGCTAGGATTTTAAATTACCAAGATAAGATCAAAATTTTACATTACTAAAGGGAAAAATAAATTGTGTTGGGAGATAGGAGGTTATTTATTTTTCAGGATTTCTCAGCTGAGGTGTCTAATAAAAGAAAAGAAATGGCTCCGCCATGCACACAATTGATAAGTAAAGGCCTAAATGCAACAATAATTTTTCCCGACAAAATAAAAGTTTATCTGGAAGGCAATATTAAAATACTGAATAATCGTCAGGAAGCTCAGGAATTTTTGAAACATTTTAAAGTATGGAAATGAAAATGTGAACTAAGGCTGATGTGTTGATACTCTGATGAAAAAAATATTTTATTTTATTGCTGGGGTTTTCCTCATTTCTCATTCTCTCCCTCCTCTCTCCACCTTCTAGTAATGAGTTAAAGGGATAGTATAGTCAAAATTAAACTTTCATGATTCAGGTAGAGTATGCAATGTTAAGCAACTTTCTAATTTACTCCTATTATCAATTTTTATTTGTTCTCTTGGTATCTTTATTTTAAAAAGCTGGAATTTAAGCTTAGGAGCCAGCCCATTTTTGGTTCAGCACCTGGGTAGCGCTTGCTGATTGGTGTCTAAATGTTGCCATCCAATTGATAATAGAAGTAAATTAGAAAGTTGCTTAAAATTGCATGCTCTATCTGAATCATTAAAGTTTAATTGTGACTAGACTATCCCTTTAACTAATACTTTACTTAGCTACCTCAGCCAAACATAGGTAAAGAAATGCATTTGTTTCATGGAATGTAGGAGGGATCACCTCTCCCATGAAAAGAAAAACAATATAAACACAAAAGATCTAGGCACAAATATTGCGTTGATACAAGAGACTCATCTTAAAAAGAGTGTAATTCTTAAAATAAAGACAGGATGGGTGGGAGAGGTTTTTGCTACTCCATGCAAGCATAGGAAGAAAGGAGTAGCTATATTGGTTGAGAAAAAGCGTAAATTTATTTTCATTGATAAGTTTATAGATATTGATGAGTGATACTTGATTTTAAAAATAAAAATAGAGAATACAATAAAGAGTGATATTACAAATACACAGATTCGAATTTTCTAATTCAAATATCACATAATTCGAATTGAATTTTTAGAAAAACTCTAATTGAATATTATTACATTAGAAATACTATTACATAAAATGAAAAAATAATCAAATTAAAGATTCTTGGATAGTAATGTCCCAAAGTTGTCTCAGACGCCATATTATTCCCATTTTATTATTTCTTGTATTATTTTTTTCTAAAGTCAGGCACAGGAAAGATGTCACTTTGAATCGGCTATATGGGAATAAAATGGCATCTGAGATGACATGATGACCCGCCTAATGGATGTGGGACACGAGAAGGGGGCCGAATCCCCTACTAAGGATGCTGCATTAAGAAAAATCCTATCATGTGTATTCATCGGATCGTTTTGATACAGACCACTGAAGTGAATGACATCATATGGGCATACCCTTGGTGCCGTGAATTAATATGTTATTTAGCCATGCGGTCTGTTTCTTTCAACTACGTTTGAACATCCGCATTGGCTCTCAAGATAAATGACATCTCCCAATCAGATGCTACCCTGAGTGTAACTGTTTATTTTAATGTATTTAGGTCGTGTTTGGTCTAATTTTCCTTTAACTCTTAGCCTTTATGCAAGTTTTTCAGCCACTCTAACCTGATGAGTGCAAGTTTTGTTTGCGCTCAAGCAAATGCATTTACTTTCAACTTCATACAAGAGAGCGCCACTTGTTATTTGGTACCTAATTAGCAGTGTTCGTCCTATTAAAAGGGACATGAAACTCGAAAATGTTTCTTTCATGATACAGAAAGAACACATCATTTAAAAAAAAAAAATCTAAATTATTTCTATTATCAAATTTGCTTCATTCTCTTTCTATTTGTTGTTTATGGAGCAGCAATACACTACTGGGAGCTAGCTGAACAGATTGGGTGGGCCAATGTGGGCATACAGCCACCAATCAGAAGCTAGATCCAAGTAGTGCATTGCTGCTCCTGATTCTACCTATGTATTATTTTCAACAAAGGATGTCAAGAGAACAAAGCAGATTAGATAATGGAAGTAAATAGGAAAATTGTTCTATCTGAATCAGCAAAAGTTTAATTTTGCCTTTACTGTCCCTTTAATATCTATAGTTGCGTGAGGTGCCCAAAACATTTTATCTCATACATCTAATGATAACCACTAGAAATCTGGATACACAATAATTACACCTAGGAAATCTGCTTGTAAATATTTGTAATGGTAAAATGTTCATGTCTGTTTAGTTACGATAAAGTAGTCTCACTGGATAGGCTGGCTGTGGGTGTTCTGGAGTGTTCTAGAAGAGTGGAAAGGGTTTTTCACCTATGCTTATTCCATCATAGCAAATTTATAAAGACTCTACTGCCCCTTTAAAGTATCTTGTCTTTAGTCATGTCCCATTATTTTAAAGTTGATAAGGTTGTCTATTTTTTTTAACAGTTTAGAAGTTTGAGAGGACTGTTTTAAAGAAGTTTTTAACCATTTTGTCTGTAATTTTTGTGTTGCCAGTTTTCCTCACAGTAGAACTTGTTCTACGTACCAAGAAGACAATGTTTAAGAGATAGATGTAGCTTCATTGGTGACTGGTGACCGGTGAAGATAATAGCAGTTGCAGTGGAATTTAATGGCTACAGTCGCTAGACTTATAAAATGAAAGGCAGAATTGTAATATAATTATACAGGAGAGTTTTGAATCAATGCAGAAAGGCAGCCTAACTCTGTATTTACTGGGTGTGACTAGACAACTACAGTGCCATCTAGAGATTAAGTCATATATTACACTGAATTAAATGTATTTATTAGTCAGCTTCTTTAAAATATTTAGGTTTCTCCCTGTCCTGGGTAAAAATAAATCACCCACCCCATACTCTTTATGTCCTATGGCCTAGATTTGGAGTTTGGCGGTAGCCGTGAAAACCAGCGTTAGAGGCTCCTAACGCTGGTTTTTGGCTAACTCCGGTATTTGGAGTCACCTAATCCTGATCGGATCAGCCAATCGGATTGAACTTGATTCTGATTGGCTGATTCCATCAGCCAATCAGAATATTCCTACCTTAATTCCGATTGACTGATAGAATCCTATCAGCCAATCGGAATTCGAGGGACGCCATCTTGGATGACGTCATTTAAAGGAACCGTCATTCGTCGTTCAGTCGTCGGCCAGGATGGATGTTCCGCGTCGGAGGTCTTCAGGATGCTGCCGCTCCGCTCCAGATGGATGTCGATAGAAGATGCCGCCTGGATGAAGACTTCAATCGGATGGAAGACCTCTTCTGCCCCGCTTGGATGAAGACTTCAATCGGATGGAAGACCTCTTCTGCCCCGCTTGGATGAAGACTTCTACCGGATCATGGACATCTTCAGCCCCCCGCTTGGGCTTGGATCAGGACATCGGAGGAGCTCTTCTGGACCGATCGGTGAACCTGGTATGGTGAAGACAAGGTAGGAAGATCTTCAGGGGCTTAGTGTTAGGTTTATTTAAGGGGGGTTTGGGTTAGATTAGGGGTATGTGGGTGGTGGGTTGTAATGTTGGGGGGGGTATTGTATGTTTTTTTTTACAGGCAAAAGAGCTGAACTTCTTGGGGCATGCCCCGCAAAGGGCCCTGTTCAGGGCTGTTAAGGTAAAAGAGCTTTGAACTTAATTAATTTAGAATAGGGTAGGGCATTTTTTATTTTGGGGGTCTTTGTTATTTTATTAGGGGGCTTAGAGTAGGTGTAATTAGTTTAAAATTGTTGTAATATTTTTCTTATGTTTGTAGATATTTTTTAATTTTTTGTAACTTAGTTCTTTTTTATTTTTTGTACTTTAGTTAGTTTATGTCATTGTAGTTATTTGTAGATATTGTATTTAATTAATTTATTGATAGTGTAGTGTTAGGTTTAATTGTAGGTAATTGTAGGTATTTTATTTAATTAATTTAATGATAGTATAGTGTTAGGTTTAATTGTAACTTAGGTTAGGATTTATTTTACAGGTAATGTTGTAATTATTTTAACTAGGTAACTATTAAATAGTTCTTAACTATTTAATAGCTATTGTACCTGGTTAAAATAAATACAAAGTTACCTGTAAAATAAATATTAATCCTAAAATAGCTACACTGTAATTATAATTTATATTGTAGCTATATTAGGATTTATTTTACAGGTAAGTATTTAGCTTTAAATAGGAATAATTTATTTAATAAGAGTTAATTAATGTCGTTAGATTAAAATTATATTTAACTTAGGGGGGTGTTAGTGTTAGGGTTAGATTTAGCTTTAGGGGTTAATACATTTATTAGAATAGCGGTGAGCTCCAGTCGGGTTAATAACTTTATTATAGTAGCGCTCAGGTCCGGTTGGCAGATTAGGGGTTAATAAGTGTAGGCAGGTGGAGGCGACGTTGTGGGGAGCAGATTAGGGGTTAATAAATATAATATAGGGGTCGGCGGTGTTAGGGGCAGCAGATTAGGGGTACATAGGGATAATGTAAGTTTACGGAGCGGCAGATTAGGGGTTAAAAAAAATATGCAGGGGTCAGCGATAGCGGGGGCGGCAGAATAGGGGTTAATAAGTGTAAGGTTAGGGGTGTTTAGACTCGGGGTACATGTTAGGTGCAGACGTAGGAAGTGTTTACGCATAGCAAACAATGGGGCTGCGTTAAGAGCTGAACGCGGCTTTTTTGCAGGTGTTAGGTTTTTTTTCAGCTCAAACAGCCCCATTGTTTCCTATGGGGGAATCGTGCACGAGCACGTTTTTTAGGCTGGCCGCGTCCGTAAGCAACTCTGGTATCGAGAGTTGAAGTTGCGTTAAAAATGCTCTACGCTCCTTTTTTGGAGCCTAACGCAGCCTTTATGTGGACTCTCAATACCAGAGTTATTTTTATGGTGCGGCCAGAAAAAAGCCGGCGTTAGCTACGCGGGTCCTTACCGACAAAACTCCAAATCTAGCCATTAGTGTTTACACATTTGTTTCATGTATATTTGTCATAAATTACCTGTTAGTAATGTATTCCAGTAATACACAGAACAGGGATGTAATCCATTTGTTTTTTACCAGTAACACACACAAAGGATGGACTTCATTTATTTTCTTTAGGTAAATAAATAGCAGGAAATGTACAGATAGTTCTATGTTTTAACTCTCATAATCAAAAATCACAATGCCATGTTTTATCCCCTTTTCTGCCAGTGATAAACTTACCCACTTGCTGTTTCTCTAATGACTGATAGTTTCTGATGTTTAGGGAGGTTTACACCTTCCACATGTGGCTGAACCCTCCCTGCTGTCAAGTGCATGTTACAGCAGGGTGAAGGCAAATTATTTAATATACAGTACCCATAATTATTAGGATAAGTTTGCTTGCAGCTGTATACATAGAAACACATTCATTAGCCTGGAAAATGAATAATATGGTAAATTAGCAGGTGCTCATTAAAGGATGATGCAAAGCTTCCTTAGACACCACTGACTGTATTTACAAAGAATAGCAGATATTATGTAATGGGATTGCTGTGTTAACAGAGATGTGTGAAGCAGTGATCACATGAAAATGTGTGTGTAGTAGTCCAACCCTCTTCTGTCTTTGAGGCAGAGTTGAGAAAACTAGAGAAGAGGAAGTAAATATTTACCAGCTACTATTGTAACACATGTTATGTGTCTTGATTTCAATGTCTAAAGAACATGATCATTTTTGGGCTTGCATGAAAGTTTTTCTTTCAGAATAAAGTGCTTCTGCAATGAATAATCTCTTTTGTATGGTTGAACAAGAGAGTGTTGTCATCCTTTGTAGATTATAAAGGAAATAGTCAAAAGCATGTATTTAAAAGGGACATAACCCAAAATGTTTCTTTCATGATTCAGATAGAACATACAATTTTAAACAACTTTCAATTGTACTTCTATTATCAAATGTTCTTTGTTTGCTTCTTATCCTATGTTGAAAAGCAGAAACATAATGTCAGGAGTGTGTACTTGTTTGCAGAAATATATGGCAGGTTTTGCAAGAATAATGCAGCACTAGATACGTCTTCAACTGAGAACAAAGCAAATTTGATATTAGAGGTAAATTGGAAACTTTTTTAAATTGTATTCTCTTTCTGAATCATGAAAGAAAAAATGGGTTTTATGTCCCTTTAACTTAAGAGAAACACAGGAAATCTTCAGTACATAATATATTCAATATTGTGTCACACTAGTTTCTAGAAGAGATTAATTCTTTAAAAAAAAAACAGCAAGCAAACAAATTCAGGTAGCAACTCTCAGAAGAAGAATAAAATCCCATTATCTTAGTCAGTTAAAGGGACATTATACACCAATTTTCATATAACTACATGTAATAGACCCTATCGTGAAGAAGAATATGCACAGATACTGATCCAGTATAAAACCTTTTACAAACTTACTTAGAAGCTCCAATTTTAGCACTGTTGATGAGGTTAGGCGAGGACACCCATTGAAATAAGCTAAGAAAGCAGGAAGAGACAAAACTAGCCCCCTCCCCTGCATATGAAAAGACCCATTGCACAAACAGTAGCAAGGAGGAATCTGTAGACTTCAGTCTACATCTGATACTTTGGGGCATGGTCCGAAAATCAGCACAAGATTATTAAAAAAAATAAGCAAAACTATATATTGTTACAAAAATACTCCCAGATGGGCTATATTGATAGATCATCTTCAAAACATGTATGCAAAGAAAAATTAGTGTACAATGTCATTCTAATATAAGAATTATTTTATTCAGAAAAAGAAGCTTATTCAACTGGTACAAAATGTAATTTTGTTAGCACTTTTAATCTCACTATTAGTTAAAAACTTTATAAAGATCCTTACATCTACAGGTTACCTGGGGCAGTTCTATGGTGGTGCCGGGGTGCTATGGACTTCCAAAAGCAGGTATAGCACCCCCAAAGGGCAGTGCATGCTCTGTCAAGTGTCTCCATAAATTACATCTCTGTGTCTAACAACTTTTTCACCACCTTAGGTAGCCCCCCCTCCCAATTTTAAGTTCTAGAACCCCCATTGAAGGTTACATTTTTGGCAGATAGTAATAGGTGTATTATTATACTATATTCTGTTGGAAAATTATTTGTTTAATTGATTATATCAGGTTATCTTATTGTAACTTAAGTACAACTTAATGTTATTTTCACTTATTTTATTAGCTCAAAGAAACAAGAGCCTATCAGGCACTTATATGCATGATGACTCCACTTTCATAGGAAGGGTCTTATGATATGTCGAGGAGATAACACCCTATTTAGAGTCATGAGTACCCTCAAAATAGGAGTAGTATTGCTTTCATGCGCACTCCTATGTATTTTGGGGGTAACAGAGGGAGAATTCCATCAAGCTTCATTTATCTTTAATTCCTTCATTTATCTTTAGTTCCTTCAAATTCTCTATACTTGCCATCATGGTTATATGAAGCATTTAGTAGGGTACTAGGGTCCCTTTTAGAACTCATGTCATTCAAAAAACACTCGATGCACAGCCGATTGTCTTTCATACAGCATGATACATGTGTTGCAGCTGTCTCTTGGGGATAGGAGCTCTATCAATGCTGATCACCTGCAGAGACATGTTACCCCCTAATTTGAAAGTGGGGAAGCCCCTCTTTCAAAAGACATGTTTAATCTCCATCTAATTATATCTAAGGAAGGCAGTAACTCTGTAATCATACGCCACCATTAGGAGTTCCCTTGTGGCCTGGAATTTAGAGAGAAGGGTGACCCTTCATTGCAAGAGGGGATTTAATTGCAATTTTAGGTCAAATGGGGAGATAGATGCTCCCTTAGAGACCACAACCAAGGATAACCTGCATCCTATTTAAGCTTTCCTTATTGGTCCTTAATCTGTCCACCGTAACTATACAGAATATCGCCTTTTTAATCTACCTTAGGAGACACACATCCTCTCTTTTACTTCTCAAAAATGCCTGAAATATTTTTTCCTTAGTTTTTTCAAAAATCTTCTATCTCCAATACATGTAGTATATTTAGCCACTTCTTCTGTCAGTCTAAGGGTTAATGTACAATATATAATAACCTGAGCACCCAAGGATTGCATATGCAACCATTTCAATGATTCTGGTTGCCTATCACTGCCCTAAATCCTAAAATTACCTGCTTCATTGTATACTGATACTCAGAAATGATTTTACATTACAGATGCTCCATTTAGGTAGCAGAGACAAATGAGATATGGGTGCACAGTATAACTGAGTTTAAAAGCATTGCCTATTGAGCAGATCTAATGTATTAGGTTGCCCTGGACACTATCACTGGCAGGTGAGGGTACTAAAACCCCTTTTTCATAAAAGTTTGGGCCTAGTGCAAAAGTTTACTTGTTTTGTAAATGTGGCTGAATTTTGTTATTACTGCAGCCCATTAAAGATACACTGTAATATACAATTTCTCTGTGTTCCAAATTTATTTTGTTTTGCTCATTAAACCCATCACCTGTTGGTGGGCTAAACCTGCAGGTAAAGCAGACCTGCTAATGTTATCTATAGGTAAACATAGTTAGATATTGAAATATTAAATATGCCTGGGCACAACCAACCATTTCAGATTATCAAATCTCTGTCCCTCTTCTACCAACCACTGGAAGATTACTGCTATTGTGTCCAATTACAATAATTTCCTACAGAGAATGCATTTGTTGTTGATCTTTTCAGCGTAGTTGGTGGTTTATTGAGACAAATGCTGCTATTTCAAATGACAAAATAAAGGTAAATGATACAATTGAGAAAACATTTCAATATAGACAATTTTAGAATAAAATGTCTATTTAAGATTGGGATGTGTGCACCGGTTTTATATTTCTCTTTTTGCATTTTAACATTGTCATAACATTAAAATGGTATTGTGAATGCACTATAATAAAATGCAAAGTATTGGCGGCACCATTAAAGCACATTATGGACTAGATTATAAATGCAGCCCTATTTATTGCTCTCGCTCGCACGTTAACTCCACTAAAAGTAAGCTTTTTTTATCTCCTTGAGACCTAAGTAAACCGTTAACGCTTGAAAATATGAATAACAAAATACATGTAAAATATCTTAAAATAAAGTATTTTACCCATTTTTATACATATTAAATGGAATGATTTTTTGTAAATAACGTATTAAAATGGATTTAAAGGGATATAGTAAATGACAAGGTGTTGGACTTGGAAGGGCTCAAATGTATATATACTTTTTTCCTTCACTACTTGTGCAACAAGACAGTCTTAACTTTCTTAAAGGCTTTCAGAGACGCCAACCGTAAGTCATTTATTTAAAGACTCTCAAGCCCTTATATTTTACTTTCAACTTGTGATCTGAACACAAAAATAAAAGTGGTATAGCTTTAACTTGAGCAGTGTTAGTGCACATTATCACACAGGCAGTTTTATTAAGCAATACATTTTTGTACAGAAATGATGACAAATAAAGTAAAGTAATATAACATTTAAGGAAGGATAGACAATAAAATTCATATAATACTATAAAAAATAAAAGATATGGGGGGCGGAGCCGGAACGCCGTTTAAGATGGACGTTTCCTTCTGAAGCTCCTGATGGTGGCATGTAGTGAGGCTCAAAAAACAAGAGACCCGATACCCAAAAGGCATAAGAGGGGAAATATAAGATTCCGGACATGCAGAACAACAGGCAGGCTTCTTTTCAAAGCGTGTATTACAGCGGCATGAAGTTGCGATGAAGTGCGACCTGAATATGGCGGATCCAAATTTTTACATAGCAGATTCAGGATGCAAATGAAATAACTCCTAACAGGACTTTATAAAGGTGAGCAAGGACGCTGTTACAGTGAGATTATAAGCTTACCCTGAGAGGGGCTGCGGCACATAAATACAAGGGCTGAGATGATATCCACATTTTAATAATATTCCACGTGGGAGAGGCCATGCTTTAGAACTGCAGAAAACCCCCTAACACTCGACATAGCTGCAGGGAGAATTTTTCACCGCCAATACAGTCACTGCTATATATCAAGTGTCAATGCTTCCTACAACGCTGATTTACAAATATAAAAGACAGAGGAAGGGGAAAAATACAGCTTGATGTGAGAAGCAGATAGACTCCCTTCAAACGCAACACTTGTAAATCTAGATTTCTCTTTAAGAGCTGCTGAGATAGCATACAATATCAGAGAGGTACTCTCACACATTTGCAAAGTGCATTAATTACAGACATAAAAATGGCATCGAGAAGAATAACTAAACATGATAAACCCAATAAACCGGCCCAGGTCTCCACTTTTTTTAAAGCGGTAGAAAAAACAAGACCCGGTGAGGACATGCCAGACAATACACCTGACAACTCACAAGACCTTTGCAATATAGAGCTCCAAACCCCTAACAGAGGCTCAGATAATGCTGAAGGTGAACCTGTCACTCTTAAAGCGATGGAGTCGCTTATAAACCAAGTTAAATTATGCATAAAAGAAGAATGCGCAAATCTTAAAAAAGATCTTACAGACCCAGGAGTGAGAGTTGAGACCCTGGAGGGTGACAGGGAGGAAATAACAGCTGATATTCTATCCATAAATAATAAAATATGCAATCAACAAAGACACATTCAAGAATCCAAGTTAGATGATATAGAAAATAGAACGACGTGTAATAACATAAGGATAAAGGGAATACCCGAGACGGTACTAGGTCCCCACCTACGCCATTATCTGGATGGAATGTTCAGGTCTTTACTCGGTGAGGAACACCCAAACTCATCCTCCATACTGATAGAAAGAGCCCACAGATCCCTTAAACCGAAACCTGTAGGAGATGGGCCACCCAGAGACATTGTTATCTGTTTTACAAGGTATCAAGAAAAAGATCTGATTTTACAGAAAGCACGCCAGCAACCCTCTTTTAGATATATGGACACGCCAATTAAATTCTTTGCAGACCTCTCAATACGCAAACTCCAGATGAGAAGGGAATTCAACTCCCTAACTGCGCACCTACGCAATCTCAATATACCCTATAGATGGGGATTCCCAGTACAAGTCCAAGTAGTGAAAAATGGCAGAAGGTATGACTGCAATCACCCTACAGACTCTATCTCATTCTGCAACAATTTGGGCATTGGCCTACCTACTGCTGCCAGGCCTGAACACTCATCATCGTCGAGACAAGATAATGAATCGCCCAGACCTTCCAAGTCTCAATCCTGGAGTGACATTGCTAAGTCACCACCCAGCAAACGCCACCAATCTCAGGAATTACAACACTCACACCGAGTCACTTGAAGAACAACCCTCCAAGAGACATACAAATAGAGAAATGACATTTCATATGTCAACACTACGTGATCAAGAGGATATTTGGCTTTGGCTTTTGATCATGCAGGGAAAATAAACCTACACTAAACTCTCTGGTCTAGTACGATGAAAGTCCATTTGTTCGTGGATATACAGAACCTGATTTACGGGTTAACTTCAGGACAACCATCCAGGAAAAATTACTTCTCCAGACAGGTAATACTACATGCTTTATACATGTAGAAAACTGCAAGAACTGGACATTTCATAGTCTGTCAATCCGTCCATCAACTGGACTCATAATAGTAATGTTTTCAAAATGTTATCAAATTGTTTTCTTTTTCTATTTGATAGTTAAGTCTTCAGTAATGTACTGTAAACTCTGCATACTATTTATTGTTATATGTTGTTATCTATCTAACCCCATTTGTGAGGCATTACAGGGCAGAATTGGAAGGGCACATGAGATGGAGCGTGAATATACTAGCTAAGTAAGATAGTATTATAAAGTTTGATTATAAACTAGCTGCTGACATGTTGTTAGATCAAACTCTGATACACATGTGGTATTATGTACAATCCTGATATTCAGTGTGATGTGTGAAAACAAGGCCAAGCTCTGTTACATGAATATAGGATATCGCCTATGTTTATATGTTTACAAGTTTGCTAATTTATCAAGTTAACACAAGTTCAACAAAATGTTGTTTTGTTTTATCCTATTTGCAATCTTCACAGACCCTCTTATATTTAAAAAGATTACAGAGGAAACAACTTTATTTTTTGAGATTAACAAACCCGAAAATACTTCATAGACTAATAACTGGAAGGCATATAAATGCTTCATTAGAGGAGAGATCATCAAACACACCATACAACATCATAAACAAATAAAGCAAATGTACACCACACTAGTAGATAACCTCCAGAAATATGAAGACAAACATAAACAAGACCCTAAGTCGCTGGATCTTCTGCAAAAAGTTAAACAAGCGAGGGAAGATCTAAACCAACACCTTATAAAAAACGTTCATCGACAGGCTCTAGCATTAAACGCAAAGTTTTTTGGGGAAAAAGATAAGGCGGGAAAATTATTAGCTAGGTCCCTCAAAAAGAAAACGTTTAAGTCATTTATTAAATCCATACAAACAGATAAGCAGAACTGCCACACTAGTACAGACATAGAAAATGCCTTCTCAAGCTATTATAGTAAGCTTTACAATTTAGATACTCAGGACTCCTCAAAGCAAGGTGAAATCATAGAGCAATATCTCTCTCATATTAAATTGCCATCTCTAAATGACATTGATAAAACTAAATTGGAATCTCCTATATTAAGAATTGAGGTACAGAACACTATTAAACAATTGACCCCAGGGAAAGCCCCCGGGCCAGATGGCTTTACCCCTAAATACTATAAGATTATGATGCCCTATATTGACGTACATTTACTCTCATTATACAACTCTATTGACAAACATACCACTTTCTCGAAACAAATGTTAGAGGCCAATATAACAGTTATACCAAAAACAGGTAAAGACCCCTCACGTACAGAAAACTACTGTCCAATATCCCTCTTGAACGTTGATTTGAAATTATATTCTAAGCTCTTGGCAAATAGGCTCAAAACCTACTTGCCCCATTTGGTTAAGGAGGACCAAGTAGGCTTCATCCCAAGTCGAGAAGCCAAAGACAACACCACTAGACTCCTTCAAATTATCCATCATACTTCATCTCAAAAGTTGCCACTCACCCTATTGTCAACAGATGCTGAGAAATCTTTTGATAGGGTGAGTTGGAAATTTTTATGGCTAACACTACTCAAATTCGGTATCCCTCAAATATTTATTGATAAGATCATGGCAATGTATGCTTTTCCTAATGCTAAAGTGACAGTTAACAATACATTTTCCCACCCCTTTACCATCACTAATGGTACATGCCAGGGATGCCCTCTATCACCTTTATTGTTTTCTTTATCAGTAGAGGTCCTAGCCACCAAAGTTAGAGCAAATCGAAAGATAGTGGGTATACAAGTGGGGCCTCACACTACCAAATGTCTTCTGTTTGCAGATGACATTTTGTTTACCATTAGAAATCCCAGAACCTCAATGCCAGCATTAATTAAAATTCTCGATGAATACAAATTACACTCAAACTTCTCCGTTAACATGGAGAAGTCAATGATTATGACATCCCAGACTACCCCAATGGAAGATAAATTTATTCATGAACAGACACCCTTTACCCGGGTGTCTCACTTTACATATCTAGGTATTGTAATTCAATCTACTATACCAGAAATAATTCAAACTAATTTTCATAAACTAAAAAGACAGATTGATATCGAGCTTAATACATGGCATAGATCTGGACACCTTTCATGGCTAAGACGGGTCAATGCAGTCATGATGACCATTCTTCCTAAGATTTTATACCTCATGCAAACACTGACTCTTGTCCCTTCCAATTCATACATATCTAATCTACAAAAAAGTATAAATAAGTTTATATGGTCTTTCTCCAAATCAAGAATCCCGGGACATACACTTTATTTACCCAAAGAGCTAGGGGGACTGGGGGTACCGAATATTTTGAACTATTATATTGCGATACATCTCTCCCGTATAGTGTCATGGAATCGTATACACAGACCTAAGTTTTGGGTCGAAATTGAACACTAGCATTTCAACACAATACTCCCCACTCCTACCGATTTTAAATAAGGAAATATTCCCGGGACTACACTCTAGTATACCAGAAGTCACACAAAATAAAGTAACTAGAACCCCGATCTGCTCCTTACTGAGAGCTGGTCGACTCAAACCAATGTTGGAAATAAGGGATGAAATAGGAGCACCTTTAAATTTGTGGTTTTCATATTTCCAGATCAGACACTTTATTTTAAACCATCCTCATAAACAAGACCTCCTGAGGGCTTGTACCCCCTTTGAGAAAATGTGCCTGCTCCCTGACGCCCCAAAACACTTAGTATCATTAACATATAAGATGTTAATAGGGTCAAACGCGCGAACACCATCATCCTTTCGATCCCTATGGGAAAAAGAGCTAAACACGCAGATTGATGACCAATCCTGGAAAGAATGTTTTAAGCTAATTAAAAAATCTTCTATATCTACCAGTATAGTTGAGACTAATTATAAACTTTTGACCAGGTGGTATTTAACCCCAGTAAGACTGCATAGAATCTATCCAACAGCATCCCCATTGTGCTGGAGGAGATGCGGGAATCAAGGCACATTGTCTCATATCTGGTGGGACTGCCCTATCCTCCGACCCTTCTGGGCACAAGTTGAAAACTACATTACACTAAAACTTAATCAAACAATAATTCTTGACGCACAGACAATTCTACTTCACAAACTCCCACAATTACATTGCCAGTACAAAAACAGATTGCTTCAATTGATGATAAATACAGCCAAGAGACTTATACCACACATGTGCAAGAAAACACAAAGTCCTTCTATGCAACAATGCATGGACGAGATTACACATGTTATGAGTTTAGAAGAAATGTACTATAGCTTCAATAACAAGTCGGAAGATTTTACTAATATGCTATTTTTGTGGAATCAAACCACGGATCTACCCTGTTAACTTGGGTTGTTTGAAAAACCTATGAGTTCTTGATGTGGTGAGGTACATGTCCCCCCCCCCAAATATGTGTCATATCCTAGCTTAATACTTCCCTTTTTCCCTATCCCCCTACTTACCTTCCCTCCCATTCCTTGTCGCTATAACCTGGTAAAAGATGTTTCTTATGAACCAGAAACTATTGTTATAGTGATAACCAAAATAAACTGATAACGATGTTATTTTAATGATATATTCTGAAGAATTCTGTATATTGATGGAAATGATGTTTCAAATGTTTGAATATGTTTCATTGGAATTTATTTGATTTAATAAAAATATTTAAAACAAAAAAAATAATAGATTTGGAAATAATAAATTGAACCTCCTATAACAAATGTTTCAAGATGGGTCTCAAAGGGAAAAAAATATAGACATATTAACATTGGCATGTATTAATACTAGGAATGTACCTTTGGATCTTTCTTGAGGATCTGAATACAGAAGTAGGCGGGCGCTCATGCTGTTAAGATTTTTTCATAGCCAGATTAATTCTAGTGAAAAATACCCACACTAAGTTTTGGATTTCCACAGATCTTAGTGTGTTGATCTTTCACTATAATTAGTCCAGCTACAAAAAGGTCCAAACGGTACGAGCAGCCACCTACTTCTGCTTTCATATCCTTACAAAGGATCCGATTGCTCATCTGTAGTGATGTTGCAAATAGTTTGCTGGCGAATAGTTCCCGGTGAACATAGCATGTTCGCGTTCGCCGCGGACGGCGAACATATGCGATGTTCGATCCGCCCCCTATTCCTCATCATTGAGTAAACTTTGACCCTGTACCTCACAGTCAGAAGACACATTACAGCCAATCAGCAGCAGACCCTCCCTACCCGACCCTCCCACCTCCTGGACAGCATCCATTTTAGATTCATTTAGAAGCTGCATTCTTAGTGAGAGGAGGGACAGTGTAGCTGCTGCTGATTTAATAGGGAAATCGATAGCTAGGCTAGTGTATTCAGTGTCCGCTACAGTCCTGACGGACTCATCTGATCTCTGCTGTAAGGACAGTACCCCAAAAAGCCCTTTTTAGGGCTAGAACATCAGTCTGCTTTTTTTTTTTTTTTTCCTGTGTAATCTAATTGCAGTTGCCTGCCTGCCAGCGTGTGTGTCAGGCTCACAGCGTATACTGTGCCCACTTGCCCAGTGCCACCACTCATATCTGGTGTAACAGTAGTGTACATTTAAAAAAAAAAACACTTTTTTGACTGTGAAATAATAGCAGACAGCTGCCAGTACCCAAGATGGCCACCAATAAGGCAGATGGGGAGGGTTAGAGAGCTGTTTGGGGGGGGGGGGGGATCAGGGAGGTTGGGGGCTAAGGGGGGATGCTACACCACAGCATATGTAAATATGCTAAAAACAAAAATATATATTTTTTTAAAAAAAATTTATTTTAGTACTGGCAGACTTTCTGCCCGTACTTAAGATGGCGGGGACAATTGTGGGGTGGGGGAGGGAAGGGAGCTGTTTGGGAGGGATCAGGGGGTCTGATGTGTCAGGTGGGAGGCTGATCTCTACATTAAAGCTAAAATTAACCCTGCAAGCTCCCTACAAAGTACCTAATTAACCCCTTCACTGCTAGCCATAATACACGTGTGATGCGCAGCAGCATTTAGCGGCCTTCTAATTACCAGAAAGCAACGCCAAAGTCATATATGTCTGCTATTTCTGAACAAAGAGGATCCCAGAGAAGCATTTACAACCATTTGTGCCATAATTGCACAAGCTGTTTGTAAATAATTTCAGTGAGAAACCTAAAATTGCGAAAAAATTTAAGTTTTTTTTAAATTTGATCGCATTTGGCGGTGAAATGGTGGCATGAAATATACCAAAATGGGCCTAGATCAATACTTTCTGTTGTCTACTACACTACACTTAAGCTAAAATTAACTCTACAAGCTGCCTACATGCTCCCTAATTAACCCCTTCACTGCTGGGCATAAAACACGTGTGGTGCGCAGTGGCATTTAGCAGCCTTCTAATTACCAAAAAGCAACACCAAAGCCATATAAGTCTGCTATTTCTGAACAAAGGGGATCCCAGAGAAGCATTTACAACCATTTATGCCATAATTGCATAAGTTTTTTGTAAATAATTTCTGTGAGAAACCTAAAGTTTGTGAAAAAGTGAACAATTTTTTTTTATTTGATCGCATTTGGCGGTAAAATGGTGGCATGAAATATACCAAAATGGGCCTAGATCAATACTTTGGGTTGTCTACTACACTACACTTAAGCTAAAATTAACTCTACAAGCTGCCTACATGCTCCCTAATTAACCCCTTCACTGCTGGGCATAAAACACGTGTGGTGCGCAGTGGCATTTAGCAGCCTTCTAATTACCAAAAAGCAACGCCAAAGCCATATAAGTCTGCTATTTCTGAACAAAGGGGATCCCAGAGAAGCATTTACAACCATTTATGCCATAATTGCATAAGTTGTTTGTAAATAATTTCTGTGAGAAACCTAAAGTTTTGGAAAAAGTGAACAATTCTTTTTCATTTGATCGCATTTGGCGGTGAAATGGTGGCATGAAATATACCAAAATGGGCCTAGATCAATACTTTGGGTTGTCTACTACACTACACTTAAGCTAAAATTAACTCTACAAGCTGCCTACATGCTCCCTAATTAACCCCTTCACTGCTGGGCATAAAACACGTGTGGTGCGCAGTGGCATTTAGCAGTCTTCTAATTACCAAAAAGCAACACCAAAGCCATATAAGTCTGCTATAATGGCATGTCTGGCACACAGTGTTGGGGCAAGGGTCCATCTGACCACTGATACCTGGTCTGCAAAGCATGGTCAGGGCAGGTATATCACCTACACTGCGCACTGTGTAGCGGGCGTAACCCTTACACTACCTGATCGATACAACATCATACCTGATGTTTGAAAGCACGTTATTCCAAACAATTTAGGAACGTTAGGTGATTTATGCCCTTTATGGATTAAAACCAGACTCTGCATCAACTATGTAATTTTCCATGGGAGTTTTGCCATGGATCCCCCTCTGGCATGCCACAGTCCAGGTGTTAGTCCCCTTGAAACAACTTTTCCATCACTATTGTGGCCAGAAAGAGTACCTGTGGGTTTTAAAATTTGCCTGCCTATTGAAGTCTATGGCGGTTCGCCCGGTTCGCGAACTTTTGTGGAAGTTCGCATTCGCCAACCCAAATTTTTAGGTTTGCGACATCACTACTCATCTGTAATTAATTCTAGACTAGGTTTAGTATCGCCAGAAGACCTTGCACAATATTTTTAGAAGCCAGGAATTTTAACAGTACTTGTTGACCAGAGATCTAAGTTGTAAATATAAAGTGTTTCCTCCTTGCTTAATGTGCAAAGCTTGTGAGCATTGAAGAAATAAATACACATTTAAGTCAGTACAAAGAACAAAAAAAAGAAGAATTGTCTACAAAATATTATCAAATGCACAAGGAGTAATTTATGTTTTAAACTATTTATGCTCCAAGCAATATATTGGACAAACCTAAAGACCACTACATTAAAGAATTAAAGAGCACTTTCTGAACACAGAAAAAAAAGTTTAAAATCATGTGATTTCTGCACGCTACTAACAATATCACACTAGTAAATTCTTTGAAATATATATGGTGTTGTCAAGGACTGCTGTATGGCTGGATAGAAAGGCAATCCTGATTACAATATGGTTAGTGGTATTCTACTCATGTGTCACAGTGAATAAATTTGGTTTTGTGGCAGTCAGTTATCAAACTGTCATATTTTAGCCACAGGCAGTTAAGTCACAGATTGAAGCAATGACTGATACACATACTGTGGCAATAATGTTTCAAGTACTAAAGAGTCAGAGACTACAACAATGGTATAATGTCAGCAGAATTGAGCAAGCTGACTAACAGGCAAGCAGAATACCCAATTATAGAAGAAACAATTTATCACAGACCAATAAGATATTAATAAGACCTGTGCAGCTCCAAAGTGAGGTAGGAGTCTGTTAAGCTGCTAGAGCTGTTCTCTGGTAAGAGCTAAGGGCCAGTGTGTCTCTCTCACACACACACTGAGGCGTAGAGCAAGCGGAAGGTTCAGCTAGGGCAGCAGCTGATGACGTAAGCGGCTGAGCGAGTCCGGTGCCGGATTAGCTGGAAACGGTTGCGTGCGGCATGCACGATCGAAGGTGACAAGGAAGTAGGCTTGTATCTCCAATTACAGAAACTGCAGGTAGGCTAGTAACTTGGAACTCCAGTCGGCAGGAAGTACCTCTAGGAGACAAATTAAACCAGCAATGTGTGCTGGAAGGAAGAGGTTGAAATAGCCAAAGAGGGAGTGGTTAGGTTTAAAGAGACAGAGAGGAAGGAACCTGACATAGGCCCCCCAAAAAGGAACCCACTGCGTGGGTCAAGGACAAGGGCGCTCTGGATTGCGACTGTGGAAAAAAAGACACCAGCTTCGGAGCAGATATGTTAGATGCTGGTTCCCATGAATCCTCTGCGTGATCATAGCAAGTCCAATGTACAAGATTTTCAAGGACACCTTTATGCAGCCTTGAATCCAGGATGCTATGTACATCGTATTCCACTTCTGATACTGGTTGGATGTTGGTAGAAGTGACAGAAGCTGTCGGTACAGTATCAGGACAGGGCTTGACTAAAGAAACATGAAAAGTAGGATGTAGTTTATAGGAGTCAGGAAGACTGAGAGTAACAGTATCTGGAATCGGTAGAGCCACAACCGGAAAAGGTCTAATGAATAATTTGCTGAGTTTTCTACAGGGAGTTTGGAGGCATAGGTTCTTCGTTGAGAGCCAGACCTTTTGTCCAACCTGATACATAGGTTGTGGTCTATGACGAAGGTCATAGTATTTCTTGTATGATGCCTGTGCATGTTTGATGCTACTTTGTATAGTAGAAAAAGCATCTGATATACTGTTGACTGTATCATTGACCTGAGGACAAGGGCTGAGAATTTGCGGCAAATAGTTTGATCGTGGATGCAACCCGTAGTTGATAAAAAATGGACTGAAAGTGGTGGAACAGTTGATGGTGTTGTTGTATGCAAACTCCACTAAAGGTAGGTAAGTTGCCCAGTTGTTTTGTTGGTTGGAACAATAACAACGGAGGTACTGCTCCAACCACTGATTGGTCCTCTCAGTCTGTCCATTAGTTTGTGGATGATAAACTGTACTGATTTTTTGAGAGATGTGTAAGGATTTACAGAGTTGTCTCCAAAACTTGGATGTAAACTGCGATCCTCTCTCGCTCAAGACAGTAGTAGGTAAACTGTGGAGACGGACAATTTCCTTGATGAATAACTCAGAGGTCTGTAGGGCCGTTGGCAGGGCAGTTGTGGGTATGAAGTGTGCCATTTTGGAAAAAATGTCCACCACTACGAAAATGGTAGTAAATCCAAAAGATTTAGGCAGGTCAACAATAAAGTCCATAGATAAATCTGTCCATGGTGAGTTAGGTGGTGCATATGGTTGTAAC
This sequence comes from Bombina bombina, assembly GCF_027579735.1. Classification (NCBI taxonomy): domain Eukaryota; kingdom Metazoa; phylum Chordata; class Amphibia; order Anura; family Bombinatoridae; genus Bombina; species Bombina bombina. The sequence continues at coordinate 226,646,797 of NC_069504.1, read as the reverse complement.
AGACCAACTGGAAGTTGGTGTGAAACTTTGGATGAAGAACAGACTGCACAGTTGGCAATGTAATCCTTTACAGATTTAGTTAGAGAGGGCCACCAACATTGCCGATGTAGTAGCTTCTGAGTGTTGTGGAGGCCCATATGGCCTGAAAGCGGTGAATCATGAAAAGAATGAAAGACCTGATCCCTGAGAGTTGGGGGTACGTATAAGGAGTTATTGTGGTAGTACAACCCATCCTGATGTTTTTGTAAGTCTTGTAGTGGTTTAATGGTGTCTAAACACTGAGCCACTCTGAAGTCTGGAGTGTGTAGCAGGGCAAGAAAATTAGTATTTGGTATGACAGTCGATGGTGGGTTGTCCAAGGGAGGTCTAGTGTCGCGCCTGGAAAGCGCGTCTGCCTTTCCATTTTTGCTTCCTGGACAGTAAATGATCAAATAATCGAATCGTGAGAAATATAGACTCCAACACATTTGTCTGTTTGATAAGGTTCTGTTAGTCTGCAGATACTGTAAATTTTTATGGTCAGTGATTATGACTATGGGTAAAGTAGCACCCTCGAGAAGGTGTCGCCAATGGTCAAAAGAGCATTTAATGGTGAGCACTTCTTTTTCACCCACGGGGTAATTCCTATCCACCGAGGTCATTGCCCTGGAGAAAAAAGCTATGGGATGCATGGTTTCATTGGGACTGCGTTTCTGGGAGAGAATAGCACCTATGGCGAATTCTGATGCATCAACCTCAAGGATAAACTGTGAGTTGCTGTCTGGAAATTGCAATATAGGGGCTGTGGTAAAACGGGTTTTGAGTTGGTCAAAAATAATTTGAGTTTCCTTGTTCCAAAGGAATTTGGAGTTAGCTTTGGTGAGATCAGTAAGTGGTTTCGCCAACAGAGCAAAGTTTCATATAAACTTACGGTAAAAGTTTGCAAGCCAATAAAACGCTGTCCATCTTTCTTACAATTTGGAACTGGCCAATCTTTAATGGCAGTAATCTTTGTGTCTTCCATTTTAATGCCTAAGTTTGAGATATGATAGCCCAGAAAAGATACTTCAGTAGTGTGAAAGGTGCATTTTTCCAACTTTGCAAAAAGACTATTGGTGCGCAAACGTGTTAAAACAGTTTTAACATGACTAATATGTTTTTCAAGTGATTCAGAAAATATGAGAATGTCATCTAAGTACACTACAATATATAGATCCACAATATCCTTGAATATATCATTAATGAGATATTGAAATTTAGCCAGGGCGTTGCATAGCCCAAACGGCATGACAGTGTATTCATAGAGACTGTAACGGGTCTGAAAGGTCTCAGCCATTCATGTCCGGCTTTAATTTTAATGAGATTGTAGGCACCCCTAAGATCTAATTTAGTAAAGATCTTGGCAGTGCGTAACCTCTCAATTAATTTGAGTATGAGGGGTATTGGGTAACGATTTTTCTTGGTACGTTTGTTTAACTCTCTACTGTATAGTCTATTATGGCTCATAGTGAACTATCCTTATTTTTTTACAAAGAATATACCCGCTCCAGCTGGAGAGGTAGAAGGTCTTATAAACCCTTTGGATAAATTTTCTTGTAAATAGGTTTTTAAATGGTCTAATTCTGGCTTTGAGAGTGGGTATATGTGCCCATAGGGTGTTGTAGAACCAGGTAGTAAATCTATGGGACATTTGTATGGCCTGTGCGGGGGCAGGTGTTTGGATTCTTTTTTATTAAAAACATCAGAAAAATCTTTATATACAGATGGAAGGGTAGACGGAGTGACGAGAAATATCTTATGTGAAGAATAACAAGTATTCTTACAATAATGTGACGTGAGGGAGAGGGTCCTATCTTCCCACAAGAATGTGGGTTGGTGGAGATTTTACCATGATAAACCCAAAATAATGGGATATAGGACTAGATATGATATCAAAAGAAATCACCTCACTATGCCCAGTGTTGGTAGAAAAAAGCAAAGGAATGGTTTGGTGTGTGATAGGGCCTACAGATATAGGAGTGCCATCAATTAAAGAAACAGACACAGAGTGTTGCTTTGCTAGGGTAGGTATTTTATTTTTTGTCACAAACTCAAAATCCACGTAGTTACCACTGGCTCTGGTATCAGCAATTGCCTCAGTGTTTAGTTTGAACTGGTCCCACTGCAGGGAGAAAGATAAGGTGAAGTAAGGGACAGCAACTCTGTTAACTGTAAGGCCTAAAGAAATCTGTGAAGGCTTACCAGATTTCGTTTTCCTCAGAATAGGACAGCTCCTAACCTCATGCTCACTTGAGGCACAGTACATACAAAGGTTCATCGCTCATCTTCTCTGTTTCTCTTCAGTGGAGAGTGGCCCTTTCATAAAGCCTATCTCCATAGGGGTATCAGTCTCCCTGGTTAGAGCTGTAGTCGGAGTGGTTCGTCGGTACGGTGAAGTAGTGTTAGCCTTCTCCAGTTTGCGCTCACGTAGACGCCTGTCAATGCTGGTGCATAGGGTATACAGATCTTCTAGTCTGTCTGGAATGCCGATTCTGGACAATTCGTCCTTAATGTCATCTCCTAAACCATATCTAAACTGGTTTCATAACGACACCTCATTCCACTGTGAGTCTATGGCGTGTATCTTAAACTGGGCAATATAGTCTTCAACAGGATGTTTTCCCTGTTTTAATGCTCTAAGGGAATTCTCAGCTGAGTTTTGTTTGAAAGGATCATCATAAATGGAAGATAAGGCTTTCAAAAAGTTTTCCAGTGAATTCAGAGCGGGATTTTGGGTTTCATAATAGGAATCTGCCCATGCTCGTGGTTCTCCCCTGAGGTATGATATGATGGTCAGAACCTTTATCCTATCAGAGGAGTACGTTTTAGGTTTAAGCTCAAAGAGCAGGATGCAGGCATTTCTAAATTCTTTAAACAGTGATCTATTCCCCGAAAATTTATCAGGGAGAGAAACCTGGGGTTCAGGGTTGTTATCAGTAACGTTAGGTTTTGCAGCATATAGGTCAGATATGCACTCCCTGAGCTTTTGGTTATCTGACTGTAACTCCCTAATAGTTTGCGTTAGTGCATCTACTCGCTGCATGAGATTCACCACTTGGTTAGCCACATCTACAGGATCCATGATCCCCTATATGCAGGGTGGGCTGGTTTAATATGTCAAGGACTGCTGTATGGCTGGATAGAAAGGCAATCCTGATTACAATATGGCTAGTGGTATTCTACTCATGTGTCACAGTGAATAAATTTGGTTTTGTGGCAGTCTGGATAACAGCTAACAAAGTTTAGCAACAGTTATCAAACTGTCATATTTTCACAGGCAGTTTAGTCACATATTGAAGCAATGACTGATACACATACTGTGGCAATAATGTTTCAAGTACTAAAGAGTCAGAGACAACAACAATGGTATAATGTCAGCAGAATTGAGCAAGCTGACTAACAGGCAAGCGGAATACCCAATTATAGAAGAAACAATTTATCACAGATCAATAAGATATTAATACGACCTGTGCAGCTCCAAAGTGAGGTAGGAGTCCGTTAATAGGCTAGAGCTGTTCTCCGTTAAGAGCTGAGGGCCAGTGCGTCTCTCTCACACACACACTGAGGCGTAGAGCAAGCGGAAGGTGCAGCTAGGGCAGCAGCTGATGACGTAAGCGGCTGAGCAAGTCCGGTGCTGGATTAGCTGGAAACGGTTGCATGCGGCATGCACGATCGAAGGTGACAAGGAAGTAGGCTTGTATCTCCAATTACAGAAACTGCAGATAGGCTAGTAACTTGGAACTCCAGTCGGCAGGAAGTACCTCTAAGAGACAAATTAAACCAGCAATGTGTGCTGGAAGGAAGAGGTTGAAATAGCCAAAGAGGGAGTGGTTAGGTTTAAAGAGACAGAGAGGAAGGAACCTGACAGGTGTCAGGACAATGGTCTGGGAAAATTCACAATTTTGATATTGCATATTAATCACATGTGTCTGTACTATATAATACAGGAATAAAATTGATTCAGGTACACATTCACATATATATTATTAATCAGTATTAATATGTAACTAGTAACTAGTGTTGCTTCTCAGCATATAATTGCTTACGGTTAAGTTTTTGTACTTTATCAAAATATTTCATATTTAGTTTGTCATGAGATGCAGGACATATGCAGGACACAGCAATGATGGTACAACTCTTTTATTACAGAGCACAGAAACATACATCTAGTCAGGTTGATTTCACTAACTAACTGCGACACAGACTCCCGGACCTAAGCCCTGCCCCCAACTAGTGACATCACATCCTGCTCTCATCACATCTTCCCCTTTTTCAAAGGCGAAGCATACATTTGAATATAACAAATAACAAGGTATACGAACAGAGTATACAACAACAAAAAAATTTCGAACAATATATAAACAAATAGGTTCGGAAAATATAAAACACATAAATTACATCCTGACTTGGACATCGGGGTAGACTACCCTAGTCCACAGTGACCATGGGATTATTCTGCCCATACTTCCGGTCACTGTTCTAGCTAAAGTCAGTCCCTATATCGGGCCAGAAGTCTCACCACTCTTCCGCTTGATGTAACTTTGCATGAACTGTCCTCTGATACAGAAGATGGTGAATTAGAGTCCGCTGGAGGAAAAGATATATCCCCCTTGTGATCTTGCTGAGGGGAAGGCACCTCTCTTAGAACAGGGGATCCCACCGGCGGTGGTACTGAGGCATCCAGTTCCAGACTCTCAGGTACAGGCTGAAGATGTCTTCGGTTACGGCGTGTAACCGTCCCTCCCTCAGTAAGGACTGTATAAGACCTTGGTTCTGGAGAGCGGCCAACTACCGTAGCAGGCTTCTTCCATTTCTTCTCATCATCCAGTTTAATTCTGAAAGTTTGCCCCGCATTCAGTTCATGTAAGGGCCTGACAGAATGTCTCCTGTCGTGGAAGAAACGATAACCCTTTTTGGCCTCTTCATCCCTCCTAAGGACTTCGTCCCGAGGAACAGGGCCAGGCGGCTTGAAAACACCCACTGAGGGTAAAGTGGTGCGAATCTAGCATCAGCTGTGCCGGGCTAAACCCGGTAGCTTGAATGGGTGTCGCCCTGTATGACAAGAGGGCCAGGTATGGCTCAGATTGCTTTAGAATGAATTTTGTTGTTTGAACTGCCCTTTCAGCCATTCCGTTGGCCTGTGGATAATGTGGACTTGACGTGGAATGTACAAAGTCATATTCCCTGCTGAAAGCACTGAACTCTGTATAAGCGAACTGCATACCATTATCACTCACCAGCTCTATTGGAATGCCCCACCGGGCGAACAAGCTCTTCAGGCGAATGATAACGGCTTGACTTGTGATATCATTCAGGGGTGCAATTTCCGAATACTTGGAATAGTAGTCGATCACAACAAGGAACTTTTTTCCGTGCAGTTCACACAAATCAGCAGCTATTTTCTGCCACGGCCCCGCAGGCAGCGGAGTAGAAATCAAGGGCTCCCTTCTCTGAGTTGGCCGGCATTCCCGGCAAAAGGCACATTTAGACACGTGATTTGCAATGTCGGAGCTGATCCCAGGCCACCATACAGCTGTAGCTGCCCTTTCTCTGCACTTTGTAATGCCTAAGTGGCCATCGTGAATCCTGTTTAACATCTCCTTCCTCATGCTGACAGGAATTACAATGCGGTCTTGGAACAGCACCAACCCCTCCAGCTCCATGAGCTGCGACCTCTCTGGCTGGTAAGCACTTAAAGACATCCAGGCTGCCCAGTCTCGGGCCAGCCTTCTTTTATGTACTTTATAACCTCTTGCAGATCTGTGTACAAATATGTCTCTTTCTTTATTTCCTCCAGTTTCCTTGAAGAAATGGACTTAGAGGCCAGAACTGAATCAACATACACTTTTACATCAGATTCTGTGGAGGATTCTTCAACAGCAGCCAGCGGGAGCCTGGATAGTGTATCCGCCACAACCAGTTGTTTCCCCGGCACATGCACTGCCTGAACATTGAACCTGAGCAGTCTCATTAAAAGTCTCTGGCATCTCAAGGGTGTTTTGTCAATGTCATAAGAGTTGATTAGAGGGACTAGAGGTTTGTGGTCAGTTTCCAGACTAAATTTCTCCAAACCCACTAGATAACGCTGAAAGCGCTCACAGGCCCAAACTGCAGCCAGGCACTCTTTCTCAATTTGAGCGAATTTTGACTCCGCAGCCATCAGTGTGCGGGAACAGTAGGTGATGGGCTGTAGTTTATTCTCATTTAACTGCAGGAGTGCAGCCCCCAACCCATAACTGCTTGCATCGGCACTAACCACAGTCTTTTTTGAAGGGTCGTAGAACCCCAGAACTGGGGCAGACCCCAGCAGGGACTTGGCCTGCAGAAAAGCTTTTTCTTGTGAAGGTCCCCAGACCCAGGCAACGTCTTTCTTAAGCAACTCTGTGATAGGGTGTAAAACTGTTGATAAATCTGGAAGAAACTTGCCCACGTAATTTACAAGGCCCAATATCTGTCTCAGCTCATGTACATCAGAAGGACTTTTCATCTGTTCAATAGCCCAAATTTTCTCGGGGTCTGGCTTGATGCCATCCCCGTTGATGATATGCCCAAAGTAGCATAATTCAGTTTTCCTAAAATGACATTTTTCTTTATTCAGCTTCAGCCCAGACTCTTTGATAGCCTGTAGCACACAACTTAAAAGCTGATCATGCTCCTCCACTGTAGACCCATACACTAGTATGTCGTCCATGACGACCGCTGTGCCCACGTGGTCACTCAGGAGAGAACTCATTTCCCTTTGAAAGATTTCAGGAGCAGAGGATATCCCAAAGGGGAGTCTGCAGAAGCAGAACCGACCTACCGGTGTGATAAAGGTAGTCAGTTTGCAGCACTTTGGATCCAGGGGATCTGCCAAAAGCCACTAGAAGCATCTAATGTGGAAAAGAACTTCGCCCCAGCCAACTTTGGAGCTATATCTTCTAATGTCGGCAGCACAAATCTCTCTCTCTTCACTGCCTCATTCAACCTTTTCAGGTCCACACAGAGGCGCACCTTTCCGTTTTTCTTTGCAACTGGAACAATGGGGGCACACCAATCAGTCGCTTCAACAACCTCTTCAATAACCCCCATAGACTTCATGCACATAAGCTCTTTCTCCACTTGAGGCATGAGCGGGAACGGAATTCTACGGGGAGTAGAAATACTGTATGGGACTGCGTCACTTTTAAGTGCTATACGGACTGGTTTGCAATTCAGTAGGCCCAACTCACCAAACATATCTTCGGAAATCTCATTCACTCTGGCCACGAGGCCCAAGTCACAGGCTGCTTTTCTGCTCAATAAATTGTTAACACACTGACCTCGAATCACATGCACCCACATGGTGAACTTTCTTTGCTTGTACTCACAGCTGGCAAGAAATTCCCCCACACAATCAATGCGGCCACCAGGACTATGGACATTTGTAGTAACCTTCGCCAGCTTGGGCTGTCGAGGCAGTTTCATAAATTCAGCAAAAGACATTACAGTGATATCTGCTCCTGTGTCAATCTTAAAATCAACTTTGGCTCCCATTACAGTAAAAGTAACTTTCCAATCTTCCTCTGAGCTTGGCCGTTCCACAACGGACCCCACAAAAGACAGTTCCTGACCCTCCTGGTCACTGTCCACCTGCATCTCCTTAATGTATTCAGTTTTACACACCACTTCAAAATGGCCCATTCTGTTACATTTTCTGCATCTTTTATCTCTGGCCGGGCATATAACACTCTGATCATGGGCACGGTAGCACCGTGTGCATCGGGCATGTTGCGCCCATCCACTTCTAGGCCTTTCCATTATTTTAGATCTACCGCTCACACTGTGCCTTTCACTAGCAGTTTTCCTGGACTGTTGCACTTCATCCACAATACTCTCAGACATCAGATCAGCTTTTTCACCAGTTCACTCTGGCGGGCCATCCTAATAGCCCCATCTAATGTTAAATCAGGCTCTAACTGCAGCTTCAGTGAGACTTCAGCATCTGCAATTCCAATAACTATTCTGTCTCTGATTCGCTCTTCTTTAGCAACACCAAACTCACAGAATTCAGCTAGTTCATACAGGCTGCGCACAAATGACTCCACAGATTCTCCCACACGTTTGTGAAAACAAGCTCTCTCATGAATCACATTTCTTTTGGGCACAAAGTGGGCACTGAGTTTATCCATAACTATATCAAAGTTAAATTCTTCCCCTTCTTGGAAAGTAAAAGCATTGAACACTGGCTCCACATCTTTCCCCATAGAGTATTAAAGAGAATTAACTTGTACATCACCACTCTCCTTGTTCAGTTTGGATGCAATCCTGAAGCGCTGAAACCGCTGACGCCATGTGGGCCAAGCTGCAGGCTGAGAGAAGTCAAAAGGCTCAGGTGGGGTAAACTTTGACATTGCAATCGATCAGAAACAGAAGCGCAGGCCAGAACTTCTGACACCATGTCATGAGATGCAGGACATATGCAGGAGACAGCAATGATGGTACAACTCTATTTTATTACAGTTCACAGAAACATACATCTAGTCAGGTTGATTTCACTAACTAACTGCGACACAGACTCCCGGACCTAAGCCCCACCCCCAACTAGTGACATCACATCCTGCTCTCATCACATAGTTATTATGATATTCAAGGTCCCCAACATAGCTGCATGATTCCTATCATTATATTATTGGTATAAATATCCCCAAATATCCCCATGTTTTTCATACATGGTTCCATTAAGTCTCTTTTTCTATAAACATTAGTGGAGTTCAACCTTGGTTAACAGTCATATTCTGACTGCTAAATCTTAGCTCCTTAACAAAAATGTTTATTAATCTGTAATTAGTGTTAGCCAATCATTTATGTGAACCTAACCTTATCGTTGGGGGTGGAGTTAAGAGTTTTCCATAAAATTCACACTCACCCACAAGTGGGGGCACAATGGGACACAAGCAGACGGCACAAGGGGCCACACTGAGCATGCATGATGACCACACCCTATCTAGAGGAGATGGGACGCTAAGTTGACCAGATAGACAAGTCAGGATAATGGCAAGAGAGGGTCCAGGGGTAACCTAAGATGGTATTTTTACGTTGAACCCCAGTAAAGGATCCCACAATGTTGATAAGTATGAAACAAACCTATATGAAACAGTTTTGTTAATATGATTTATGCTCTCTAAATTTATATTCAAAGTTTTATTATTGAATCAGGTGAGTTAATCAATTCTGGCTTGCCCTTTATAGTCACAGATGTTTTTGTTAGGTAATTCCTGTTAACCTGGTCTTATCTGTCGACAATAACACTGGGTCAATCAGGAATCTGGTCTCAGCAGTTTAATTAATAGACAAATTCAAAACTAAAAGGATTTAGGTTTTATATGTATAATCCTTTGAAAATGATATAATTCGGAGTGTTATTAAATTGCACACATTGGACTCCATGTACTAAGTGGCGGGCGGACAGTTTCTTAACTTGCAACGCTGTCCGCTCACCTTCGCTACACATGGGCAGTGGATCTGTTGATCCGCTTGCCCATATGTATCATTATACACTCATCGGAGTGTGTAATGCCCGCCCCTTCATTCGCGCGACTGAAGGGGCTGTTAATCACCAAGAGCAAGCTCTCAGTGATTTTCCCTCGCTACCTCAGACCGCTGCTTCTTATAGTGCGTGAAGCAGGCTCACATATACGAACCTGCCCCGCAAGGGCTTCCGAGCAGCTTTCGCTGCTTCGTACATGGAGCTTATTGCCCCTGCAAAGTTGGTAACCACTATGTTATATATATTGAGTTCCATTAACCGAATGATATAGAGGTTCCATAAATATAATTTGTGTCTAAACACATATTACACTTTGTGGGTACACTACTGAAATAATAATAATAAGGATAATATTCACAACAATGGGTATAAAAAGGTATTCCCAAAAAAAGAAGAAGATGATATTTAGAAGTATTAGTAAAAGAGACAACATGGATGAATGAGTTAAAAAAAACTTAACCTTAAAAAGATTTAGTTAGTGAGATTTAAATTATAGAAATAGATTGGTCTTTATGATGTGAAACTTTACTAAACTAAAGTATTTAATTAGATCTTCATGAACATATTTTCATACTGAACATATAACAATTACTATTACAATTAAAGGGACATTAAACCCCAAAAAATTATTTCATGGTTCGGATAGAGAATACAATTTTAAACAACTTTCCAATTTACTTCTATTGTTTAATTTTCTTCCTTCTCTTGTTATCCTTTGCTGAAAGGTTTATCTAGGAAAAGCTCAGGTTCTAGCTGCTGATTGGTTGTTGCATATATATACTGATTGTCGCTGGCTCACCCATGTATTCAGTTACAAACTAGTAGTGCATTGATGCTCCTTCAACAAATGATGCCAAGAGAATGAAACAAATTTGATAATAGAAGTAAACTGGAAAGTTGTTTAAAATTGTATGTTCTACCTAAATCCTGAAATAATTTTTTTTTGGTTTCGTGTCCCTTTAACTGCTCATACATGTTTAAATTTTAGTTGTTATAATAAAATATTTATTAGTATTTGAGCAATACCAATTTATGAATTTTAAGTCTTATAACGGCCATTTTAAAATATTTTAGAATATTGATATTTAACCAATAACAAGTTGCAATGCATTTTTATCAGATAATGCTTTAAATAATTTTATTATGTTTCTTACAATTTGTTAATATTTTTTGGTTGCAGTAATTTTAACCGTCATTGTCACTGACCAATTATGAGTGGGAAGGTTTAATTTTGACAGCCTGTTCATCAACAATCCAGATTGATTAGCTTAAAGTTTAAAAAAAAACAAAAAAAAACAACCTGATCATAAACTAGTGAATAGGTACAGTACCTTTATTTCGCTGCAGCTTCAGCGCTAACCTAAGTGCCTCCGGCCTCCCTCGGCACAGTTCAGTTTTTCAATGAGGTAACTTTTCCACCTCTTAGCCAATGGCTGTGCTAGCCTATGGCAACATAAAGGTTCTGTGTCACTGTAGGCTAGCACAGCTACTAGCTAAGAGGTGGAAACATCACCTCACTGAAAAACTGAGCTGTGCCGTGTGCCGCCAGAGGCGCTTAGGTTAGCACTGAATCAGCAGTGAAATAAAGGTACCTATTCACCAGTTTTTTTTTAAACTGATATATGAAGGTCGCCATTATTTTGTCATGTCGTCGCTGTTCGCTATGGCTGTTGCCATGGATGCGGCGGTAGTGACTCTCACTGCTATGGCTGTTGCCATAGACACGGCGGTGGTTTAGAGTGTGTAGCGATGACGTCATTGCCACACACTGTCTCTCTCTTCTGATGCTGCTTCAGCCTACACCTGGGAGGCCTCTTGGCGCGAACCGACGCCTATGTAAGTACCTACTTCACTTCTGTTTGCTGCCCAAGTATAGGTGTTACTTTCTGTGCTCCTGGGTGCTGTGTACTGTATTACTGGATTGCTATATACGTTACTGAACTCTGCCTATCTGACTACTCTAAATGTTTAACCTAACCTAAAGTACTGGATTGCCATAACATTGCTGAACTCTGCCTGTCTGACCACTCTGCTTGCTAAAGCCCTAAAGTACTGGATTGCCATAACGTTGCTGGACTCTGCCTGTCTGACCATTCTATTGGTTTACCCCTGAACTGTTATACTGCTGGATTTCCTTTGTTGCTGACTCCTGCCTGTTCCTGGTTATTCTATTGGTCTACTCCTGAACTGCTATACTGCTGGATTGCCTTCCTGTTGCCGGACTCTGCCTGTCTTGACCATTCTCTGCCTTCTTCTTATTACCTCATTTCACTAACTTACTCTGCTCTGGGATATTTCCTATCATTCCACTTGAGGCCGGGATAAGAAGACTGCTGGCCAAGTTTGGACTAAAAATGAGATATCCCACAAGCATTACATATTTTTAGTGATGGTAAATCCTTGCATTTTTGAAACACTAGAATTTACCATCACTTTAATTCACCAATAGAGATATTGGTTAATTTTAATATCTAGAGAAGAAAATACTAGTATCTTTGAAGAAACAGAACTATTCCTGCTTGCTGCAAAAGGCTTTAGACTAAAGAAATGTCATGAGGGACATTAAATTCAAAATAAAACATTAAACAGACATTAAACATTATGGTAATATAAAATTATCAATCATATATGAAATAAAAACTCTGCAGTATACTTTCATTATTTATTTTGTCCCCTTTTTCTGTAATTCCATTCTGAAATTGTGAGCTTTTCAGTTCCTGTTAGAAATGAAAGTGCAAAACGCTGTTATATACCACACAGCCATTGGCTGTACACTCTAGTTACCTATTTATAACAATCTCTAATTGGCCACAGCAGAGAAGGTAACCTAAGTTACAACATGGAAGCTCCCATTGTTTTATAGACACTAAAACTTTTCACTTTTTTATATGCACACTCCTACTGAGCATGTGCAAGAGTGCACAGTATATACGTATTTGAATTTTGTGGCTGACTGATGGTTGTCACATGATGTAGGGGGAGGTAAAATGTTATTGACTTTAAGGTTTGACAAAAACAAATCTACTACTCATCTGAAATTCAAAGAAGAAAATCAAGTTAGTGCGCTCTCCCGAGCACGTTAGGGTAAGTATGTAGCTACAGGTGAACTTTTCACATATAGCTTTGAAACGAAAACAAATGTAAATGTTTAACCAAAATTATATTTAAATGAAAGAAAACTGAATAGTGCAGGCAATGAATATTCTGGAAAACAAATTTCCTCAAATATTCAAACTAAAAAACTTTATCCGAAATGAAATTTTCTAAACTGCACATGCCTAATATTCAATAGACTGTGTATGCAGTTTAAATGTCCTCAAAATGACAATTGAATATTTTTAACCCTTATACTGGACCCAATGAAAAAGTATTTAGCTTGTTTTATATAGCAGAGAGTAGATTAAGTGGGAAAGAAGTGCAGGTGTTTTTGTGGTAAAGTAGAAAATATGTCTCACAGGGTGTAACGTAACCTCACGGGGCCTTAGGGAAAAGCCAGTGACACGGTCATCATTTTAACAGTGCTCTTTCTGTTTGAAATTAGAAGAGGCTGAGCCAGCAGCCTTATGAGCAAGAGGAGCTGCTTCTCTTTAATTCTGAGTCTTTCTTCCCCCCTTGGTTAGTTTGCACCATAAGATGTGCAGCCTTCTTGTACAGCGGTTTCTGTACAAACCTTGACTTTGACTGCCATCTTGTAAACCCTGCCACCAAATTAAAAAATGTTAATTCACACACTTACGTTATGCTGTGAGCCATGTTTTGCAGTGGGATCACAAATAGGGATCAGGCATGATGCAGCTGCAGCCCAGGCCCCCTGTAGCAAAACTAATACTGAAAGTATAGCCAGATGGGACCCCTACAGGTAGAATTAAAAAAAAAAAAGCAGAGCACGGGATAAATGCACAAAATTTATTGAGACGCGTTGTAAAACAAAAAATAACTGAGTGTGGCATGAAAAGTACGGGTCAGAAGATTCTTCTTTTTAAGTTTGTTGGCCTGTGTTAATCAACTCTCGGTATTCGGGAGAGTCACACACGGTATATCACTATCCCCTATCCTTCTGCCAGTGTTCGGATTCGGGATACGAAGAGGAGGGTGTGTTAGTATCCAGCGTTCCTGATTGGCCACACGGAACTTGGTCCGGCTCGAGGATTGGTTGTTGCCGTTGTGAGTCTTCCGGGCGACGCTGAGGTCCCGGCCCGCTTTGTTAGGCACGTCCAAGTGCCGCCCTGCTTGTGAGTACCCTTTTCCTTATACCTACTTGTCAGGGTCCTTTACGTTATCACCCTATTGGCGCCTTCCTGTTTCCCCACTACAGATTATCTAACCGTTGACATACGCTACAGAAGAGCGGCCTTTCATTGGATTATTTGAACTGATCATCGCTTCCATCACCGTGGGCGCACCTCCGTCAAAAACTTTCTGTTTTTGATTTTTTCCCACTAGGCGAATTTTAAAACCCACAGGGACTCTTTCTGGCCACAATAGTAATGGAAAAGTTGTTTCAAGGGGACTAACACCTGGACGGTGGCATGCCGGAGGGAGATCCATGGAAAAACTCCCATGGAAAATTATATAGTTGATGCAGAGTCTGGTTTTAATCCATAAAGGGCATAAATCACCTAACGTTCCTAAATTGTTTGGAATAACGTGCTTTAAAACATCAGGTATGATGTTGTATCGATCAGGTAGTGTAAGGGTTACGCCCGCTTCACAGTGCGCAGTGTAGATGATATACCTGCCCTGACCATGCTTTGCAGACCAGGTATCAGTGGTCAGATGGACCCTTGCCCCAACACTGTGTGCCAGACATGCCATTATAGCAGACTTATATGGCTTTGGCGTCGCTTTTTGGTAATTAGAAGGCTGCTAAATGTCACTTCGCACCACACGTGTTTTATGCCCAGAAGTGAAGGGGTTTATTAGGGAGCATGTAAGGAGCTTGTAGAGTTAATTTTAACTTAAGTGTAGTGTAGTAGACAACCCAAAGTATTGATCTAGGCCCATTTTGGTATATTTCATGCCACCATTTCTCCGCCAAATGCAATCAAATAAAAAAAAATTGCTCACTTTTTCACAAACTTTAGGTTTCTCACAGAAATTATTTACAAACAACTTATGCAATTATGGCATAAATGGTTGTAAATGCTTCTCTGGGATCCCCTTTGTTCAGAAATAGCAGACTTATATGGCTTTGGCGTTGCTTTTTGGTAATTAGAAGGCTGCTAAATGCCACTGCACACCACACGTGTTTTATGCCCTGCAGTGAAGGGGTTAATTAGGGAGCATGTAGGGAGCTTGTAGAGTTAATTTTAGCTTAAGTGTAGTGTAGTAGACAACCCAAAGTATTGATCTAGGCCCATTTTGGTATATTTCATGCCACCATTTCACCGCCAAATGTGATTAAATAAAAAAAAATTGTTCACTTTTTCACAAACTTTAGGTTTCTCACAGAAATTATTTACAAACAACTTATGCAATTATGGCATAAATGGTTGTAAATACTTCTCTGGGATCCCCTTTGTTCAGAAATAGCAGACTTATATGGCTTTGGTGTTGCTTTTTGGTAATTAGAAGGCTGCTAAATGCCACTGCGCACCACACGTGTTTTATGCCCAGCAGTGAAGGGGTTAATTAGGGAGCATGTAGGCAGCTTGTAGAATTAATTTTAGCTTAAGTGTAGTGTAGTAGACAACCCAAAGTATTGATCTAGGCCCATTTTGGTATATTTCATGCCACCATTTCACCACCAAATGCGATCAAATAAAAAAAAAATTGTTCACTTTTTCACAAACTTTAGGTTTCTCACTGAAATTATTTACAAACAGCTTCTGCAATTAAGGCAAAAATGGTTGTAAATGCTTCTCTGGGATCCCCTTTGTTCAGACTTATATGGCTTTGGCGTTGCTTTTTGGTAATTAGAAGGCTGCTAAATTCCACTGCGCACCACACGTGTTTTATGCCCAGCAGTGAAGGGGTTAATTAGGGAGCATGTAGGGAGCTTGTAGAGTTAATTTTAGCTTAAGTGTAGTGTAGTAGACAACCCAAAGTATTGATCTAGGCCCATTTTGGTATATTTCATGCCACCATTTCACTGCCAAATGCGATCAAATTTAAAAAAAACTTAAATTTTTTCGCAATTTTAGGTTTCTCACTGAAATTATTTACAAACAGCTTGTGCAATTATGGCACAAATGGTTGTAAATGCTTCTCTGGTATCCCCTTTGTTCAGAAATAGCAGACATATATGACTTTGGCGTTGCTTTCTGGTAATTAGAAGGCCGCTAAATGCTGCTGCGCATCACACGTGTATTATGGCTAGCAGTGAAGGGGTTAATTAGGTAGTTTGTAGGGAGCTTGCAGGGTTAATTTTAGCTTTAGTGTAGAGATCAGCCTCCCACCTGACACATCAGACCCCCTGATCCCTCCCAAACAGCTCCCTTCCCTCCCCTACCCCACAATTGTCCCGCCATCTTAAGTACTGAAAGAAAGTCTGCCAGTACTAAAATAAAAGGTTTTTTAAAAAAATATATTTTTTTAGCATATTTACATATGCTGTGGTGTAGCATCCCCCCTTAGCCACCAACCTCCCTGATCCCCCCCAAAACAGCTCTCTAACCCTCCCCATCTGCCTTATTGGTGGCCATCTTGGGTACTGGCAGCTGTCTGCTATTATTTCACGGTCAAAAAAGTGTTGTTTTTTTTAAATGTACCCTACTGTTACACCAGATATGAGTGGTGGCACTGGGCAAGTGGGTACAGTATACGCTGTGAGCCTGACACACACGCTAGCAGGCAGGCATCTGCAATTAGATTACACAGGAAAAAAAAAAAAAGCAGACTGATGTTCTAGCCCTAAAAAGGGCTTTTTGGGGTGCGGTCCTTACAGCAGAGATCAGATGAGTCCTTCAGGACTGTAGTGGACACTGAATACACTAGCCTAGCTATTGATTTCCTATTAAATCAGCAGCAGCTACACTGTCCCTCCTCTCACTAAGAATGCAGCTTCCGAATGAATCTAAAATGGATGCTGTCCAGGAGGTGGGAGGGTCTGGGACGGAGGGTCTGGTGCTGATTGGCTGGAATGTGTCTTCTGACTGTGAGGTACAGGGTCAAAATTTACTCAATGATGAGGAATAGGGGGTGGACCGAACATCGCATATGTTCGCCGTCCATGGCGAACGCGAACATGCTATATTCGCCGCTTACTATTCACCGGCGAACTATTCGCGACATCACTATTTATTAACTAATTGCTATAAATTATAAATCATTTATCTTTGAATGTCTAGTGGGGGTCATGACCTCTTCCTGCATTCTTGGTCTCTATTGGTAAGAAATATTTTAGACCAATATAAGGTAAAATTGTGGGTGTTAGGGGGAGTTCTGAGGCAGCAGATTTTCAAGTGCTTAAGGCAGCACAAAACCTAAATACACCGTTGATATATACAGTAAAGATTATCTATACCAGTTGGAGATCTACACAATTATAAAGCAATTTATACCCTCAAAAACATTTTTCTGGCATTTGGGTATGTTGGTAACTATGTGGCGGTCTCTAGCAGCCATGGCATTATATTTCAAAAACTCTTTGGGGTCAATGTATCAAGCTCCTATGGAGCATGATGCCCTGAAGGCTCGCCGGAAACAGAAGTTATGAAGCAGCGGTCTAAAGACCGCTGCTCCATAACTTGTCCGCCTGCTCTGAGGAGGCGAACAGAAATCAACCCGATCTAGTGAACTTACACTATTGTGTGTTTAACGCCCACAAAGAAAACTGCTGCTGATCCAATCAGCAGCGCTAGTTGCACGACTCAGATGTGCAACAAGTGCTGCTAGTGTTTAACACACAGTAGTTAAGCAAGGGTTAAACACACAGTAGTGTAGGGTCGATTGTCTTTAAATTAGAATATGTATTTTTTTACTATTATGGTCCTTTAAACAGGTGAGGGTAATAAATAACAGCTCTTAAGAACCTGGTATAGGTTTGAAACGTCGTTGTTATAATGGACCCTGTAAGAAACTAATAAAGGTCTTTTAAAAATCTATTGGAGGCTGGAAAATTACCTTTTTGAGATTGACATTGGGGTTTGGCTAACCCTTTCCTGTCTCCCTGATTGAAAAGGTGCTGTCTCTCACTACTATTTTTCATAACAGTAATGCCAGGGGCTTTGAATTGAGGGGGTAAATCTGGCCACCCATTTTATTACATAAGTGACACACTGTCTCTGTAGTGACAGGAACAGCTTCCAGTGAATGAAAGTCCACAGATTGTGTATACCTAGGAGCCCATATTGCCCCTTCAATCTGATTTAGTTAGTATAGGGAGGGGAGGCTTAGGTTTATATGGGTCAGGTAGCCTATGTTGGGGCTAGAGCTGGATTGAAACAGGTTGGGGTGCTTTCCTGCTTCAGGTTATACCAGGGAGCCCATACTTCAATTTGGTTTGTGGAGTGGAAAGAGATCATTTTGAGGGGTGCTTGGGATAGGGTGAGGGACTTAGCAGTGGCAGCCGCCGTGGGGTTATGGACAGAGGGAGTAGTTTAGTTTCTAGGTTGGGTGAGCAGCCATGGGAGGAGGATGGAAGTGAGAGTAGTGAGGGTAATGTAGGTTTTAACAGGAATAGGTAGGGTGAGGGTTGGTAGAGGCTTTTATAATTTGTTAATAGATGTTAGAGTAGGGAGGGGAGGTTTAAGTTTAGGAGGGCCGCTAGCTTAGGTTGGGGATAGAGGTGGGTCTACACAGGTGGGGGCTTAACTGTATCACAGTGCCATGTGGGCAAGCTCAGGAGCAGATACTGGGCCATGAAAAGGAGCAAAGCTACAGTGTGGAAGTAACATGGCAAATGTGAGCAAGCTCAGGAGTGGATACTGGGCCCTGAAAGTGTGCTAAGCTATAGTGTGGAAGCCACTTGACAAAATGTGGGCAAGCTCAGGAGCAGATACTGGGCCCTGAAAGGGCGCAAAGCTACAGTGTGGAAGCCACATGGCAAATGTGGGCAAGATTAGGAGCAGATACTGGTCCCTGTAAAAGAAGCAAAGCTACAGTGTGAAAGTAACAAGGCAAATGTGGGCAAGCTCAGGAGTGGATACTGGACCCTGAAAGGGCGCTAAGCTACAGTGTGGAAGCCACTTGGCAAAATGTGGGCAAATTCAGGAGCAGATACTGGGCCCTGAAAGGACGCAAAGCTACAGTGTCAAAGCCACTTGGCAAAATGTGGGCAAGCTCAGGAGCATATACTGGGCCCTGGCTGTCTGCAGGGAATGGTGGGAACCGTGACACAATCAGTCACCTAGCTGTGGCACCTGGGATAGTTGAGGATCTATGGGGTGTAGGTTCACCACTTTATGGTAGGGAAGATAGGAAGATTGATGAGTCACATTAAATGTGGATGGGTTCCAGCAGATCTGCTGTCAGGGTGTAGATGTTTTCTGCATTGTTGGAGTAGCTGCTGTTGGAAGGAACGCCTTGAATTGTCACGGTGTGGGGTCTAATTTGCTCCACACATAATAAATAAATTATTAAACAAGTAAGTAAATAAACAATTGCCAACTTTGTGGCTTTTTTGAGTTACCATGTGGGGGAATTGTATTACTCTGTGGTATTATAGCATTCTGTGCTATCTTAATATGAAAATAGTTTACGTCATTTACACAATGGCATTCAATGTTTCTTGATGCAATAAACATGGAAAATTTCAATGTTAGCCAATTTGGCTGTATGCCGTCCTAAATTCTAGCTGGTGGTCTGTAAAATCTGCCTGGTGGTGGACCCATTGAATGATGTTGGGGAGAACAATGGGATCGTGTAGGACCAATTCTTGTCTCATTTGTGGCTCCAATACTGTCTTTGTTGTCAGAATGGCTAGGGGTTTTCTGGCATCTGATGGAGGACAATGGTGGTGGTATTGGGGTCAAAATCGAAGTTTCATTATTCTTACCTGATGAGCAGGCAGTTTGACAGAACCTTCCTATTTACTTCAATTATTGAGTGTGACATATTCTAGTTCTCATTTCTATTTCTATGTAAGTAATATTGCATTGTCTCTCTATCGTGTATCTGTTGATTATTCAATTTTCATGTATTCAGTGATCCTTTAACCCTGAATATTCAAGTATTGTGCCTTTTACATGCCATATAATTGGGTGGTGAAGGCTCAGAGTTTTGAGGACTTGTATGATTTGGTTGTATACTTGTGGTGGTGGATGGCATAGGATTGTTGTCTCATTTGTATGACGTATTAGCTAGGAATACTTGTGGTATTGGAATTTTTTTCTTCTGGGACCACATAGGAGCATATATGTTGTCTGTATTTGCCTGGCTATTCTACTTTTCTGGGTCTATTGTGTAAGTTAGTGATTGTGTTCACAGAATGTGAGAATTTGTCCCCTTTGGGGGGTTCCTTGTTTATGGTTCATTTCCTTGGTCTTTCTTGGCTGCTAGATGTTTCAGCTTCTGCTATATCTTTGCACAGATATGGGGTGATTTGATGGCAGATGCATCTTGGCTGTTTAGGCTTTCCTTAGTTATCTGTTATGGTTGTTTAGGTGATTAATTATGCTAATTCAGTGTGGCTTTTGCTTAAGATTTTCGTAGTTTCGATTCTCGGGAAACCATGTATAGGCCCAAGTTCGGCAGTTTATTGAGTCCATCTGAATATGGCTGGAGTACGTTGCCGCAGTCAGTAGTGTGTGTGCCAGAAGGGTAATTTAAGAAAGGGGGTTAGAGGGGAAGTATTCCAGGTAGAGTGGAGGTGTTATTTGGTCTGGGTCTGTCTGAGAACTCTCTATCATTTAAGATGTTGGGAAGGTTTGCGTGTTGTGATTTTGTTTGTTGTGATTTTGTTTTAATGGATCAAGCAAATTATGTGAGAGTTAGCATTTTATTTGTTTTTGTGCAGTGTGAGGGGGGCTCATTGGCAGTAAGTGGTGGGCATAGGATTGGGTCATTGGTTGTGGGGCCATTTAAAAGGTTTCATTGGCATCGGCTTTTGGGTTGTTCTTCCTCCTTAATTTGTCTGTCTCATGCTTGTTCAATCTTTATGTGTGTTTCTTATTTGGTGAGGATTGACTTCTTGCCATTGCTCATGGTATTAGAGTCCTGGTTGCTCTTTGTGTCTCGAGTTGTGGTTCAAATTTTATTTTATTTAGTTATTTTGTCTTTTTATTTTATAGTTGTTGTGGTGTTTACCCAATGCATTTTAAATGTGAATTTCTCAGTGGGTAGAGTTTATTCAAATGAAAAAAAAGCAAATGGCAGTTGTGTTTATGTGTTGGTTAGCTGGTGGATTCTGGCTGCTCCTTATGGGACTC
Organism: Bombina bombina; assembly: GCF_027579735.1. Classification (NCBI taxonomy): domain Eukaryota; kingdom Metazoa; phylum Chordata; class Amphibia; order Anura; family Bombinatoridae; genus Bombina; species Bombina bombina. Next base: position 226,625,962 of record NC_069504.1, on the reverse strand, counting down.
TGATATAAAATAAACTCATGATTCAGAGCAGTAGTTTTGGGGCAAATTGTGTGCAGTCTTTTTATATACTTGCTTCCTGTGACCCCTGCTCCTTTGGATCATGTGAAAAGCTATCAGTGTACTTGTTTTCTAGTCTGTGATATGTTTGATGTCTGTCATGATACAAGGGCCCAGAAAAAGATAGGGAAGATGCTTTTACAGATGACAAAGAAAAAGAAAATCTTCGGCTTTTGCCATTCAGAATAAAAGTTATTGCATTGTCCTTTATTCTGCTTTTGTCAATCATTTAATTCTGTATTTAGTGACCTTTAATGTTTTGGGAAGCTTGGTGGTGGTCTCTGCCTCTTAAGTTGTGTGTTAGGATGGTTTGATTGGGTCTAAGGTTGTCGAGTCTCCAGTATCTAACAGGACAGTCCAGTATTTTAGCAAGCTGTCCAGTAATATGATCATGAATATACTGGATACTAAAATGTCCATTTTGTTTTAAGGTTCTTGAGTGTTCCTAGATATAAATGGCCTAATTTGGACTGTTAGTGTGCGAAGGTTTGTGGGTGTAGATTTGGTGTTATATTGTGAATGCATGCTTGGGTTTTTGAATATTGGATGGGATCCATTTAGGGTTTTAATGGTGGATTTCTAAGCTGCCTCTTCTGATGAAGACTTTGGTACTCAAGACATGGAAACATGTATGTTGACTTTTGGCTGCAGAGGTTGTAAAGTCTTTAGATCAATTGGTGGAAGTTGAGCTGTGGTTCCAGTGGATGTGGATATAAGTATAAGATCAGGGAGCATAAGCAAATGTGGTCAAGAGTTTTTGTTTGGTAACCCAGTGATATGGTTGGAGTGGTTTAAATCAAGTTGTTTTCAATATGAGGTTGGGCGATTTTGATGAGGATTCTTATGCTCACCCAAGTGTGGTTGGTTTGTACCTGATTAACCATTCTGGTTGGGAATGTAAAGGCATTAGTTTGTGTGGCGGTGCTCGACAATTATGTCGAGCTGTGGCGGGGGGTGCTTGCCTATTTGGTGGATTTGGTCAGAGTGATGATCTGAGGTGACACCCCCTGCTAGCGGCCGATTGGCTGTGAATCTGCAGGGGGCGGTATTGCACCAGCAGTTTACAAGAACTGCTGGTGCAGTGATAAATGCCAACAGCGTATGCTGTCGGCATTTATCAATGTGCTGCTAGAGCAGATCATGTCTGTCCGCACCATGATAAATTTACCCCCTAGAATACAAGTGGAGCACAAAATGTGACCATTACCTTGCTCTAGTGCAATCAATAGCACTTCTATTTTTGTGTTTATATTTCAAGTTATTTTTTTATTGTTCGAGCGATAGTCTGGGGGCGCTAGCAACTGCATGCTGGTTATCACAGATGCACAAATCACTCCCATAATAGACTTCTAAGAAGGAGTGTAGTAAAATTCATGTTGGATATTGCTTGAGTGCTAAGCTGATATTGCACAAAAGTGAGGATGAGCAAGCAGTGGGCAGTTTTGTGCTATACTGTTGTTAATAATAATGGTTTGCTTTAGGTCTTAAAAAGCATTACATTTTTCAGCTGTATCTTGTATTGCACTTGAGCGCAACACTTTAAATCCCTATTGTTATACAAGTACAATGAGCATACTCAAAGCTCTCCCTGCTCTATCCATTAAAAGTATAACCCACACTAAAAAGTTTTGACTGCGTTAAGATGCCGTTATACAGACAATGTACCCTGCTCTATTGATTGTGCTCCACTTGTAATCTAGTCCTTAAAGTGAAAGCCAATGCTAGCGTTTGTTAAACGCCAGGATTGACCATTGGAACAAATAAAGGGGATTTTCACTCACGAAGTATAAAATACTTCATGCAGAAAGCTCCTTTATTTGTTTCAAGCATTCGCTGCACTGAGCTGCTCAAGCATCCCATGGAAGAACTTTGTTTTGTTTGAGAGGCGACATTTTCACCTCATAGCCTATAGCCGTGCGGGAAATCTGTGTTGGCGCCTTGTGTTGTCGGATTTCCTGCAAGCGTTCTGCCGTGGGATGCCTGAGCAGCTCAGTGCAGCAAACGCTTGAAACAAATAAAGGAGCTTTCTGCATGAAGTATTTTATACTCCATGAACGAAAGTCCCTTTTATTTGTTCCAATGGTCAATCCTAGCGTTTCACAAACGCTAGCATTGACTTTCACTTTAATATAATATTGTTTTAGCCTAACCATAAAAGACCATTCTAGTCGATTAGTTGTATCTAAGAAAATACATTTATAAACATAATAAAAAAATGTTTTACTTGTTGGGAGATGTCCCTCTCTACCAATGGGGCTATGGGAGGTTTGTTTTTCCACCAGTGAGTTTCTATCTCATGAGCATGAACTGTAAAATATTTTAGGAAATGTACACAACAAAATGTTTGTGCTGTGCATTAAAACATGAGAATTAAAAAGGGTAAAATTAAAATAATAAAATTCAAAATAAAACATGAAACACAAAATAAAATGTCAATGCAATTGAACCAGAATGTGCTAAAATATATTATAACTAAGTCTGTATGAATGCTACTAAAATAAATACATAAATAAATCAAGTTTAAGGAATATATGATGAATAGGTAATCCCTATACTTTTTACTTATTAAAACAAAAAAGCAAAGCTAACATGTAAATAAGGCAGGATACATAAATCACACAGAGCTGTTACAAATGGATGAGTATTGTGTATTTTCCTTGTTTTGCTTTTGTTCTTTACCGTTGAATTGTTTCAGTATTTCATTACCATAACTAAAGTTTCAGAAGCAAGCACAACTTAAATAATGATTAGGAATACACATGTTGTTTTTCATTTACAAGAGATAAATTAATGAACCATGTTTTTTTCTGAAGTAAATGTTTGTTTTCTTGTTTATCATAAACAATTGCTTAATTTAATTTTGCTGTATTTATTTAAAAATAACACTTTACAAATGTTTAAATCTACCACTTGGTGGCAGTGTAGAGAAGCATAGGGAAGCTTTGTGGTCTATTTGTATGCACTTGTTAAACATATTAAATAGATTTGAATATATTGCTAAGAATGCAGTAATATTTTGTGCTTGAATAGCATAATGGTGTTTAGTGTATATGATTAATATTTGTAGATGCAATATTATGAATATACTACAGTTTTTCTTGTCACACTAAAAGTGGTTATTAAAACATTTTTGTTGAATTAAAAGTTTTAGTGCAGTTAGTTAGGGAGCAACATTTATTGGTGTGGGACAAATATAACAGGACAATTATATAAGAAATGTAAAATAAGCACAATTTTGTTTCCTTTTTTAATTAGTGAAGATAATGATATTTTAAAAAGTATTGAAAATAACAGATCTATTTTAAATTGAGCATTTATTCAAAGGACGTTAAAATATAATATGCACCTAAAATACAAAACACTGATAGCATCCAGGTTAAAAAGTCTATACATTTCTGCTTCAGTGGTTCCTAACACTAATCCTCAGGAAGCCACCATAAGGCAATATTTCTAGATACACACAGGTGGCTCAGTCAAAATACCAGAGACAAGGATAAGCACTTGTGTGCAGATTGGGATATCTGTGCAGACAGCATTTGGTGACATCTCTCTATCATCTCAAACTTCAGTGCAAAGCAAAAAAGAAAATTATTCTGATTATTTCATAGACTTAAAAATATATACGAGTCATCAGAAAAGCTGTTAAACTATATTGTAGATGACAAATGGCAAGATTTATCAAGAGTCGAATGCCCCGATCAGTTGCAGACTCGCTCATTTGAGCCTGCAACTGATATTTAAACCACTGCTTCACAAACTCTCTCGCCAATTTGGAGTTGGCAGATGGTGAAATCACCCAGGATTCATTTGACCAGGGTGATTAACAAGCCTTACTCTCATGCAATTGGTTGCGTGGAGGTAGGGGGCGGCACTGCATAAGCGTTCGTCTGTGCAATGTTAAGTATAGGGAACAAATGTGCCCCACAGTCTGCAATCAAATGCAGACATGTTCACAACATGATTGATATATTTTGCCCAAAGTGTAAGCCAGTGACTTCCAAATTTGCCCTTCAGGGCTGCAAACAGTACTGAATTTCATGTTCTAAATCTTAAAGGAACAGTCAATACAGTAGATTTGCATAATCCACACATGTATGATAAGAAGACAATGCAATAGCACTTAGTCTGAACTTCAAATGAGTAGTACATTTTTTTCTGACAAATTTCAAAGTTGTTTTCCACTCCCACTGCATCATGTGACAACCATCAGCCAATCACAAGCGCATATACGTATATTCTGTGAATTCTTGCACATGCTTAGTGGGAGCTGGTGAATCAAAAAGACTTCCAATTTACTTCCATTAAGAAAATGTGCAAAGTTGTTTAAAAATGCTGTTCTATCTGAATCATGATAGTTTAATTTTGACTTTAGTATCCCTTTAAGTAATCTTAGTGAACCTGATATATTCTCCAAACGTTTGTAAAATCCTAAATTCCTGCCTGTTTGCAATATTCAAAGAATGGATTGGGACAAAATGTGACCAGAATGGAGGAGGGAGGGAATAATAGCGTGGTCGTCACGGTTGTTAAGGGGTTAATATACTTTATAACCTCTAAAATTGCCTTTTTCTAAGCCCCTGTAAGCCACTCCTTATCTTAGCATTTTACAATCTTGCACAACAGCCAGACAGTGCTAGTTCATGTGCGCAATATAGATAAGAATGTGTTCACTCCTGTAGAGAACGATAATGGTTATACGAGAACCAGCACTGATTGGGTAAGGTAATCACAGAGGTAAACAGTATATTAATATAATAGTGTTAGCTATGCAAAATTCACCCTAATGTTAAACCTGCCACTGATATTGTTCTGTTCAGGGCATTTTATACAATAATTTATATTTGTGGTTTCCTGGAAATATTTCTGAATACATCCAATTATAATTTGTACTGTGAATTTTATTATAAGCAGGGCTGGGTATTTCTACTAGTCCTGTATTCATTTGTAGTAGATAATTGCAAAATTAAAAAGATATGAAACCCAAACATTTATTATTTTATGATTCTGAGCATACAGTTTAATGAAAGAAGTTTCCAATTAACTTCTATTATCAAATTTGCTTTGTTCCCATGGCATTCTTTGTTGAAGAGATACCTAGGTAGGTGCCTGGAGCACTACAATGCCGGAAATAGTGCTGCCATCTAGTGCTCTTGCAAATGGATAACATTCTTGCAAAACTGCTGCTATATAGTGCTACAGAAATGGGCATGCTCCTGAGCTTTTTTTCATCAAAAGATATCTAGAGAACAAAGAAAATATGATACCAAAAAAATGTCTTTCATGATTTAGAAAGAGCATGCAATTTGAAAGAACTTTCCAATTTAATTTCATTATCTAATTTGTTTCATTCTCTTGATATCCTTTGTTGAAAAGCATATCTATTTATGCTCAGTAGCTGCTGATTGGTGGCTGCACATAGATGCCTCATGTGATCGGCTCACCCATGTGCATTGCTATTTCTTCAACAAAGGATATCTGAAGAACGAGCAAATTAAATAATAGAAGTTAATTGGAATGTTGTTTAAAATTGTATTCTCCATCTGAATTGTGAAAGAAAAATTTGGGGTTTCACGTCCCTTTAAGGAAAAAATAAATACATTAATTAATTTAAAAAATAGCATCTGTTGAATGCTAAAAATGTAGAAACAATTATATTTTTCTTTGTAATTATTGTATTCAATAACTATTGTTATTTACTTATTTTAAGTAGTTATTTTGGGAAATATGTGATGGAATAACACTTCTGTAAATATTTCCATATGATATAAAAAAAACATATTTTATTGGTTTAATTTATCGCCAGCTAAATGTTTTGATTATTACCATATATGGTTTTTAACAACTTGATCAGATATTTCCATTATTTTCCAATGACCCCTACTTTATTTTCCATGCCATGCCCAAAATAGTTGTGTAATTAATGTATAAATCCAAAACCATGCAGGAGATTTGCTTTTCCCACAGAAATCCCCAGCAAAAAGCTTTCCACTACAACACTGGTTTCTGGGTATAAACATGCAAATAAGATTCACAGTTCTTTATATACATGTAAACAGCTATAGGTAAAAATACTAAATAGTTGACCTTGTATAAATATTAAATGGTTCTTGATTTATGAAGTCATGTGTAAGAAAATAACAAATAAAGTATAGATGTTTCTTAAAGTAGTATCATGTTATTTCTTATTTAGATGTATAAGTATCTTATGGGATGAGAAAGAATGATACCAGTCACTATGGTCTGTAGAATACTGTGCAGGGAATGCATGCAGCTACTGATTACCATATAAAAAAGAATAATCACTGCCAGTTGCAAAATCCTAAATACAATTCCTGCTTTGGTATTTGAACCATTGATGAGACACTTTAGAAGCATTGAAAAAGCATCCAACATTTCACAGAAGATTTTCATTTGTAAATGAGCAGGTAATGAAGATTAGGTATTACAGTAGACTACTATAATTCATATGAAAAGACCTCATGATGGGACAACTTGGAATAACCAGTAAAGGCCACAGGGGGCAATCAAGTTTCCTTCACAGATATCCCATGAAATCTCTTACAAAGCCTTGGGGAATATTCAAGTGAAAAAAAACAAAATCACCAAAACATTCACTACCCCCAGGAAAGAGGATTTTTGCTCTCTGGGTGTCCCTTCCCCCATGCAGTTTTACTGTTTGTACTTTGCACCTAACTTCAATAGCAGATAATGGTCTAATTTCAAACAGTCACAGCTGAGGTGACCATAAAGGACAGATCAACAAAGCCTGTGTCTAAGGCCAGTCAAACAAAGGGCTGCTGAGTGCTTGTCAAGGGGATGAAAATCTCAATTCTGTTGCTGCTCTGTTTTCACAGGTGTTGACTGTGAAATTAGTTTTTTTTTCCCTCTGCAGCTGCAGTGGAATGAGACAAAAAAAAGTTTGCTGAAGTAGATCTGTTTTCTTTCATTTCTTTCAGTTTGGTTTTACTAGTGACAAAATAAAGTACAAAAACTGCAGTTCGCAGAACTCATATTGTTCATCATTGTACAAAAGAGAATAAAGGGGAATCAGAAAGTTTGAACAATCGAATATCTTTATTTAAAGGGACATAAAAAGCAAATTTAAAATGCACAATAAAAAGAAAGTTAAGAACAATCCTGTCTTGTTATAATTCCTGGTGTGAACATGACACAGTACACAAAATGTGACATCTGCGAGGTGCAGAATGCACACAAGACGAGTACGTTCATGTAATTAACCTAAGGCACATGTGCACAGTGAGTGATGCATCAAAACTAATTGTTTTTAAATTTAAAATGTACCCAAATTATACTTGTATGCCCCTTTAACCCTTTGGCTGCTGGAGAGCTATACATTGCAGTGCTCTCTAGTAGTTTAGGATTTGAGCGCACATTTACATATCAGGCATGAAAACTTAGAAAAATATTTCATAATGTGAATCAATTTGTATATGTCACAGAAAGTACGGCCATAAAAGAAATCAACTATAGTTAAAAAATTGGTTCCTTCTTCTTTTTCGTTATATTTGTGTTTTTAAGTGGAATAATAATTTAAACATATTTTAATGTATTGCTCAATAATTTTGAATTGATAATCTAGGAGCTTTTGAAATCTATTTTACTGATAAAACATTAAATAAACGTTTTCAGTTCCTAGTTCGAAAACTTTTTTTTTTTTTTAAAAAGTGTCATAATACTGTTTTATTGTTTTAATTGATACTTGGGTTTTACCAAATCTAAAGTATAGTCTGAAGAACAGACCTCAAACATTGTGTCACACTGTCTCATAGGAGTAGGCTTGGTAGATCACATGCACAATAATTATCACAAGATCTGTGATGATAACGTTTACTAGAATAATCTTTGAAAACTGATCTATATTCCAAAAGATTTATATTCAAATTTCCAAAGCACTACATTTCAAATTTGAATTTTATGTCCCATTAAACCTTTAGCTGTGAGTGAGTGCTGTAACACAATTCATAGCAATAAGAGGACTCTGGCAGCTAAAGGGTTCAATTTAGTAAAGAAAAATGCTTGGTTCTTAAAATAAAATCTGAATATTTTAGTTGACTGTGAGGGGAAAAAAGTCCTGGGTTTACACAAAGAAAACATCATTCATCTTTAAAAGAACTGACAGCCATTCTAAAAGCTTAGTCTAAGAAAGTTAAAGATTTACTGAAGATATTAGCAAGTGAAGACAGGAACTAAACATCAATAAAGTCATATGACAAAGTAAAAGTATGCACCACGAAAGCTACAACAAATATAGCAGAATCCTATGGAACAAGATAAAACTAAATGTCTCAGAAATCGCAGTAGACAAATGAGTTTCTGCTTTTGATATGTATAGCTTATTACTATGCATATATTGTCAAATCATATCAGTCCAATCCCAGCCATCCTACTCTGGAGCACAAATATATGATGTTCAGCTGCATTTCCTTATAGGCACGCAGAGAGTGAAGCTATAAGCAGCAGTATGATTGGTTTGCCAAATCAGTTCCACTGAAGCTTGTTGCCACAATTGAACTGGTTCATTTCTCGTGGAAGTAAGTTACAAGCTAAATTTCCCAAAGTAATCCTGCACTTTATAAGTGGTTGTCAATCAACTGTATCTTTACTGTTATCCAGCACTGTCCTTATCAGAGTCTCAATAAAGATAAGGAGATAGGGAAATCAGTTGTAAACTGACCAAGTACCTTCTAAGCTATCAAAGGGGGGAAAAGACACCCAAGAAGAAACAATAACCTTAGACTCAGAAGTATGTAGGAGAAAACAAATCAGAGGGAGAAGTGAGAGTAATTACAGGAAAAGGGATCAGAGGAAGGAAATGTAATCTAAGTAGAATTACAAGAGAAAAGGGGGGTATATAAAAAGCAAGGTAAGAGATGGGGATCAATTATAGAATGAGCAGAAAAGAGGAATGGACATGAAATACTTATTTTTTTCTTTGTTAGGTATAAAATAGACTTAAACATGCATTGAATATATTTTTGTCATATAGAGTTGCCCATTATTATGAGCTAGTTAGGCTAAAGTATCTCTAGTGCATATGGAATTCATGCTAGTTTCAGTATAATGTGAAACGGGCATACTAATGCAATAATACAATTTTATATCATTTCTGAAAATGTTATTATTGAACAAATTCTTATATGTAAGCATATGTTTAACCCCACAATGCATTGCTCCTGCTGGACCAGTGAGGAGCAACATACTGTACATATCAGCTGTCAGGACTGACTCTGCAGCAAGATATTTGCAACCCTTTGTGTATAATCTTTTGTGTAACAAAACAAGTTAAACTTAAACTTTAATTAATCAGATAGAACATGCAATTTTAAACTTTCTAATTTACTTATCTTAGCTAATTTGTTCATTCTCTTGGCAACCCTTGTTGAAAAGGATACCTAGGTCATTCCAGGAGCAGCAATGCACTCAGCTAGCTGGTGATTGGTGGATGCACATGTATGATTTTTGTCATTGGTTCAGCTAGTTCCCAGTAGTATTTTGTTGTTCCTTCAACAAAGGATACCAAAATAATGAAGCATATTTGATAATAGAAGTAAATTGGAATGCTGTTTAAAATTGTATTTTCTATCTGAATCATTAAATAAAAAGGTTGGGTTTCCTGTCCCTTTAAGTTAAACTTTTCCTTGCAAAAATGTAATTGTAATGTCTGCTCTTTCTTGTATGGAAATGAGACAAGAACAAAAAGAGAGAGTGTAATAGAAGAAGCTACAGTGCATAGGAAATACAATAGTGACATATATAAAATGAAGGGCTGATAAAATGTCCTAAAGAGATTTGAGGGGAAGCAACAAGGTGAATAGGTTCAATAAACAGAATATTTAAAGGGACATTCATTATACACTCATTTTTTCTTTGCATAAATGTTTTGTAGATGATCTATTTATATAGCCTATAAAGTTGTTGTTTTTTTTTAAATGTATAGTTTTGCTTATTTTTTTTTAAAAAAATGCTCTGATTTTCAGACTCCTAACCAAGCCCCAAAGTTTTAGAAGAATACCGACGTATACCTACTCCAGCTTGCTCCTGTTTGTGTAAAGGGTCTTTTCATATGCAAAGGAAGGGGGATGGTCTGATATTTCCCCACTTGCAGTGGGTGTTCCAGTAACCTTTTAAACAGAGCTAAACTGGAAGCTTTTAAATATGTTTTTAAAAAGGTTTTTTACTGGATTTTTATATCAGTATCTGTGCATATTATTCTTTACAGTAGTGTCTATTACATGCAGTTATATGAAAATTTGTGTATACTGTCCCTTTAATGCAAACTAATTCTTGTGATAACTTATGTAACTATTGTCAAATATCAGCCACTGAAGCAGAGCTGGGGGAAATATCTGTCAAGAGCATGGGCAGTATGGCATGTGACTGACTTTACCACCTACAGCGTCTGGCTTGGGACCAGAACTTAGGACAGGGAAGTAAATATAACATTATCTTAGGCCCGTTGGGCATACCTAGATATACTCTTCTAAAGGATATCAAGAGAGCAAAGCACATTTAGTTAAAGTTGTTTAAAAGGGCATGCTGTATCTAAAGAATGAATGTTTTTAATTTTGACTTTACTATCCCTTTTAAAAACCCAAATATTTTATTGCAGCCATTAATTAACATACTGACTATCACCATTTTGTTGTGTACAAGTTCCATAGTATACATGTGATATGAGCAATATTTTTAACTTTTTACTAAAGAAAAAAAATTTAGTTAAAATTTTAATGGAGAATACTTGAAAAAGTTAAAAAAAAAGTTGTATGAAAAACCATGTGAAATAGCCCTAAAAGATTTCAAGAGTGAAGCTGTTGAATTAAAGGGACATAAAAGTCCAACATTTTCAGATAGAGCATGTAATTTTAAGCAAATTTCCAATTTACTTCTATCATCTCATTTACTTCCTTCTTTTGGCATCCCTTGTTGAAAAGCAGGAAGTTATTGCTAAAATGTGATACATTTGCAAGGGCACTAGATGGTAGCACTTTATCCTGTAGCTACCTACATTTATTTTCAACAAAGATTATTGTGAAAACAAAGCAAATTTGACAATAGAAGTCAGTTGGAACAATTTAAAATATTATGCTGTTTCATGTCCCTCTAATTAAATCCAAGAAAACTTCTGCAGTGCAAAGTAAACAAAACCATGGAAAACCATGTTTTAAATAGAAGAGCTTTGAAAATAAAAATCTTTAAAAAAACGTGAAGCACTTTACACGGTCCTCCAAAGAGATACTAATGATTAAAGGGACACTGTACCCAAAAAAATTATTTTGTAATTCAGAAAGAGCATGCAATTTTAAGCAACTTTCTAATTTACTCCTATTATCAATTTTTCTTCGTACTCTTGCTATCATTATTTGAAAAAGAAGGCATCTAAGCTTTTTTTTGGTTTTAATACTCTGGACAGCACTTTTTTATTGGTGGATGAATTTATCCACCAATCAGCAAGGACAACCCAGGTTGTTCACCAAAAATGGGCCGGCATCTAAACTTACATTCTTGCATTTCAAATAAAGATACCAAGAGAAAGAAGAAAATTTGATAATAGGAGTAAATTAGAAAGTTGCTTAAAATGTCATGCTCAATCTGAATCAAGAAAGAAAATTTTTGGGTACAGTGTCCCTTTAATATGAGTTAATAAATATTTTAACATTTAAGGCACAACTCTACTCTCTAGAGGTTTGCTACCATACATGGTATTGATTTATTAAAGCTGCATTCCTATTGGAGAGGTTGTATACAGTCAACAGGGCTTACATTTACATTTGTATAGGGACATACACATATGTAGATGTGGTGACTACATGATAGAGTATCTGCAGGGCAACTCACTTCAGGATACCAACATCTAACAATGGCATGATTTTATATTTAAGTTTTCGTTTTTTATTATATTTCTCATTTTTACAAGGATTCTTTTAAACAATATATACAGTATTTCTCTTGTTTGTTAAAAGCCCAGTTCAATTTTAACGTGAACAATAAAAAAGATTGCAGATACAAGTTTCTAATATACATAAAGTAAACTTGTAAATTAATTAAAAGCCACACTGGGAGACAGCACTCTTAAAAGGAACTTTACACAAACGTAAAAATGCATAACGTGGAGGGTCATTTCACTAATCTGATGCATTTCTGCACTCATATTGCATAATCATAAAATGAGCAAGCTTATTTTTCAAATAGAGGAGTTACTAGTTCCTAGCACAGGGCCAGTGACACTATTGGATTTCTTTTCTTGCTTGCTATCTGCGCTCAAAGTAATCTTTTAATGCAGGTGGGTTAACGCACATAATACAAGTTGAAAGTTAAAAGTGTGGGAGCGAAACCCGATGCTCGCTAACTTGAGGACTTCTGATATTGTGACCTACAGCGTTAAACTTGAAGGTAGTTATGAATATTTTACATTCAAGTATTCTTCACTTTTTTTGTAAAATATATATATATCTATACCTAATTATTGATTTGAGTACTTTATTTAGGTATATATACAGAGATAGAGAGAAATATATATTTAAAAATACTAAGAACATTTTCCTCTAAGTGAAGAACACTGGAATGTAAAATATTTACACTAAATACAAATATATGTGCACATATGTATACACATGGGTAAACATAAAACACATAAATACATGTGTGTATATATATATATATATATATATATATATATATATATATATATATATATATATATGTGTGTGTGTGTGTGTATATATATATATATAGTGCAGAATTATTAGGCAAGTTGTATTTTTGAGGATTAATTTTATTATTGAACAACAACCATGTTCTCAATGAACCCAAAAAACTCATTAATATCAAAGCTGAATAGTTTTGGAAGTAGTTTTTAGTTTGTTTTTAGTTATAGCTATTTTAGGGGGATATCTGTGTGTGCAGGTGACTATTACTGTGCATAATTATTAGGCAACTTAACAAAAAACAAATATATACCCATTTCAATTATTTATTTTTACCAGTGAAACCAATATAACATCTCAACATTCACAAATATACATTTCTGACATTCAAAAACAAAACAAAAACAAATCAGTGACCAATATAGCCACCTTTCTTTGCAAGGACACTCAAAAGCCTGCCATCCATGGATTCTGTGAGTGTTTTGATCTGTTCACCATCAACATTGCGTGCAGCAGCAACCACAGCCTCCCAGACACTGTTCAGAGAGGTGTACTGTTTTCCCTCCTTGTAAATCTCACATTTGATGATGGACCACAGGTTCTCAATGGGGTTCAGATCAGGTGAACAAGGAGGCCATGTTATTAGATTTTCTTCTTTTATACCCTTTCTTGCCAGCCACACTGTGGAGTACTTGGACGCGTGTGATGGAGCATTGTCCTGCATGAAAATCATGTTTTTCTTGAAGGATCCAGACTTCTTCCTGTACCACTGCTTGAAGAAGGTGTCTTCCAGAAACTGGCAGTAGGACTGGGAGTTGAGCTTGACTCCATCCTCAACCCGAAAAGGCCCCACAAGCTCATCTTTGATGATACCAGCCCAAACCAGTACTCCACCTCCACCTTGCTGGCGTCTGAGTCGGAGTGGAGCTCTCTGCCCTTTACCAATCCAGCCACGGGCCCATCCATCTGGCCCATCAAGACTCACTCTCATTTCATCAGTCCATAAAACCTTAGAAAAATCAGTCTTGAGATATTTCTTGGCCCAGTCTTGACGTTTCAGCTTGTGTGTCTTGTTCAGTGGTGGTCTCTGAGTACACATATATATATATATATATATATATATATATATATATATATATATATATATATATATATATATATATATATATATATATATATATATATACACACACATATATATATATATATATATATATATATATATATATATATATATATATATATATATATATATACAGGGAGTGCAGAATTATTAGGCAAATGAGTATTTTGACCACATCATCCTCTTTATGCATGTTGTCTTACTCCAAGCTGTATAGGCTCGAAAGCCTACTACCAATTAAGCATATTAGGTGATGTGCATCTCTGTAATGAGAAGGGGTGTGGTTTAATGACATCAACACCCTATATCAGGTGTGCATAATTATTAGGCAACTTCCTTTCCTTTGGCAAAATGGGTCAAAAGAAGGACTTGACAGGCTCAGAAAAGTCAAAAATAGTGAGATATCTTGCAGAGGGATGCAGCACTCTTAAAATTGCAAAGCTTCTGAAGCGTGATCATCGAACAATCAAGCGTTTCATTCAAAATAGTCAACAGGGTCGCAAGAAGCGTGTGGAAAAACCAAGGCGCAAAATAACTGCCCATGAACTGAGAAAAGTCAAGCGTGCAGCTGCCAAGATGCCACTTGCCACCAGTTTGGCCATATTTCAGAGCTGCAACATCACTGGAGTGCCCAAAAGCACAAGGTGTGCAATACTCAGAGACATGGCCAAGGTAAGAAAGGCTGAAAGACGACCACCACTGAACAAGACACACAAGCTGAAACGTCAATACTGGGCCAAGAAATATCTCAAGACTGATTTTTCTAAGGTTTTATGGACTGATGAAATGAGAGTGAGTCTTGATGGGCCAGATGGATGGGCCGTGGCTGGATTGGTAAAGGGCAGAGAGCTCCAGTCCGACTCAGACGCCAGCAAGGTGGAGGTGGAGTACTGGTTTGGGCTGGTATCATCAAAGATGAGCTTGTGGGGCCTTTTCGGGTTGAGGATGGAGTCAAGCTCAACTCCCAGTCCTACTGCCAGTTTCTGGAAGACACCATCTTCAAGCAGTGGTACAGGAAGAAGTCTGCATCCTTCAAGAAAAACATGATTTTCATGCAGGACAATGCTCCATCACACGCGTCCAAGTACTCCACAGCGTGGCTGGCAAGAAAGGGTATAAAAGAAGAAAATCTAATGACATGGCCTCCTTGTTCACCTGATCTGAACCCCATTGAGAACCTGTGGTCCATCATCAAATGTGAGATTTACAAGGAGGGAAAACAGTACACCTCTCTGAACAGTGTCTGGGAGGCTGTGGTTGCTGCTGCACGCAATGTTGATGGTGAACAGATCAAAACACTGATAGAATCCATGGATGGCAGGCTTTTGAGTGTCCTTGCAAAGAAAGGTGGCTATATTGGTCACTGATTTGTTTTTGTTTTGTTTTTGAATGTCAGAAATGTATATTTGTGAATGTTGAGATGTTATATTGGTTTCACTGGTAAAAATAAATAATTGAAATGGGTATATATTTGTTTTTTGTTAAGTTGCCTAATAATTATGCACAGTAATAGTCACCTGCACACACAGATATCCCCCTAAAATAGCTATAACTAAAAACAAACTAAAAACTACTTCCAAAACTATTCAGCTTTGATATTAATGAGTTTTTTGGGTTCATTGAGAACATGGTTGTTGTTCAATAATAAAATTAATCCTCAAAAATACAACTTGCCTAATAATTCTGCACTCCCTGTATGTGCACCAAAATAAACTCTTACTAAGGATGAATTCTGCTAAAATTGAAGCAAAATTTAAAGAAACATCAAATTCACAGTGAAGCTTGGGTGGAATTATGGTGACATCATTGATACTTTAGGAAAAGTTTATGGGGACAATGTCCCAAAGAAATCAGAAGTTTACAAATGGATAACTCTTTTTAAGAATGGATATGATTATGTTGAAGATGACCATCAACTTCAGTTTGTGAGGATACAATTGATGGTGTCCGCTCCATAATTAAAGAGGGCGGACGGTTTACAGCACAAACAATAGGCTAAACATCTAGATGTCTGGAAACAGCCTAGAGAACAGCCCATCTCAGTTGGTTCAGCTTACACAAGCCTGACTGAAAACAAGTATGATGCTGAAGACAATGCAGAATCAAAGCAATGGCTACCAAGAGGTGGAAGTGGCACAGTAAAAGCAAAAGCAGACCGGTCAAGAGGAAAGGTCATAGCAATAATTTTTTTGGAATGCACAAGGCATTTTGCTTGTTGACTTTCTGGCGGGCCTAAGAACTATAACATCTGCTTATTATGAGAGTGATTTTAGAAAGTTAGCCAAAGCTTTAGCAGACAAAAGCCCAGGAAAGCGTCAGAGAGTTCCTGCTCATGCCTCTCATCATACAAGGGCAGTTTTGTGAGATCTTTGATGGGAAAACATTGGGCATCCACTTTACAGACTTAAAGTGACAGTCTAGGCCAAAATAAACTTTTATGATTCAGATAGAGCATGTCATTTTAAACAATTTTCCAATTTAGTTTTCCCACCACCAATTTTACTTTGTTCTCTTGGTATTCTTAGTTGAAAGCTTAACCTAGGAGGTTCATATGCTAATTTCTTAGACCTTGAAGGCCACCTCTTTTCAGAATGCATTTTAAGTTTTTCACCACTAGAGGGTGTTAGTTCATGTATTTCATATAGATAACACTGTGCTCGTGCACGTGAAGTTATCTGGGAGCAGGCACTGATTGGCTAAACTGCAAGTCTGTCAAAAGAACTGAAATAAAGGGGCAGTTTGCAGAGGCTTAGATACAAGATAATCACAGAGGTTAAAAGTATATTAATATAACGGTGTTGGTTATGCAAAACTGGGGAATGGGTAATAAAGGGATTATCTATCTTTTAAAACAATAAAAATTCTGGTGTAGACTGTCCCTTTAATTTGGCTTTTTCTGACTTTTTTTTTGTTCCCTAATATTACAGGGAGTGCAGAATTATTAGGCAAGTTGTATTTTTGAGGATTAATTTTATTATTGAACAACAACCATGTTCTCAATGAACCCAAAAAACTCATTAATATCAAAGCTGAATATTTTTGGAAGTAGTTTTTAGTTTGTTTTTAGTTTTAGCTATTTTAGGGGTATATCTGTGTGTGCAGGTGACTATTACTGTGCATAATTATTAGGCAACTTAACAAAAAACAAATATATACCCATTTCAATTATTTATTTTTACCAGTGAAACCAATATAACATCTCAACATTCACAAATATACATTTCTGACATTCAAAAACAAAACAAAAACAAATCAGTGACCAATATAGCCACCTTTCTTTGCAAGGACACTCAAAAGCCTGCCATCCATGGATTCTGTCAGTGTTTTGATCTGTTCACCATCAACATTGCGTGCAGCAGCAACCACAGCCTCCCAGACACTGTTCAGAGAGGTGTACTGTTTTCCCTCCTTGTAAATCTCACATTTGATGATGGACCACAGGTTCTCAATGGGGTTCAGATCAGGTGAACAAGGAGGCCATGTCATTAGATTTTCTTCTTTTATACCCTTTCTTGCCAGCCACGCTGTGGAGTACTTGGGCGCGTGTGATGGAGCATTGTCCTGCATGAAAATCATGTTTTTCTTGAAGGATGCAGACTTCTTCCTGTACCACTGCTTGAAGAAGGTGTCTTCCAGAAACTGGCAGTAGGACTGGCAGTTGAGCTTGACTCCATCCTCAACCCGAAAAGGCCCCACAAGCTCATCTTTGATGATACCAGCCCAAACCAGTACTCCACCTCCACCTTGCTGGCGTCTGAGTCGGACTGGAGCTCTCTGCCCTTTACCAATCCAGCCACGGGCCCATCCATCTGGCCCATCAAGACTCACTCTCATTTCATCAGTCCATAAAACCTTAGAAAAATCAGTCTTGAGATATTTCTTGGCCCAGTCTTGACGTTTCAGCTTGTGTGTCTTGTTCAGTGGTGGTCGTCTTTCAGCCTTTCTTACCTTGGCCATGTCTCTGAGTATTGCACACCTTGTGCTTTTGGGCACTCCAGTGATGTTGCAGCTCTGAAATATGGCCAAACTGGTGGCAAGTGGCATCTTGGCAGCTGCACGCTTGACTTTTCTCAGTTCATGGGCAGTTATTTTGCGCCTTGGTTTTTCCACACGCTTCTTGCGACCCTGTTGACTATTTTGAATGAAACGCTTGATTGTTCGATGATCACGCTTCAGAAGCTTTGCAATTTTAAGAGTGCTGCATCCCTCTGCAAGATATCTCACTATTTTTGACTTTTCTGAGCCTGTCAAGTCCTTCTTTTGACCCATTTTGCCAAAGGAAAGGAAGTTGCCTAATAATTATGCACACCTGATATAGGGTGTTGATGTCATTAGACCACACCCCTTCTCATTACAGAGATGCACATCACCTAATATGCTTAATTGGTAGTAGGCTTTCGAGCCTATACAGCTTGGAGTAAGACAACATGCATAAAGAGGATGATGTGGTCAAAATACTCATTTGGCTAATAATTCTGCACACAGTGTAAAAGGGACAGTTTACTCTTACTGTCCCTTTAAATAATATTTAAAGGGAACCTATTTTTCTTCATTTAGTGATGTAAAAAAGACTGCATTTACATGATTAAAGGGACAGTCTACACAAAAATTGTTATTGTTTAAAAAGATAGATAATGCCTTTACCACCCATTCCCCAGCTTTGCACGACAAACATTGCTATATTAATATACTTTATAACATTTAAACCTCTACATTTCTGCCTGTTTCAAAAGCTCTATTGACAGCCTCTTAATCACATGCTTTTGTATTTGCTTTTCACAACATGAGAATGATAGTTCATGCAAGCCATATAGATAATGTGTTCACCCCCGGGAAGTTAAGAGTTAGCACAACAGAATACTAAATGGAACTCAATAGATTTTAAATAGTCACAGTCATGTGATTAGCGGGCTGTCAGAAGATGCTTAGATACAAGGTAATCACAGAGCTAAAAAGTATATTACTATAACTTTGTTGGCTGTGCAAAACTGGGGAATGGGTAATAAAAGGGATTATCTATATTTTAAAAATATATACATATTGTAGACTGTCCCTTTAAAGTCCCAGGACCCTCAGTTCTTTAGGGGTGAACTAAATGGCTGGTATCATTGCTTACAAAAGTGTCCTGAACTTGATGGAGCTTATGTTGAGAAATATAGTTTATATCTTTACTTTCACTGTTATATTGAATTCCATTTTTTCCATAAACTTTAATTCCAATTCATCAGGATTCCTGTATGATTTATGGATTCCTTTTCAAAGCTAATCTATTTTATTAGAATTAATAAACAAAAATACCAGGAAAATATAGTAAATACCCAAACATAAAAAATGCAAACTCTTATAGGCAGATGTTTTGCAGGATTCTCTAGGGAGCTTTTTAAAGAATTTCATAGATCTTAATGGAAGTAAAAATATGCAACATAAAGCAAAATTAAAACATAGCAGCTAATTAATTCAATCATGATTTTATTGCTTAATGTCATAAAACAAGCTTTTTCACTTAAAGGTACAGTAAACGTCTTGAGATTTTGTTCAAATGCTTAGTTTTGTGTAATGATATGAAACCACTTTCCAATATATTTTCATGTAGTTTACTTCTAAAAATTGAGCAATTTCAGAACTTGAAGTGCACCCTGCTGACTTCTCAAGGCTGACCATGCTACATATATGTCCTTATTGGCTTTTTCAGATAAAAACTGCATAACAATGTACTTTATACTAACTTTATAACAATGGCTAGCTTTGTTGTTTGCTGTTTAAAAAACATACAAGGAATGTCACACATCACACAAGATTCTGTGATTATTAAAAATAATAATAATTAAAAAAAAAAATTGTATCCCTACATAGCGTTTTCTGGTAAATGTAAAAGTGAATCCAATTTTCCCTCCTTTTGTATCATGGGACAGCCATCAGCCAATTACAAAATGCATATATGTATATACTGTGCACTTTTGCACATGCTCAGTAGAAGCTGAAACCTCAGAAAGTATACATATAAATAGAACGTGTACGTTTAGATTCTGGAAATACATTGGATTTTTTTTTTTAATTTGCATGCTGTACCTGAATCATAAAACTTTAATTTTGTCTTGTGTTCCTTTAAAATTTCATAAATAATTAGAGCATTTTTTAAAGATATAAAATATCTGATATATTCAGTGCAATACTTTCCTCACTCTTTATTTATCGTTGTCCAATAGTTTGTGGAACCTTTATCTTTATTTGTTAACAAAAATGGAAGCCCTTTTCAATATAGTTTTGTCTCTTTTTTTTCTCACAATAAAACAGTAACAAAATAACATTTTCAGTCATAGTTTTTAAATTGAAATGAACACTTGCCTGTATAATATTTAATGCTAAGATATTGCTGGTGCTTTGATACATAATGTATCCGAGTTCAAATGTACAAGTTCTACAGAAATGACTTATTTAAACAGTCATTTGTGACAATGAAAACAGTCATTGTTATTTCACCTTATAATTGTCTTCATTTTAAGTTTTTCTGTACTTCCCAAAGGAAATTCCCTTAGGGGTGAATCTTTCAAGTAAACATAGTTACATCTTTTTACTCCCCAGGTTGTAACTGAGTTGGTCAAAAGGTCAAACAACAGCTGGTTAAGAGTCAAGAGGTAAACAAAGCTAATTACTCCTTTTAAAAGTGTTGCAATTAATTAATAATGGAGATAATATGCATGACCACAACCAACACATGGAACTTGTTAGATACAAATGGAATAAAACAGGAAAGAAGTTAATTTCATAGAGTTTCCATTAAAAAGGTATAATTGCAGTGATTATATTGTAGAACATATTTTTATTTTATTAATCCACATTATTAATAATCACATATAGAAAAATATGTTAAATATTATTTACAGTTGTTATTATTTACAAATTTTGTAAATAATGAATTTTAATGTATTATCTATACTATAATCACGTTTGTAATGCGTTAGTCACCGTCGCCAGTTGCCCACGCATTCTCAAAGGAATTTTGGCTGCGTGAGGCAAAAATGAATCCACCTGGATGCAGTGTAGGCAAACAAAGCCTTAAAAAAAAAAGAATCCACCAAAGGTGGATTCTTTCACCACCCTGCCATTTTCGGAATCCACCTGGATGCAGCTTAGGCAAACAAAGCCTTAAAAAAAAAACACGCAACCGCCCGCAGGAAATAAAAAAAAACAAACTAACCTACAGCACAAAGTATTAACAAACATCGAAACCGCCAACCCCACATTGCAAAATAATAAAGTAATTTACCCCTAATCTGCAAATAACATAATTAAAATATTAACACCTAAACTGCCAAACCCCCACATCACAATAGACCTAATTAACCTATTAACCTCTAAACCGACAAGCCCCCACATTGTGGTAAAGCTAATTAACCTATTAACCCCTATACCGCCAACCCCCCACATTGCAATAAACCTAATTAACCTATTAACTACTTAACCGCCAACCCCCTGTCAGGGTTTTTCGCCTGATTTGTTTGCCATGTGCTGCTGGCAGTCATTTTACTCACCTCTCTTGCTGACTCTGGTGCATAGTGTTTGATGCTGCTCATTTCCTGCACGCCCTTTTATGGCCAGACTGGTGTACATCATCCGTGAGACAGGTTGCAATCTAAGAATTGTGATGTCATCACTTATTATTTGAAGGGCCTCTGTTCAGTAAGCTTTACCCATGCATTGTCTCAGACCTGTTTGTTAGTTCCAGTGTATTATCTGGCTGTCTGATGTCCCTCCTGGTTCCTGATCCCTGGCTTGTTCCTGACTCTGCTGTTCTCCTTGTTCCTGATTCCGGCTCATCTGACTACTTGCTTTGGCTCCTGACTCAGCTCATCTGACTATTCGCTTTGGCTCCTGACTCGGCTCATCTGACTATTCGCTTTGGCTCCTGACTCGGCTCATCTGACTACCAGCTCTGGTTTTGATTCCTGGCTTGTTATCTGACTTGTGGACCTTTTATTATTTTTTGCTATTAATAAAGGTGTGATTATTTTTACACTTCTCATCTCAGTCTGATTCCTAGCACCCTGATCTTACACAAGGGCCATGAATCCTGATGGTGCTAATAATCCACTTTTACCTGCCATCATTTCCAGGATGGATGAACAGGATCACCACTTGGATCAATTTGCACTAGCCCTGCAAACCCTGCTGATTCGCACTGCTTATTTGGACCAGAGTGTCCCACAAGTTATGGCTGCTCCTGTTTCCGCTGCTGCACCTAGTCCTACCAGGAGCATGTTTGGTTCTGCACCTCTACCTCAGCAATATGGAGGCGATCCTAATCAGTGCAGAGGATTTTTGAACCAGGTGGGCATTTACTTTGAGATGTTACCTCAGGCGTTTCCCTCTGACGGAGCTAAGGTGGGATTTCTCATCTCGTTACTCTGACACAGCTCTTGCCTGGGCTAATCCTTTGTGGGAGACTAATAAACCTGTGATTTACAATTATCCTGGATTTGATGTTCTGGCTCTCTCCTCCTCTGCTGCTAAACGACTCATGTCCATTCAGCAAGGTACAAGATCTGTTGCTCAGTATGCCATGGAGTTCCGTACGCTTGCCACAGAGGTAGGTTGGAACAATGAAGCCCTTGTTGCTGCCTTCTTTCATGGGCTCTCTGATGCGATTAAAAACAAAGTTGCTGCCAGAGATTTACCAGAGGATCTCAAGGCATTGGTGTCTTTTTTTGATCCTAATTGACATCAGACTCAAAGAGAGGCCCTCTTTCAAGGAGTGCTTGTGGAAGCCTCCTCTTCCATTGTCTCCTACGTGTTTGTTCCCACCCATGCCTCCCTCTGCTCCCATGCCTCCTGGTCCCGAATCACCAGGTACTGCTGAGCCGATGCAGTTGGGATTCACGCACCTCTCCGTGGCGGAGAGGGTCTTTAGGAGGAGGGAGGGGCTCTGCCTCTATTGTGGGTTACAGGGGCACCTTTTGAAGTCTTGTCCTACACGGCCGGGAAACACTCACACCTAAGGTCCTGTCGGGGGCAGACCTTGGGTGGTTTATCCTCGTCCCCGGAACCGCTAAAGGAGAATCCTTTGGTCATGGTTGTCCTTTCCTTTGTGGACTCCTCCATAGTCACCCAGGCTCTTGTTGACTCTGGTGCTGCGGGCTATTTCATTGACAGTGCTTTTGTATCAAAGCACTCCATTCCTGTTTTGCCTCGGTCAATTCTGCTTGCTATTGAGGCCATTGATAGCAGGCCCCTTCAGCCCGCACTCATTACTCACAAAACCTCCCCGTTATCCATGGCTGTTGGGGATCTCCATTTTGAAACCCTCCAGTTCCAGGTGATAAATTCTCCGCATTTTCCAGTTATTCTGGGTTATCCCTGGCTCCAAAAGTCTCGACTAGCGCAGGTCCAAAATTTTGACGTGGTCTCCGCAATGTATTTCCACTTGTCTTCAGAAACCAGTTAAAGTCTTGTGCACTTCTTCGGTATCTCAATTGCCAGAGGAGTACCGAGAGATCCTAGACGTTTTTGACAAGGTGCGTGCCGGTACGTTGCCTCTTCACCGGTCTTACGATTGTGCCATAGACCTGCAACCCGGAGCCATTCCTCCTCAGGGCCGGGTTTACCCTCTGTCTGTTGCAGAGAATTGTGCTATGGAGGAGTATGTTACCAAGTCGCAGGGGATCATCCACAAATCCTGCTCTCCTGCAGGGGCTGGCTTCTTCTTTGTGAAGAAAAAGGGTGGCGAGTTAAGACCATGCATCAATTATAGGGGTCTTAATCGTCTTACCATTAAGAATGCTTACCCTATTCCACTCATTACGGAACTCTTTGATGCCCTCAGGGGAGCTACAGTCTTTTCTAAACTTGATTTGAGTGGAGCGAGCAATCTCGTTAGGATCAAGGAGGCCCACGAATGGAAAACAGCATTTAACACCAGAAGCGGGCATTATGAGTATTTTGTAATGCCCTTTGGCCTATGTAGTGCTCCTGCTGTTTTCCAGGAAGTTATTAATGATGTCCTATGAGATATGTTGCAACAGTATGTTGTGGTGTATTTAGACGACATCCTTATACACTCACCCACACTTGATGCTCATCATTCTGATGTTACACAGGTTCTTCAGAGACTACATGAGAACAGACTGTTTTGTAAACTCGAGAAATGTGAGTTCCATCAGACTCAAGTAACCTTTCTAGGTTATGTTATCTCCATTGCAGGGTTCTCCATGGATCCTGACAAGTTGTCTGCAGTTCTGCAGTGGCCTCTCCCAGTTGGTCTTCAGTCTATTCAATGTTTTTTGGGGTCCGCCATTTACTACAGAAAGTTTATTGAAAACTTTTCTTCCTTGGTTAAACCTATCACAGACATGACCTGTAAAGAGAATGATCTACTCCATTGGTTCCCTACTGACATTAAGGCCTTTGATAGTCTTAAGACTGCCTTTGCTGCTGCTCCAGTTCTGGCTCATCCTAACCCTGTCCTGCCTTTCATTCTTGAGGTCGATGCATCTGAGACTGGAGTAGGTGCCCTCTTGTATCAACGTCCTACGCCTGACGGTTCCTTACATCCGTGCGGTTTCTTCTCTAAGAAATTGTCTCCAGCGGAGTGCAATTATGAAATTGGCGACAGGGAATTACTGGCCATAATTTTGGCACTCAAGCAATGGAGGCATCTTCTCGAGGGTACTAGCATACCAGTGCTCATTCTTACTGACCACAAGAATTTAACTTATCTGAAGCTAAACATTTGTTGCCCAACAGGCCAGATGGGCGCTATTTTTGTCTCGGTTTAATTATATGGTCTCCAACCTGCCTGGTAGTAAGAATGTTAGGGCTGATGCCCTTTCTCGACAATTTTCGCCTGTGTCCAAGGAGGAGTCTGTACCTACTCCAGTTATACCTCCTAACCATATTTTGGCTACCATACATACTTATTTGACTTCTCCCTTGGGGGAGGAGATCCTGGCTGCACAAACCAATGCACCTCCTGAGAAACCTAGTGGTAAGTGTTTTGTTCCTGAGAATCTTCAAACTAAGCTTTTGCACACTTACCACTATCCTAAAGCCGCAGGTCACCCAGGCAAGAACCAAATGATTTGGTCTGTCACTCGACGATTCTAGTGGCCAGGTCTTCGTTCTGATGTTGCTGCATATGTTGCCTCCTGCTCAGTTTGTGCACAGAATAAGACTCCCCGACATCTTCCTGTGGGTCTTCTTCAACCTATTGCTAATGGTGAGGGTCCTTAGACACATCTTTCCATGGACTTCATTGTCGAGCTCCCTGTTTCCAATGGCAATACTGTGATCCTTATGGTGGTTGACCATTTTTCTAAAATGTCACATTGCATTCCCTTGAAGAAGTTGCCTACCGCTCAGAAGCTTGCTTCAATTTTTGCCCAAGAGGTCTTCCATTTACATGGGTTACCCAAGGAGATAGTGTCAGACCGGGGTAGCCAATTTGTCTCCAGATTTTGGCAGAGTTTGCTCGTAATAGTGCTATTAATGCTTCCTCCAAGTTATCCCCGTTCATGGCGAATTATGGGTTTCAACCATCCTTGTTGCCTGATTCATTTATGTCTCAGGGTATTCCGGCTTTGGAGGAGCTTCTCCAGCAACTCCGTTCCACGTTGGTGCAGATTCAGGATTGCATTTATCATTCTATGCAGCGCCAAAAGTTCCAGGCTGATTGTGGGCATCTGCCCGCACCTTCCTACCAGGTTGGTGAGAGAGTTTGGATGTCCTCCCGCAACTTGAACCTTCATGTGCCTTCTAATAAACTGGCTCCCCGTTATCTTGGTCCTTTTCAAATACTCTGACGGGTCAATCCTGTGGCCTACGCTCTTGACCTTCCTCCTGCAATGCGCATCTCCAATATTTTTCATGTCTCCCTCTTGAAACCATTGGTTTGTAATCGGTTTACCACTGTGTTGCCTCGTCCCCGTCCTATCTTTGTTGACAACCATGAAGAATATGAGGTCAGCAGCATTATTGACTCTCGTATGTCCAGGGGCCGTGTACAGTATTTGGTTCACTGGAGGGGTTACGGTCCAGAGGAGCATTCATGGGTTCCCTCCTCTGATGTTCATGCTCCCACCCTCCTCCGAGCCTTCCATGCCCGTTTCACCAATAAGCCTTTTGTCCTCCCGCGGTGCAGGGGTCGTTGAGAAGAGGGTACTGTCAGGGTTTTTTCCCTGCTTTGTTTGCCAGGTGCTGCTGGCAGACATTTTACTCACCTCTCTTGCTGACTCTGATGCATAGTGTTTGATGCTGCTCAATTCCTGCATGCCCTTTTATGGCCAGACTGGTGTACATCATCCGTGTGAGACAGGTTGCAGTCTCAGAATTGTGATGGCATCACTTATTATTTAAAGGACCTCTGTTCAATACCCTTGCATTGTCTCAGACCTATTTGTGAATTCCAATGTATTACCTGGATGTCTGACATCCCTCCTGGTTCCTGATCCTTGGCTTGTTCCTGACTCTGCTGTTTTCCTTGTTCCTGATTCTGGCTTGTCTGACTACTAGCTTTGTCTCCTGACTCGGCTTGTCTGACTATTCGCTTTGGCTCCTGACTCAGCTCATCTGACTACCAGCTCTGGTTTGGATTCCTGGCTTATTATTTGACTTGTGGACTTTTTATTATTTTTTGCTATTAATAAAGGTGTGATTAATTTTGCACTTCTCATCTCAGTCTTATTCCTAGCACCCTGACCCCCCCCCCCACAATGCAAATAACTATTTTAATTACTAAGCCCCCTAACCTAACACCCTCTAAAATAACCCCAATACTAAATTACACTTAAAATAATAAAACCTAACATTAAATTACAAAAAATAAAAAAACTCTAAAATTACAGAAAAAATAAACCAATTTGTCAAAAATAAAAAAATTAAACCTAATCCCTATAAAAATAAAAAGTCCTGACAAAATAAAAACACCCCCTATTCTAAACTAAACTACCAATAGCCCTTAAAAGGGCCTTTTGTAGGGTATTCCCCTAAGTTAAACAGCTCTTTTACATTTAAAAAATACTAAGTCCCCCCTAACAGTAAAAACCCCACCCACCAAACCCCTCAAAATAAAAAACCTACCACTTAAAAAATCTAAATTACCCATTACCCCTAAAGGGTAATCAGCTCTTTTACAGACCATTAAATCCATAATCTTAAAAGTAAAAAAAAAAAAATCCTAAAACTAAGCCCCAAATAGGTACTCACTGTTTCTGAAGTCCGGCGGATAAGGTCTTCCAGATGGCTCCATCATCTTCTATCTTCATCCGAAGCGAAGGCAGCATGGAGTGGAGGTGCGGAGCTGGCTTCCCTGATGCGTGGATTCTCATCGGCGGCAATCCTCGGCGGTACCTTGCATTCCTATTGGCTGAAAATGTAGAATCAGCCAATAGGAAGAGAGCTACTGAAATCTTATTGGCTGATTTGAACATTTAAGCCAATAGGAATGCAAGGTTCCCCAAATTGAATGTGGTACCTTGCATTCAATCTTCAGTGTACGACAGACATCGAATGAAGAGGAACCATCATGCCGCTGAGGACCACTGACGTTGAGGACCGCCGCTGAGAATCCACGCAATCGGGTAAGCCAGCTCCACACCTTCACTCCGTGCCGCCTTTGTTCCGGATAAAGATGGAAGATGATGAAGCTGTCTGGAAGAAGACTTTCTCTGCCGGACTTCAGAAACAGTGAGTACCTATTTTGGGCAATACTTTAGTAAAAAAAAGTATCACTATAGGTGGTGGTTTAAATAGACAAAAGCAGATATGTAAAATAAAAACCAAGATAAATGAGCTATTTGTAAACATATTTATACACTCTAGCTAGTAAAATGGATCATTGGGAACACATAATAAAGGTAAAACATTTTAAATTGTAATGTCCCTTTAACTTAAAATGTGCTTGCCATGATACAGTTACTTATAAGCTTGCAAATCAGTCTAAATAGAAAATCTGTTCCTCTTGGGTTGTCATGTAATTACTGATAATTAATGTTGACAAAAATAAAATTGTCTTAAATAATATGGTCACAGACAGATACACTATATGGCCAAGTTCAAGTATTTCAGCCACAGCCATTGCTAACAAGTGTATAAAGTCCAACTCATAGCCATGAAATCTCCATAGACAAACATAAACAATATGTTGGATCATATTGAAGAGCTCAGTAACTTTAAACATAGCAGTGTGCAACCTTCTCTTCAAGTCAGTTTGTGGAAATCGTGTCCTACCAGATCTTCCCTGGTAAAATGTAAATGCTATTATTGTGAAGCATCTAGGAGAAACAAAGGTCCAGCCACATAGTGGTAAACAACTAACTCAGAGTGCTGTAGTGTGTAGCATGTTAAAAATTATCAGTTGCAGCATTCACTGCAGAGTTCCAAACTACCTCTGAAGGCAACATCAGCACAAGAACTATCCACCGGGAGCTTCATGAAAAGGGTTTTCATGGCCAAGCAGCTTTACACAAGCCTCACATCAACATGTGCAATGC
This sequence comes from Bombina bombina, assembly GCF_027579735.1. Lineage (NCBI taxonomy): Eukaryota > Metazoa > Chordata > Amphibia > Anura > Bombinatoridae > Bombina > Bombina bombina. The sequence goes on along the minus strand of NC_069504.1, from coordinate 226,597,634 downwards.
CAAGCGTTGGCTAGAGTTGTGTAAAGCACCCTGCCACTGGACTCTGGAACAGTGAAAACATGTTCTCATTATTGACGAATCATGCTTCACTATCTGGCAGTCTTATGGTAGAATCATGGTGTGGTGAATGCCAGGAGAATGCTACCTGCTCAAATGGATAGAGCCTACTGTTAAGTTTGGTGGATGAGGAATTTCCGGGTTTTGGGCTATGCTTCTTAGTTCCAGTGAAGGGTCACCTTAATGCTACAGGGAACAAAGACATTTTAGATAATTGGGTGCTTCTAACTTTGTGGAAGCAGTTTGGGGATGGCCCTTTTCTATTCCATGATGACTGTGCCCCTGTGCTCAAAGTGAGGTACATGAAGACATGGTTTGACAAGTTTGGTGTGAAAGAATTCAAGTGGCATGAATAGAACTTTAACCCTAGCTCCAATTAAATCCTTTGGGATAACTTGTAACACTGATTGTGAGTTATACCTTCTTGTCCAGCATCAGTACCTGACCTCACAAATGCTCTTTTAACTGAATGAGCACAAATTCCTACAGACACACTCAAAAATCTTGTAGAAAGCCTTCTCAGAAGAGTGGAGGTTATTATAGCTGCAAGGGGTGGAGCAACTCAATATTAATGCACATTGTTTTGAAATGGGATGTCAAACAAAGCTCATCTATCTATCTCTATAATATTTCCATTTACTATGCAATTACTACATAATAAGCTATAGCTAGTAGATGTGGTCAACAGAACAACATGAAATTGGAGAAAACATTCTCAGCAAATAACTAATTTCAAAGCAAGTTCTATGCATATCTGAATCATATGTACTAGTCACAACTGTCATTCAATTATTGGCAGTCACTTAAAATATAATTATGTTATAAATGGCAAAGTATCATAATTTCGCTTACTAAGGTGTACTAGAATCTGTAGTCATGAATGTGGCTCACTGACGGACTAATATTAAAAATTAAAGCTAATGTCATGGTCATATAATAATTCAGCCAAAATTTAGTCAGTGGTGCATTTGTTTATGTGAACAGTCGAATAGACAATGTGAACAGCCAATGCAGCAGTAAACACCTTGTAATTACAATATTTTGTTACACTTGTTCTTCATTAGCCAAACCATTTAAGGTTTCTATAATTTGTCTAGTATCTTGAAACTAGGCGTGTGCATTTGGATCTTTAGTGATGTGCAAATCCAATTGTTAATGTGTTGCAGTTTCATAGGAAGAAATTTGTCTCCAAAAAGAACCGAATACCACGAGCGGCCACCTTCTTACGCACATGCCCACTTGGAACCATTTATTTTAAAGGGACCTATATTTAAAATTGTGCTTATCCCACTCTCTCCAGCATGACAAGTAAACTGTCTAAACCAGCTATATGGTTGTATAGTAGAACTTTGAAGAAAAAAGTAATTGCATTATAAATAAATCTGTTCTTTTTATAATCTGTGTAATTATCTCTTATATACAATGAAGCAACTGTATACATTTAAAATGAACCGTTATCATTGGGGTGAAAGCCCTATATCTTGCTAAACCACAATTTTCTTTGATGGACCATAATTTTGTTGAAATTGAAGGTTTACACATTCTTTCCTCAAGCGTTCCATTAGAGTTAAAAAAAACAAAAAAACAATTAAGTTCAAGCATTGCAAATTCTAACATTATATAATGCATACTTAATTTTATTAATCGGAAAATACAAAGTTATATAGAAATACAACTTAGCAATACTTTTCAAAATAAAAATAGCTAGTTTAAACATGTCTTTAACTTGTTATGTATTTAAGGAATCCTATTCTGCACTATTCATACATTCTTTTGGGGGGAAAAATAACATTAAGGTTCAATCTACATATGTCATGTAAAGGATATGTCTAAACATTTTTCAATTGATGATAGGGGCTATTCTTAAAGGCTGAAATATAATCTAAGTAACATTCCAAGCACAGGAAAAAGGAACGGTCATTTGCAAAGGCCAAATATTTGGAGCCATAGAAGATAATTCTATAGTGTTATTATACACTTTGCACTGATGTATGTAAAATTGGAGCAAATTACAAAATGCCCATGGGTTTAACATTCATATATTGTGGCAGATCTTTAAATTCTTAATAACACGCGTAATACAATTAATATAAATAAAAAGAGAGAAGCGCTCAACCTGGAAACGAACAATAGCATAATAGCTTGTTCTATGGCTAGTTACCACCCAAGAAGCAGCCTCTTTTTGCTCAACATGTGCCTTTCACAGAGAAAAACTTTCTTGAAGCATATCAGTCTGATCCTGACTTCACAGTACAGTCCAGCCCCACATATTGAGCAAAAAGAGGCTGCTTCTAGGGTGGTAACTAGCCATAGAACAAGCTATTATGCTATTGTTCGTTCCCAGGTTGAGCGCGTCTCTCTTTTTATTTATGCAAATTATGACACTTAGGGAAGTCTCCCTAAGTGTGATGCGGGAATCCAGACGTGGACCCGTTGCTCAGTGTGCCTAGAGAGATACTGCTGCACCTCACTGACGAGGCCCACAATAGGCCGAAACGTACGTCTGGGGTTTTGCTGTTTCTCTTGTTCAGAGAGGGATTGCCTGGTATTTCGGGGCTGGACTGTACTGTGAAGTCAGGATCAGACTGATATGCTACAGGAGAGTTCTTCTCTGTGAAAGGCACATATTGAGCAAAAAGAGGCTGCTTCTAGGGTGGTAACTAGCCATAGAACAAGCTATTATGCTATTGTTCGTTCCCAGGTTGAGCGCTTCTCTCTTTTTATTTATGTAATACAATTAATGTTTGCTTCATTTGATCATTTTTACATTTTATTTTACAGGCCTAAAAAGATTTGAATTTTAATGTGTATCATAAGGTATATGTTATATTTTGCTGTTGGATTTTAAAAATTCACAGAAAATAATGAAATATTATTCATTTGCCCAAAAGCACTCAGGTTAATAAAATATGTTAATTATCAAACATGTGAAATCAAAACCTCTATCTCCTACACCTGTCGGCAGTATGAGATTTAAATTCAAGTCTTTTTTATTTATTAATCTGAGATGATGCTATGCAGCAACCAGCACATCAGAAATAAGTACAGTCCACGTCCCATTGCCTTGGAGGGATTGAATATGCTGATTTTTGCATTTTAATTTTTACTTTCCTAGCGCTTGCTGAGCATCTTTCTGCCACTTTCACTATTATTAATTTGACAGCTCAAGAGACAGAAAATAAAATGAGAGCAGAAGCTTAAATTGAATAGCACTTAGCCTCTCCTGTTTGCAGCCACTTGTTTCGTTTTAGCAAAAGAAACTAACAATAGGGATTGTTTGGGATGCAAGAAGGCATTGATAGGTTAAATATTAAATGGACATTATGGTAAAAATATTTTATATTATGCTTATGAATGAACAGCAATTACACGTTCTATTTTTTATATTAAAGGGACATAAAGATTCACAAATTAAATGCTGTAATATTTTACACTATTTTATTATTTCACAATTGCATGCATATAACTATGTGTAACCCCTGCAAAGGGATTAAACGCATAAGTAAAAGTCATTTTCAGAGCAGCCATGCACTACTGGGAGCTAGCTGAAAACATCTGGTGAGAAGATGACAAGAGAAAAATCTAAGCGGGAGATTGTTAAAGTTAAGAAAAACATTTTGCGTTGTTGGAAAATAAACAATAAAAACAGATACAGGGTACATGCAATACAGCAGTGTGATATCCAGTTATGACAAACCTATGCATTTCATGCCAAGAGGCACTTTGCCAGGGATTAGGTAACTTCCTCCCCACCCAGAATAAATACCATATTGTTAACCCTATGTGCACCTGTATTAGCGATATAATCATAGTGACAAAATTGAATGTTTTAATATATATATATATATATATATATATATATATATATATATATATATATATATATATATATATATATACACATACATACAGTATCTCACAAAAGTGAGTACACCCCTTACATTTTTGTAAATATTTTATTATATCTTTTCATGTGACAACACTGAAGAAATGACACTTGTCCAAAATGTCCAAATTGGGCCCAAAGTGTCAATATTTTGTGTGGCCACTATTATTTTACAGCACTGCCTTATCCATCTTGGGCATGGAGTTCACCAGAGCTTCACAGGTTGCCACTGGAGTCCTCTTCCACTCCTCCATGACGACATCACAGAGCTGGTGGATTTTAGAGACCTTGAGCTCCCCCACCTTCTGTTTGAGGAGCAATGAATGCAATAGTAGCAGAACACTCACACTATGCGATAGGAGACCTGCTTAACACTGATTTCCTTCTAAAGGTGAGATTTGAATTCACAATAGGAAAGGAGACAAGCATAAGGATTGGTTGCTGAGAAAACCCGCCACATCCGGTAAGAGTCTAAGGACGCCTCTACTATTAGAGCGAGCCCGGTCAAGCAGGGTAAGAAAATATAAACCACCTTACTATATACACAATCCAAGGATATACCGCTATACTATACAAGGGGAAAGAACACTTTGATCTAAAGGAACATTTGAAAGTTATGTTTTTTCCTGAATCAAAGCCCCGGTTTAAGCTACCAAGTTGAGAGAAATCCAACTCAGAAAGAGTCAATAAGTTGCACAGTTCGAAGGGATATCCATATAAAAGACGTTTTATATTTATCATTCAATCACATTATTATACAGTTCTGATAGTGTTGCCAATAAAGTGCAAAGTGTTACAATTTGATCAGTAACCACAAATCAAGGCGCACATAATGCTCAACGCTCACTTACAGACAGCGCTGATATTACGGGTTTTTACAAACCCAGCGTTAACAGACAAGAAGTGAGCGTTGAGCAAAATTTTGCTCCACATCTCACTCCAATACCAGCGCTGCTTATGTTAACTGTGAGCTGGTTGTGCGTGCTCGTGCACGATTTCCCCATAGGAATCAACGGGGAGAGCCAGCTGAAAAAAAGCCTAACACCTGCAAAAAAGCAGCGTAAAACTCCTTAACGCAGCCCCATTGATTCCTATGGGGAAATACATTTTATGTCTACACCTAACACCCTAAAATGAACCCTGAGTCTAAACACCCCTAATCTTACACTTATTAACCCCTAATTTGCCGCCCCCGACATCGCCGACACCTACATTATATTATTAACCCCTAATCTGCCGCTCCGGACACTGCCGCCACTTACATTATACTTATGAACCCCTAATCTGCTGCCCTTAACATCGCCAACATCTACATTATATTTATTAACCCCTACTCTGCTGCCCCAATGTTGCCGCCATCTACCTACCCTTATTAACCCCTAATCTGCCGACCCCAATATCGCTGCCACTATAATAAACATATTAACCCCTAAACCGCTGCACTACCGCATCGCAAACATTAGTTAAATATTATTAAGCCCTAATTTGCCGGCCCTAACATCGCCGCTCCCTACCTACATTTATTAACCCCTAATCTGCCGCCCCCAACGTCGCCACCACTATATTAAAGTTATTAACCCCTAAACCTAAGTCTAACCCTAAACCTAACACCCCCTAACTTAAATATAATTAAAAGAAATCAAAATAAATATTCCTATCATTAACTAAATTATTCCTATTTAAAACTAAATACTTATCTATAAAATAAACCCTAAGATAGCTACAAATTATATAACTAATAGTTATATTGTATCTATCTTAGGGTTTATTTTTATTTTACAGGCAAGTTTGTATTTATTTTAACTAGGTAGAATAGTTATTAAATAGTTATTAACTATTTAATAACTACCAAGCTAAAATAAATACAAATTGACCCGTAAAATAAAACCTAACCTAAGTTACACTAACACCTAACATTACACTATAATTAAATTAATTCCCTAAATTAAATACAATTAAATACAATCAAATAAAATTAGCTAAAGTACAAAAAACAAACACTAAATTACAGACAATAATAAACAAATTACAAGATTTTTAAACTAATTACACCTAATCTAATCCCACTAACAAAATAAAGCCCCCCAAAATAAAAAAGCCCTACCCTACACTAAATTACAAATAGCCCTTAAAAGGACCTTTTGCGGCCATTGCCCCAAAGTAATCAGCTCTTTTACCTGTAAAAATTTTTACAAATCAATCCCCCCCAAAATTAAAACCAACCACCCACACAACCAACCCTACTCTAAAACCCACCCAATACCCCCTTAAAAAAACCTAACACTAACCCCTTGAAGATCACCTTACTGGGAGAAGTCTTCATCCAACCGGGCCGAAGTCCTCAACGAAGCCGGGAGGAGTCTTCATCCAAGCCGGGCGAAGTGGTCCTCCAGACGGGCAGAATTCTTCATCCAAACGGCATCTTCTATCTTCATCCATCCGGTGTGGAGCGGGTCCATCTTCAAGACATCAGACGCGGAGCATCCTCTTCTGACGACGGCTAACACTGAATGAAGGTTCCTTTAAATGACGTCATCCAAGATGGCATCCCTTCAATTCCGATTGGCTGATAGAATTCTATCAGCCAATCGGAATTAAGGTAGAAAAAATCCTATTGGCTGATGCAATCAGCCAATAGGATTGAGCTGGCATTCTATTGGCTGATTGGAACAGCCAATAGAATGCCAGCTCAATCCTATTGGCTGATTGGATCAGCTAATAGGATTGAACTTCAATCCTATTGGCTGATTGCATCAGCCAATAGGATTTTTTCTACCTTAATTCCAATTGGCTGATAGAATTCTATCAGCCAATCGGAATTGAAGGGACGCCATCTTGGATGACGTCATTTAAAGGAACCTTCATTCAGTGTTAGCCGTCGTCAGAAGAGGATGCTCCATGTCGGATGTCTTGAAGATGGACACGCTCTGCGCCGGATGGATGAATATAGAAGATGCCGTATGGATGAAGATTTCTGCCCGTCTGGAGGACCACTTCGCCAGGCTTGGATGAAGACTTCTCCCGGCTTCGTTGAGGACTTCGGCCCGGTTGGATGAAGACTTCTCCCGGTAAGGTGATCTTCAAGGAGTTAGTGTTAGTTTTTTTTAAGGGGGTATTGGGTGGGTTTTATGTAGGGTTGGTTGTGTGGGTGGTGGGTTTTAATGTTGGGGGGGATTTGTAATTTCTTTTACAGGTAAAAGAGCTGATTACTTTGGGGCAATGCCCAGCAAAAGGCCTTTTTAGTTAATGATAGGAATATTTATTTAGATTTCTTCTAATTATATTTACGTTAGGGGGGTTAGGGTTAGACTTAGATTTAGGGGTTAATAACTTTAGTATAGTGGCAGCGATGTTGGGGCGGCAGATTAGGGGTTAATAAATGTAGGTAAGTGTCGGCGATGTTAGGGATGGCAGATTAGGGGTTAATAATATTTAACTAATGTTAATATATTTATTATAGTGGCGGCTATGTCCGGTTCAGCAGATTAGGGGTTAAAAAAAAATTGTGTTTGCAATGCAGAAGGGCCTCGGTTTAGGGGTTAATAGGTAGTTTATGGATGTTAGTGTACTTTTTAGCACTTTAGTTAAGAGTTTTATGCTACGGCGCTGTAGTGTAAAACTCTTAACTAGTGACTTACAAAATGCGGTACCAGTCTTGACAGGAGAGGGTCTACCGCTCACTTTTTGTCAGATTCGTAATACCGGCGCTATGCAAGTCCCATTGAAAAAAAGAGTATACACAATTTACGCAAGTGGATTTGCTGTATTTCCAAGTCTGGCCAAAAAAGTGAGCGGAACACCTGTACCTGCAAGACTCGTAATACCAGCGGACGTTAAAAAGCAGAGTTAGGACCGGCTAACGCTGCTTTTTAAGCCTAACGCACAACTCGTAATCTAACAATACGAGGAATATATACAATGTGAGATTTTAATTGAGACTTCAAACATTATATATTTTTTCATTTCGCAAGAACTTTTCAGCAATAACTATTTTTGTTGATATTCTCAGTTTTTTTTCATATTATATTTTTCTGCTGCAGCTTTTTCTAGAGCCTTTTTGTGTCAAATGATACTTTTGTAATCTAAATACTGTATTGTATTCTGAACGGGAATATACACTGCTCAAAAAAATAAAGGGAACACTAAAATAACACATCCTAGATCTGATTGAATTAAATATTCTAATGAAATACTTTGTTCTTTACATAGTTGAATGTGCTGACAACAAAATCACACAAAAATTAAAAAATGGAAATCAAACTTTTCAACCCATGGAGGTCTGGATTTGGAGTCACACTCAAAATTAAAGTGCAAAAACACACTACAGGCTGATACAACTTTGATGTAATGTCCTTAAAACAAGTCAAAATGAGGCTCAGTAGTGTGTGTGTGGCCTCCACGTGCCTGTGTGACCTCCCTACAATGCCTGTGCATGCTCCTGATGAGGTGGCGGATGATCTCCTGAGGGATCTCCTCCCAAACCTGGACTAAAGCATCTGCCAACTCCTGGACAGTCTGTGGTGCAACGTAAAGTTGGTGGATGGAGCGAGACATGATGTCCCAGATGTGCTCAATTGGATTCAGGTCTGGGGAACGGACTGGCCAGTCCATAGCATCAATGCCTTCATCTTGCAGGAACTGGCTGACACACTCCAGCCACATGAGGTCTAGCATTGTCTTGCATTAGGAGGAACCCAGGGCCAACCGCACCAGCATATGGTCTAACAAGGGGTCTGAGGATCTCATCTCGGTACCTAATGGCAGTCAGGCTACCTCTGGCGAGCACATGGAGGGCTGTGCGGCCCCCCAAAGAAATGCCACCCCACACCATTACTGACCCACTGCCAAACCGGTCATGCTGGAGGATGTTGCAGGCAGCAGAATGTTCTCCACGGCGTTTCCAGACTCTGTCACGTCTGTCACATGTGCTCAGTGTGAACCTGCTTTCATCTGTGAAGAGCAAAAGGCGGCAGTGGCGAATTTGCCAATCTTGGTGTTCTCTGGCAAATGCCAAACGTCCTGCACGGTGATGGGCTGTAAGCACAACCCCCACCTGTGGACGTCAGGCCCTCATAGAGTCCGTTTCTGACTGTTTGAGCAGACACATGCACATTTGTGGCCTGCTGGAGGTCATTTTGCAGGGCTCTTGTAGTGCTCCTCCTGTTCTTCCTTGCACAAAGGCGGAGGTAGCGGTCCTGCTGCTGTGTTGTTGCACTCCTACGGCCTCCTCCACATCTCCTGATGTACTGGCCTGCCTCCTGGAAGCGCCTCCATGCTCTGGACACTACGCTTACAGACACAGCAAACCTTCTTGCCACAGCTCGCATTGATGTGCCATCCTGGATGAGCTGCACTACCTGAGCCACTTGTGTGGGTTGTAGACTCCGTCTCATGCTACCACTAGAGTGAAAGCACCACCAGCATTCAAAAGTGACCAAAACATCAGCCAGAAAGCATAGCAACTGAGAAGTGGTCTGTGGTCACCACCTGCAGAACCACTCCTTTATTGGGGGTGTCTTGCTAATTTACCTATAATTTCCACCTGTTGTCTATCCCATTTGCACAACAGTATGTGAAATTGATTGTCACTCAGTGTTGCTTCCTAAGTGGACAGTTTGATTTCACAGAAGTGTGATTGACTTGGAGTTACATTGTGTTGTTTTAGTGTTCCCTTTATTTTTTTGAGCAGTGTATATATTGTTCACACGACTGCTATACACCGGTGTATGATTTTTGCATTTTTACCTGTATTTTTATTTTGATTTCATATATATATATATATATATATATATATATATATATATATATATATATATATATATATATATATATATATATATATATTCTTTATCATATGATGTATTTATATGTGCATTTCCAATCAGATATCTGATAACTACCAGTGATCAGTGCCCATTGCTGTGTTTAATAAATTACATTTTATTTTTCTACCATATAGAACACGAGTTTTATTTGTAAACATCTCATTTACAATAAGTTTCCATCTATCTCATTATTCTTTATCTTTTTATAACTTTTTGGTGATAATTTGTTAAGACACTAAATTTGGTCACTCATTATTTAAAACAGATAGCCGTAGTCGCCAACTCTTAGACTCCTCTTTGTCCAATACCTGTTGCATATTTGTGAGATTTTGCAACTATTAAGGTTGGCAATTCTGTTTTCAGTAAACAGTCTGATACACACACACCCTTTTCTGTCTCTGTTTGAGGATGCCCCACAGATGCTCAATAGGGTTTAGGTCTGGAGACATGCTTGGCCAGTCCATCACCTTTACCCTCAGCTTATTTAGCAAGGCAGTGGTCATCTTGGAGGTGTGTTTGGGGTTGTTATCATGTTGGAATACTGCCCTGTGGTCCAGTCTCCGAAGGGAGGGGATCATGCTCTGCTTCAGTATGTCACAGTACATGTTGGCATTCATGGTTCCCTGAATGAACTGTAGTTCCCCAGTGCTATTGCAGGCCCAGACCATGACACTCCCACCACCATGCTTGACTTTAGGCAAGACACACTTGTCTTTGTACTCCTCACCTGGTTGCCGCCACACACACTTGACACCATCTGAACCATGTAGACCAAATTGATGCAGTGTGCGGCATATGGTCTTAGCACTGACAGGCTAACCAGCCACCCCTTCAACCTCTGCAGCAATGCTTGCAGCACTCATACGTCTATTTCCCAAAGACAACCTCTGGATATGACGCTGAGCATGTGCACTCAACTTTTTGGTCAACCATGGCAAGGCCTGTTCTGAGTGGAAACCACTGTATGGTCTTGCCCGCCGTGCTGCTGTATGGTCTTGCCCACTGTGCTGCAGCTCAATTTCAGGGTCTTAGCAATCTTCTTATAGCCTAGGTCATCTTTATGTAGAGCAACAATTCTTTTTTTCAGATCCTCAGAAAGTTCTTTGCCATGAGGTGCCATGTTGAACTTCCAGTGACCAGTATGAGAGAGTGTGAGAGCGATAACACCAAATTTATCACACCTGCTCCCCATTCCCACCTGAGGCCTTGTAACACTAACGAGTCACATGACACCAGGGAGGGAAAATGGCTAACTGGGCCCAATTTGGACATTTCCACTTAGGGGTGTACTCACTTTTGTTGCCAACAGTTTAGACATTAATGGCTGTGTGTTGAGTTCTTTTGAGGGGACAGCAAATTTACACTGTTATACAGGCTGTACACTCACTACTTTACATTGTAGCAAAGTGTCATTTCTTCACATGAAAAGATATAATAAAATATTTACAAAAATGTGAAGGGTGTACTCACTTTTGTGAGATACTTTGTATATACAGTATATAATATATATATATATATATAGTGCTTTTTTTGTAAAAGAAAAGGTGCCGGTACGAAGAAAAAAAAGGTGCCATACTCATTGATTATTGATTGCTATATTGTGCTCAGTAACTTTGAGAAAAGCAAAGGGACAAAGTTATTTACAAGGCTTGATATATTTTGCAGCTCCCTTTCATAAAAACTAGAGTATTTACATGTTGATTACAAATATTACTTGTTATAAGATAGCAGAGGTGGTGGTACTCAGTGCTGGTGAGTACCCCCACAAAATGCCCTATATATATAGCTATTGATATGTTGTAGATTACAGCAACACAAAGCAACACTAGATCCAGTTTTCTCAACTTACAAAGTGTTGCTTATATCTGCCTATGTCTCACCAAGGTTAAAGGGACAGTCTAGGCCAAAATAAACTTTCATGATTCAGATAGAGCATGTAATTTTAAACAATTTTCCAATTTACTTTTATCACTAATTTTGCTTTGTTCTCTTGGTATTCTTAGTTGAAAGCTTAACCTAGGAGGTTCATATGCTAATTTCTTAGACCTTGAAGCCCACCTCTTTCAGATTGCATTTTAACAGTTTTTTACCACTAGAGGGTGTTAGTTCACGTATTTCATATAGATAACACTGTGCTCGTGCACGAGAAGTTATCTGGGAGCAGGCACTGATTGGCTAGACTGCAAGTCTGTCAAAAGAACTGAAAAAGGGGCAGTTTGCAGAGGCTTAGATACAAGATAATCACAGAGGTTAAAAGTATATTAATATAACTGTGTTGGTTATGCAAAACTGGGGAATGGGTAATAAAGGGATTATCTATCTTTTAAAACAATACAAATTCTGGTGTAGACTGTCCCTTTAAAGATTTATTCTGCATACTCTGATTTGTATTAACTTAGCCAACTAAGCCAAATTCTTCCATCCAAAAACCCACTACTTTTCATAGACCGCAATGTAAAGGCACTTTTAAGTGTCTTTTTTTCGAACACCCCACTCCAGCCAACGTTACCCCCAAAATACAGCCTAGTGAAGTTATTTTATTAAAAAATATAAATGGTACAATGGGGGCATATTTATAAAATTAATCAGAGATCTGATCTCTGGTTAATTTTATAAGCGCTAATTGCTACCTAGAGCTCGCAGTAGTAATAACCAGTTACTTGTAATGGCTGGTTATTTGCCCGTTTGCGCGGACACAATAAATTAGCGCTCCACTGCAGAAATTTAATAATATTGGGAAATAACACTTGATTAAATGCATAAAAAAAGTTTTTGTTATTTTCTATGGTGTACATGGTAAATAGCAGTACAGGAAAAATTATTTTCTAAATATTTCAAAATCACATATTATTTTTAACATTTAGCACCAATTTATCTTTACAAAACACCAACATTTAAGATTTTATACCTATGTATAAATGTATATATAAAATTACACAAAATTCTGATTTCACAAACGGGTTGCTTAACCTATTTTGGCAAGTGTGCATGTCCCCCCAGATCCAATAATCTAAACAAAACAAAAACATATATAGATCTACCAAAGTTATCCTGAATAGAAATCAAAAAAATATAACCTATTTTTATATTCACAAAGTTCTATCATTTATTTGATTCATAAAGGTTTTATTAGTTCAGATAAACTTGAATCTATGAACCATAACGTCAAACAAAAAGAGTCTAGTAGTTACTGCCAGATTATTATTATTACTATGAAAATCACTTTATAGCTATAAGGACAGACCTTATTGTTATTAATAATAATTATAATAATAATAATAATTTGTAAAGCCCCAACAGATTCTGCAGCTCTAAAACCCGTTATTTAGATCATGGAACCTCATTCTTTCTTATGATATATTATTATGACGAGGGGATAATAAAGGCCTCTTATAAACAACAGAACCCTCAAAATAGAAACAATGCTAACAGGTATTTTGCCATTGTTATGACAATTAGCTGGATGGACACAGGGCCACTCATTTAAAATATAAGGATTGCTGATTTTAAATATTGGGTCTCAAGTTTGTCTATGTATTGTGCAAGGTAACATACAAAATACCTCTTCCCCGATGTTGGTTCGGTCAGGTGATTAGTTTGTCATATGACCCCTCTTTCGAAAGACTCCCTTTTAAAGCCCAGAGCACAGTAAAAGACGCTATAGGTAAACAGATGATTTCCATTTATATGGCAATCTTCTGCTTTTTCAATGGGCATGAGACCCCTCATTTGAAAATGGGTAATGTGTGTATTTGTGTTGTATGCTATCTTTAGGTGATAGGGGCTCCTTTGGAGTCACTGACCCCCATACAATAAAATTGGTTAGGCAATTGCAATTTTTTTGCCAATCACCTATCTACCTTCGGTCTTCTAAAATCGGGTTTCATACCTCTCTATATTTTATGGGTGCCCACTCTCCCTCCTCAAACACTGTATACTTGGGGCTAGTGTTCACCATTAAAATGTTGATTACCTGAAAATAAGAGGTGGATGTGACCCTTTATTTAAAAGAGAGGAATTTCACATGAGAGAGGAGTATAGGGGTAAACAAACGGGGATCTGTAAAGGATGAACTTGATGGACATTTTGTCTTCTCTCAAACTCATCTACTATGTTAGTTAGTACACTCAAATACTTTAAATATAAATAATTTTTTGTTTTGTTTACTATTCTTTCCAAGGGTATCCTTAACGTACCTTGAAATTGTAATCCTATAATATAAAAGGCCAAGTGTGTTTGTCCGAAGCCGTCATGCGCAGTAGAGACAGCAAGAGGACAAACACACCTGGCCTTTGAGTCCCTAGCTGTTGTCTGCGGCAGTAGTGGGCGTGGCCTGGTGTGAATAGGGCGTGGTCAGCCGTAAAGGGGTGTGGCGGACGTGAATGGTTGTGAAGGGGGCGTGGTCGGACATGAAGGGGGCGTGGCTGGGCACGGTCGCGCTAGAGAGGGGAGAGAGATAGAGAGGGGGGAGAGATAGAGAGAGAGGGAGAGAGATAGAGAGAGGGGGAGAGAGAGAGGGGGGATAGAGAGGGGGAGAGAGAGCAAAAGAGAGCGCAAAAGAGAGGGGAGGAGAGAGTGCAAAAGAGGGGGGAGGGGAGGAGAGAGTGCAAAAGAGGGGGGGGAGAGAGAGAGAGAGAGCGCAAAAGAGGGGGAGAGAGAGTGCAAAAGAGGGGGGAGAAAGAGAGCGCAAAAGAGGTGGGGGAAAGAGAGAGCGCAAAAGAGGTGGGGGAAAGAGAGAGCGCAAAAGAGAGGGGGGAAAGAGAGAGCGCAAAAGAGAGGGGGGAAAGAGAGAGCGCAAAAGAGAGGGGGGAAAGAGAGAGCACAAAAGAGAGGGGGAGAGAGAGAGCACAAAAGAGAGGGGGGAGAGCACAAAAGAGAGGGGGGGGAGAGAGAGAGAGAGCGCAAAAGAGATGGGGGAGAGAGAGAGCACAAAAGAGAGGGGGAGAGAGAGAGCGCAAAAGAGAGGGGGGGAGAGAGAGTTCGCAAAAGAGAGGGAGAGAGAGAGAGCGCAACAGAGAGGGGGAGAGAGAGAGCGCAAAAGAGATGGGGGAGAGAGAGAGCGCAAAAGAGATGGGGAGAGAGGGAGCGCAAAAGAGAGGGGAGAGAGGGAGCGCAAAAGAGAGGGGAGAGAGGGAGCGCAAAAGAGAGGGGAGAGAGAGAGCGCAAAAGGGAGGGGAGAGAGAGAGGGGGAGAGTGCGCAAAAGAGATGGGGGAGAGAGAGAGCGCAAAAGAGATGGGGGAGAGAGAGAGCGCAAAAGAGAGGGAGAGAGAGAGAGAGCGCAAAAGAGAGGGGGAGAGAGAGAGAGCGCAAAAGAGAGGGGGAGAGAGAGAACTCAAAATAAAGTGGGGAGAGAGCTCAAAAGAGAGGGGGAGAGAGAGAGCAAAAGAGAGGGGGAGAGAGAGAGCGCAAAAGAGAGGGGGGAGAGAGCGCAAAAGAGAGGGGGGAGAGAGAGAGCGCAAAAGAGAGGGGGGAAAGAGAGAGCGCAAAAGAGGGGGGTAGAGAGAGATCAAAAGAGAGGGGGGAGAGAGAGAGAGCTCAAAATAGAGGGGAGAGAGAGCAAAGAGAGGGGGAGAGAGCAAAGAGAGGGGGAGAGAGAGCGCAAAAGAGAGGGGGAGAGAGAGAGCGCAAGGGGTGGGACCGCTGTACTGCAAAAAATGGCCTGTGTGAACGGGCTTTAGGACTAGTATAAAATAATCAATTGGGCATAATACAAGATTTTTCCACTATATTTTAATTATTTATATTGCTGTAATTTCCTGTAATTTAAGTCTGAATACTGTGGGTTTTTTAGATCTAAGAACTCAAAGTAAGATTGGTTGGCATCACAAATTCAACCCTTTCACATACACGTACACAGTTGGTTTCAGCAGAGATAATGAGATAAGAACTTCAAAACAAAGCATGGTTTCCTAACAAAATGACTATGACTAGCTTTATCTTCTCCTACAGCACATCCTGATTCCTTCATATAAGGCAAGTGGTGAGTGGAATTTAGCTATTGAAATATAATTTGTGCAAACAAGGTGCTAATTCATTAAAAAAAATGATCACACTCAACCAACATGTTGATTTTTTGCACAACCATAGAAAAATCTTTTATTACAAGATATTTAGTGTTCATTTGCTTTGTAATATTTTAATGGACATTGGGGTCAATTTATCAAGCTGTGGTGGACAAGGGCACACATATGCTTCCCCGTCCACCGCTGCTTGCCTCTGGCGGGCTGAATACCACTGCCAGAATTCAGCATTGCACATGAGCACTATTTTGCGCTCACATGCAATCCCGCTCCTTGCCCCGCGCAAACCAATCACACACGGCAGGAGCCGTCAATCTCCCGGTCAGATGAGACCGGGGAGATTGAAATTCGCCACCTAAGAGGTGGCAAAAAGTTAGGGAAGCAGCGGTCATATGACCGCTGCTTGTTAAATACGGACTGTAGGTTATCTTGTGACCCCATTGTACTAAAATATTTATGCTTATGTCTCAAAAAAAATGTTAAAGGGATATAAAACAGTCTGGTTCATTGTTGTAATAAAAAAATAACTATGCAGTGGGTTATAATTAATAGAAACAATTGCAATATGTATTATTCATCATTTTAAAATAATTTTACCCTTTTTTTCTTTTTTTAACTTAGAGACCTAAGAGAGCAGATTTTCCTTTGAAGTGTTGGTAGAAGACATATCTACAGACACAGCTGCAGTCAGTTTGTTGCCCATGCTCAGTAGAAGACTTTTGCTGCAAAAATCACGTGACTTGAGTTCTGTAATGATAGCTCCCATCTCTCAAAAGTCAATGAGGCCTATTTATCAAATGTCTGTCGGATCTGATCCGACAGTGCGGATCAGGTCCGACAGATATCGCTGAATGCGGAGAGCAATACACTGTCCGTATTCAGCATTGCACCATCAGTTCTTGTGAGTTGCTGATGCAAAGCCGCCCACTGCAGACTCACGGCCAATCGGCCTCCAGCAGGGGGGTGTCAATCAACCCGATCGGCTTGAATTCCGGAGATGTCTGTCCGCCTCATCAGAGCAGGCGGATAGGGTTATGGAGCAGCGGTCTTTAGATCGCTGCTTCATAAGTGCTGTTATTGGCGAGCCTGCAGGCTCGCCAGAAAAACACAGGCCCTCAAGCTCTATTCAGAGCTTGATAGATAGGCCCCAATGGCTAAACTGAGAATTTCTTAGTGATCATTTTGCAAGAAAACAAGTAAATTGTGTGCTGTTGTTTTAACACAATCTGTTTCTTTTTATGTGTAAGATGGGTTTTTTTTTAACTAAAGGAGTGCTGTTTCATATCCTTTTAAGTGAAAGCTGATTAAGTTGAAATCTAATCTAAACTGCTGAATTGATTTTGCATTTTCTACTAACAATCACTAGCACATAAGGGATATTGCCTTTGCCTTACTGGGGGAGAGAAACATGTCTCTGCAAGTAAATAAAAATAGTTAAATGAACACTGAACCCAAAATTTTTCTTTTGTGATTCAGATAGAGCATGCAATTTTAAGCATCTTTCTAATTTACTCCTATTATCAGATGTTCTTCATTCTCTTGGTATCTTTATTTGAAATGCAAGAATGTAAGTTTAGATGCCGGCCCATTTTTGATGAACACACTAAGTTGTTCTTGCTGATTGGTGGATAAATTCACCCACCAATAAAAAAGTGCTTTCCATGGTACTGAACCAAAAATAGCTTAAATGCCTTCTTTTTCAAATAAAGAAAGCAAGAGAACTAAGAAAAATTGATAATAGGAGTAAAATTGGAAAGTTGCTTAAAATTGCATGCTCTATCTGAATCACAAAAGAAAAACATTGGGTTCAGTGTCCCTTTAATTCATGAAATTAGTAAAAATCAAATGTTTTTTAAATTCCCTCTTCAAAATGGAAAAAAAATAAATAAAAAAAAAATAAATTAAACTACATTGCCCCTTCAATATATTCTCCTTGATATTTTCTAGGTGACATACAGATGACACACAGATCTCTTAATACTTATTTCCTTCCACACTCATTTACAAGACCTTTTCCTTGCTGGAAAACATCTCTAAAGTTCATTATACACCTTTATACTCAACCTCACTTCCAGTATTCAAGAATTCCCAAGAAGCTTTCCACTTCAAAGACATATAACTTAATCAATTAACATAACCTTGATTACTTTTCTGTACTGCTTAGCTTTGTGAAAAAGTTTTAGTGCTTCAAATAAAGAGTAATAATCCTTTTTTATATCTCTATCTGGCAAGATATTGCAACTTTTTAACACAGTTACAGTAATTTTCTTAGTGAAATAAGCTTCATAATGAATGCATGATTGGCATAACATTAGCACTTAAAATTTAAATAAAATAAACATACTTAATGGGACGTTGTTACTTAAATTTGATCTTTGTTAATATATTCCAAATAATCAATTTTACCAGCTGGGGTGTATTAAATTGTTTACAAAAAGATCATTACCTTTATTTTGGCATTTGGGATAGCTGATTTTGCCTGTGTTATCCCTACCCATACTGAAATTGTCTATACTTAAGTATAGGCTATTGCAAAGCTGTGTAAACATAGCCAGCAGAAGAAATTACTCTCTTGATGAGGATTAGGAGATATAAGTAATAAAATTGTAAATAATTAAGTATTATCTGGGCTTTGGTATACATACATTTAATATAAATAAATGTGTGTGTACAGAAAGTGATAAAATAAGATCTAATTTACCTGCAAGCTCAATTAATTTTAATGGGTTGTGGTTTCAAAGAACAAAACCAGCTATTTCATATACAAAAATAAAAATTTCTAGAAACAATTTTCATTAAGAGAGAAATTATATTACAGTCACTGCCCTTTAATTGGAGGGATTTTATATAAACCTAAGATGTCAGGGTATTGGAAACTTCAAATAAGAAAAATTATCTATACTATAATTGCTTTTGTAACGCGTCCGTTGATGTGTCGAGTTACGCACACATCCTCAAAGGAATGTTGGCTGCACAAGGCAGCCAAAAGAATGTTGGCTGTGCGCGCAGTCAAAAGAATCCCCCTGGATGCAGCAAAGATGCATCCCGGCGGATTCCAAAAATGGCAGGTGGTTTCTTTCACCACCCTGCTATGCTGCCTCCAAGTGGATTCCGAAAATGGCAGGGTGGTGAAAGAATCAACCTTCTTCGGTGGATTCTTTCACCAGCCGGCCATTTTCGGAATCCACCTGGATGCAGCGTAGGCAAACGAAGCCTTAAAAAAACAAAACAAAAAAAAGCCTGCACGAAACAATGAAAAACATGTAACCGTCCACAAGAAATAAAAAAGAAACCACGTAACCACCCGCACAAAATAACAGATAAACCTAACCGCCCGCACAAAGTATAACAAATAAACCTAACCTCCCGCACAAAGTATTAACAAACGCCTAAACCGCCATACCCCACATCGCAAAATAATAAAGTAATTAACCTCTAATCCACAAATTAAACAACGCAAGAAACATAATTAAAATATTTTCCCCTAAACCACCAACCCCACACATCGCAGTAAACCTAATTAACCTATTAACCCCAAAAACCACCAAACCCCCACATCACAATCAACTTAATTAACCTATTAACTCCTAAACCGTAAACCCCCCACATCACAATAAACCTAATTAACCTATTAACTCCTAAACCGCCAAACCCACACATCGCAATAATCCTAAATAACCTATTAACTCCTAAACCGCCAACCCCCCACAACGCAATTAACTATATTAATTACTAAGCCCCCTAACCTAACACTCCCTTCATTAACCCCAATACTAAGTTACAATTAAAATAATAAAACCTAACCTTAAATTACAAAAAAAATCTAGCTAAAATAAAAATAAAATAAACATTTTTTTCTAAAATTACAGGAAAAAACAAACAAAATTATCCAAAATTTAAAAAAATTAAACGTAATCCCTATGAAAATAAAAAAGCCCCCCGAAAATAAAAACAAAAGGGCCTTTTGTAGGGCATTGCCCTAAGTTAAACAGCTCTTTTACATTTAAAAAATACTATGTCCCCCACAAACAGTAAAACACTAAAAAAAACTAAACTACCCATTGCCCCTAAAGGGGCATTTGTATGGGCATTGCCCTTTAAAGGGCATTCAGCTCGTTTACAAGACCATTAAATCCCTAATCTTAAAAATAAAAAAGCCACCCCAAAAAATAAAAAAAAATCCTAAGACTAACCCCCAAATAGGTACTCACCGTTCCTGAAGTCCGAGAAGGTTTTCATCCAGACGGCTTCATCATCTTTTATCTTTATCCGGAGCGAAGGTGGCATGGAGTGTAGTTGCAGAGCTGGCTTCCCCGACGCACGGATCCTAAGCGGTGGTCTTCAGCTGCACGGAGGCTCCTCTTCATGAGATCGTCCATCACACACTGAAGATTTAATGCAAGATACCCCATATTTATTGGGGTACCTTGCATTTCTATTGGCTGAAATTTTGAAATCAGCCAGTAGGATGAGAGTTACTGAAATCTTATTGGCTGATTTGAACAAATTGATTGCGGTACCTTCCATTTAATTAGTGTACGCCGGAGATCTGATGAAGAGGAGCCTCCACGCCGCTGAGGATCACCGCTGCTGAGGGCTGCTGCTGAGAACCGCCGCTGAGGACTGCCGCTCATGATCTGTGCATCGGGGAAGACCTCTCCGTACCTCCGCTCGGTGCCGCCTTTGCTTCGGATGAAGATATAAGATGGAGCCGCCTGGAAGAAGACCTTCTCCGCCGGACTTCAGGAACGGTGAGTACCGGTTTGGGGGTTTGACAGGCTTTTTTTAATTTTTTAAAAAAAAATTAATTTTAAGATTAGGGATTTAATGGGCTGTAAATGAGCTGATTGCCCTTTTAAGGGCAGTAAAATAGCTGAATGCACTTTTAAGGGCAATGCCCATACAAATGCCCCTTTAGGGGCAATGGGTAGATTAGGTTTTTTTAGTGTTATTTTTTTTATTATTATTATTTAGGGGGGTTGGTTAGGGTTAGTAAAAGAGCTGTTTAACTTAGGGCACTGCCTTACAAAAGGCCCCTTTAAGGGCTATTGGTAGTTTAGTATTAGATTAGGGGTGTTTTTATAGGGTGTTTTTATTTTTATAGGGCTATTAGTTTAGGTTTACATTTTTTATTTTTTTGTAACATTAGCTTGGGGGTTTATTTTTTAAACATAGACTGCCCTCTGGGCAGGCTTATCACCTAGTTTCAAATAAACACATTTTTCCATTCTGAATAATCACAAAAACAGCATCAAGATTAGAATGACAATTTCAGTCATAAATTATAAGCGAAATGCAATTTGTTAACACTAGTGGACCAATAATGACAATCACAGCAAAATGAAATCAGCAATAATAAATCAAACATATCATCAAATCATTGGCTTACAAACATGTATATCAGAACATTAAAAAAAGTATTAGAATGTAAGCAAACCTATATTCTAATAAAAGATGATACTACAATATCTATCTCATGTGCTTGGATTATGCAAAGCAAAATGCAGAGAAGGTGTTTGCAATCATTTACTAAAAATTCCAATTAAAGCAACAAACGCACAATTGTCTATCAGACAGATTATGGGTTTTGAGCGCTAAAGGGAAATTAACGACCGCAAAATTTCCGTTATTTCACCTCCCTATAGCACTGCTATTACAGGTTTTAAAAAAGCAGGCTTGTGCAGGCAATATGGTGGCGTTGAGTTCCATACCGCACAGAAATCAAACGCTGCTTTGACGTGCTTGTGCACGATTTCGTCATAAACATCAATGGAAAGAGCCGGCAAAAAAAGCCTAACACCTGCGATCGTGGAAACAAAAGCTCCGTAATGCAGCCCCATTGATTTCTATGGGGAAAGAAAAAGTTACGTTTAAACCTAACACCCTAACATAAACCCTATGTCTAAACACCCCTAATCTGCTGCCCCTAACATCGCCGCCACCTACATAATGTTATTAACCCCTAATCTGCTGCCCCTAACATTGCCGCCACTTACATAATGTTATTAACCCCTAATCTGATGCCCCTAACATTGCCGCCCATTACATTACAGTTATTAACCCCTAATCTGCTGCCCCTAACATCGCGGCTAATTACATTACAGTTATTAACCCCTAATCTGCTGCCCCTAACATTGCCGCCACCTACATTACAGTTATTAACCCATAATCTGCTGTCCCTAACATCGCCGCCACTTACATTAGTTATTAACCCATAATCTGCTGCCCCTAACATCGCCGCCACTTACATTACAGTTATTAACCCTTAATCTGCTGCCCCTAACATTGACGCCACTTACCTACACTTATTAACCCCTAATCTGCCGCTGCCAATGTCACCGACACTATACTAAAGTTATTAACCCCTAACCCTAACGTAACCCTAACCCTAACATAACCCTAAGCCTAAGTCTAAACCTAAGCCTAACACCCCCTAACTTAAATATAATTAAAATATATCTAAATAAACCTTACAATCATTAACTAAATAATTTCTATTTAAAACTAAATACTTACCTGTAAATAAAACCTAAGCTAGCTACAAAATAACTAATAATTATATTGTAGCTATCTTAGGTTTTATTTTTATTTCACAGGTAAGTTTGTATTTATTTTAACTAGGTAGACTAGTTAGTAAATAGTTATTAACTATTTACTAGCTACCTAGTTAAAATAAATAAAAAAAAGTTACCTGTAAAATAAAAGCTAACCTGCCTTACACTAAAACCTAACATTACAATAAAATAAATTAAATTAAATTAATAAAATACAATTTACTAACTTACAAAAAAATAAACACTAAATTACAAAAAATAAAAAACAAAATGATCAAAAATAAAAACGAATTACTCCTCATCTAATAGCCCTATCAAAATAAAAAAGCCCCCCAAAATAAAAAAAACAAAGCCTACACTAAACTGCCAATGGCCCTTAAAAGGGCCTTTTGCGGGGCATTGCCCCAAAGAAATCAACTCTTTTACATTGCAATAAAAATACAAACAACCCCCCCAACCAAACCCCCCCAATTAAAAACCTATCTAAATAAACCTAAGCTAAAAATTGCCCTGAAAAGGGCATTTGGATGGGCATTGCCCTTAAAAGGCCATTTAGCTCTTTTATGAATTGCCCAAAACGCTAACCTAAAAAAAAAAACACCCAAAAAACCCTTAAAAAAACCTAACACTAACCCCTGACAATCCACTTACAGTTATCAAAGCCCGGACATCCATCCTCCTCCAGCCTGCGAAGTCCTCATCCAAGCGAGAAGAATGCTTCATCCAGACAGCATCTTCTATCTTCATCCATCCGGCGCAGAGCGGGTTCATCTTCAAGACATCCGGCGTGGAGCATCCTCTTCTTACAGTCGTCGCCATAAATTGAAGGCTCCCTTAAAGTGGGGTCATCCAAGATGGTGTCCCTTACATTTCTATTGGCTGAAAGATTTCTATCAGCCAATAGGAATGAAATGGGAAAAATCCTATTGGCTGTTGCAATCAGCCAATAGGATCGAGCTTTCATCCTATTGGCTGATCCAATCAGCCAATAGGATTTTTCCCCTTTAATTCCTATTGGCTGATAGAAATCTTTGAGCCAATAGAAATGTAAGGGACGCCATCTTGGATGACGTCACTTAAAGGGAACCATCAGTTAACGCCGACGACTGTAAGAAGAGGATGCTCCATGCCGAATGTCTTGAAGATGGACCCGCTCCTCGCCGGATGGATGGATGGATGAAGATAGAAGATGCCGTCTGGATGAAGACTTCTTCTCGATTGGATGAGGACTTCGCCGGCTGGAGGAGGATGGATGTCCGGACTTCGATAAATGTAAGTGGACCGTCGGGGATTAGTGTTAGGTTTTTTTAAGGGTTTTTTTGGGTGGGTTTTTTTTAGGTTAGGGTTTTGGGCAATTCGTAGAGCTAAATGCCCTTTTAAGGGCAATGCCCATCCAAATGCCCTTTTCAGGGCAATGTTTATCTTAGGTTTATTTAGATAAGTTTTTATTTGGTTGGGTGGGTATTGGGTTTTACTGTTGGGGGGTTGTTTGTATTTTTTATTGCAATGTAAAAGAGCTAATTTCTTTGGGGCAATGCCCCACAAAAGGCCCTTTTAAGGGCCATTGACAGTTAAGTGTAGGCTAGGTTTTTTTTTTTATTTTGGGGGCTTTTTTATTTTGATAGGGCTATTTCGTTTTTATTTTTGATAATTTCATTTTTTATTTTTTGTAATTTAGTGTTTATTTTTTTTGTAAGTTAGTAAATTGTATTTTATTAATTTAATTTATTTCATTTTATTGTAATGTTAGGTTTTAGTGTAAGGCAGGTTAGCTTTTATTTTACAGGTAACTTTGTATTTATTTTAACTAGATAGGTAGTAAATAGTTAATAACTATTTACTAACTAGTCTACCTAGTTAAAATAAATACAAACTTACCCGTGAAATAAAAATAAAACCTAAGATAGCTACAATATAACTATTAGTTATTTTGTAGCTAGCTTAGTTTTTTTTTTACAGATAAGTATGTATTTATTTTTAAATAGGAATTATTTAGTTAATAATTGTAAGGTTTATTTAGATTTATTTTAATTATATTTAAGTTAGGGGGTGTTAGGCTTAGGGTTACATTAGGGTTAGGGTTACGTTGGGGTTAGGATTAGGGGTTAATATATTTATGTAGAGTTAGTGATGTGGGAGGTCAGAGGTTTAGGGGTTAATAATTTATTTTAGTATATTTTATTGTGTGGGCTTGCTGTTTAGTGGTTAATAGGTTTATTAAAGCGGTGGTGTGGACGGACAGCAGATTAGGGGTTAATAATATTTAAATAGTGTTTGTGATGCAGGAGTGCGGCGGTTTAGGGGTTAATAGGTTTATTATAGTGGCGATGATGTTGGGAAACGGCGGAATAGGAGTTAATACATTTTAATAGTGGCGGCAAGGTTCAGAGCGGCAGATTAGGGGTTAATAAATGTATTATAGTGTTTGCGGTGCGGGAGGGCCTCGGTTTATGGGTTAATAGGTAGTTTATGGGTGTTAGTGTACTTTTTAACACTTTAGTTATGAGTTTTATGCTACAGATTTTTAACGTAAAAGTCATAACTACTGGACTTCCGGTGTACGGCTCTAGAAGATGGCAGCAAGCTTTTTTAGCTCTGAAGAAAACCTCATCTAATGTCTGCAATTTCACCATCCTTCTATGCCATCTGCATCTCCCTTGACAGATAAGCTGTCAGGGAATCTCTAGCAGATAGAAGCATTCCAACTTCTTCCCTGGAAGGCAATTTAATAAAATATAATCTACGAGGGATTACTGAGCAATGAAATCAGAAAGGGATATTGCTGCGCAGATGCCCAATATTTTTCTGCCTATGCTTGACCGATTACTTCTAAGCTTTGACAGATTATATGAAGCGGTGCAGGCGACTGGGAGGTCATGCCCCACAAGACTGGCTACCGTTAACGTGATCAATCCAACAATACATATAACTTCCTTGGTACCCACTTGTGGAACCCCCCGATATCAACAACAGCTAGAATCGGACTCTCCCTGCGATACCATGTGGCCAGGCGATACTCATCTTAATTTAAGCCAACACAGACCTCCACGGTGATGACATTTGCAATAGATCGCAACTGGCACCGGGAGGTAACACTTCAGATGATCCACAAAATATTGCTCTTCAATGCTCCCCTATGCAGGCAACAGACTGGATCTCCGTGTCACCAAGGCTTTGGATGGTTATATTTAATGCACACTTGGGACAAAAATCTGATGCACAACTGCCAAATCCTTACTTAGGACTCTCTGGGATGGCGCACAAGTATTCCCCAAGGAATCCTGCGGATCTGATTTCTATGTGGTGCAGCTCTAAACGCCCGAAGTTGCAGGAGAGTCCACAGGTTACATGCCTTTTAAAATATGATAATAGAGCGAGAGGTATTGACTGTCCGATTGCCTGGACACCACTGTGATGGGTTAGTGTGCTATTTCTGTCACTTGTCTCTATGAAACCCGTCACTAAATGCCTGTGACGATAAACCTTAGTCTACGTCTGGGTATTTCCTAAAGATTGTTTTGCTGATTGTGCATCTGGTGGAACTGTGAACTGTGATAGTTAGCGATGAAACAGGAGCCTGCTCATATAACTAGTTATCTGTTTTAGGGCTTGATTTCATTTATATGGTAGGAAAGACAAGAAGACAGCGCATCCGCGATTCACAGTAGAGTTTATTCAGGAGACACACCTACACATATAAAATTACACTTACAAGATAGTAGTGATAAAAGTGCCTGTAGTTATAATAGCTTGATGGTTATGCTCGTGAGCAGTTAACAGAGAGGTTTCCTCTTACGCCGACCTGCAGCTTTCAATTAGACCTCCTTGCTCCGGCTTAGATGCAGCAACTTTCTCACACACAGAAGCTTAAAATACCATATTCCTCATATCATGGGAATATAGAACACCCAACGCGTTTCCTCTGCTCACAGGCAGACTTTCTCAAGGGACATGTATAACTGATCCTATTCTCAGTCCAAATTTAAATTTTCCTGCACTCTCTACCTGTCTGTGGGAGGGTAACTCTTATACCATATTTCCCTTAATACATAGGCAATAAAACTACAAACAGTAGAAGAGAGGGGCATTCTGTACATTAACTATCTACTTTAACGTTAAAAGGGAAAAGAATCACCAATATAGTAGTAAAGATTTAAAATTATGTAGAAATGTAAAAAAAACAATTGTATATAATACAAAAAATATATATAAAAAAATATGACAGAACTTACTTCATCTAGCTCATAATACTTAACATCCATTACATAATACATTTCTTCATTCACTTAGTTCATACATTTATGCTTAATAAGCATAGAAATAGGCATAAAAATAGTGAAAAAATTGATATAAACTAATTAATATTTACATCTACCTCTCTATTTTCACCCCTGCTTTTAGAGTTTAAAAATGGGCACTTAATTCATAATGGCCTAATTCATAAAAGCCTGCAGATCAATGTCAATATTCAGGCCTTTGGGTTCCAGGCAATCCAGGCGATGTATCCATTTTGTCTCACATTTTCTAAGTAGTAGCAGCCTTCTATTTGGACATGGTCCTGGTTTTATCTGTTCTAACACTCTTATAGATAAGTCATGGTGATTACTATTATGAAAGTTATTAAAATGACTGGATACACTATGTTTATCAAATCCTGCCTTGATATTTTCAATGTGTTCATACCATCTTCTTTTTATGGTTCTTTTGGTGCGTCCTACATATATTTTCCCTCATTTACATAGGAGTTGATATACCACATAAGTGGATTGGCAATTAATGCTGAACTTTTTACTATTATCATAATTATTAACCTCTGTTCCTTTAATAATATTGTCACACATGCTACAGTTTTTTCTACCGCATCTATATGTGCCTGCTTTCAATTGTAACCAATTGGATGGAATTGTGGGCCCATTTGTCTTCACACTCCTCCCTTTCATATTTTTCAGTTTAGAGGGAGCTATCAGGCTTTTTAAATTTATATTCTTTTTGAATATAACTTGTGGGTTATATGGTAGGCATACAGAATGTGGTTTTGCGTGCAGGACTCCTTCAGTGCACGGATCCTCTTATTGTTTTTGAACTGTCAATGGCAACACTCGTGTGTAACGTCAGTTAGTGACTTAACCCCACTGCTTCCGCATCTGCACCGGACTGATTGATGGCTCACTGCCATGAACTGCTTATTTATTCTGCCTCCCCTACGCATAACTGGTTGCTAGCTTTGTAAAAGACTTCTTCAGTATTTGACCCTTCGAGTTCTGAAGGCTGGTGCCCATGAGTACAGCACACCACTGAAGCAGATTTATAGATGGTAACAATAGTGCAAATGCAGGGGAGAAGAGTGGCAGAAAACAGTGCAAATAAAGCTAAAAGAAACGAAAACTTGATTAACTTTCATGAAGCTTTCACCTCAGACTGTCATCAACTCAGAAATAAGTAGCCCTGCATTGTTATGCTATACTATTTTGCTTAAATTTAAATCTTTATGTTCATTAGAGATCAAGAATTTTGCAGTACAATCAGCTTAACTGTAATTTTGTTACTGTTTATATTTTCTTAAAATCTCACTTGAGAGTTACCCATATCTTGTAATCCATGCCAATACTTATGTGCCCTTTTGGATGTGACTTGGTATGTTACGTATGTTGGCTCATTAATTTTTATATCGCTTAACCACATCCTGGGGGTGCTGAGTGGGTGATAGCCATTTCAAATCCAGTTTTGAATAGGAAAAACAATGTTTTCATTTTCTATATAGGTACATGTATAATACTGCAAAATGGGGGCTGGACCTTGAAATTTTAACACCAAATTGTTTCAAGAAATACAGTCCTTTTCAATCTCTACACTTTATAAAATCTGAACGTAGGATGCCATCATGGCTAATGCATTCTCACTCATATCTTATGTATAATGGAAGTTGCACACGCATTCCAATTTACCCATCAATGCCATAATCCAGCTCAATGAATAGTAATAGTTAATTGTACATTTTAAATGCTATAATAACATGTTATTGAATTTGACTTTCTGCGACTTAGCATTTTTGTTAAACCCACAGTCCCTTCTTATTTCGCTGCTAGGTATACTAAATTCTTTGCCCCTTGGATAAACTTATATTGATCATTGTCGTGAACGAAAGGATTACATACACCGTCCAATCGGCCAGCGATATATAGTTTGTCTGTATGCAATTATATCTACTCGTTTCATCTATATCACAGGCAATATTTCATGGCATTTTGTTATATAGTGGGACCCTCAGGATCAACGTGCTTTATTATACTGTAATAGTATTGATGGGTCTTAATCGCTGAAGTAGCTTCTCACTGCAGTTGAATAGGATTGTAATCCTTACAAAAGTCATGGTCAGATATCTTACTTTAATTATCTAAACTGTCCCATATTGGTAGCTATAACTCCTCATTATTATATTATATTCTGCTTGGATGTTCTACCAGTTTACTCCAATAGTTATCTCCAATGGTGACCTGGTAGTGAGCATACCAATGTTAGCCAATGCCCCCTCCTTATCACTGAAAATTTCTGTATATTGAACATCCTTGGGTTGACATCTTGATGAACATTAATACCTTAATTTTGCCTTCTTTCCTTATGGGTTAAACCCAAATTTGAACTAAGCTACTCCTTTGCTGTAATGCCCTCTGGGAGTTACTTATTGTTTGAATTCTTATTTTATTTTTATTTTATTTAGGTTGAGGTTATTCAAGTTAAATTAGTTGAATAACTTTATTTTCAGTTTAGGTTGAGTTTTTTTTAGTTGTTAGTTTAATAACATAAAAATCCCAACATTGTGATGCGAGCGTATATCTGTTGGAATACTCATTAATACGCTGAAAACTCTTAAACTTAATGCAATTGGATTTTGTATCTACATATATATGTATATAGGTTTGTGTATGTATGTGTATATATATGTGCCATTCTGCTTCTAACTCACCCTGCGAGGTGTGCTGATGAGATATTGTGTATGCTTGTATCCTTTGTTGGTTATAAATAAAATTAAAAAAAAAAAGTCATAACTACTGACTTTAGAATTAGATGGCAGTATGGATCTGGTCAGTATAGGGTGTACCGCTCACTTTTTGGCCTCCCAGGCAAACTCGTAATACTGGCGCTATGGAAGTCCCATTGAAAAAGGACTTTTTAAAAAGTGCGGTACTGACGTTGCGTGATGGCTAAAACGGTGTGCGGTACACCTATACCAACAAGACTTGTAATAGCAGCGTTAGGGAAAAGCAGCGTTATGAAGCATAATGCTGCTTTTTCACTCATAATGCAAAACTCGTTATCTAGCTGTATGTGAAGTAGATTGGAGATAAGAAATTGTAGTTAGAATGTTTACCTTGGCCTAGTAGAAATGTTTATTTTACAGTATGTGTAATGTGTTTAACATGCACTATGAAAAATTACTAAGGTATAAAACAATTTGAAATTTGCTATATGGAGTTTGGATACAGCCTAATAAAACGGCTATAAAAATAGTGGGCCAAGAAACACATTTTTGTTATTTTAAATATTATTATATACTATGCCCAATTAGGACTTTTATCTAATAAAACAAAATGTTTTATAAGTTTGGGCATATTTTTTAGAATTTTTCAAATTCTAATACTTCTGGAAGAGTGTTAAGTCAAAGGCCTCTATTTATCAAGGTCTGGCGGACCTGATCCGACAGTGCGGATCAGGTCCGCCAGACCTCGCTGAATACGGAGAGCAATAAGCTCTCCGTATTCAGCATTGCACCAGCAACTCACAAGAGCCACCCCCTGCAGACTCCCGACCAATAGGCCGCCAGCAGGGGGGTGTCAATCAACCCGATCGTACTCGATCGGGTTGATTTCCGGCAATGTCTGTCTGCCTGCTCAGAGCAGGCTGACAGGTTATGGAGCAGCGGTCTTTGTGACCGCTGCTTCATAACTGCTGTTTCTGGCGAGTCTGAAGACTCGCCAGAAACACGGGCCGTCAAGCTTCTTACGGAGCTTGATAGATAGGCCCCAAAGACTTTAAAGGGATATGAAGCCCAATTTTTTTTTCATGGTTCAGATAGAGCATGCAATATTAAGCAACTTTCTAATTTACTTCTATAATCAATTTTTCTTCATTCTCTTGAAATCTTTAATAAAAAAAAAGTAGGAATGTAAAGCCTAGGAGCTGGCCCATTGCTCCTATGCTTAATTCCTGCTATTTCACTGAGGCCTACTGCGGCAGAAGTCTGGTGGTCAACGTATAGCAGGGGACATTGTGTTGCATCAGGTGTATATACCTACAAATCCTGCAAGCGGCAGTTAAGTTTAGGACCCATACACCATCAGAAGATACCAAAGCATCGGCTACACAAGAGAGAACACTGCAGTTTCAGCGCAGGACTCTGTGAGTGGAGGGAACCGGCCATCTTACTTCTTACACGCCTCTTATATAATTTGACTGTATCACATAAGAAGTAATACATCCCAACTTACTTTATATAATTTACCCAGCAGCGCGCACATTGCAATAGCCGTCATATAGAGCTGCATTATTTTTACAAGTTTGTTAGCTCATTTTGCATTTTACAATATTTCCGCTTATCTACATAATTAAGCTGATAATTTAGCCTTACTACTGCAGCCATATTTATGTCTATCACTGAAACTACTGGCTATTAGAGAAACAACGTATTGTACAGCAACTTCTCCATTAAAAAGAATATGGGATAAAATATACTTCACCCCTCAATATGAGTTCATTAATCTTCTTCGCAGATACCATCATTTCTCCCTCTAACTTGGCTTTTCTGACCGGTTTGTTTGGTAGAGAGCTAAAATACATTTAGAGAGATTACTGAGAAGAGATAGTCTTTTGAAAAATGAACTCCAAGCTCTGTCCCCTGTATGCTAGCAAGTTTGAGTATTTTCACAATTTAATTGGTTTATAGCTTCACTACTTCATTATTATACCGGATAGGAGACTGCAACAATTATTAACAGTATTGCTGAAGGAGATAGAGCAAGCAAAAGTCGCTGTTGGACAATGTCCTCTCTTTTCTTTAAGTAACCCTATGTCTTTTAACATTAGAGTCACTTTACAGCGACAGTAAAGCATGTGGCCTTATATACTGTACCTGCTACTTACTGAATGTCAACTACAAACTTCTTCAACAGGAAGAATAAAACATACACAGTGAATGATTGTCTATCAAGATCAAAAATGAAACAAAGATCCCCGGAAACTGCCATAATCTCCCCAGGAGACAGCTCACTCCTACACATTCTAAAACTGTTGGGCCCCCCTCACCTATGGCATCCAACTAGGAACAATTACTACAGAAAAAAGCATTATTCCAGGGAGAATTAAAGACTGCCTTAACAGACCTCAGACAAAACATCTTGGACATAGGAGGATGCACCTCTGAAATAGAAAAAAAGCTTCATGATGTAACTGAAGAAATTTCCATCTTACAGCACTCTATTCAGAATCACTCTACTTCTAGAAGTTCAGATAGAAGAACTACAAAACAGGTTTCAACAATCAAATCTTCTATCCGCAACTTGCCTCAAACCTATACCTACTTGCTAGAAACAATCTTAAAGCTTTTCCAGCAACTCTTACCAGAAGTTGACACTTCATTATTATTGATGTATAGAGTACACAGAGCCTTAACCAGACCTCCACAGTTCTCCTCAGTGAGAGATATCAATATTAAATTGCACTTTTTTCACATCAAAGAATAAATATTAAGAGAGGCAAGATCATTGCAGAAGATTTTTGAAGGACGTACTATCTAAATATACAAAGATCTAGTACCTTTCACGCTGCACAAATGCAGAGAAATGAAGCCTATACTAGCAGCACTAAATACCGCCACAATATTATATAGATGGAACTTTCCCTTTAAACTAACTTTTAGCTACCAAAATAATACTTATTCTTGTTCCACAGTTGAAGAAGGATGAGCTCTAATGAAACAAAATTTTGTGGTAGAGACTCAAAATGACACTTCACCACCAAAACCACAAAGTAAAACTTTTCATCTGACATGGACTGCAATAGGTAAAAATGAAAAACATAAAAAGGCCAAACAAGGGCCCCAAAGTGCTAGCTGGACTGAACCACTTCCTGATGAAAATAACCTGTCCCCTGACTTGAACCCTAAAATAAAAATATGTATAACCTTCTTTACTTTTACCAGTAATCACAATGAGACTCAATATTATTCATTTATAGAAAATATCACCTAGAATACGAGTTTTGCGTTAGAGGCTGTGCAGTGCTAACGAACAGTTTATTCTCACCGCTCACAGACAGCGCTGGTATTACAGGTTTTTACAAACCAGACAAGAAGTGAGCGTTGAGCAAAATTTTGCTCATTACCACACTCCAATACCTGCTTACGTTAGTGGTGAGCTGGTGTATCGTGCTCGTGCACGATTTCCCCATAGGAATCAATGGGGAGAGCCGGCTGAATAAAAGTCTAACACCTGCAAAAAAGCACTGTAAAACTCCTTAACGCAGCCCCATTGATTCCTATGGGGAAATAAAATTTATGTTTACACCTAACACCCTAACATGAACCCCCGAGTCTAAACACCCCTAATCTTACACTTATTAACCCCTAATCTGCCGCCCCCGACATCGCCAACACCTATATTATATGATTAACCCCTAATCTGCCGCTCCGGACACTGCCGCCACCTATATTATAGTTATCAACCCCTAATCTGCTGCCCCCAACATCGCTGACACCTACCTAATATTTATTAACCCCTAATCTGCCGCCTCCAATGTTGCTGCCTCCTACCTACACTTATTAACCCCTAATCTGCCGCCTCCAATGTTGCTGCCACCTACCTACACTTATTAACCCCAAATCTGCCGCCCCCAATGTTGCCGCCACTATATTAAATGTGTTAACCCCTAAACCTAAGTCTAACCCTAACACCCCCTAACTTAAATATAATTTAAAATAATCTAAATAAAATTACTATTAATTACTAAATAATTCCTATTTAAAACTAAATACTTACCTGTAAAATAAACCCTAAAATAGCTGCAATATAACTAATAGTTACATTGTATCTAGCTTATGGTTTATTTTTATTTTATAGGCAAGTTTGTATTTCTTTTAACTAGGTACAAGAGTTATTAAATAGTTATTAACTATTTAATAACTTCCTAGCTAAATAAATACAAAAGTACCTGTAAAATAAAACCTAACCTAAATTACAATTACACCTAACACTACACTATAATTAAATGAATTCCCTAAATTAAATACAATTAAATAAAATTAGCTAAAGTACAAAAAAACAAACACTAAATTACAGAAAATAATAAACAAATTACAATTACAATTTTTAAACTAATTACACCTAATCTAATCCCCCTAACAATATAAAAAAGCCCCCCAAAATAAAAAAGCCCTTCTCTACACTAAATTACAAATAGCCCTTAAAAGGGCCTTTTGCAGGGCATTGCCCCAAAGTAATCAGCTTTTTTACCTGTAAAACAAATTACAAATTCCCCCCCAACATTAAAACCTACCACCCACACAACCAATCCTACTCTAAAACCCACCCAATACCCCCTTAGAATGCGAGTTCAATCCTATTGGCTGATTGGATCAGCCAATAGGATTGAACTTCAATCCTAATGGCTGATTGCATCAGCCAATAAGATTTTTTCTACCTTAATTCCGATTGGCTGATAGAATTCTATCAGCCAATCGGAATTGAAGGGACGCCATCTTGGATGACGTCACTTAAAGGTACCTTCATTCTGTGTTAGCCGTTGATTGAAGAGGATGCTCCGCGTGAGATGTCTTGAAGATGGACCCGCTCCGTGCCGGATGGATGGAGATAGAAGATGCCCTCTGGATGAAGACTTCTGCCCGTCTGGAGGACCACTTTGCCCGGCTTGGATGAAGACTTCTACGGGCTTCGTTGAGGACTTCGGCCCGGTTGGATGAAGACTTCTCCCGGTAAGGTGATCTTCAAGGGGTTAGTGTTAGGTTTTTTAAGGGGGTATTGGGTGGGTTTTAAAGTAGGGCTGGTTGTGTGGGTTGTGGGTTTTAATGTTGGGGGGGGGGGATTCGTGATTTTTTTACAGGTAAAAGAGATGATGACTTTGGGGCAATGCCTCGCAAAAGGCCCTTTTAAAGGGACAGTATACACTCATTTTCATATAACTGCATGTAATAGACACTACTATAAAGAATAAGATGCACAGATACTGATATAAAAATCCAGTATAAAACTGTTTAAAAACTTACTTAGCAGCTTTCAATTTAGCTCTGTTGAAAAAGCAGCCGGAAAGCCCACTGCAAGTGGGAAATAAGACACTCCCCCCTCCCCCTTCTTTTGCATATGAAAAGACCCTTTAAACAAACAGGAGCAAGCTGGAGTAGGTAGCTGACGGTATTCTCATAAAACTTTTGGGCTTGGTTAGGAGTCTGAAAATCAGAGCAATGTTATTTAAAAATAAGCAAAACTATACATTTAAAAAAAAACTAAAAAAAAAAAAAACTTTATGGGCTATATAAATAGATCTACAAAACATTTATGCAAAGAAAAAAAAAATGAGTGTATAATGTCCCTTTAAGGGCTATTTGTAATTTAGTGTAGGGTAGGGCTTTTTTTATTTTGGGGGGGCTTTTTTATTTTGTTAGGGGGATTAGATTAGGTGTAATTAGTTTAAAAATATTGTAATTTGTTTATTATTTTCTGTAATTTAGTGTTTGTTTTTTTGTACTTTAGCTCATTTTATTTAATTGTATTTAATTTAGGGAATTAAATTATAGTGTAGCGTTAGGTGTAATTGTAACTTAGGTTAGGTTTTATTTTACAGGTACTTTTGTATTTATTTTAGCTAGGTAGTTATTAAATAGTTAATAACTATTTAATAACTATTGTACCTAGTTAAAATAAATACAAAGTTGCCTGTAAAATAAAAATAAACCCTAAGCTAGATACAATGTAACTATTAGTTATATTGCAGCTAGCTTAGGGTTTATTTTATAGGTAAGTATTTAGTTTTAAATAGGAATTATTTAGTTAATGATAGGAATTTTATTTAGATTTCTTGTAATTATATTTAAGTTAGGGGGGTTAGGGTTAGACTTAGATTTAGGGGTTAATAACTTTAGTATAGTGGCGGCGACGTTGGGGGCGGCAGATTAGGTGTTAATAAATGTAGGTAGGTGTCAGCGATGTTAGGGATGGCAGATTAGG
Organism: Bombina bombina; assembly: GCF_027579735.1. NCBI lineage: Eukaryota > Metazoa > Chordata > Amphibia > Anura > Bombinatoridae > Bombina > Bombina bombina. The sequence goes on along the minus strand of NC_069504.1, from coordinate 226,562,059 downwards.
GATTAATAATATTTAACTAATGTTTGCAAGGTGGGAGTGCGGCGGTTAATATATTTATTATAGTGGCGGCGATGTCCGGTTCGGCAGATTAGGGGTAAAAAATTTAATTTTAGTGTTTGCGATGCGGGAGGGCCTCGGTTTAGGGGTTAATAGGTAGTTTATGGGTGTTAGTTTACTCTTTAGTTAAGCGTTTTATGCTACGACATTGTACCATAAAACTCTTAACTACCGACTTTAAAATGCGGTACCAGTCTTGACAGGAGAGGGTGTACCGCTCACTTTTTGTTAGACTCGTAATACCGGCGCTATGCAAGTCCTTTAGAAAAAATAGGATATTCAATTTACGTAAGTGGTTTGTGGTATTTCCAAGTCTGGCCAAAAAAGTGAGCAGTACACCTGTAAGACTTGTAATACCAGCGGTACCTCTTAACGCTGCTTTTTAAGCCTAACGCACAACTCGTAATCTAGCCGTATGTAATTTGGGTATAGGTAACAGCATGATTAAGGTAAGTGGTTTACCAGAAAACTAGATGGTAACTCATCTTATTGATTATTGATGAGTGTATCTCCTTCCTCCCCCCTTTCTTTTTTTCTCCCTTAATCCTGGTTCATTTGCTTTATATAATATTTTGTTGTTATTGCTACACTTTCCCACAAATGTTATAGTTCATTGTTCTCCAATTTAAAGTTGTGATTGTTTCATTGAAAGAGTTATAAGAAGTTCTGTTCTTAATTATTTTTGCTTCCTATGGTTGTACTATACGTTAAAGTCAGTACACTAATAAATACTATACAGCAATTTTTAGATTTAATTTTGGCAAATGCTGCTTATTGTACACCTACTTCTGGTATTCTCTTAGATATTGAGGTCCGGCTCTCTCCGATACACACTTACCTTGTCCCAATGATAAATACTTCAAACTGCAAAATAAGCACATTCTATCCACTATTATTAAATACCTCCAATGGCCATCAAAATATATCCCATAATGAGAGGGTATTACATTCCAATATTAAGCGGAGAAAAAAATATCAAATTATAAAGCCCAAAAAGCACAAATTGTGTTGCTGCAATAAACACATTTTACTAAAACCTGCACTCCTAAATTTTGGGATAAAGTTTACCTCATTCAATATCACTCCCACTAGTAGCAAGTAACAGTGCAGAGTTTTTATTTTACTCCATACATCCTTGAATTTTAAGGAAAAAGAAGTGAGATATCTTATAATTAGGGGTTTAATATATACTCCTATAATAATTTGAAAATCTATGTCTCAAATTAGGGCCAGTCTTATTTTCTCTCAAAAATCAGTAAACAATTGCCACAATGGGGAAAATACATGGTGATAATTGGAGGTGATTTTAATCTAGTTTTAGATAGTACCATAGATCGTTCAGGGGTGTTAGAGAGAGGGAAACAGAGGCATGAAGCATCTCAAAGACTTTTGAGAGATTTTTTGCTAGACCACAATTTAATAGATGGCTGGAGAACTCTTAAAGGGACACTGTACCCAATTTTTTTCTTTTGTAATTCAGAAAGAGCATGCAATTTTAAGCAACTTTCTAATTTACTCCTATTATCAATTTTTCTTCGTTCTCTTGCTATCATTATTTGAAAAAGAAGGCATCTAAGCTTTTTTTTTGGTTTCAGTACTCTGGACAGCACTTTTTTATTGGTGGATGGATTTATCCACCAATCAGCAAGGACAACCCAGGTTGTTAACCAAAAATGGGCCGGCATCTAAACTTACATTCTTGCATTTCAAATAAAGATACCAAGAGAATGAAGAAAATTTGATAATAGGAGTAAATTAGAAAGTTGCTTAAAATTTCATGCTCAATCTGAATCACGAAAGAAATATTTTGGGTACAATGTCCCTTTAATAGAGGAGTTAGGGATTACACATATTACTCACAGGTACATAACACATATTCAAAAATAGATTTTATTCTTCTGGGCCAAATCTTTATACCTCTAGCTACCCATGCTGATATTATTAATTGTCCATGGTCAGATCATGCAATGGTAGCAGTTGTTATAAAGGCATTATTAATCCACCACAAACTAGATCCAAGATTTTAAATCTGGGTCTTTTAAAAGATAATCTAGTATTACAAAAAATACAAGATAGTTCTAGATAGTGCCATAGATCGTTCAGGGGTTTGAGAGAAAGGGAAACAGAGGTCTGAAGCATCTTAAAGACTTCTGAGAGATGTTTTTGCTAGATCACAATTTAATAGATGGCTGGGGAACTCTTAATAGAGGAGTTAGTAATATTACATATATTACTCACAGGTACATAACACATATTCAAGGATAGATTTTATTCTTCTGAGCCAGATCTTGATACCTCTACCCATGCTGTTATTATTAATTATCCATGGTCAGATCATGCAATGGTAGCAGTTGTTAAAAAAGGCATTATTAATCCTACAAGAAATAGATCCTGGATTTCAAATCCAGGTTTGTTAAGAGATAATCTAGTATTACAAAAAATACAAGGGGGTATATTTATCAAAGTGCGAGCGGACATGATACGGTGTAGCGTATCATGTCCGCTGCACATCGATAAATGCCGACAGCATACGCTGTCAGGATTTATCATTGCTCAAGCAGTTCACCAGAAATGTTTGTGCAATACTGCCCCTGCAGATTCGCAGCCAATCGGCTACTAGCAGGGGGTTTCAATCAACCCGATCATATTTTGATCGGGTTGATTTATGTCCGCCTCCTCAGAGCAGGTGGACAAGTTATGGAGCAGCGGTCTTCGGAGCTTGATAATTCGGCCCCAAGATAGTGTTAAAGAATATATAGAGATTAATGAAGGATCTACAAATAACCCTTTTGACAAATGGGGAGCTTTAAAAGTCTATGTCAGGAGTCTTTTAATTGCAGAATCTAGTAAACAGAATAAATTCAGAAAGACCACAATTGCTAATTTACAGGATGAAATAACTACTCTAAGAACTCAGTCCATTACTAATTCTTGCCAAGCTATAGCCAACTCTCTTAAATAAAAAATGCACATCTAGAATAGTTGTTAAATGAGGAAGCAGCTAGGCCTAAAAAGACTGATAGATACTTGCTATTTCATCTAGGCAAATAAGCCGTATATATTTGGTAGCGCATAAAACTGAAAGATACAATTAGAATCACTACGGTCCCACAGATACAAAAACTGATGGTAAGGTGACCAATGACCGTCAAATTATCACAAATGTGTTTGCTGACTTTTATCAAAAGTTATATAATTTACCCAAAACACTACCCCAAAAGAGGTTGAGGATCTAAACCCTTCAACAACCTTGTAATATAGAAGGTTTGATAAAGTCGTATACATTTTTTATTTGACTAAAAGTGCTTTTATAATTCAAATCAGGTTTATATCACTCTTAAGGGGTAGCTGAACTAAGAAGACTCACTAAGAAATTAGTTACAAGACACGTAACTGAAAAGAAAGTACTTGCCCCTAAGTTACTATCTAGGATTACAGTTTATTAAATTAAACTTTGACAAAAAAGGGGATAGAAAATAGCCATTCATTTCTTATTTTTATTGGTTGAATCACTATACATTCATACATTTAAAGCACTTAAACTCTGCAGAGTTAAATAAAGCATATAGATTGTGTGCAGTTTATCTCTATCACTCCTATTTGGTTAACAGGGCTGGTATCTTGCTATGCTTGTATGCAGTATGTAGCAGAAAGGGAAGCCAAACTGAGTGGCTAAAAGTCAACAAGTAACGATTGTAGTTAGAGTAGATGATAGCAGATAAATTATGATCCTATTGGCAACCACAATTATGGACTATAGCGTATGGACTATATTGCTTCTATTTCAATTGCCATTTAAATATTATAATGCCTGGAGGAATATATCATACATTTGCAAAAGCACTCGAAATATCTAAGACCCTTTCTGTCTTAAAGTGAAAGTAAATCCTAGTGTTTTACAAACGCTAGGATTTACTATTGAAACAAATAAAGGGCACTTTCATTCATGAAGTATAAGATACTTCATGTAGAAAGCTCCTTTATTTGATTCAATCGATCGCTGTTCTTAGCTGCTACAGCAGCGCACGGCTAAAATAATTTTTGGCTAAGAGGTGACATTTTCACCTTTTAGCCAATAGCCGTGCGGTAAATCCGGCTCCCATGGACGCCAAGCCGGATATACCGCACACATATTGGCTAAGAGTCATCTCTTAGCCAAAAAAATTTTTAGTCGTGGGCTGCTGTAAGAGCTAAGAGCAAATTTAGCCGTTAGGATTTTAACTAGTGCTGTGCCATATCAAATTAATCTAGATGGTTTTTGATACATATTATCCAAGTATTCCTGTCTATTGTTCCATATTCAGGTCTATGTTCAGATTTGGAATAAAAGATATATTGAATATGATTTATCTAATTGCGTGATATAACTATTGTGATACAATTGTTTTATATTTTTTTCATATAATATGCAGATTTCTATTTCTGTTTAAGATGTGGCAAGATGTCTTCAAACCTCTGAAAAATATACTCGGCTTATAGCTCCCTCATAGATTCCCACAATCTAATTGATGTTTTTTTGATTGGTTATTGATTTAATGTCACATTGCTGATAGATATTTTGTAGGCACCTATTGGATTTGTTTATTACTGTGATCACATCACAGAGACTAATTAAAATGTTTAGTAAATATTATACTTAATTTTAGTGATTATGTGCTTAACACGATTATTTAAGTTGCATATTTGATTGTTGATTACTGTATCAATATTTTATTGTTTGAATAATTTATGTTTATGTTCACAATAGTACTGTTGTTAACCCCTTAACGACCGAGGACGTGCAGGGTACGTCCTAAAAAAAAAGGCAGTTAACGCCTGAGAACGTACCCTGCACGTCCTCGGTGTGGAAAGCAGCTGGAAGCGATCCTGCTCACTTCCAGCTGCTTTCCGGTTATTGCAGTGATGCCTCGATATGGAGGCATCCTGCAATAACTCTAGATGGCCATCGATGGCCGGTATCGTTGGTGGGTGGGAGCCGACTTGGGAGGCGGGTGGGCGGCCATCGATTGGCCAGGTAATGTAGAGGGGGGCGGGATCGGGGGCAGGGCCGATGGGGGCACGCACGGGCGCGCGTGCACGGGGGGGGCGGCGGGCACGGGGGGGGGCGGCGGGCGGGCGCGTGCACGGGGCGGGAGCGGGTGGGAACGCTACACTACAGAAAATATAACTTTTAAAAAGTTTGAATAAGGGGTATTTTAATTTAAAAAAAATATAAATCGAACGTATCTAGGAGGGGGTGGGGGGTTGGTCTTTGGTGGGGCAGGGAGCTACACTACAGAAAAGGGGAAAGATTAAAAAATATCAGCAATTTTATTCTAAACTGGGTACTGGCAGACAGCTGCCAGTACCCAAGATGGCGGCCATTAAGACAGAGGGGAGAGTTAGAGAACTGTTTGGTGGGGGATCAGTCAGGTTGGGGGCTAAAGGGGGGTCCTACAGAGCAGCATATGTAAATATGCCTTTTTTTTTAAAAAAAAAAAAAAAAGCCCAAATATAGCTTTTATTTTAGTACTGGCAGAGTTTCTGCCAGTACTTAAGATGGCAGGGACAATTGTGGGGTGGGGGAGGGAAGAGAGCTGTTTGGGAGGGATCAGGGGGTCTGATGTTTCAGGTGGGAGGCTAAGCTCTACACTAAAGCTAAAATTAACCCTGCAAGCTCCCTACAAGCTACCTAATTAACCCCTTCACTGCTACCCATAATAAGTGTGATGCGCATTTAGTGGCCTAAGTACCAAAAAGCAACGCCAAAGCCATATGTGTCTGCTATTTCTGAACAAAGGGGATCACAGAGAAAAAATTACAACCATTTATGCCATAATTGCACAAGCTGTTTGTAAATAATTTCAGTGAGAAACAAAAAGTTTGTGAAAAAGGGAACTTTTTTTTTTATTTGATCGCATTTGGCGGTGAAATGGGGGCATGCAATATACCAAAATGGGCCTAGATCAATACTTTGGGTTGTCTGCTACACTAGACTAAAGCTAAAATTAACCCTACAACCTCCCTACAAGCTCCCTAATTAACCCCTGCACTGCTGGGCATAATACACGTGTGGTGCGCAGTGGCATTTAGCGGCCTTCTAATTACCAAAAAGCAATGCCAAAGCCATATATGTCTGCTATTTCTGAAAAAAGGGGATCCCAGAGAAAAATTTACAACCATTTATGCCATAATTGCAAAAGCTGTTTGTAAATAATTTCAGTGAGAAACCGAAAGTTTGTGAAAAAGTGAACAATTTTTTGTATTTGATCGCATTTGGCGGTGAAATGGTGGCATGAAATATACCAAAATTGGCCTAGATCAATACTTTGGGATGTCTTCTAAAAAAAAATATATACATGTCAAGGGATATTCAGGGATTCCTGAAAGATATCAGTGTCCCAATATAACTAGCGCTAATCTTGAATAAAATGGTTTGGAAATAGCAAAGTGCTACTTGTATTTATGGCTCTATAACTTGCAAAAAAAAGCAAAGAACGTGTAAACATTGGGTATTTCTAAAATCAGGACAAAATTTAGAAAATATTTAGCATGGGTGTTTTTTGGTGGTTGTAGATGTGTAACAGATTTTGGGGGTCAAAGTTAGAAAAAGTGTGTTTTTTTCCATTTTTTCTCATATTTTATAAAAAATTTTATAATAAATTATAAGATATGATGAAAATAATGGTATCTTTGGAAAGTCCATTTAATGGCGAGAAAAACGGTATATAATATGTGTGGGTACAGTAAATGAGCAAGAGGAAAATTACAGCTAAACACAAACACAGCAAAAATGTAAAAATAGCCTTGGTCCCAAACGGACAGAAAATGGAAAAGTGCTGTGGTCATTAAGGGGTTAAATCATTAGTCTGACAGATTACTACTTTGTGTATATGATCACTATAGAAACATAATAGTGCCACCAATCAGCAAGCACTACCCAGGTGCTGAATATATATATATTATAAACCTCAGTTTTATAGAAATATTGACTAAAACAATTATTTTGTGAAGACTTGGTTGTAATTTTCTTATATAAACGTGTGCATTTTTATAAGGCCAGAGATAAAGCAGACTCACTAAACACTTGTTCATTTTTCATGATTCAGTTTCCTTTTAAGGTACACGTTTTTGTCTTGCAGTATTTGCTAACGAAGAACTGTTGCCAAGAAACAGAACCTGATGTACTACCTTGTTTGTCAAATTTCTGAGCTATTGTGAAATCATAGGATTGGAGGCCAAGCTACAGCTCAGAGAGAAGTTTGTTTCTTATTTATAACATGACGAGCCAAACGATTAGTCATTATAGGCAAGCTATTGTTTAATACTGTAAGTAGCAATGGTCTGTGTCATATATTTTACAGCTGAAAAAAATGGGGACAAATAATTGACTATCACTGACCAATTGTGTAGCACTTATGGCAAACGCCTTAAAGGGACAGTAAAAACCTTGTAATTACAAGATATTTCTGTTGTGTTACTATAGAATAACATATCAGATAAGTCTAAAATACTTTAAAACATATAAACTTCTTGTTTGCTGCAATAGCTTTTCAATAGCCAAACTCTACCCACCATTTATAAAGTGTATTGTTTTGCAGTACTGATCAATTAAAGCCTATTAGGGACAGATATGTAGCAGAGTTTGCCTTGAGAAGTAAGCAGGGTGCATTTCAAGTTCTGAGATTTAGAAATTCCACAATTTTCAGAGCTAAGTTACATGAAATAAATAATGAAAGTATATTGTAAAGTTGTTATACTACCCATGGTCAAACAATTTTAATTAAAAAAATCAAGGTGTATTTCTATTATTATTATTAACATATTGCAATGATTTATTTTAAGTATTACCCACTGATTAGTGCTTTCCTATTACAACAATGAAACAGACTGACAGGGGTTGATTTATTAAGCCCCGAATGCACCTGTTTAACAGGAGTTAAGAAGCAGCGGTCTTAAGATTGCTGCTCCTTAACTCATTCGCCACCTCTGTGGCGGCAGACAGCAATCCCCCCAATCAGATACGTTCAAGTTGATTGACACCCCCTGCTAGCGGCCAGTATTGCACAAGCATTTCACTGTTTGTGCAATGATAAATGCTGACAGCGTATCCTGTCAGCATTTATCGATGTGCGGCAGACATGATCCACTACAGCAGATCATGCCCGCCCACACATTGTTAAATCGGCCTCTAAGGCTTAAATTACAAGTGTGCAACCCATAACAGCACTAAAAAAGTTAGCGCTACTTGAGCCCTGAAGTGATATGGCTGCAAGAAAAGTGTACTAAAACACATGTAAAAATATTAAAGTATGTATTACACGTGTGTGTGTGTGTGTGTGTGTGTGTATATATATATATATATATATATATATATATATATATACACACACACACACATATTTATATGTGTAAAATGTGTTTTAAAGGTAAATGGTATATTTTAAGGTGTGTAACTAGGAAAGGCTCAAATGTGTATACATATATGTTTATATTTATTTATGTATATAAGTGTATATATGTCTTTATACGTCTACACATGTATGTACACATATACATACAGTATCTCACAAAACTGAGTACACCCCTCACATTTTTGTAGATATTTTATTATATCTTTTCATGTGACAACACTGAAGAAATGACACTTTGCTACAATGTAAAATAGTGAGTGTACACCCTGTATAACAGTGTAAATTTGCAGTCCCCTCAAATCAACTCAACACACAGCCATTAATGTCTAAACCGTTGGCAACAAAGTGAGTACACCCCAAAGTGGAAATGTCCAAATTGGGCCCAATTAACCATATTCCCTCTCTGGTGTCATGTGACCCGTTAGTGTTACAAGGTCTCAGGTGTGAATCGGGAGCAGGTGTGTTAAATTTGGTGTTATCACTTTCACACTCTCTCATACTGGTCACTGGAAGTTCAACATGGCACCTCATGGCAAATAACTCTCTGAAGATCTGAAGAAAAAGAATTGTTTCTCTACATAAAGATCGCCTAGGCTATAAGAAGATTGCCAAGACCCTGAAACTGAGCTGCAGCGTGGTGGGCAAGACCATACAGCGGTTTCACAGGACAGGTTCCACTCAGAACATGCCTCGCCATGGTCAACCAAAAAAGTTGAGTGCAGGTGCTCAGCATCATATCCAGAGGTTGTCTTTGGGAAATAGACATATGAGTACTGCCAGCATTGCTGCAGAGGTTGGAGGGGTGGGGGGGTCATCCTGTCAGTGCTCACACCATACGCAGCACACTGCATCAAATTGGTCTGCTTGGCTGTCGTCCCAGAAGGAAGCCTCTTCTAAAGATGAAAGCAAGCAAACAGTTTGCTGAAGACAAGCAGACTAAGGACATGGATTACTGGAACCATGTCTTGTGATCCGATGAGACCAAGATAAACTTATTTGGTTCAGATGGTGTCAAGCATGTGTGGCGGCAACCAGGTGAGGAGTACAAAGACAAGTGTGATTTGCCTACAGTCAAGCATGGTGTTGGGAGTGTCATGGTCTGGGTCTGCATGAGTGCTGCCGGCACTGGGGAGCTACAGTTCATTGAGGGAACCATGAATGCCAACATGTACTGTGACATACTGAAGCAGAGCATGATCCCCTCCCTTCAGAGACTGGGCTGCAGGGCAGTATTCCAACAGGACAACGACCCCAAACACACCTCTAAGATGATAGTGGAGTACACCTAGCGCCTACTAAATAAGACCTCTGGCTTTGATAATTTGACACCTAGTTGTCAAAATGGAAAGATGAAACTAATAAGGTATACCAAAGCGCCAACTATACGAAGGCTGGGTCAGGACCTAATGCAATATTATCAAACGATTACAATAAACAATTTATTGAGTACACAAATAAGTTAAAAACATGGATCCATGTATAAACAATCAAATTTATACAACAATAATAGCTAAATCAATAGTTAAAACAAATAGTTATGTAACAGATAAAGCATTTAAAATTGTGCAAAAATTGCTCTTAAAAATATTCCTAAAAAATTCCAAATTTAGTATAAGGCTCACAACAAAAAATCAACTTTGTGTTTACCACATACACATAATAGGTGAAATATATTAGTAAGTTATATAATATTATCTAACCAATAATGTTCTCGAATCTATGCAATGCTCCTAAATATTGCCAATAGTGACTAATGTGTAAGGCTCTGAGTAAGACCTTTAACTGTGTGTTTAACACATACGCATTGTCAAGTAAAAAATATTGTGACAGCAATAAGCCAATGTAAAAAATGTGTATCAAAAAAGTTGTGTGCAAAAATTATTGTACAAAAATTATTAATGGTCAAAAAATTGGTTGATCTTCAAAAAACGTGAATTAAGAACAAAGATTGTGAAAAATAAAAAAACAAAAATTTAAAAAAAAATTGTGGTGTGTTCAAATAGTAACTTATATAAATGTAAATAATAGTTCAAAAAATAGTCCAACAGTGAAAACTTAATAGAAAAAAATAATCCAACAATAAATTATAATAAGTAGTGTGTCTCTTTAAGAAAAAACAATAATCCTTAAAGTGTTGTGAATCCTAACAGCAATAGTTATGGTGATTTTCCAAGTGTTTTATACTGAATAGCAGTGTCAGTACTTGCTAGCCGTTTTCCAACCTAAAATTCTATCTTCTTGGCAAATATTTTGTTATAATCCCTGGATGATCCTTCTATAAAAGAAAGACATGATGGTGAAGATTGTTTTTAGATCAATAGAAAATGAAATTGTGCTTACCAGTCAACGCGTTTCGATCACAAAGAGACCTTTATCAAGACTGGTTTTATGGTGTTAGTAGTGGTCTTTTTATACCAGACTGATTGCTGGCCATAAAATTGTGGAACAGGAAGTGTTTGTTAAGCACTTCCTGTTTTACTGACCTTAAATGTGTGTTTAAAATATATAGTTTATAGTTTAAAAATCTGTGATTAAGAAATCAATTATAATACATTTAGATGGTATCCTTATTTTGGCAAGCTCTGTCTGCATCTGATCACTTTTATTCAGAGAAAATACAAAAATTCCTATGTTAGAATACAGTGTTCCAAATTTGGAAAAATATATATACAAACCCAGCCTTTTTAGTTATGACTTCATACCTATTATTTAAAAAAAAAATTCTACCACACCTTGTGTTTCCAGGCGGTCTCCCATCCAGGTACTGACCAGGCCTGGCCCTGCTTAACTTCCAAGATCAGACGAGATCGGGTACATTCAAGGCAGTGTGGCTGTAGATATTTTTGTATTAGCCCTATTTCTCATCATGATCTGATAAGAAAGAGAGTTTACTGTAATCTCCAAGCCGTTTTTCAGCTGTTTACTGTTTACCCAATAGAAACAGCTGAAAAACGGCTTGGAGATGACAGTAAACTCTCTTTCTTATCAGATCATGATGAGAAATAGGGCTAATACAGAAATGTCTACAGCCACACTGCCTTGAATGCACCCGATCCCGTCTGATTTTGGAAGTTAAGCAGGGCCAGGCCTGGTTAGTACCTGGATGGGAGACCGCCTGGGAACACCAGGTGCGGTAGAATTTTTTTTTTAAAATAATAGGTATGAAGTCATAACTAGAAAGGCTGGGTTTGTATATATATTTTTCCAAATTTGGAACACTGCATTCTAAAATAGGAATTTTTGTATTTTCTCTGAATAAAAGTGATCAGATGCAGACAGAGCTTGACAAAATAAGGATACCATCTAAATGTATTATAATGGATTTTTTAATCACAGATTTTTAAACTATAAACTATATATTTTAAACACACATTTAAGGTCAGTAAAACAGGAAGTGCTTAACAAACACTTCCTGTTCCACAATTTTATGGCCAGCAATCAGTCTGGTATAAAAAAACCACTACTAACACCATAAAACCAATCTTGATAAAGGTCTCTTTGTGACCGAAACGTGTCGACTGGTAAGCACAATTTCATTTTCTATTGATTTAAAAACAATCTTCACCATCATATCTTTCTTTTACAGAAGGATCATCCAGGGATTATAACAAAATATTTGCCAAGAAGATAGAATTTTGGGTTGGAAAACGGCTAGCAAGTACTGACACTGCTATTCAGTATAAAACACTTGGAAAATCACCATAACTATTGCTGTTAGGATTCACAACACTTTAAGGATTATTGTTTTTTCTTAAAGAGACACACTACTTACTTATTATAATTTATTGTTGGATTATTTTTTCTATTAAGTTTTCACTGTTGGACTATTTTTTTGACTATTATTTACATTTATATAAGTTACTATTTGAACACACCACAATTTTTTTGTAAATTTTTGGTTTTTCATTTTTCACAATCTTTGTTCTTAATTCACGTTTTTTGAAGATCAACCTATTTTTTTGACCATTAATAATTTTTGTACAATAATTTTTGCACACAACTTTTTTGATACACATTTTTTACATTGGCTTATTGCTGTCACAATATTTTTTACTTGACAATGCGTATGTGTTAAACACACAGTTAAATGTCTTACTCAGAGCCTTACACATTAGTCACTATTGGAAATATTTAGAAGCATTGCATAGATTTGAGAATATTATTGGTTAGATAATATTATATAACTGACTAATATATTTCACCTATTATGTGTATGTGGTAAACACAAAGTTGAATTTTTGTTGTGAGCCTTATACTTAATTTGGAATTTTTTAGGAATATTTTTTAAGAGCAATGTTAGCACAATTTTAAATGCCATATCTGCTATTTAACTATTTGTTTTAACTATTCATTTAGCTATTATTGCTGTATAAATTTGATTGTTTATACATGATCCATGTTTTTAACTTATTTGTGTACTCAATAAATTGTTTATTGTAATTGTTTGATAATATTGCATTAGGTCCAGACCCAGCCTTCGTATAGTTGGCGCTTTGGTATACCTTATTAGTTACACCTCTAAGATGACCACTGCCTTGCTAAATAAGCTGAGGGTAAAGGTGATGGACTGGCCAAGCATATCTCCAGACCTAAACCCTATTGAGCATCTGTGGGGCATCCACAAACGAAAAGTGGGGAATCGCTCCGTAATGTCATCATGGAGGAGTGGAATAGGACTCCAGTGGCAACCTGTTAAGCTCTGGTGAACTCCATGCCCAAGAGGGTTAAGGCAGTGCTGCAAATTAATGGTGGTCACACAAAATATTGACACTTTGGCCCCAATTTGGACATTTCCACTTAGGGGTGTGCTCACTTTTGTTGCCAATGGTTTAGACATTAATGGCTGTGTGTTAGTTATTTTAAGGGGACAACACATTTAAATTGTTATACAGGCTGTACATTCATTTCTTTACATTGTAGATAAGTGTCATTTCTTCATTGTTGTCACATGAAAATATATAATAAAATGTTTGCAAAAATGTGAGGGGTGTACTCACTTTTGTGAGATTAACTATAGATTTATAAGTAGACAAGCTTTCGGAAGAATTCCTTCCTTTCTCACGTCTGAAGCAATACTCACCAATTCAATGGAATGTACAGATTATATATATATATATATATATATATATATATATATATATATATATATATATATATATATATATATATATATATATATATATATATATCTTTTTTTGTGGGGGTACTCACTGGTACTGAGTTACCCCCAACTCTGCCAACTCATGACAGGTAATATTTGTAATAATCATTTAAATGCTCCAGTTTTCATAATAGGGGCAGCAAAATACATCAAACATTCGGCTCGATTACGAGTTGTGCGTTAAGGTAAAAAAGCAGCGTTAACAGGTCCTAACGCTCCTTTTTTATGCCTACTGCTATTACGAGTCTTGCAGGTATTGGTGTACCGCACACTTTTTTGGCCTTACTGCAAGCCAACTTACGTAAATTTCGTAAAGGCTTTTTTCTATGGGACTTCCATAGCGCCGGTATTATGAGTCTGCCTGGGAGCGGTACAGCCTTTACCGCCAAGATTCCTAACGCATTCTAAAGTCAGTAGTTGTAGCATAAAACTCATAACTAAATTGCTAAAAAGTACACTAACACATATAAACTACCTATTAACCCCAAAACCGAGGCCCTCCCGCATCGCAAACACTAAAATAAAAATATTAACACCCTAATCTGCCGCTGATTGGAACAGCCAATAGAATGCCAGCTCAATCCTATTGGCTGATTTTTTTTTTTTTTAGGATTTTTTCTACCTTAATATCCGATTGGCTGATAGAATTCTATCAGCCAATCGGAATCTAAGGGACGCCATCTTGGATGATGTCACTTAAAGGTACCTTCATTCCGAAGAAGCTGTTGATTGAAGATGAGGCTCTGCGCCGGATGTCTTGAAGATGGAGCCGCTCCGCGACGGAAGGATGAAGATAGAAGATGCTGTCTGGATGAAGACTTCTGCCCGCCTGGAGGACCACTTCTGCCGGCTTCGTTGAGGACATCTTGCCGCTTGGATGAAGACTTCTCCCGGTAAGTGAATCTTCGGGGGTTAGTGTTAGGATTTTTTAAGGGTGTAATGGGTGGGTTTTATTTTTAGGTTAGGGCTTTGGGCAGCAATAGAGCTAAATGCCCTTTTTAGTTAGGGTTTTATTTGGGGGGTTGGTTGTGTGGGTGGTGGGTTTTATTGTTGGGGGGGGTTGTTTGTAAAAAAAATTTACAGGTAAAAGAGCTGATTTCTTTGGGGCAATGCCCCGCAAAAGACCCTTTTAAGGGCTATTGGTAGTTTAGGCTAGGGTTTTTTTTTATTTTGGGTGGGCTTTTCTATTTTGATAGGGCTATTAGATTAGGTGTAATTAGTTTAAAGATCTTGTAATTTGTTTTTTATTTTCTGTAATTTAGTGGGGGTTTTTGTAATTTAGCTAATTTTATTTAATTGTATTTAATGTAGGGAATTTATTTAATTGCAGTGTAGTGTTAGGTGTTATTGTAACTTAGGTTAGGTTTTATATTACAGGTCAATTTCTATTTATTTTAGCTAGATAGTTATTAAATAGTTAATAACTATTTAGTAACTATTCTACCTAGTTAAAATAAATAAATAAAAACTTGCCTGTAGAATAAAAATAAACCCTAAGCTAGCTACAATGTAATTATTAGTTATATTGTATCTAGCTTAGGGTTTATTTTATAGTTAAGTATTTATTTAGTTTTAAATAGGGATAATTTAGTTAATGATAGTAGTTTTATTTGGATTTATTTAAATTATATTTAAATTAGGGGGTGTTAGGGTTAGACTTAGATTTAGGGGTTAATACATTTAATATAGTGGCGGCGACATTGGGGGCAGCTGATTAGGGGTAAATAAGTGTAGGTAGGTTGCGGCAAAATTGGGGACGGGAGATTAGGGGTTAATAAATATAATGTAGGTGTTGGCGATGTTGGGGGCAGCAGATTAAGGGTTAATAAGTATAATGTAGGTGGCGGCGATGTCCGGAGCGGCAGATTAGGGGTTAATAAATATAATGTAGATGTCGTGGGGTGGCAGATTAGGGGTTAATAAGTGTAAGATTAGTGGTGTTTAGACTTGGGGTTCATGTTAGGGTGTTAGGTGTAAACATAAAATGTGTTTCCCCATAGGAATCAATGGGGCTGCGTTAAGGAGCTTTATGTTGCTTTTTAGCAGGTATTAGGCTTTTTTTCAGCCGGCTCTCCCCATTGATGTCTTTGGGGAAATTGTGCACGAGCACGTACAACCAGCTCACCGCTCACTTAAGCAGCGCTGGTATTGGAGTGCAGTGTGGAGCACAATTTTGCTCTACGCTCACTTCTTGCCTGTTAACGTCGGGTTTAGGAAAACCCGTAATACCAGCGCTGCAGTTAAGTGAGCGGTGAGAAAAAACTGCAAGTTAGCACCACAACCCTTATAACCCACAACTCGTAATCTAGCAGATTGTAAATAATACTGTTTTTTTTACTTTTCTCAAAGGTACTGAGCAGAATTTATCAATCAATAATCAGTGAGTACCGGCACCTTTTTTTTTAGTACCGGCACCTTTTTATTTTCCAAAAAAGGACTGTGTGTGTGTGTGAGTGTATGTGTGTGTGTATATGTATATGTATATATATATATATATATATATATATATATATATATATATATATATATATATATATATATATATATATACATTTGAGCCCTTTCCAGTCAAACACCTTGATATATAATAGAATAATTTATAATAGAATAATTTATTTGCCAAGTATAAAAAAAGAAAATTATACAAGGATATTTTCTTGATGCAAAGGTATCAGATGACAATAAACTAACAAAAACAATGAGGAGTATAAAAATCTAACCATAAAATATATTCACGAGTGACTAAATTGCAATTTATCATACCAAAAGTGAAATAAGAGAAGTATTCCTATTTTATATTTTAATAGCCTGGAGAAAAAAACTATTCAGAAAACAATTTGTGCAAGTTCGTAAAAATCTCAACCTTGGCCTACAATAAAAAGACAATTAAAAAAAAAATAATGGCCATGGAGAGATGAATCAGATAACAGCATTTCTGACTCTTATTCTTGAAAATTAAATGTCTTTTAAACAAAAGTGATTTAAAAAAAAAAATAAAAAAATTGAAATACATTAAACATCTTTGTTCTTAATTTAGAAAAACAATTTATTTTTACTTTTAAATCTAGCTATCTATCATCATTTATCTTTCTGTCTGTCTATCAATTTATCTATCTACACTATGGGGAATATTTATCAAAGCGTCAACTATGTTGCATTCGCAGGCATCAATACTCTCGCCCAACATCGGCAAACATATTATATAATATACATCACCACTGACTAAGTTATGAAAACTATATCCTCTAACATCTTTTTATTTTTCTCCCTTGCTAAAAATCCTTTATAAAACAAATATGAATGTATATTTACTTACATAAGTGTATTGACTCAATGTTAACTAATTTTATTGAAGAAGTTATTGATTATATAAAAATATTTTATTTAAAAAAAAAAAAAGTTCATTTTGTAAATCACTTATCTGAACATTTAATATTATATGCGTCAACAATGACGGCATTATTAATAGGATGTACTAAAAGAATTGAATAACCGTCAATAAACTGTAACACATTTTAATTGATGATTGTCTAATTGTTAACAGCTGATTGTCTACGTATTGAATAACTATAAAAGGGGAATTAAAATGGAGTCTATTAAGTCCTACAAAGCTTGGATGATAGCTATAGTTCTTAGTGTGATTTTGTAGTTTTTTTTCTGGTGACTTTTCTGTACTTTATTTTTGTTATTTTGATATGGCGTCTGGAAAGACAAAATCCGGGCACAATATCCAATTTACTTTTGATCAGAATCGTATTTTAGTTACCCAGGTATTTGAGCACTATGATTCTATAATTGGTTCCAAAGCCCAACAGACCTCTCTCTCCAGAAAACAACACATCTGGAGAGATATAGTTGACAGTGTCTCCGCCAAAGGCGCTCATGCCAAATCGGTGGAGCACTGTAAGAAAAGATTACCTGACATTAAGAGAATCTTGAAGGCCAAGCTGGCCAGGGAGAAACAGTCTGCACGTACTACATGCGGTAGCGTGCCATATACAGCTGAGTTGTCTTCATACGAGACTCAGCTGATGGAAAAGCTGGGGGCAAATATGACTCTGAGTCTGTATTTGGTTGGGCATGATACTGACGAGGTGGCAGGTAATTAAAGTTTTATTACATGCATTCTTCATGTCACAAAAGTGTTTTAATGAAAATATAGGCCTTTTCCTTGATTGACATTATGATATTCAATTATATTAGTATTCATGTTTTCTTTTTTTATATATATTTTTTCCAGCATCTACCAGTGCTGCTGCTACAGGTACAGTTGCTGCTGATACTGCCACTGATGGGGATGACACACTCCTATCGCCCGTCAGTATCCATACTGAATCCAGCTACAGCTTCTCCTTGGCCACCACACAGCCTGACATTTTGTGCAGCACCCCTGATGGAGCAAGAATTGGCCGAACCACAGGTATGTTTTTTAATATTATATTTTGCTTAATTCAAATTCTCTTACTCGTATGATTTGATTGTTAATTCTGTATATACACATTTGTTTTTTTCAGCTGAGGTCCGAAGGGCTTTGGGATACCCTCCAACATCTTCAGTCTCCTTCTCAGGTAATAAAAACCAGATCAAACATTAATCTTATGTGTGCTCACATTAGCGGGACAGTCAATGCAATACTTAAAAATGTTATTCTTAAACACGAATGTTACATTTCATTGATTGTTGATATAATCTGTCATTTTATAGTATTTCTAAGAATAGTTTAGTCAAAAGATGATATTCCTTATTTACATAGACCATGATTTTATCTATACATCAAATTTTCGTATTGTTAAATATTATTTGTTCTATTATCTTTATTTTTTTTTAAATGTAAAGGGACATGAAACCCAAACCTTTACTTTGTTGATTCAGATAGTTAATACAATTTTAAACAACTTTCCAATTTACTTCTATTATTTAATTTGCTTCATTCTCTTGTTATCCTTTCCTGAAAGGTTTATCTTTGAAAGCTCAGGAGCAGCAAAGAACCTAGGTTCTAGCTGCTGATTGGTGGCTGCATATATATATACTGATTGTCATTTGCTCACCAATGTTTAGTGAGCAACCAGTAGAGCATTGCTGCTCATTCAACAAAGCATTCCGAGAGAATGAAACAAATTAGATAATAGAAGTACATTAGAAAATATTTATAACATTGTATTCCCTAGCTTAATCATGAAAGAAGATTTTTGGGTTTCATGTTTTTTCATTTTCTATCATAATCATTACCCTTCTATTTTGAATAGAATATTCCCTTTACAAACATTGTCATTATGGTGTATATATATATATATATATATATATATATATATATATATATATATATATATATATATATATATATATATATATATATATATATATATCTATGCACAAATCAAAAAATGTGCAACAGCACGGTCAATACTGAAGCGTCTCACAGCACCAGTAGGGCTTGTATCATGTCAGTAATTTAGAAACAGTCTAAAAAAAAGTTAAAAAAAATAAATAAAAATGTTTCTCTTAACAAGTGCTGTGTTCAAAATGCTGGTGCACAGTGAATACTTAAATACACTTTGGAAACTGATATAGCTTTTCTAATAAGCACTTTTGTTCCCACATTTATATAGCAACAATTAAAATGCTGTTTTTAATAAAAGAAATGCATTCATTTATATGACATATTTTGACGGAGTATCCCTTTAAGATAACATTAATTATCGGAATTGTGTATGTAAAATACAGTGTCTTAAATGTACAATCACGATATGAATCTTGGAAGCTATATGTTTACCTTTCATATGCTTTTAATCTTTCACTTTACATTACTTGGGATTATATATTTTTTTTATTTTTCACATTTCTTTAGATATTGAACTTGCCCATAATGTTTTGGAGGAGATCGCCGGTTGTGTTAGATAGATGAGAGCTATTGTGGAGTCGGAGGAGGAGTACCTGGGAGAGACCCAATATCCAGAATCCCAGGAGCAGGGAATTTACCAGGGGACATCAGAAACGGAGGCTCTCATCTGTGCTGCCCCTCCTGCCCCAGAAGACCCAGCTGCTCTGGACCTTTGTGCCCCTCCTGCACCTGTTGCTCATGCCCCAGCAGCTCATGGCCATGCTGATCATGGCCACAAACTGCCTCCCATCACTGATGGTGAGGCAGTTTGTCAAATGTTAAATCTGGCCAGGCAGTACAAAGATGATCACCATGAGTTGCATGGGGCATTAAGATTATCTGTTGAGCAACAGGCGCAGATATTAGAGAAGGGCATTATAGTAGATAGGGAAAGATTAGATTTAGAGAGGGGAAGATTGAGAATAGAATCAGGTAGAATAGACTTAGAGAGGGAAAGATTTTCATATGAAAGGATGAGGGATAGTGAAAGATTAGAATTAGAGAGGGATAGATTTTCTGAGGATAGACAGAGGGATAGCGATAGGATACATTTTGATAGGGATAGATTAGAAGTAGATAGGGCCAGGGTAGCTGTAGAGCAGGGAGAACTACATTATCAGGAGAGGGAAGATGAAGACAACCAGATTTTTAATCGTCAACTGCTTTTAATGTTTGGGAGCAGGGCAAAAAGGGAGAGATCTCCCCCACTGTCTCCATCTGCTAAAAAGATAAAATAGTATGGGTTTTATTTTGTTCTGGTCTATTATTTTTGTTTTAAATATAATTTATGTTAAATATTTTATTATGTATGTCATTATATTTATATTTTTTTATTATTTAAAAAAAATATATATGAATAAAAATATATTCAAAATTAATAAATGTGTTTGTCTGTTATTACTTTATTCACATAATAAAAATGTTACAAATGATTGTTGCTCAAATTCAATGCATGGATACCATATACTTTTTTCTGCTTATTAAAGGGTTAATCTTTGCCATATATTTTTTTTTAAATAATAAAAAAAAGATTGTATAGTCTTGACTTTGGCATAAAACACTAACTTCTATTAAAGGTTAAATGAATCAATAATTTTAATTTCAGGAGTCATAAATAGCATGTGATAGTAAAGTAATTTGAAGTTAAGTTAAATTGTGTAAATGTATTCATTCTCATATTTCCTTAATACAGGGAGTGCAGAATTATTAGGCAAATGAGTATTTTGACCACATCATCCTCTTTATGCATGTTGTCTTACTCCAAGCTGTATAGGCTCGAAAGCATACTACCAATTAAGCATATTAGGTGATGTGCATCTCTGTAATGAGAAGGGGTGTGGTCTAATGACATCAACACCCTATATCAAGTGTGCATAATTATTAGGCAACTTCCTTTCCTTTGGCAAAATGGGTCAAAAGAAGGACTTGACAGGCTCAGAAAAGTCAAAAATAGGGAGATATCTTGCAGAGAGATGCAGCACTCTTAAAATTGCAAATTTTCTGAAGCGTGATCATCGAACAATCAAGCGTTTCATTCAAAATAGTAAACAGGGTCGCAAGAAGCGTGTGGAAAAACCAAGGCGCAAAATAACTGCCCATGAACTGAGAAAAGTCAAGCGTGCAGCTGCCAAGATGCCACTTGCCACCAGTTTGGCCATATTTCAGAGCTGCAACATCACTGGAGTGCCCAAAAGCACAAGGTGTGCAATACTCAGAGACATGGCCAAGGTAAGAAAGGCTGAAAGACGACCACCACTGAACAAGACACACAAGCTGAAACATCAAGACTGGGCCAAGAAATATCTCAAGACTGATTTTTCTAAGGTTTTATGGACTGATGAAATGAGAGTGAGTCTTGATGGGTCAGATGGATGGGCCCGTGGCTGGATTGGTAAAGGGCAGAGAGCTCCAGTCCGACTCAGACGCCAGCAAGGTGGAGGTGGAGTACTGGTTTGGGCTGGTATCATCAAAGATGAGCTTGTGGGGCCTTTTCGGGTTGAGGATGGAGTCAAGCTCAACTCCCAGTCCTACTGCCAGTTTCTGGAAGACACCTTCTTCAAGCAGTGGTACAGGAAGAAGTCTATATCCTTCAAGAAAAACATGATTTTCATGCAGGACAATGCTCCATCACACACGTCCAAGTACTCCACAGCGTGGCTGGCAAGAAAGGGTATAAAAGAAGAAAATCTAATGACATGGCCTCCTTGTTCACCTGATCTGAACCCCATTGAGAACCTGTGGTCCATCATCAAATGTGAGATTTACAAGGAGGGAAAACAGTACACCTCTCTGAACAGTGTCTGGGAGGCTGTGGTTGCTGCTGCACACAATGTTGATGGTGAACAGATCAAAACACTGACAGAATCCATGGATGGCAGGCTTTTGAGTGTCCTTGCAAAGAAAGGTGGCTATATTGGTCACTGATTTGTTTTTGTTTTGTTTTTGAATGTCAGAAATGTATATTTGTGAATGTTGAGATGTTATATTGGTTTCACTGGTAAAAATAAATAATTGAAATGGGTATATATTTGTTTTTTGTTAAGTTGCCTAATAATTATGCACAGTAACAGTCACCTGCACACACAGATATCCCCCTAAAATAGCTAAAACTAAAAACAAACTAAAAACTACTTCCAAAAATATTCAGCTTTGATATTAATGAGTTTTTTGGGTTCTTTGAGAATATGGTTGTTGTTCAATAATAAAATTAATCCTCAAAAATATAACTTGCCTTATAATTCTGCACTCCCTGTATACGGCTTTATATATATATATATATATATATATATATATATATATATATATATATATATATATATATGACACTGAACACCAACAAATTATTTTAAAACTCAGATAGAGCATGCAATAGAAAGAAAAACTAAAATGTTCTATTTTTTTTTTTTTTTAAATAGTTTTTTATTGAAGTCATAAACAAATATAACAATAATGACACATCCAACAATAGTGGTTGAGAAGAAAAGTACAGTGCTAACACTATGATCTTGCCAAGTCAGCAACACAGGTTGCGCCAACAAGGTATGCATGCATGAGTTTAAAGAATGGTACTCAATGATGAGTAGTAAAAAGATGGAGAAGTTATAGTTGGTTAGTGATATGAAGAAGCATAGAGGTTTATTAGGCAGTGGAGCTAAACAGAAGGGGCATATAAATCCCGTTTATTAAAGGCATTAGCAAAGAGTTTGGACAATCAAGATTAAGACCTCAATTTTATATTTTATATGATATATAGACTAGAAGTGACCCCACCTTGTGATAGATAAATACACCATAAAATATTTATTTAAGAGATGTAGAAACAAGGGGGGGTTGGTTTTATGGGGGTAAAGGGAGGGGGTAAATAGAGTATATTCTCCACAGAGTCATAAAGAGCATTTATAACGTTATATAATCTAGTAAAAGTAGAATAGATGTGGATTAGCTTGTATTCGGCCGCTTATGGACCAAATTAGCGGGGAGAGGGGTAAGGGGACGCAGCGGGCTAGAGCCGCTCAAAGTGGAGTGGGGAGGGGAATGGGGGGGGCGGAGCACTACAGGACAGGAGAGTAAGTATCGGAGGACTTATTATATGGTTATAAGGGTGGGCTTTGCAGGAGGGACCTGTTTTTAACATAACTAATAGGGATGGGCATGGCTTTATCAGGATGAAGTAATTATCTAAATGAGGTGTTATGCTCCCATAACGAGAAGAGTAATAGCAAATGTGTAAATTATGCAGCCAAGGGAGATCTAAAATTTAATTATGGGAAGTAATGGGCCTCAACAGTCACTCTGTAGTATTATGTGGAGTGGGGGGCATTAGAATGTTCGGAACATAGGGAAGCTCTGAATGAGCCCCTCTCCTAGGGGAGTGTCATCTATAGACGAAGCTGGAGAAAGGAGTAGGGATATGACCCGCAGGCAGTAAGCACCGGCGGGAAAGGGAGGAGAGAGGCTGAACATGAACAAGAAATATATACTGATAATGTAGACAGAACTATGAAAAAGCTAGTGATGACAGTCCTGCAGTCACTAATAATGATAGCATATACATATATAGATAGACATACATACATACATACATACATACATAGACTGCTATACACGTGAGTGACAAAAGCAATTAGTATTAAGTAATAAGTGTTACCTATATGTTTAAACTAGCTTTCAGCCTATTGAGCATCTGATAACTATGCGCCCTAACCTCTGGACTATATAACTGGTGTATGGGTGTACAACTAGGACTGAAGCCAGTATAACATATAACCAATTCTGGCTTAAAGCGTAAAACAGCTGCATTTAATTACATCTGTTAGAATTAGACCCTGAGTTATAACCATCATTTATAAATATGTTTCCTCTTAGGGGCATAGATATCTAAATTTAACATAGAGTTACAATCTATATGAACATAGGCAAATGAGTGGTAATATATAGGTATGGTATACCCCCAGTGAACTAGTACAAGGGAAGGTGTTGCTAAGTAACATATCCAGATATACTCCTCTGTCGATCAAGCCCACAAGAGGCTATAATGTAACCATAAAATATATAGTAATGTTTAAAGCAGTTTGTAGTATATTTTACTCATATATCTATGGGGGAGGTATAGCCATACTAAATATAAAATGTAGACAAATGCACAAAAACCCCCCACAAACATTGACAGTGAGCAGGTTAGTGAATAATAAACAATAGGATGAAGTTATGCTCTGAAACATATATACTCATATATGCATGCATAAATATACACACACACGCACACATATAAGATAATAGTCATCACTTAGTCTGCTTTCTCTAAGACTTCAATAGGTACACATCTAAGCCTGTCACAGACAGATATACAAATAATACTTGGAAACGCATAAATATCAGCATAGATTCAGGAGAGCAACATATAAAGGAGAAACCTGTGGAGTACAGTAAAAAAAAACAAAAAAAAAACATAACAGGTGGATACAATACAGTGCTCCAAATTATGGCAAGCCCAAGCAAAATGTACGTCTGGAAGAATCCTACAACTCAGGGAATGTAGTAGTCCTAGGTATAACCTTGGGTGTATGAATGAAAACAGAGTAAACAGGCTCATGGTAAACAGAGTAACATACAAACAAGAAAAAAAGTATTCAATAAACTTAACCTCAGATTCACAAGGAATAGTTCTAGTTGCCATATATGGAAGGCTAAGGGGCCGAAGCTGGAACCAACTAGCTACCCGACACCCTCCCTTATATTGTAGGAGTTGGCTGGCGGCTGAGAGTCCCGAGGGAGACCAAGTGTTCCAAGATGCCGACTAGGCTTGTCCCACAGTGTTGGGTTTCTGATCAGATAAGGCAGAGACGCGCCTAGTATCCCTGTCTGTACAGATGATTTGGATGACTTGCGTATGGGGGACAGAGAACTAGTGGGATGAGACAAGAGAGGGATAACATTGTGCAAGAGCGCAGCTTCCATGTGCCTCAATTCAGTAGTAAATGTGAACGACTCTGACTGATCAAATTCACTGCAACTCTCCAGGGGATCAAATGCTCTGCTCCATATTACCACCGGATAGAGGACTGTCTCTCGGGCACTTTTCTCCAAAGCGGTACTTCTGTAATCGGCATTTGGGATCTCTGGTACACAGAATTCCCCCTGGAATACCTTCGCTGCTGTCTGGGGTCTGGTGGACATGTGCAACTCTGCTACTTCATCTCTCGCTGTGGGATTCTCTGCGGTTCCCCCATGTATCAATGAGGTAAGGCTATCGAAGTTGCGGCACATCTTTCCATCTAGATCAGCCAGAAGGGTGAGTATTGAAGTGATAGAGTCCTCCATTCCATTAAATGTTACAGTAGAGGAACTAGAAAGTCCAGACTCAGTGCAGAAATTGAATCTTCACGCCGGGCGGACTATACACCGTCTAGAGCTGGATTGTATGTAAGCAGATGGAATAGAACTGTAATGTAGATCGACAGCTTGCGTTGTAAAGTGCCAGTAACTTCAGCATAAGCGAGTGCATAGACACCTTATTTCCAAGATGGAGTTTCGCACCACCCCTGCCTGCACCTCCGTCCAACTAGCCACAACAAGGAGTAAGAGTCGTCTGTGGGGTATATTAGTATCGCTGTATGATGCTCCCATGCTCTGTGTGTGTCATGCTATTTCCCAATTTGGCCTCCTCTTCACTGCGGGCTGTAGATACAAGCAACCGACCTAGTAACAAGGTGGATGGTGCTGAGAGGAAGGGCTGTTAGTTTCTCGCCGAGATTTCAGGCCGAAAGGTTCGTTGGCTAAATAAGTCGGTCTAGTAGCAATCAGATCTCGTATCACTGCCTACAACATCCAGGGATGTGCTCTAATCCCATGTTTACTAATTTTATAGATTTCTGGTCAATTTCTAGAACATAATTATATGTTTTTTAAGCTTTTTGTATAGGGAGCTGCCAATATCTGCGACTGTTCATGCTGTGGGCTAGCTCCACCCCCCAAATGTTCTAATTTTAACAATTTATCGGCTAGATTACGAGTTTTGCGGTAAGCTGAAAGAGTCTTGCAGGCACTTTTTTGACCTTAAAGCAAAACGAATTACGTAAACTTCGTGAACCCATTTTTCTATGGGACTTCCATAGCGCCGGTATTACGAGTCTGTCCTGGGAGGCCAAAAAGTGAGTGGTACACCCTCTACCTCCAAGATTTCTAACGCATTTTAAAGTCAGTAGTTATGAGTTTTACACTACAATGCTGTAGCATAAAACTAATAACTAAAGTGATAAAAAGTACACTAACATCCATAAACTACCTATTAACCCCAAAACTGAGGCCCTCCAGCATCGCAAACACTAAAATATTTTTTAACCCCTAATCTTCCGCTCTGGACATCGCCGCCACTATAATAAATATATTAACCCCTAAACCGCCGCACTCCCTTCTCGCAAACACTAGTTAAATTTTATTAACCCCTAATCTGCCGCCCCTAGCATCGCCGCCACCTACATCATACTTATTAACCCATAATCTGCCGCCCCTAACATCACCGCAACCTACATTCTATTTATTAACCCCTAATCTGCTGCCCCAACATCGCCGACACCTACCTACATTTATTAACCCCTAATCTGCCGTCCCCAATGTCACCGCCACTATATTAAATGTATTAACCCCTAAATCTAAGTCTAATCCTAAAACCCCCTAACTTAAAGGGACACTGAACCCAAATTTTTTCTTTCGTGATTCAGATAGAGCATGCAATTTTATGCAACTTTCTAATTTACTCCTATTATCAAATTTTCTTCATTCTCTTGGTATGTTTATTTGAAAAGCTAGAATTTAAGTTAAGAATACCGGCCCATTTTTGGTGAACAACCTTGGTTGTCCTTGCTGATTCTACAGCACCAATAAACAAGTGCTGTCCATGGTTCTAAACCAAAAATTTGCTGGCTCCTTAGCTTAGATGCCTTCTTTTTCAAATAAAGATATCAAAAGAATGAAGAAAATTGGATAATAGAAGTAAATTAGAAAGTTGCTTAAAATTGCATGCTCTATCTGAATCATGAAAGAAAAATTTGGGTTCAGTGTCCCTTTAAATATAATCATGAAAGAAAAATTTGGGTTCAGTGTCCCTTTAAATATAATTTAAATAAATCTAAATAAAATTACTATAATTAACTAAATTATTCCTATTCAAAACTAAATACTTACCTATAAAATAAACCCTAAGCTAGCTACAATATAACTAATAGTTACATTGTAGCTAGCTTAGGGTTTATTTTTATTTTACAGGAAAGTTTGAATTTATTTTAACTAGGTAGAATAGTTACTAAATAGTTATTAACTATTTCATAACTACCTAGCTAAAATAAATACAAATTTACCTGTAAAATAAAACCTAACCTAAGTTACACTAACACCTAACACTACACTACAATTAAATAAATTAACTAAATTAAATACAAATAAATAAATTAAATTAAATTAGCTAAATCACAAAAAAACAAACACTAAATTACAGAAAATAAAAAACAAATTACAGATCTTTAAACTAATTACACCTAATCTAATAGCCCTATAAAAATAAAAAAAGCCCTCTCCCCAAAAAAAAACTCCCTAGCCTAAACTAAACTATCAATAGCCCTTAAAAGGGCCTTTGGCAGGGCATTGCCCCAAAATAATCAGCTCTTTTACCTGTAGAAAAAAATACAAACAACCCCCCAACAGTAAAACCCACCACCCACACAACCAACCCCCCAAATAAAAAGCTAACTAAAAAAAACTAAGCTCCCCATTGCCCTGAAAAGGGCATTTGGATGGGCATTGCCCTTAAAAGGGCATTTAGCTCTATTGCAGGCCCAAAGCCCTAACCTAAAAAATAAACCCACCTAATACACCCTTAAAAAAATCCTAACACTAACCCCCGAAGATTCACTTACCGGGAGAAGTATTCATCCAAGCGGCAAGATGTCCTCAAGCAAGACGGCAGAAGTGGTCCTCCAGACGGGCAGAAGTGGTCTTCAGGTAGTTATTAAATAGTTAATAACTATTTAGTAACTATTCTACCTAGTTAAAATAAATACAAACTTGCCTGTAAAATAAAACTAAACCCTAAGCTAGCTACAATGTAACTATTATTTAGATTTATTTAAATTATATTTAAGTTAGGGGGTGTTAGGGTTAGGGTTAGACTTAGATTTAGGGGTTAATACATTTAATATAGTGGCAATGACGTTTGGGACGGCAGATTAGGGGTAAATAAGTGTAGGTAGGTTGCGGCAACATTGGGGGTGGCAGATTAGGTGTTAATAAATATAATGTAGGTGGCGGCGGTGTCTGGAGCGGCAGATTAGGGGTTAATAAGAATAATGTAGGTGTTGGCGATGTCAGGGGCGGAAGATTAAGGGTTAATAAGTGTAAGATTAGGGATGAGACTCAGGGTTCATGAGAGAGAAAGAGAAACAAATACCTCAAAATTTAAATAGAATATTTAATTTTATAAAAAAATTAAATGTACTTTTATCACCAATTGTGATATTTTCTTTTTGTATTCTTATTTGAAAGCTAAGCCTAGGAGGTTCATATGCTAATTTATTAGACCTTGAAGACTGCCTCTATTCTGAAATAATTTACAGGGAGTGCAGAATTATTAGGCAAATGAGTATTTTGACCACATCATCCTCTTTATGCATGTTGTCTTACTCCAAGCTGTATAGGCTCGAAAGCCTACTACCAATTAAGCATATTAGGTGATGTGCATCTCTGTAATCAAGCGTTTCATTCAAAATAGTCAACAGGGTCGCAAGAAGCGTGTGGAAAAACCAAGGCGCAAAATAACTGCCCATGAACTGAGAAAAGTCAAGCGTGCAGCTGCCAATATGCCACTTGCCACCAGTTTGGCCATATTTCAGAGCTGAAACATCACTGGAGTGCCCAAAAGCACAAGGTGTGCAATACTCAGAGACATGGCCAAGGTAAGAAAGGCTGAAAGACGACCACCACTGAACAAGACACACAAGCTGAAACGTCAAGACTGGGCCAAGAAATATCTCAAGACTGATTTTTCTAAGGTTTTATGGACTGATGAAATGAGAGTGAGTCTTGATGGGCCAGATGGATGGGCCCGTGGCTGGATTGGTAAAGGGCAGAGAGCTCCAGTCCGACTCAGACGCCAGCAAGGTGGAGGTGGAGTACTGGTTTGGGCTGGTATCATCAAAGATGAGCTTGTGGGGCCTTTTCGGGTTTGAGGATGGAGTCAAGCTCAACTCCCAGTCCTACTGCCAGTTTCTGGAAGACACCTTCTTCAAGCAGTGGTACAGGAAGAAGTCTGCATCCTTCAAGAAAAACATGATTTTCATGCGGGACAATGCTCCATCACACGCGTCCAAGTACTCCACAGCGTGGATGGCAAGAAAGGGTATAAAAGAAGAAAATCTAATGAAATGGCCTCCTTGTTCACCTGATCTGAACCCCATTGAGAACCTGTGGTCCATCATCAAATGTGAGATTTACAAGGAGGGAAAACAGTACACCTCTCTGAACAGGGTCTGGGAGGCTGTGGTTGCTGCTGCACGCAATGTCGATGGTGAACAGATCAAAACACTGACAGAATGGATGGCAGGCTTTTGAGTGTCCTTGCAAAGAAAGGTGGCTATATTGGTCACTGATTTGTTTTTGTTTTGTTTTTGAATGTCAGAAATGTATATTTGTGAATGTTGAGATGTTATATTGGTTTCACTGGTAAAAATAAATAATTGAAATGGGTATATATTTGTTTTTTGTTAAGTTGCCTAATAATTATGCACAGTAATAGTCACCTGCACACACAGATAAACCCTTAAAATAGCCATAACTAAAAACAAACTAAAAACTACTTTCAAAACTATTCAGCTTTGATATTAATGAGTTTTTTGGGTTCATTGAGAACATGGTTGTTGTTCAATAATAAAATTAATCCTCAAAAATACAACTTACCTAATAATTCTGCACTCCCTGTAGACCACTAGAGGTCATTAGTTAATGTGTTTCATACAGATAACATTGAGCTCATGCATGTTAAGATACCCTGAAGTTAACAGGGATTGGATAAATTGCAAGTCTGTCTAAAGAACAGAAATCAGGGGGCAGTTTGCAAAAGCCTAGATAGAAGGTAAGCACAAAATTAAAAATGGTATTGCTATAACTTTAAAAATAAAAACAGAGTCAAGTGTACACCAAAAAAAGTTTTATTTGAAGATATTGTAATAATCATCTTTTTGTTAAAAAAACGTTACATTGAACAATTGCAAGATAAACAAAATTAACCACTTTCAATCAAGACGATAATATACAATATCATTTTGTAGATATTTAAATTACAATTGTTGCAAAAACATAATCCAAAATATAGCATCTTTTGGATTAAAAAGTAAATATGAATAAAAAAAAAATACTGTAGGTTGCACTGTCAACATTATTGCCCAAAAATCACCTGAATATAGTCTGCTCGAGCTTGGACTCCGCTAGCATCATTCTCCTGTAATGGAGGTAGATGTTCACCATATTCATGGACATCCAAGCTCTCCAGAGCTATATAAGGGATTGTTAGGGCAATTTTGTGCAACATATAGCAAATCAAAAAAAATAAAGAGACTTTGGAGGGAACGTACTGAAGAACCCCACCAGAAATGTCCAAGCAGCGGAAATGGCTCTTCAATACGCCAAAGATGCGCTCAATCACCGATCTGGTGGCGATGTGTGCCTCATTGTAGCGCACCTCTTCCACTCCGTTGGTGTTGTGGATGGGTGTGAAAAGCCACGGAAGACACAAATATCCAAAATCACCTGCGTAAAAGAAATAGAGCATTGATATTAGCAATCAGAATTATTAAAATATATAATATATATGTGTTTGAGCATATAAGAGATATTTATCTATCAGGATTTCCTCTGGCATTTGTCCCTCCTGGAAGCGATGGAAGATGGCAGAATTTCAGAGGACAAAGGAATCGTGGTTGCAGCCAGGGAGTCCAGAGCGTACGCTCATGATCCTCAACCTGGTGTCACAGATGACCTGGATATTCAGCGAGTAGTTATGCTTCCTGTCCTGGTATGCCTCCTCTGTACCCCTGAGAGGCTGCACCAATACATGAGTGCAATCTATGACCCCCAATATTCTTGGCAGCACAGCCAAATAATAGAACTGGAACTTGACAGCATGCCACTCCTCAGGTGTATTGGGGAAGTGGACATGATGGACTAGGCATTGGTGCAAGGCATTCAGATGATGTGAGAAGGCTGCCTGGCTCATACCTATGCCTAGACCTGCCACAACCTGGAATGATCCAGTTGCCAAAAAATAGAGGTCCGATAGTAATTTCACCATCCCAGGGATTGCCCTAGTCCTTGCAGTGAGTTGCTCAAGAGAGTCCTTGATTTCGACATAGAGCCTCTTAATAGAGGCCCTATTTAGTCAAAATCTACGGATCACCTTTTCGGTCACTGAGGGCATGGAGACCAACCCTAGGCAGGAACACCCTCGGCACCCACTGGCGTCTTCGTTGTTGCACAACCACAGCCATCAACACTCGTCTTTCCATGCATCTTTTTAAGAACAGGACAAACTGTAAATCATTAGTATGTCCATGCTCAAAATAATAATGAAATGAAGTGATTGAAAGCCCTTTTTATAATGCCAAGTTCTACAGCTGTGAATGTTTTCAGCAATTGAATAAAAGATGCGCAACACATTAAATAACAAATGACTTGCAGAATTTCAGTATTATTGCATCATTTGATGAGCAAAACCAATTTCGCTATTATTTTTGTCATTTGATGAGCAAATTGATTGAATAATTTATGCACTACGACGATTGACAGAATTTCGGTATTATTGCGTCACGTGACGAGCAGAATGTTGTGTCTAAATTAATATGTATAGAATAAATCATCCAGGTGAGTTCACCAGCTGTAATAAAAGCAGGTCTATTCTTTGTGCAATTAAATAAATTACTTATGCACAACCCATGAGTATTTAGCTATGGTTAGAATCAGAAGTCTGATTTTCTGTGTTTGGATGGCAGCGTTGTGGAGGCTTAAAAGGTCAGTGATTACTGTGTTTTTGAGACCGTGGAATCTTATGTTATGTCACAAATTTCAACATTTGCAGATCTTGATGCTTTGATAACTATGGCGGATCAATGTTGCGACTATTACGACACAGAAGTTTAGCGTCTTTTCGGTTGATACTTTGATACATAGGCCCCTATATATATATATTAATATGGAAATATAGCTATATATAGATGTATATATACTGTATGTATTTTTTTTTGTTAATGTGGTTACTAACTGTTTTTCAGTTGTGAGCTAAGGCTTGGTGTATTTGATATTTTGTAATAAATTATTTGTTTTGTAAATTAGTGTTTATGATTTCTTATTGAAAATCATATTCCTTTCACCTTAATCTAATACTGTGGATATTATTTTGGATGAGAGGAGGCTGACTAAGGTGCCTTAAAATTTATTTTACTCGGCGTGTGACTGCTAATCATTTTCCATATCCATATCTACCCGCCTTGCTAGATGGCTGCTGATGGTGTCTTTAACCAGAAAACCACATAAGAAGATGCTTAATGCATTCAATAGATAGCTTGCAGTAAAACTACAAACATGTCTTTTTTTCTATGACATAATGACTCTTCCATCATTTTTCGTGTCAGACTTGGGACACATGCTAAATATTGCATGCCTGATTACTACCATCTGGTAAAACTGTAAAACTGTTATCTTAATGTGTGTAAGCATCTAGAATTGCACATGGTCTTTTACATTGTGCCTTGACTGTGGTCTAAAATCCAAGTAGACACTTCAAATTGTGCTTGTATATTCTGGTATGTTGGTCCCTGGATTCCTTGTGTTTCTTGTTTTCAGATACTGGCCCTTCACATATTTAGTACTATACTTAATTATAGCTTGTCTGATCTTGGACTGTTCTGTGGGCTCCATGTGTTTACCTAATCCCAGTGATGCTTGGTTGATTGGATTTCATGGTAGCCTGAGCGTAGCTTGTTTCAGGTCCAGATTTGATGTATGAGCTTCCATTCTCCCACTCTCTATTCTGCAACCTGCACAAAATATGGTTGATGGATAGTGATGTGTAAAACAGAGGGTTATTCTCTGCATCTGGGTTCCAGAACTATTACAGTCAGAAAATAAAAATAGCAAAGCGCAGAACTAAAATCCTCCTAAAGCCACTCTGCTAGTCCTATCTCCTTCCTAGATAGGCTAATTTACTAAAGAATTTGCACAAGGTTGAAGAGGGCGCAAAAGCACTTAGGGGGTACTACCATGAAATAGGTATTCTCATAAAAGATACTAAAATATATGGACTACAATATAACAATAGGACAATGTATTATTGATACAAATATATAGCTAACAAACACAATTTATATACTTATGAAGCAATTTTATCAAAGTTTCTAAAATAAATATAAAGGCACAATTTCACAAAATATCATATCCATGCTGCCAGTGTAGTGTGTGAGTGGTCTCCACTCTTTGTTAGCTAACATATCTTCTGAATGGATTACATATTACACATGTCTCCAACAAAATTTTCAGTAAATCATGGGGGCGTGTCTGGGCAATAGCGCTAAACAGCCACACTTCCAGATGCTTCTGGTGAAAACTGATCAATCCACTGATTTAAACAGGTTCCTGACAGCAATACTGAAAATAATTAATGGAGACAAGTGTCTAACCCTAAGGAGATCAAAAGAAAAACATAGTTTACTGTATGCATGATCCATGGGCACTGGACCTGATCGTCGAGGCCTTAGGCGGAGGCCAACTATAAACTCCTCTACACCCCCCCCCCCCGGTAAGCCTGGTATAACAGTAGTACAGGGACTGTGTTTCTCTTACATGTACCTCAGCATGGAGGATCGGAGGATCTACATATGACCCCACAGATCCTGTTGGAAAATTTGGAATCCAAGTTGGATAGTGGGTTTGCCAACCTTACCACATTCTGCTAATCTATAGTCAATAAAGAACATGACACATTGAGTCAGCTCAGTGTGACCTCAAGTTTATTGGAGCTGATGGTGGAGTTCCGAGATGAGGTCTCTGAAACCTCACAACAAGTGGACATTGGAAACTACACAAGACCCTCACGGACCACACAGCATGAAGCTGAGGCATCGCAATCTCTGGTTGTCACCTGGAGAGATGTTGCCGGTCGCTCGGGAGGTAGCCGGGTAACAAAGATCCAAACTACTTTGAAGTCCACAGTGTTGCACATAATCACATCTGCTAGCTATAAAAGCTTAACAAGGGTCGTGAGATGCGGGTCTATTAATGCCGCTCTTTTTATCACCGCGGTGGGACTTGCTATTACTCGTACAAATGTTCGTACAGGTACTCAACGGTCCCTACGTGAACCCTTATCTGAACTTTCCGATGAATGGGCAACCAAAACTGGAGTCAGATGAAGATAATGATTAGCATGACTCTGTGTGCATTTTTTTGGCTAGACATAATCTGGATGAATATGCTCCCTTGTCGATCTTTTGTGGCTGATTGATAATATACTTTTACATACATTTTAATCAGAGTATAAAACACAGGATCTGTTAATTTGACGGCAACTAGTCTGAATCTTAACTTAATCCTTATTGGTTTACTGTAGATATAGCTATTGAAGATAGTATTATTCTGCATCCTCATAAGTATCGGATAATGTTGTGGGTCGGCTACTCCTACCTATCCATTATATTGTATATAACTTATAAGTCATATACATATTCATAACAAGATATTGGTTTTCAGGGGTCTGTAGATTATGATTAGCTGATGTTAACCCTCTTCTCCACGTTGCACCACCTTACTTTGAACTACTATTACCAGATGCCCTGCAACTGTTATGATTGGTTACTGCAACTCACATCTTACTCCTAAACCCTACTTGATCTTTATTATCTATGACCTTATATATATATGTGGGCAGGACTCCCAAGATTGGTTCCAGGACTTAGTTTCCAAAACTTCTTCAAAGTTTCATCCTGACTTTATAATCTGCTACATGAAAATATTACATTTGGGTTA
This sequence comes from Bombina bombina, assembly GCF_027579735.1. Lineage (NCBI taxonomy): Eukaryota > Metazoa > Chordata > Amphibia > Anura > Bombinatoridae > Bombina > Bombina bombina. Next base: position 226,527,006 of record NC_069504.1, on the reverse strand, counting down.
TCCTGCCAATCAGATGTTCACATTAACATTGTGTAAGAGCAGTTCTATGTATATATTTTGCTTCTGTCAATTTATCATAGGTAGATGAAAGTGGACACCATTTTCACAACTAGCCCTTGTGTTCTATGGAGATATAGCATTAATCCCTCCATATACTTCAAGTATAATTATTTTATATTTCTTATTATTGAGTATCTGGTGATAGCTAATACTATTTATATTACCAGAGGTTCAAGAAACTACTTCATTGCTTTGTTAACGGTTATGCTTATTTCATATTTAGTTTTACAAACTATTACTAAGAGTCCAAGAGTAACACTATATTACCAGATATCCTCCTACCATTGTGATTTCTACAGAGAAAGTGATGCATTGTATATCCCAGAGGAGGCATTAACTCTCCATGTTCAAGATTATATTTTATATACCATAATCTTATTTTCAAGGTCCAAAAGAATCAGTACACTTTGTGTCATAAAGCTTAATAGTGTAGTAGAAAACAGAATTTATGCTTACCTGATAAATTACTTTCTCCAACGGTGTGTCCGGTCCACGGCGTCATCCATAACTTGTGGGAATATTCTCTTCCCCAACAGGAAATGGCAAAGAGCACAGCAAAAGCTGTCCATATAGTCCCTCCTAGGCTCCGCTCACCCCAGTCATTCGACCGACGGACAGGAGAAAAAACAGGAGAAACCATAAGGTGCCGTGGTGACTGTAGTTAAAGAAAGAAATTCATCAAACCTGATTAAAAAACCAGGGCGGGCCGTGGACCGGACACACGGTTGGAGAAAGTAATTTATCAGGTAAGCATAAATTCTGTTTTCTCCAACATTGGTGTGTCCGGTCCACGGCGTCATCCATAACTTGTGGGAACCAATACCAAAGCTCTAGGACACGGATGAAGGGAGGGAGCCAATCAGGTTACCTAAACAGAAGGCACCACGGCTTGCAAAACCTTTCTCCCAAAAATAGCCTCCGAAGACGCAAAAGTATAAAATTTGTAGAATTTGGCAAAAGTGTGCAGGGAAGACCAAGTCGCTGCCTTACATATCTGATCAACAGAAGCCTCGTTCTTGAAGGCCCATGTGGAAGCCACAGCCCTAGTAGAGTGAGCTGTGATGCGTTCAGGAGGCTGCCGTCCGGCAGTCTCGTAAGCCAATCGGATGATGCTTTTCAGCCAAAAGGAAAGAGAGGTAGCAGTAGCTTTTTGACCTCTCCTCTTGCCAGAATAAACAACAAACAGAGAAGACGTTTGTCTGAAATCCTTTGTTGCTTCTAAATAGAACTTTAAAGCACGAACTACATCTAAATTGTGTAACAAACGTTCCTTCTTTGAAACTGGATTCGGACACAAAGAAGGCACAACTATTTCCTGGTTAATATTCTTGTTGGAAACAACCTTTGGAAGGAAACCAGGTTTAGTACGCAAAACAACCTTATCTGAATGGAACCCCAGATAGGGTGGATTACACTGCAAAGCAGATAACTCAGAAACTCTTCTAGCAGAAGAAATAGCAACCAAAAACAGAACTTTCCAAGATAACATCTTGATATCTATGGAATGTAGAGGTTCAAACGGAATCCCTTGAAGAACTGAAAGAACTAAATTCAGACTCCAGGGAGGAGTCAAAGGTCTGTAAACAGGCTTGATCCTGACCAAAGCCTGAACAAAAGCTTGAACATCAGGCACAGCTGCCAGTCGTTTGTGTAACAAGACAGATAAAGCAGAAATCTGTCCCTTTAGAGAACTCGCTGATAATCCCTTATCCAAACCTTCTTGTAGAAAGGAAAGGATCCTAGGAATTTTGATCTCACTCCATGAGAATCCCTTGGATTCACACCAACAGATATATCTTTTCCATATTTTATGGTAAATTTTTCTAGTTATAGGTTTTCTGGCTTGTACCACAGTATCTATTACAGAATCCGAAAACCCACGCTTAGATAAAATCAAGCGTTCAATTTCCAAGCTGTTAGCTGGAGGGAAAATAGATTTGGATGTTCGAATGGACCTTGTACTAGAAGATCCTGTCTCAAAGGTAGCTTCCATGGTGGAGCCGATGACATATTCACCAGGTCTGCATACCAAGTCCTGCGTGGCCACGCAGGAGCTATCAAGATCACCGAGGCCCTCTCCTGCTTGATCCTGGCTACCAGCCTGGGAATGAGAGGAAACGGTGGAAACACATAAACTAGGTTGATGGTCCAAGGCGCTACTAATGCATCCACTAGAGTCGCCTTGGGATCCCTGGATCTGGACCCGTAGCAAGGAACCTTGAAGTTCTGACGAGACGCCATCAGATCCATGTCTGGAATGCCCCATAATTGAGTCAACTGGGCAAATATCTCCGGGTGGAGTTCCCACTCCCCCGGATGGAATGTCTGACGACTCAGATAATCCGCCTCCCAGTTTTCCACTCCTGGGATGTGGATCGCAGATAGGTGGCAGGAGTGATCCTCCGCCCATTTTATGATTTTGGTCACTTCTCTCATCGCCAGGGAACTCCTTGTTCCCCCCTGATGGTTGATGTAAGCAACAGTCGTCATGTTGTCTGATTGGAATCTTATGAATCTGGACTTTGCTAGTTGAGGCCAAGCCCTGAGAGTATTGAATATCGCTCTCAGTTCCAGAATGTTTATCGGGAGAAGAGACTCTTCCCGAGACCATAGCCCCTGAGCTTTCAGGGAGTCCCAGACCGCGCCCCAGCCCACTAGACTGGCGTCGGTCGTGACGATGACCCACTCTGGTCTGCGGAAGCTCATTCCCTGGGACAGGTGATCCTGGGTTAGCCACCAACGGAGTGAGTCTCTGGTCTTCTGAACTATTTGAATCACTGGAGACAAGTCTGTATAGTCCCCATTCCACTGTTTCAGCATGCACAGTTGTAATGGTCTTAGATGAATTCGCGCAAAAGGAACTATGTCCATTGCTGCAACCATCAACCCTACTACTTCCATGCACTGAGCTATGGAAGGTCGTGGAACAGAGTGAAGAACTTGACAAGCGTTTAGAAGTTTTGACTTTCTGACATCTGTCAGGAAAATCTTCATTTCTAAAGAATCTATTATTGTCCCCAAGAAAGGAACTCTTGTCGACGGAGACAGGGAACTTTTTTCTATGTTCACTTTCCATCCGTGAGATCTGAGAAAGGCCAGAACGATGTCTGTGTGAGCCTTTGCCTTTGAAAGAGACGACGCTTGTATCAGAATGTCGTCCAAGTAAGGTGCCACTGCAATGCCCTTTGGTCTTAGAACCGCTAGAAGGGACCCGAGTACCTTTGTGAAAATATTTGTGATAATATGTGGGCTCAATATATGTTAATGTTTTGATGAGTCCAAATTTTATATTCTCTTTTGGAAAAAAATGGATGTCGAAACTATTTAAGAAATAAATATGATCCTTTATTTGATTATGGTAAATTTACCCAATAGTAGTGATGCTAAAAGTACAGTTAAACAAAAATTATTACAATTCCTTCAAAGTTTAAAAAATGACACCGGTGTCTCTATGTATAAAAATGTACATAATATATAAAAAATAAATTAAATTAAAATAATAACGTTGAAATCTTATAATTTATACAGTTTTGGGTTTATCACAAGTTGTAATTTCTAACAGAATCTTTGTAGATACAATTTTATAGTGGATAAAACAATAGTTGCTGTATAGTTCATATAGGATACTTTGTTTCAAGTTCAGCTATGCAATTGTGATCTTATCTTAGGCAACTATATATCAAATGTAGAGGTATGTTGGTGCGATTTTTATCACACTATAATATAAGTATACAAATTAGAACCTTGAAGTGTATCTGTTTGATATCACTTTTGTGAGATAATTGCGGTTAAATAAACGCCGCTATGCCAGTGTTTTGATTAAGTTTCAAGATCAAGCTGGTGGCAGTTCTATATGAGCTGCTGGCGGTTAAATAAATGCCACTTTGGTTTCCTCTTATTAGGTGGGCTTATCTGTTTGCTGCGAGAAAATTCACTTTTATATAAGTGTTTGGGTAGTTGTCGTGGCCGCTCAGTTACCTTATCCTTTGTCGGTCAGTGACCGATCGCGCTCTTAAGGGTTTCTTGGTGGGATCTTCGTTGCGGTTAAGTGCTAACCGTTTGCTGATGTTTTTTAAGTATCTCCGTTTTTTCTATTCTGTGGCTTGTCTGTCGGTCAGTGACTGATCACGATGGTATGGTTGTTGGATAACCTCCTGATGTGGAATTTTTGCGTGCCTTTCCGGTCTGTTGTTCCCAGGTTTCTTAGATGTCGGTCAGTGACCGATCTGGGTGCTGAAATGTGGTTGTTGGGATAAGTAGAAAGTTTGTAGGATAAGTAGAAAAAGGATTTCTAGTTATCAATGTGATCTTTGCGGTTAAATATATGCCGCTCAGTGGGAACTTTAATATTTCAACTGGGTATAGCTGGTATTCACTTTGTCTTCTCAAATCCTGTGCAGGTGTGCTCTGGTATCAACATGTTTCGGCTGGACAGCATTTTTCAAGATCTTGAAATACCAGCTATACCCAGTTGAAATATTCAAGTTCCCACTGAGCGGCATATATTTAACCGCAAAGATCACATTGATAACTAGAAATCCTTTTTCTACTTATCCTACAAACTTTCTACTTATCCCAACAACCACATTTCAGCACCCAGATCGGTCACTGACCGACATCTAAGAAACCTGGGAACAACAGACCAGAAAGGCACGCAAAAATTCCACATCAGGAGGTTATCCAACAACCATACCATCGTGATCGGTCACTGACCGACAGACAAGCCACAGAATAGAAAAACCAGAGATACTTAAAAAACATCAACAAATGGTTAGCACTTAACCGCAACGAAGATCCTACCAAGAAACCCTTAAGAGCGCGATCGGTCACTGACCGACAAAGGATAAAGTAACTGAGCGGCCACGACAACTACCCAAACACTTATATAAAAGTGAATTTTCTCGCAGCAAACAGATAAGCCCACCTAATAAGAGGAAACCAAAGCGGCATTTATTTAACCGCCAGCAGCTCATATAGAACTGCCACCAGCTTGATCTTGAAACTTAATCAAAACACTGGCATAGCGGCGTTTATTTAACCGCAATTATCTCACAAAAGTGATATCAAACAGATACACTTCAAGGTACTAATTTGTATACTTATATTATAGTGTGATAAAAATCGCACCAACATACCTCTACATTTGATATATAGTTGCCTAAGATAAGATCACAATTGCATAGCTGAACTTGAAACAAAGTATCCTATATGAACTATACAGCAACTATTGTTTTATCCACTATAAAATTGTATCTACAAACATTCTGTTAGAAATTACAACTTGTGATAAACTCAAAACTGTATAAATTATAAGATTTCAACGTTATTATTTTAATTTAATTTATTTTTTATATATTATGTACATTTTTATACATAGAGACACCGGTGTCATTTTTTAAACTTTGAAGGAATTGTAATAATTTTTGTTTAACTGTACTTTTAGCATCACTACTATTGGGTAAATTTACCATAATCAAATAAAGGATCATATTTATTTCTTAAATAGTTTCGACATCCATTTTTTCCCAAAAGAGAATATAAAATTAGGACTCATCAAAACATTAACATATATTGAGCCCACATATTATCACAAATATTTACAGTAAGACACATTGGGAATAGCAACTTGTTTTGCGCCACCTACTACAACTAACTATAACTCTTTAAACTTTGGGATAAAGTTTACTTCAGGTGTGCTAGATTCCCCACCAGCTAGACAGTCTAAACCTACCAAACATTCAGTACCTTTGTGAAAATCCTTGGAGCAGTGGCTAGCCCGAATGGGAGAGACACAAACTGGTAATGTTTGTCCAGAAAGGCGAACCTTAGGAACTGATGATGATCTTTGTGGATAGGAATATGTAGATACGCATCCTTTAGATCCACGGTAGTCATAAATTGACCCTCCTGGATTGTAGGTAAAATCGTTCGAATAGTTTCCATTTTGAACGATGGCACTCTGAGAAATTTGTTTAGGATCTTTAAATCCAGAATTGGTCTGAAAGTTCCCTCTTTTTTGGGAACTACAAACAGATTTGAGTAAAAACCCATTCCTTGTTCCACGGTTGGAACTGGGTGTATCACTCCCATTTTTAACAGGTCTTCTACACAATGTAAGAATGCCTGTCTCTTTATTTGGTTTGAAGATAAGTGAGACATGTGGAACCTTCCCCTTGGGGGTAGTTCCTTGAATTCCAGAAGATAACCCTGAGAAACTATTTCTAGTGCCCAGGGGTCCTGAACATCTCTTGCCCAAGCCTGAGCAAAGAGAGAGAGTCTGCCCCCTACTAGATCCGGTCCCGGATCGGGGGCTACTCCTTCATGCTGTTTTGGTAGCAGCAGCAGGCTTCTTGGCCTGCTTACCCTTGTTCCAGCCTTGCATCGGTTTCCAAGCTGGTTTGGTTTGTGAAACATTACCCTCTTGTCTAGAGGCTGCAGAGTTGGAGGCCGGTCCGTTCCTGAAATTGCGAAAGGAAACGAAAATTAGACTTATTCTTGGCCTTGAAAGGCCTATCTTGTGGAAGGGCGTGGCCCTTGCCCCCAGTGATGTCTGAGATAATCTCTTTCAACTCTGGCCCAAAAAGGGTTTTACCCTTGAAAGGGATATTAAGCAATTTTGTCTTGGAAGATACATCCGCTGACCAAGACTTTAGCCAGAGCGCTCTGCGCGCCACAATTGCAAACCCTGAATTTTTCGCCGCTAATCTTGCTAACTGCAAAGCGGCATCTAAAATAAAGGAATTAGCTAACTTAAGTGCGTGAATTCTGTCCATAACCTCCTCATACGGAGTCTCTCTACTGAGCGACTTTTCTAGTTCCTCGAACCAGAACCACGCTGCTGTAGTGACAGGAATAATGCACGAAATAGGTTGCAGGAGGTAACCTTGCTGTACAAAAATCTTTTTAAGCAAACCCTCCAATTTTTTATCCATAGGATCTTTGAAAGCGCAATTATCCTCGATAGGAATAGTAGTGCGCTTGGCTAGTGTAGAAACTGCCCCCTCGACCTTAGGGACTGTCTGCCATAAGTCCTTTCTAGGGTCAACCATAGGAAATAATTTCTTAAATATGATGGTCTATGATTAAGGCGGTCAGGATCCGCTGAAACATGTAAGACTGAAACCGGACCTCACATCAGCTCCTATGGTTTTAAGTGTGTGTCTCTGAAGTTTTTTGCAACAATTGTTTGCGAAAGAAAATTGCTACAATAAATTCACAGTGTTTTGGAAGTATTGGATGGATCCGCCTCTTCTTTTCTACTTCATGTAACTTGCAAACAGGAAGGAGTTTGCTCTCAGGATCACATCCCAAATTGGAAGGCAGCATCAGGTGCAGTTGTGACCAGGCGAGCTGTGAAATTTCGGACGCAACAGGAACCGTGACTGTGGAGGTTGCAAGCGGACACTCTACACCAGGTAAGACCTCTTCCTTCTGCTTTGAAAGTAGTCAGATCCGGGAGGACAGACCAAGTGAGGCTGCCGCATGAAGAGCGGGGTGAGTGAGAGTGTATTGAACCGCATTTAGCAACCTGTACCTGTAGTTCATAAAGCTTGCTATATAAAAAGGGGAATAACACACTGCACCTTATGTACTTGTGGCTAAGGGACTAAAGACATTGCACAGGGCAAACCTGGTTTTGCCATTTTTTCAGAAAGCTTAATAGTGTGTATAGTTCAAAGGTCCAAATGTGACCGTTTGTAACATTAGACTTCCTCTAAATTTAATTTCAGTTCATCTGGGTCCATACGGAGAGGAATTAATACCGTTAAAAAAAATAAAAAAATAAAAGCAGGTTCCAATTTATTATGTTCAGTACAATTACTGTTATTTATTTTATTGCCTTTCCTGAACAAATTTAGCTGTATGTGGAATTAACATATTTATGTATTCTGTTATTATGCCATAATAATGGTGATTATGTTGTCATTATTCCTGCAAAATGTTTTCTTAATGATGTACTTTCTCACAACCTCAATAAAAAATGAAAAACTTTAAAAAAAAATAAAAAAATTCAGTGAATCATATACATTCAAAGGTACGCTATTTTGTGTAGATAGTAGTAGCCAGACAGCTGTCTTACCTCTTTAGTTGAGCAACTTTACGGGTTGGCGTGACTTAAAATCTCTGCCACACAAGTAATCTCACTGTCGGCGATGCTGGCATCTCTTTATAATGCTGTCACAGTCTGTTATTTTCAAACTTGTACAAGTTCCCCAAGAACGTGTCCGTTTCACTCTGTTTGCTGTTTCTTATAGGTCATTTTTACCTCTGCTCTTTAGTACACTTAGTATGCAGGGTGATGACTTTCTGCTTTGGATAACAGTGATACTTCCAAAGTGTAACAGCTCTGTTTTCTTTTCTCACAGAGCTAGTCAGTTGTTACTCTGATTCACACAGCCCCCTAAGTGCTTTCCAGAACTATTAACATACGGCTATATTTAGAGTTTTGTCGGTAAAGACCCGCGTAGCTAACGCAGCTTTTTTTCCCAACGCACCCTTAAGACAACGCTGGTATATAGAGTTGTCTGAAGGGCTGCGTTAGGCTCCAAAAAGGGTGTGTTGAGCCGAATGTACCGCCACTTCAACCCTGAATACCAGCGTTGCTTATGGTAGCGGTAAACTGGCAAAACGTGCTTGTGCACGATTCCCCCATAGGAAACAATGGGGCAGTTTGGGATGGAAAAAAAACCTAACATGAGCAAAAAAGCAGCGTTAAGCTCCCAACGCAGCCCCATTGTTTCCTATGGGGAAACACTTTCTAAGTCTGCAACTAACACCCTAACATGAACCCCGAGTCTAAACACCCCTAACCTTACACTTATTAACCCCTAATCTGCCGACCCCGCTATCGCTGACACCTGCATTATACTATTAACCCCTAATCTGACGCTCCGGACAACGCCGCAACCTACATTATACCTATGTACCCCTAATCTGCTGCCCCTAACATCGCCGACCCATATATTATATTTATTAACCCCTAATCTGCCCCCCCCCAATGTCGCCGCTACCTTAACTACACTTATTAACCCCTAATCTGCCGACTGGGCCTCGCCGTTACTCTAATAAATGTATTAACCCCTAAAGCTAACCCTAACCCTAACACCCCCCTAAATATAATTTTAATCTAACGAAATAAATTAAATCTTATTAACTAAAGTATTCCTATTTAAAACTAAATACTTACCTGTAAAATAAACCCTAATATAGCTACAATATAACGAATAATTATATTCTAGCTATTTTAGGATTTATATTTATTTTACAGGCAACTTTGTATTTATTTTAACTAGGTACAAAAGCTATTAAATAGTTATTAACTATTTAATAGCTACCTAGTTAAAATAATTACAAAATTACCTGTAAAATAAATCCTAACCTAAGTTACAATTAAACCATAACACTACACTATCAATAAATTAATTAAATAAATTACCTACAATTACATACAGTTAAATAAACTAAACTAAATTACAAAAAAAACAAAACACTAAATTACAAAAAATAAAAAACGATTACAAGAATATTAGGCTAATTACACCTACTCTAAGCCCCCTAATAAAATAAAAAAGCCCCCCAAAATAATAAAGGTCCCTACCATATTCTAAATTAAAAAGTAACCAGCTCTTTTACCAGCCCTTAAAAGGGCTTTTTGTGGGGCATGCCCCTAAGTAATCAGCTCTTTTGCCTGTAAAAAAAATACAACCCCCCCAACATTAAAACCCACCACCCACATACCCCTACTCTAACCCAACCCCCCCCTTAAATAAACCTAACAGTACCCCCCTGAAGATCTCCCTACCTTGAGTCCTGTTCACCCAGCCGGGCACCGATGGACCAAAAGAGGACATCCAGAGCAGCAGAAGTCTTCATCCTATCCGGGCAGAAGAGGACATCTGGACCGGCAGACATCTTCATCCAAGCGGCATCTTCTATCTTCATCCATCCGGAGCGGAGATATCTTCTTCCAGCCGACGAGGATCCATCCTCTTCAACCGACGCCTACTCGCCGAATGAAGGTTCCTTTAAATGACATCATCCAAGATGGCGTCCCTCGAATTCCGATTGGCTGATAGGATTCTATAAGCCAATCGGAATTAAGGTAGGAAAAATCTGATTGTCTGATTCAATCAGCCAATCAGATTCAAGTTCAATCCGATCAGCCAATAGAATGCGAGCTCAATCTTATTGGCTGATTGGATCAGCCAATCAGATTTTTCCTACCTTAATTCCGATTGGCTGATAGAATCCTATTAGCCAATCGGAATTCGAGGGACGCCATCTTGGATCACATAACTTAAAGGAACCTTCATTTGGCGAGTAGGCGTCGGTTGAAGAGAATGGATCCGCTTCGGCTGGAAGAAGATGGCTCCACTCCGCTCCAGATGGATGAAGATAGAAGATGTCACTTTGATGAAGATGTCTGCCGGTCCGGATGTCCTCTTCTGCCCGGATAGGATGAAGACTTCTGCCGCTCCGGATGTCCTCTTTTGGTCCATCGGTGCCCGGCTGGGTGAACACGACTCAAGGTAGGGAAATTTTCAGGGGGGTAGTGTTAGGTTTATTTAAGGGGGGTTTGGGTTAGAGTAGGGGTATGTGGGTGGTGGGTTTTAATGTTGGGGGGGTTGTATTTTTTTTTACAGGCAAAAGAGCTGATTACTTAGGGGCATGCCCCACAAAAAGCCCTTTTAAGGGCTGGTAAAAGAGCTGGTTACTTCTTAATTTAGAATAGGGTAGGGACCTTTATTGTTTTGGGGGGCTTTTTTTATTTTATTAGGGGGCTTAGAGTAGGTGTAATTAGCCTAATATTCTTGTAATCTTTTTTTATTTTTTGTAATTTAGTGTTTTGTTTTTTTTGTTATTTAGTTTAGTTTATTTAATTGTATGTAATTGTAGGTAATTTATTTAATTAATTTATTGATAGTGTAGTGTTATGGTTTAATTGTAACTTAGGTTAGGAATTATTTTACAGGTAATTTTGTAATTATTATAACTAGGTAGCTATTAAATAGTTAATAACTATTTAATAGCTATTGTACCTAGTTAAAATAAAAGTTGCCTGTAAAATAAATATAAATCCTAAAAGAGCTACAATACAATTATTCGTTATATTGTAGCTATATTAGGGTTTATTTTAAAGGTAAGTATTTCGTTTTAAATAGGAATACTTTAGTTAATAAGATTTAATTTATTTCATTAGATTAAAATTATATTTAATTTAGGGGGCTGTTAGGGTTAGGGTTAGACTTAGCTTTAGGGGTTAATACATTTATTAGAGTAGCGGCGAGGTCCGGTCGGCAGATTAGGGGTTAATACTTGAAGTTAGGTGGCGGCGATGTTAGGGAGGGCAGATTAGGGGTTAATACTATTTACTATAGTGTTTGCGAGGCTGGAGTGCAGCGGTTTAGGGGTTAATACATTTATTATAGAGGCGGCGAGGTCCGGTCGCAGATTAGGGGTTAATAAGTGTAGTTAGGTAGCGGCGACGTTGGGGGGGCAGATTAGGGGTTAATAAATATTTGGAAATATTATGTAAGTGCCAGCGATGTTAGGGGCAGCAGATTAGGGGTTCATAGGGATAATGTAGGTGGCGGCGGTGTACGGTCGGCAGATTAGGGGTTAAAAATATTTATTATAGTGGCGGCGATGTTGGGGGGCCTCGGTTTAGGGGTACATAGGTAATTTATGGGTGTTAGTGTACTTTAGAGCATTGTAGTTAAGAGCTTTATAAACCGGCGTTAGCCAATAAAGCTCTTAACTACTGACTTTTTTTTGCGGCTGGAGTCTTGTCGGTAGAGGCTCTACTGCTCACTTCAGCCAAGACTCCAAATACCAGCGTTAGGCAGATTCCATTGAAAAGATAGGATACGTAATTGGCGTAAGGGGATCTGCGGTATGGAAAAGTCGCGGCTTGAAAGTGAGCGTTAGACCCTTTCCTGTCTGACTCTAAATACCAGCGGGCGGCCAAAAGCAGCGTTAGGACCCCTTAACGCTGCTTTTGACGGCTAACGCAGAACTCTAAATCTAGGCGATACTAAGGCCGAGATAAAATATCGCACCTACGTTAACTTGCATGCATATTACAAGATGAAACTAAACGCGAACACATGAGAGCAAACTCATTTTGTGCTCCTCTGGTTAATGCAACTGAAGGCCTTGCTTTAAAGGTTAGGGGAAAAAAACAATAAACACTACACAAATACATTAAAATTAACAGTTATACCCACATATACACTATCTAATGCAAATTATTCACATAAATATTTAAAAAAGATAAAAGGTATATTGTATATGACAATTTATTTAAATGGAAATGGCTATAATGTATATATACATACATATATAGGTGTATGTATGTATACAACATATGTATATATGTGTTTACATGTGTATTTATGCATTTATATATATGTATATATTTATATTTATATATATATACATACACATATATAAACACATAAATACTTATGTATACACATATATTCATATTTATATATACTTTGGAGCCCTTTCCCCTCAAATACCTGTAAAAAAGTAAAATCAATGTTAATATTTAATAAATAATTTACTGTGTATTTATATTCCAATGTTCGTCACATAGGGGAAAATGTTCTATGTATTTATATATATATATATATATATATATATATATATATATATATATATACAGAGAGAAGTGCACTCACAGGAACGAACAACTGTCTCAATAACATTGTTAGCCTGTTCTATGGCGATTTACCACCTGGGTGCAGCTTTTTAGCCCAGTAATGCCTTTCACAGAGTAGAACTTTCCTGTAGTATATCAGTCTGATCCCGCCTATTACGGTCAGTCCAGCGCCGAAATACCAGGCAATTCCTCTCTGAACAAGGAACACAGCAACCCCAGACGATCGTTTCGGCCTTCATTGGGCCTCGTCAGTAAGGTGTAGCTATATTCCTCTAAGCACACTGAGCGAGGAGTCCACGTCTGGTTGCCCCTTTTTCCCATAGGGAGACTAAATACATACAGAGAGAAGTGCACTCACAGGAACGAACAACTGGCTCAATAACATTGTTAGCCTGTTCTATGGCGATTTACCACCTGGGTGCAGCTCTGTGTGTAAATATATATATATATATATCTATATACTAGTCCTAAAGCCCATTCACATGAGACATTTTTTGCAGTACAGCGGTCCCACCCCTTGCTCTCTCTCTCCCCCCTCTCTTTTGTGCTCTCTCCCCCTCTCTTTTGTGCTCTCTCCCCCTCTCTTTTGCTCTCTCTCTCCCCCTCTCTTTTAGTCTCTCTCTCCCCCTCTCTTTTGCGCTCTCTCCCCCTCTCTTTTGCGCTCTCTCTCGCTCCACCGCTCTTTTGCTCTCTCTCTCCCCCCTCTCTTTTACTCCCTCTCCCCTCTCTCTTTTGCTTTTCTCTCCCCCCTCTATTTTGCTATCTCTCCCCCTCTCTTTTGCGCTCTCTCTCCCCCTCTCTTTTACGCTCTCTCTCCCCCCTCTCTTTTGTGCTCTATCTCTCCCCCTCTCTTTTGCACTCTCTCTCCCCCTCTCTTTTGCGCTCTCTCCCCCTCTCTCTCCCCCTCTCTTTTGCACTCTCTCCCCCTCTTTTGCTCGCTCTCTCTACCCCTCTCTTTTGCGCTCTCTCTCTCTCCCCCTCTCTTTTGCACTCTCTCTCTCCCCCTCTCTTTTGCGCTCTCTCTCCCCCTCTTTTGCGCTCTCTCTCTCCCCTCTCTTTTTCACTCTCTCTCTCTCCCCTTTCTTTTGCGCTCTCTCTCCCTCATTCTCTTTTGCGCTCTCTCTCTTTCCCCCTCTCTTTTGCTCTGTCTTTCTCTCCTTTTTTTTGCTCTTTCTCTCCATCCCTCTCTTTTGCTCTTTCTCTCCATCCCTCTCTTTTGCTCTCTCTCTCCCCCCTCTCTTTTGCTCTCTCTCTCCCCCTCTCTCCCCCCTCTCTTTTGCTCTGTCTCTCTCCCCTCTCTTTTGCTCTCTCTCCCCCCCTCTTCTGCACTTTCCCCTCTCTTCTGCTCTTCTCCCTCTCTTTATCTCTTTCCTATCTCTTTTTGTCTCTCCCCCTCTCTTTCTATTTCTCTCCCCTCTCTGTGGCGCTGACCGCGCCCGGCCACACCCCCCGTCATGCCCGACCACTCACCCGACCATGCGCTGTCCCGTTCATGCTCCCATCTCTCACCCCCTCTCTTTTGCGCTCTCTCCCCCTCTTTTGCGTGCTCTTTCTCCCCCTCTCTTTTGTGCTCTCTCTCTCCCTCTCTATTGTGCTCTCTCTCTCCCCCCTTTCTTTTGTGCTCTCTCTCCCCCTTTCTCTTTTGCACTCTCTCTCTCTCCCCCCCTCTTTTTTGCTCTGTCTTTCTCTCCTTTTTTTTGCTCTTTCTCTCCATCCCTCTCTTTGGCTCTTTCTCTCCATCTCTCTCTTTTGCTCTCTCTCTCCCCCCTCTCTTTTGCTCTCTCTCTCCCCCCTCTCTTTTGCTCTGTCTCTCTTCCCTCTCTTTTGCTCTCTCTCCCCCCTCTTCTGCACTTTCCCCTCTCTTTTTGTCTCTCCCCCTCTCTTTCTATTTCTCTCCCCTATCTGTCGCACTGACCGTGCCTGGAAACACCCCCCACCATGCCCAACCACTCACCTGACCATGCCCGGTCCTGTCCATGCTCCTACCCGGCCACGCCCATGCCCCGCCCGGCCATGCCCCCACTCCCGTACGGCCACGCCCACTTTCACAGCAAACAGCATGGATTGTCAGGTAAGGCCAGGTGTGTTTGTCCTTGTGCTGTCCCTACTGCGCATGACAGCTTTGGACAAAAACACTTGGCCTTTTATATAACAGGATATATATATATATATATATATATATATATATATATATATATATATATACAGTAAAATAAAACTATATCAGCACCACCTATATCCAATTAAAGGAGTACTTCTATATGCAGTCTGTGTGATACAAGATTTGCAGGCCACACAGTGTATGGGGGCAGTAGAAAATGCTTATGACAATTAAGAGGAAAAAGACTTCCCCTATCCAGCAATGAAGTATATCACCAAATAGTAAACATAATGAACAGCATATGGCACAACTGCCAAGGGCAAATTAGGCTAAAGATACGTCAGTCAGCAAATACTTTGAATTATGCTAATATGCATAGTTTATTACCGGTATACAAATATACCTTTAGACCTATAGTGAGTTCACTAAACCTAATAAATTAAATAAATATGTATAAAGCAACAACAGTACAGAGTGATGATGAATGCTCTAGATATGCATGCATAGGATATTAGTATGCCAAGTTAATGTCATATGGCTGAAGCCAAAGTCCAGTAGTCTAATTCTAATTGTGCAATACCATCTGGTTAGGTTAGGTGCAACATATTGCAAATAGTCCCATATAGGTCCAATGTACTTTTAGGTGGGAGATTAGTGCCATAGAGGGATATGTTGCACAATGTTAGGTGCTCAGTTGAGGCAGTTAAGGCAGTCACCATTATCATTTGGCCTACCTTATCAGGAAACCATTTATAATGATGCAGCAACATACATCGTACCTTAGCGTTCCCAGCTGGCACTGGATATACGGAATCTTGCGATGATTTCACCCAATCCTCTCTCAGGGTGGATATTGGCCTTTCTGTATAGAGTTGAATCTATTAAAAAAAAAATGCTTACCTCCTGCTGACCAAGACAACTTCATAGGACCCCCTAATCTCTACCACCTTTAGGGTTTGTATCCAAAATATTGTTCAAGAGGAGCAGCAGCTGACTACACCTCAGAACATAGAGTAAAAGTTTGCGACGCGCATTTCACCCTCATGTAATGTTCCCAGGGCTTCTTCTTTGCAAACATTTACAAGCGCCTTCCTATTTTGTTTGATTTTATATACATTATAACCCTTTGCAGTCAAACACCTTGTCATATACAATATACCTTTTAACCCTTATATGAATGTAACTGTATTTTTTTTTCCCAAAAATAATTTTTATTGAAGATATATCAATGTAAAGTGATAACAGTATAACAATAAACATTAAGTTCAAATGTCATCCAACGGTCCAGTCCATCTTAGATGAGTAATAAAGTTAGATTACGTATCACTTTGGAGTAACAAAGCAAAGATATGTGTAAAATGTATATTAACTCGAGTGATCTTCATACTTAACATCTGAGACATTCTCTGATAAATAACAAATTTGGTTATAATACAACATGGATCAAATCACTGCACTAATTCAAAATAAGTTGCAGAACTTTTGAGGGAACATAAGTATGATGATGGATACAAGAGTCAGTTCGTAAATCATAAGAAATATTATGCAAACCTCTGTCAGCGAAATTGAATTGTAGTAGATTATCCAGGCGGGGTAGGGGAATTAGGGGGGGGGGGGAGGATACATCTGAACGTGGAGAAGGAGAGGGAGTTAGCAGGGATCAGAATAGGGGAAGTGGGGGTCAACTAGTATATATGTTATAGGGAGATAAGAGTAACTGAAATAGATACATTTTGTTTATCTATGGTGTTCCTGATGGTGGAACCATGGGTCCCATATAGCCCAGTATAAGTCTTCTCTTTCCATTTTTGAATAGATACTTTTTTCCATTTCAGCAAAATATTTGACCTTGCAAACTACCTCTGCTATATCTGGGGGTGATGCTTGTTTCCATGCTCTTGCTATGGTGAGTTTCATAGCAGCGAATAGGAAGATGGCTAGTTTCGATCTAATAGGGGGTGTGGATTTTGGGAATATGTGGAGGAGAGCTATCTCTAATGTAGCTGTATTTTTATGTTGTGCTCAGTGCAACTTTTTTAACGCACTACGCAAGGGTTTTATTTGCGCAAACCCAACGAGCATAAAATGCAATTGCACTCTCTCGATCGCTTCTACTTTCAACTTGTATGCTGTTTCCGATGCACACAAAAAGCCAATATTGCTCGTGTGCAACAGTTACCGCCTCACTTGTAATTTAGCACTTAATTTTCAGACTTAAATTACAGGAATGTAGTTGCAAAATAAATAATAAATGCATTCTGCAAAGCTGTTTTTAGTATACATAATTAAATATTTTATTTAAAACCGTTCACTGTCCCTTTCAGGATATTTACTCTAAGCTAGCAATAGTCCTCGCTGGATTTTGACAGAATACATTATAGTATTGTCAGTTTTTCTATTAACTGAAGGGAAGTCATATATCACAAACACATTTCTTTATAATCAGATGTTGATGAGGTTGTCTAGGAGATATACATGTGTCTTTTATCTCTACCAAAAGTTGTAAAATGTTTGTTCTGAAATAATTGTGCTTTGTTGTAAAATAAATTTTACTATTGTGCTTTTTACATTTTTTAATTAAAAATATATTTTAAAAAACAAATAAAGAGTAATGGTTAGTCATAACATGTATATGTGTGTGCATAAGTGTGGGTGAATGTGTGAATATGTGCGAGTGTGCATATGTGTGCGTGTGTGTATGTGTGTTAATATATGTGTGTGTATATGTGTATGTATATGTGTGTGTGCGTGTGGGCGCATATCTGTGTGTGTATGTGTGTGTGCATTTGTGTGTGTGTGCATATGTGTGTGTGTGCATATGTGTGCGTGTGAGTGTGTGTGTACATGTGCATATGTGTGCGTGTGAGTGTGTGTGTGTATATGTGTGTGTGTGCATATGTGTGCGTGTGAGTGTGTGTGTGCATATGTGTGTGTGTGCATATGTGTGCGTGTGAGTGTGTGTGCATATGTGTGTGTGCATATGTGTGAGTTTGTGTGTGCATATGTGCGTGTGTGTGCATATGTGTGTGTGTGCATATTTGTGCGTGTGAGTGTGTGTGCATATGTGCGTTTGTGTGCATGTGTGCATGTGCATAAGAAAGCTACACAGTTACTTGAAAACTTTTGTTGTATGTTCTATGTTAGCCAGAAAAACAAATTCCTGATATACCATTATCTTTATTACCAAAGTATTAATCTTGTTACATCCTCATTAAATTGCGTTATGACTATCCAATGGGTAATTACTGATTGCCAGTTATAATTACAAAGCTTTCTATACACTTCTTTAAAGCTGGGTAAAAAAAGATGACTTTTTTATGTTTAGCCAAAAGAACTCACAGAGCACTTTTTATTCAAATTCAAGAGAAAATGACAAAATGCCTTATGTACTTAGCCCTGTTGGTCTAGCTGGGGGTAAAGAGACACAAATATAATAACCAAGTTAAAATGACTAAAACCAAGTCTCAGCTCATACACTTGGTAGAGTCCAGACAAGGCTTTTTTCTACAGTATTATACTTGTGGGTACAATTTGTCACTTGCTTTTTTTCTGGATCAGGAACAGATGTTTACTAGGCAGTACTATTGCTACTTAACAGCAATACTATTACCCCTGCAGGGTGTCTGGTTAAGATCACTAAGCTCCTAACAACATTCTTGGTATTTTGAGCACTCAAGTCAATTTATCTTAAACAAGCATTAGAGAGCAATTTTACCATTAGTTTGAAAAATCAGCAGTTAAAATTATTTAACTGTAGACAATTAATCAATACGATCAGATAGTGACTTCTTCTGAAAATAATCTTGATGTGCTTCTTGTCATAAGTCCCAGAGACATAATATGAAGGATTGTGATTGAGCCACAGTCCATAGATGTGTTACGCAATCTAATTTTAGACTTGAGTAAGATATTGTCTAGATATTAATTATTAAAGGTCATTGTACTCATTAATGTTATATTAGAAACATGAAAGTATACCAACAATAAATAAATATTACTGCAACTGTTTGCATGCAAATAATAGTTTTTGTTCTTTGCATGTTCATTTAAGTAAATTGGAATTAAAGTAACATAATAATATAATAAATACAATTATAAATAGATAAACTGATCTGTCTCATTTATTGTTTAACCAATTCACTTCTGCCTTATATATTTAAACCCTATTAAACCCTTAAAGACCGGAATTTCAAAGAAAAACTTGTCCAAAATACAAGAGGATGTTTAGCATTTTTGCTATCACTCCATTTGCTTTTTATTCTTATTATTTTATTTTATAAATAAACAAACAATAAAGTATAGACATTCATATCAAAATACATTTTTTTAGATAATAATATCTGAATGTCAACTTTATCATATTCATAGTTATTAATCTAAAGATGTGCCATACCCCACTCACCATTATAAACTCAAAAAAGTAATAGTTCAAAAATATAACCAGGGAAAACTCCCAAATGATACTGATCCCTGCTTTCATTAATATATAAGGATAATAAAAATGTATTTAGTTAACTCTTCCCAAAATTCTTTTACTTTATTGAAGAAGACATCTTTCCCATTTCTAAAATAATGATATTCCTTATTCAAGAAGGTGTCCTTCAACTTTACTAGCCATTCTTCATATGCAGGTTTTTTACACAAACTTAAGCTTTAACCACTATTAAACATAAATTGTAACAGACAAGATACATATTTATCATTATTTCTATCCTTTCTGTTCAATAAAGCAGCAAAAACATATTTGCCTGATGTTCCTTTGTATGCTTATCTATATCAAAAATATTCATCCAAAATACTTTGAGTTTTAGAGCATTGCCAGAGGATATGTTCCAGATATCCTCTTTCTCCACCGTCTCTCCAGCATAGATCTAACGATTGAAGGTAAATCTTCTGGATTCTAACAGGTGTTAAGTTCCATCTAGTTAAAATTTTAAGTTTTGTTCCAAACATCTAGTTGATACTGAGGATTTTGCTGTTTGTTTAAAAAAAGTATTCCATGTAATTGTATCCAACACCTGGCCCAGTCCAAAATGCCAACTTTAAACATAATTTGACAAAACGTCTATGAAGTTAAGTAGGATATCATAAGATCTAGATAATATATGTTTTTTTTTATTATAATGGAAAATACAATACATATGCTGCAAATTTTTGTTTATGGTCTCACCAAATTATCCTTAACCAAATTATTATTATTATTTTTGGTATGTCTAAAATTATATATTTGTAAATATCTAAACCAATCTTTATTACCTTCCAGATCTTTATCTTTCAATGTTTCTTTTGGGAGAAATGTACCTTTGTCTAATAATTCATTAATATAGATTCTATTAAAAATTGTATTTCCTCTAATTTAACCATTCATTATCTCATTATTTTCTTTTAGTGATAGTAGGGTATGGAATAGTTCAATTCTGTTTTTTCTTGACCAATTGGTATCAACTTTGAAGAGTCTCTTTTATTATATCATATTTTTTAATCTTATTAGATCCATCTTAAGGTCTCAATGAACACTGTTTACTAATATCCTTAATTTTTTAAAAGTTCTCTTTCTAATTGAACCCATCTTTTACTCTCAAAAGTGCAAATAATTGACCCTCTGTAATATAGTAGCTTTTCTTTATTTAAAAATATTAGGTAAATTCAAACCTTCTTTAGTCCTTCTTTTAAATATTACGGGGATGGATTTCCCCCCTGACATATTAAAAATTGTATTTCCTCTAATTTAATCATTCATTATCTCATTATTTTCTTTTAGTGATAGTAGGGTATGGAATAGTTCAATTCTGTTTTTTCTTGACCAATTGGTATCAACTTCGAAGAGTCTCTTTTATTATATCATATTTTTTAATCTTATTAGATCCATCTTAAGGTCTCAATGAACACTGTTTACTAATATCCTTAATTTTTTAAAAGTTTTCTTTCTAATTGAACCCATCTTTTACTCTCAAAAGTGCAAATAATTGACCCTCTGTAATATAGTAGCTTTTCTTTATTTAAAAATATTAGGTAAATTCAAATCTTCTTTAGTTCTTCTTTTAAATATTACGGGGATGGATTTCCCCCCTGACATAGTGCCAGATTACGAATAGAGCAATATCGTTTGCAAGCGAGCGATATCGGGTTTTCACGTTAGTTTGTGTGCAAGTTAAATTTGCCCTTACAAGTTGAAAGTAAATGTGAGAGTGTGAGAGTGTGAGCACAATCACAATTTATATTAGAATGATTACCGCAACCTCAAAACTCTGGTTAAGTGTTTCCTGAAACAAAAAAGTGTCATAAAACACATCAAAAACACATTAAAAAGTACACTTACAGGCATAATAACACCATTTAGTAAAAGTTATAAAAAATATATATATTACAATAAAGTTATAAGGGCTCAAAAATATGAGATCTCAGTTGTTAGGGGGAAAAAAAGGTCTGCAAAGGGTTTTAACATAGAGATACATACATACACACACATCTAAATATGTACATGTATTTTTAAATGTTAGTCTGCTCAGGCTCATCTTTAGTATTAGTTTCTAGGTTCCTATATTTAGCCCCTTATAAAATACAATGTAATGAGAGAGAGTCACATTTAGCCATAAATAAAATTGGATAATATATGTATAATATATATATATATATATATATATATATAAATGTTTGGATAATATATATAGCCTAATTAGATGTAGGATATATGGTTTATTAGCTGTTAGGTTTAAACATCTTGCTCGCGATCTGCCTAGTTACCATTGAGTAAAATCGTATTTATATATTGTTTTTATAGGAATTGTATTGTTGCTGCATGTTGCTAGGCAATGGACGGAGCCCGATAGTGATGCATGCACCGCGCCAGGCAAACAGCCGTTGTGTTTGAATTTACTTACGGGAGATAGAGGTGATAGGATCACTTAGGTGGTGAGTATACTATTCAAGTGCCATATATATTATTATTGTAGTTGTAATGGTCTGAGGACGTGGGTGAAACCCCCGAAATGTCACATTGGATATTAAAGAAATTTACTTTCAATAATACCGGAGAGTGTTGGCTATACCGAGCTTGACAAAGGCCCAGTATGGGATGAAATGCGTTGTTCCTGTTGTTGCACCATTTTGTCCCTCACAGGCATCCGTATTGAGAAGGATCTGTCTAAAAGCCGCTGCCAACATCGTATCACTATTGTGGAAACTGATTCAGCTGGCAGATACACAGACAGGGATACACCTTAAGAGGAAGATATCGCTTCTAAAGAGAACCTCTGGTGTAAGTAAAAGTGAAAACCTTCTGCTTGGTTCTTTTTCTTCGTTTGACTTGAATATATCTGTGTTCAAGCTCCTATCCTGATTTGATGTGAAACACTGTACCGCAAGTCATTTGGCCTTCGGTTTTGATTCCAGCTTCAAGGCGTTTCCTAGATACTGCCCTTTGTGTCTCACCATCGGTTCTTTTGGGGCATTTAGTCAATTTGTCATTGGTTTTATTTGTTTTTAATCTAATTTTATCTCCATTTTTAACCTGATTTATGTTGTTTGTTTATATATACGTCTGATCAGCGTATATTTTGTAATTTAAATCAATTGTGCTTTTTAATACATTTCACACTTGAGAGTTAGCTGTATCTTTTGACTTGCAACATATTGCGACCATTTGATTTACACTATTTGATTTACCTGTTTTAAGCTGTTAGCTCTGTGGGGAGAGTTTTCTACTACTTGTTAGTAGGGTTGCCACCTTTCTTTAAAGAAAATACCGGCCATGCTAATTAACATAAATTTGCATAAATAATTAAACAGCAGAACTCAAAAAATAAAGCTGATAGGACTGATTTTAAATGCTCATTTGTTTATAACTAGTACTCATCCCACTCAGAAGAAGTTCCACTTTGACAGGGGCTTTCTTTCAATATATATTCTTTATTTTCTACATTGACATGAACCTTAAAAATACCGGCCGTGTCGGTAAAATACCGGCTAGGTGGCAACCCTACTTGTTAGTAGTTTTCTCATTAGCATTGACATTTTTATTGGAGGTTTGGGATCCTCCTTTATCCCACTAGTTTATCAGGTTATACCAGCGCAGGGAAGAATACACACATTTTTTTTTTTTACCTATCAAGACAATATATATTTATACTGCATATTTTAGTAGACAACCCAAGGTATGGATCTAAGCCCATTATTTTTATATTTCATTCCACAGTTTTGCCGCATAATACGATCATATTAAAAAATGTGCTTTTTCCCAAACTTTGGGTTTCTCAGTAACATAGTAACATAGTAACATAGTAGATGAGGTTGAAAGAAGACCGAAGTCCATCAAGTTCAACAAATACAAATCTAAAACACTTACAAGATCCAGTAAAGATTAAATAATCCCACTAAAAGGTGACCCATTTAATACTAGCAATCATATATATGAATTTTGTTTATAGACAGAAATGTATCCAAACAATTTTTAAATGTATCTAGGGTATTGGCATTCACCACCTCCTTTGGTAATGAGTGCCACAATTTTATTGCTCTTACAGTGAAAAAACATTTCCGTTGCAAGAGATTAAATCTCCTTTCCTCCAACCTTAAATTGTGACCTCTTGTCACAATTTTTTTGTTGTGAATAAAAAGAGCTTCTGCCATCTCTGTATATGGGCCTTGAATATATTCATATAAAGTAATCATGTCACCTTTCAAGTGCCTCTTTCTAAAGAAAACAGACCCAGTTTGGCAAGCCTCTCCACATAGCTTAAATTCTCCAATCCCCTTATTAGCTTTGTCGCCCTTCTCTGGACTTTTTCTAGTTCTGAAATATAATTTTTTGCGATTGGTCCCCAGAACTGCACTCCATACTCAAGGTGAGGCCTTACCAGGGCTTTATATAGTCACAAAATGATGCTTTTCTCTCTTGAATCAATGCCTCTTTTAATACATGCTAGTATCTTATTAGCCTTTGAAGCCGCTGCCCTGCATTGTGCACCCATCTTTATCTTGTTATCTGTTACTACTCCCAAATCCCTTTCCTCCTCTGTTTGGCTAAGCCTTGTCCCATTTAAATAATATGTTGCCTGCTTATTTTTACTTCCAAAATGTAGAACCTTGCATTTTCCCGTATAAAATTTCATTTTCCATTTACCTGCCCATACTTCTAATTTTTGCAGGTCCCTTTGCAACGAAAGTTCATACTGCTCTGACCTAATGACCTTACTTAACTTAATATCATCTGCAAAAATAGAGATGTCACTATTTAATCCTTGCTCCAAGTTATTTATAGAAATATTAAAAAGAACAGGGCCCAGTACTGATCCCTAGAGGACTCCACTGATTACCTTTGTCCAATCTGAGTATGATCCATTTACTACTACTTGTTGCTCCCTATCTTTTATCCAGTTATTTATCCATGAGCTAACATTTTCAGCTATTCCCAGTCCCTTAATTTTGTGCATTAATCTCTCATGTGGCACTGTATCAAACGCCTTTGCAAAATCTAAGTATATCACATCAACTGATTTTATATATATTTGTATTTACTTATTCATAGAATCTAGTTAGATTAGTTTGACATGATCTATTTCTCATAAACCATGCTGATTAGAACTCATAATCTTGTTTATATGAATGTGCTCATCAATATAATCGTGTATAATCCCTTCAAATATCTACCCCACTATTGATGTCAGACTAACTGGTCTATAGCTTCCTGGATCATCCCTGCTTTCCTTTTTGAGGAGTGGCACCACATTAGCTTTACGCCAATCCTGGGGTACCATGCCTGAGGATAATGAGTTTTGAAAAATTTAGAGTAGAGGTTTGTCTATAACAGTGCTAAATTCCCTTAATACACTTGGGTGTATTCCATCTGGGCCTGGAGTTTTATTTACCTTAAAGCCCAATTTTTTTTTCTTTTGTGATTCAAATAGAGCATGACATTTTAAGCAATTTTCTAATTTACTCCTATTACCAAATTTTCTTCATTCTCTTGGTATCTTTATTTGAAATGCAAGAATGTAAGTTAAGATGCCGGCCCATTTTTGGTGAACAACCTGGGTTGTTCTTGCTGATTGGTGGATAAATTCATCCACCAATGAACAAGTGCTTTCCAGGGAGTTCTGAACCAAACGAATAGCTTAGATGCCTTCTTTTTCAAATAAAGATAACAAGAGAATGAAGAAAAATTGATAATAGGAGTAAATTAGAAAGTTGCTTAAAATTTCATGCTCTATGCTCTATACATAACCCAGTTAATGGTATGGGCTGGCATGTTCTATTTTGTTTCGAAGTATCATCCAATGGTTCCTCAGCCTTCTCCCTGTTACTGTTAATCATGCTACCCTCCACACATTTTAATGTACCTATATTGTCTTTCTTAGATTTTTTGCTATTTATGTACTTAAAGAACCTTTTAGGGTTAGACTTAGAATCCTCTGCAATTAATTTTTCATTTTCAATTTTGGCTAATTTGATTGCTTTTTTGCATGCTTTGTTTGTTTCTTATAAATATGGAATGTTGAGTCTGTACTATTTTCCTTGAATAATATAAATACCCTAACACAAATGGTTGTAAAAGCTTCTCTTGGATCTCTTTTGTTCAAAAATAGCAGACATGCATGGCTTTGCCATTGCTTTTTGGTAATAAGAAAAACGCTAATTGCAGCTGCGCACCAAACTTCTAAAATTTCTGGCAGTGAAAGGGTTAATCAGGTAGTTTGTCAGCCAGCACCAAGTTTTTATATATTTTTAACTAATTTTGTTTTTTATTTATTAAAAACAAAGATCTGTAGTGTATCGACCCCCCTCCCCACCTCCCCTATCCAAGCGATCATTTAGTAGGGCCCCCCTCTCCCCTTTCATAACATATATTTTCTGTAGTGTAGGGGATCCCTCCCTCCATTAAACCCTTTCCTGCAGTGTAGCAGTCCCATACGCTCCCTCCCCCTGCTCCTGTCCCCCTCCAGCGATGTGCCGCCCACCTGCCTCCCACCTGACCCTCCAACACCACCAATGGTCCTCCCCACCACAACCCGATCTAGAGAGGGACCCATAGTGTCTGTCCCTGTATTTGTGATCTTCTGCACTGCCCCACTCATGGGGCCTGCAGAAATAGTGAAATCTTGCTGCTGGCAACGAGATTGATGCAGAAAGAGCCCAGGACATCAGCACCATACAGGATCCGATGTACAGCACTGGCCATTATGGGGTTCAAGAGTTAAAAGGGCATAGAAGTAAACATTTTATGGTTCAGAAACTTTAAAAATACTTTCCAATTTACTTCCGATATTAAATATACCTCTTTCTTTTGGTTTTCTTTGTTGAAGCTTCTGTCAATGAGTACATTTTGCGGTAGGTTCCGGAGCATGCACATGTGTTGAATACTATAAGTATAATATTGTTAAAACATTGTTGCAAAAACTACTGCCATATAGTGCTCAAAGTTTGTATATGCCATTCAGTCTACTTCAAGGACCACTCAATGCAGTAGAATTACATAATTAACAAGTACATAATAAAAGACAATGAAATAGCGCTAACCCTGAATTTCAAATAAGCAGTAGATTTTTTTCTGACAAATTTATTTTTTTTTCTCACATTTTTCAGTCCCCTGTATCATGTGACAGACAATCATAGACTAATATATGTATACCTTGTGAGCGTGTGCACATGCTCAGTAGTAGTGGGAATGTAAAATGACTGTGAAAAATGTGATAATGGAAGTACATTGGAAAATGTTTCTAAATCATAAAACTTTATTTTGACTTGAGTGATCCTTTCAGTATGCTGGCATGCAAAGGAGCTAAGTTTCAAATAAGGATTCCAATAGAAAGAGGTACATTTGTGAAATTGGGAGTTGTTTTCAATGTACACTCTGAATCATGAAAGTTTAAATTTGACTTTTGTATTCTTTTAAGCAAATAGGCAAACCTGTTCATCAGAGAGCTCCCATTCCATACCAGCCAATGAACAGTTGAAGAAATTTTCAACACTCTACAATTTAAAATTGCTTTTAGTTTATTTTTTGTGGTGTATATAAATAAGTGTAATGCTCGTGGGATATTCCACTATAAGACCAAACTTGGCCACTAGTCTTCTTATCCCGGCGTCAAGCTGAAATGATAGGGAATATCCCATAGCAGAGAAAGTTCGCAAAATGAAGTAAGCGGTACTCACAGTAGACAAGGTAGTCTTTGGCGGCAACAGGTAGGGAATCCAGCGGTATGGCAGTTCAAGGATAAACCAATAGAATGGTCAGGCAGGCAGAGTTCGGTAACAGTATAGCAATCCAAAGATTCAAGGGTTAAGCAGGCAGAGTGGTCAGACAGGCAGAGTTCAGCAACGTTATGGCAATCCAGTTCTTTAGGGGTTAAGCAAGCAAAGTAGTCAGACAGGCAGAGTTCAATAATGTTATGGGAATCCAGTACTTTACGGGTTAAGCAAGCAAAGTAGTCAGACAGGCAGAGTTCAATAACGTTATTGCAGTCCAGTACTTTAGGGGTTAAGCAAGCAAAGTAGTCAGACAGGCAGAGTTCAATAACGTTATTGCAGTCCAGTACTTTAGGGGTTAAGCAAACAGAGTAGTCAGACAGGCAGTGTTCAATAACCTTACGGCAAGCCAGTACTTTAGATGTTAAGCGATCAGACAATCAGAGTTCAATAACGTTATGGCAATCCAGTACTTTAGGGGTTAAGCAAGAAGAGTAGTCAGACAGGCAGAGTTCAATAACGATAAATCAATCCAGCATATACAGATAATAGCACCCAGGAGCACACACAGTAACACCTATACTTGGGCAGTGATAGGCAGAAAGTTAACAACTTACATAGGAGCAGGATTCGCACCACAGGAGATCCTGACCGGCTTCAGATGGAAATAGGCATGCAGCGATGACATCACCACCGCACACGCACACAGGAGCCGACTCTTCCCTGACAACGGCCAGAGCAGCAAGCGCCGCGTCGGTGGCAAGAGCCAGGAGCGGCGTGACAATAAGAGGTAAAGCTAATTTTTAAGGCATGGTTTTAGATTTTGTATTTTATGACAAGAGTATTGTTCCCTGTGGGATTGGATTAGTTTATCCATACATACTTCACTATATTTGTCCTTTTCCTTCCTTGCATATCTTCCTGTGATCCTCTGCAATCAAGCACCTAAGGCAGATTTTCTGCCTATTTGGACTTTCCCTCAACATATCCTTGCTTATTTGCACTTTTGTTGTTTTGTATTAGATGTATTTATGTGAGTGCTAGCAGTTTATTGGTAATCACCTAATTTTGATGTTTTATTACCACCTACCTGGTATTTTCCTTGGTAAAAGGATCACAGCTGACCTCATTCAAATGTACCAATTTCGGGATTCATTGTAGTCAAAGTTCAAGCATACTGGCTCTATGAACGATCACTGTGTATATAGACAATGGCGAAATATATGCACTAAACAAACAAAATTGGCCAAGGCCCAATATTTCTGTGAAAATCTGAACAATAACATATCTAACCCTAGAAAGTTTTGGAAACTCATAAATAACTTCCACCAATCCACTCCCAACCCTCCACTATCAAAGTGGATAACCAAAACCTGCAACTCCCCTTAGAAGTAGCAAATTCCTTTAACAATTATTTTGTTGGATGCTCCACCACCCTGATTGACAAACTAATTAATGGCACGCATCCTGAAACTACAAATGTGGATCAGGCTCCACTAAAACAGCAAAGACCCAATATAGAGAAGTTCAATTTTACTGATGCTTACTGCTGATTTGTTTAATGTTTTGTTTTTGTGTTTTTTTGTTGGTATTTTGGTTTTCTTTGTGGGTTTCTTGATGTTTTGGTTGTCTTTGTATTTGTTTATTATTGTGTAGTTTGGTTAATTTGTTCTGGGATTTTTGTTGTGTAGTTAGCATAATCTGTTATGTAATTATTATTGTGTAGTTAGGTTAATTTGTTTTTTGAGTATGGTAGTGTACTTTTGGTTAATGGCTTAATTAATTTGTTGTGTTTTACTGTTGTGAGTTTTTTTTATTAATTTACTGTAGTGTTCTTATGTTGTGTTGGGGGTATGGCGCTTAAGGGGTTAATAGTGTAGTGTTTGTTTGGTTGTGTTTGGGGTATGGTGCTTAAGCAGTTAATAGTGTAATGTTGTTAGGTTTCTTTGGGGGTTATGGTGCTTAAGGCGTTAATAGTGTGGCGTTGTTAGGTTGCATTGGGGGTGTATAGTGCTTAATGGGTTAATAGTGTAGAGGGGTTAGTTTGTGTTGGAAGTATTGTGCATTATATGTATATACAATAATTTATATGTATTTTCTTGTATAATGCAGTAATATGTATTTTAAGTATTGTGGTTACTTTAATATGGTTTTATTTTACTTTTTGGAATTCTTTTTAGGTAAAAGAGGTATTTTTCAGGATATTGATGTTATATAAGACTTACGTTTTACATACCTGCATTTCTTTGCATCTAAAATGTTAAACATAATGCAGTTATGAAAAATTATAAAGTCACGGGTAATGTCTACTATAACATATTCATATCACAAAAAATAATAAAGTATTGCATTTTATAGCTGCTATAGCTTTATTAGGAAAGGACAGTTGATGGGCATTTCATGGAAGTAACCTATATTTTAATGGTTAAACATCACCGGGAGTGTGTTAGATTCAAAGCACTGCCCTCCATGTTAGATTTCCCAGTGTGTGAAATGTTACCCTGAGTTTACACAGGCATTATTTCAAGTGTTCCTACACAGAAACCTTTTTTTTCATTTCAGCTAACTCATAATCTATGTTGTGTGGGAACACTTCAAATACAGCCCCCCCTGTTGATATCGCAAATGAGTTATGATGTGGGCAGACTTTTGCTGAAGTTGCAATCCCTATTGTTTCCTATGGTAGAGAGCTTCATTACTTTCTATGGGCCAGATCATCAAGCATTGTCTAAATTCTAATAAATTATAATGCAGACTTCCCAGGGGCTGAACTTACTGAATTGTCTAAGACAAATGGCAGGACCTGGAAGTCCCAGAGATGTGAGAGCTGCCTCCCATAGAAAATAATGAAGCTGTCTGGTATACAACATTTTACATAGGAGAAAGAAGGTAACTGGAGAACACTTGGGGCTGATATAAAGGCTCAGTTTGCATGAATTACAAGTTAAGCTGAAATGTTTTCACTACAATTGAACTTGTGTTTGTTTATATTTTAGTATATATTACTTTTCTGTTAGATAAAATAATTGCATTGTGAATTTTGAGCAAACTTCACCTGCATACAGCTGGTCAAGCTACAAACATACCCTGGGAAACCCCCTGTTAAGCCCAGGGAACTGTCCTGTCCCTCCCACTTTCTGAAACTGTTAGTTTATTATGGAGCAAATAACAAGTGCAATGTAATTTGTAAAAGATACACAGAAATATACAAATTATAATCCTTATTTGTTAAAGAGACACAGAAGCTATCAAAACATAAACAGAATTTGCAAAATTACTGCTGGATCTAAATCTAAATGTATTAAAATATACCAGAGAAAGTGCAAAGCTTAAATGCAATAATACTGAAAGGACCCAATCTAAAATATAAAGTAATATAAAATACAATGCACAGAATGTAAGTATAAGTGTAACAAAACTCCCATATCATGCAATGCTATATGGTACTTGGCTTGTCTCTTCTTCAGATAGGCAAACCTGTTGATCAGAGAGCTCCCTTTCCATACCAGCCAATGAACAGTTGAAGAAATTTTCAACACTCTACAATTTAAAATTGCTTTTAGTTTATTTTTTGTGGTGTATATAAATAAGTGTAATGCTCGTGGGATATTCCACTATAAGACCAAACTTGGCCACTAGTCTTCTTATCCCGGCGTCAAGCTGAAATGATAGGGAATATCCCAGAGCAGAGAAAGTTCGCAAAATGAAGTAAGCAGTACTCACAGTAGACAAGGTAGTCTTTGGCGGCAACAGGTAGGGAATCCAGCGGTATGGCAGTTCAAGGATAAACCAATAGAATGGTCAGGCAGGCAGAGTTCGGTAACAGTATAGCAATCCAAAGATTCAAGGGTTAAGCAGGCAGAGTGGTCAGACAGGCAGAGTTCAGCAACGTTATGGCAATCCAGTTCTTTAGGGGTTAAGCAAGCAAAGTAGTCAGACAGGCAGAGTTCAATAATGTTATGGGAATCCAGTACTTTAGGGGTTAAGCAAGCAAAGTAGTCAGACAGGCAGAGTTCAATAACGTTATTGCAGTCCAGTACTTTAGGGGTTAAGCAAGCAAAGTAGTCAGACAGGCAGAGTTCAATAACGTTATTGCAGTCCAGTACTTTAGGGGTTAAGCAAACAGAGTAGTCAGACAGGCAGTGTTCAATAACCTTACGGCAAGCCAGTACTTTAGATGTTAAGCGATCAGACAATCAGAGTTCAATAACGTTATGGCAATCCAGTACTTTAGGGGTTAAGCAAGAAGAGTAGTCAGACAGGCAGAGTTCAATAACGATAAATCAATCAAGCATATACAGATAATAGCACCCAGGAGCACACACAGTAACACCTATACTTGGGCAGTGATAGGCAGAAAGTTAACAACTTACATAGGAGCAGGATTCGCACCACAGGAGATCCTGACCGGCTTCAGATGGAAATAGGCGTGCAGCGATGACATCACCACCGCACACGCACACAGGAGCCGACTCTTCCCTGACAACGGCCAGAGCAGCAAGCGCCGCGTCGGTGGCAAGAGCCAGGAGCGGCGTGACAATAAGAGGTAAAGCTAATTTTTAAGGCATGGTTTTAGATTTTGTATTTTATGACAAGAGTATTGTTCCCTGTGGGATTGGATTAGTTTATCCATACATACTTCACTATATTTGTCCTTTTCCTTCCTTGCATATCTTCCTGTGATCCTCTGCAATCAAGCACCTAAGGCAGATTTTCTGCCTATTTGGACTTTCCCTCAACATATCCTTGCTTATTTGCACTTTTGTTGTTTTGTATTAGATGTATTTATGTGAGTGCTAGCAGTTTATTGGTAATCACCTAATTTTGATGTTTTATTACCACCTACCTGGTATTTTCCTTGGTAAAAGGATCACAGCTGACCTCATTCAAATGTACCAATTTCGGGATTCATTGTAGTCAAAGTTCAAGCATACTGGCTCTATGAACGATCACTGTGTATATAGACAATGGCGAAATATATGCACTAAACAAACAAAATTGGCCAAGGCCCAATATTTCTGTGAAAATCTGAACAATAACATATCTAACCCTAGAAAGTTTTGGAAACTCATAAATAACTTCCACCAATCCACTCCCAACCCTCCACTATCAAAGTGGATAACCAAAACCTGCAACTCCCCTTAGAAGTAGCAAATTCCTTTAACAATTATTTTGTTGGATGCTCCACCACCCTGATTGACAAACTAATTAATGGCACGCATCCTGAAACTACAAATGTGGATCAGGCCCCACTAAAACAGCAAAGACCCAATATAGAGAAGTTCAATTTTACTGATGCTTACTGCTGATTTGTTTAATGTTTTGTTTTTGTGTTTTTTTTGTTGGTATTTTGGTTTTCTTTGTGGGTTTCTTGATGTTTTGGTTGTCTTTGTATTTGTTTATTATTGTGTAGTTTGGTTAATTTGTTCTGGGATTTTTGTTGTGTAGTTAGCATAATCTGTTATGTAATTATTATTTTGTAGTTAGGTTAATTTGTTTTTTGAGTATGGTAGTGTACTTTTGGTTAATGGCTTAATTAATTTGTTGTGTTTTACTGTTGTGAGTTTTTTTTATTAATTTACTGTAGTGTTCTTATGTTGTGTTGGGGGTATGGCGCTTAAGGGGTTAATAGTGTAGTGTTTGTTTGGTTGTGTTTGGGGTATGGTGCTTAAGCAGTTAATAGTGTAATGTTGTTAGGTTTCTTTGGGGGTTATGGTGCTTAAGGCGTTAATAGTGTGGCGTTGTTAGGTTGCATTGGGGGTGTATAGTGCTTAATGGGTTAATAGTGTAGAGGGGTTAGTTTGTGTTGGAAGTATTGTGCATTATATGTATATACAATAATTTATATGTATTTTCTTGTATAATGCAGTAATATGTATTTTAAGTATTGTGGTTACTTTAATATGGTTTTATTTTACTTTTTGGAATTCTTTTTAGGTAAAAGAGGTATTTTTCAGGATATTGATGTTATATAAGACTTACGTTTTACATACCTGCATTTCTTTGCATCTAAAATGTTAAACATAATGCAGTTATGAAAAATTATAAAGTCACGGCTAATGTCTACTATAACATATTCATATCACAAAAAATAATAAAGTATTGCATTTTATAGCTGCTATAGCTTTATTAGGAAAGGACAGTTGATGGGCATTTCATGGAAGTAACCTATATTTTAATGGTTAAACATCACCGGGAGTGTGTTAGATTCAAAGCACTGCCCTCCATGTTAGATTTCCCAGTGTGTGAAATGTTACCCTGAGTTTACACAGGCATTATTTCAAGTGTTCCTACACAGAAACCTTTTTTTTCATTTCAGCTAACTCATAATCTATGTTGTGTGGGAACACTTCAAATACAGCCCCCCCTGTTGATATCGCAAATGAGTTATGATGTGGGCAGACTTTTGCTGAAGTTGCAATCCCTATTGTTTCCTATGGTAGAGAGCTTCATTACTTTCTATGTGCCAGATCATCAAGCATTGTCTAAATTCTAATAAAATTATAATGCAGACTTCCCAGGGGCTGAACTTACTGAATTGTCTAAGACAAATGGCAGGACCTGGAAGTCCCAGAGATGTGAGAGCTGCCTCCCATAGAAAATAATGAAGCTGTCTGGTATACAACATTTTACATAGGAGAAAGAAGGTAACTGGAGAACACTTGGGGCTGATATAAAGGCTCAGTTTGCATGAATTACAAGTTAAGCTGAAATGTTTTCACTACAATTGAACTTGTGTTTGTTTATATTTTAGTATATATTACTTTTCTGTTAGATAAAATAATTGCATTGTGAATTTTGAGCAAACTTCACCTGCATACAGCTGGTCAAGCTACAAACATACCCTGGGAAACCCCCTGTTAAGCCCAGGGAACTGTCCTGTCCCTCCCACTTTCTGAAACTGTTAGTTTATTATGGAGCAAATAACAAGTGCAATGTAATTTGTAAAAGATACACAGAAATATACAAATTATAATCCTTATTTGTTAAAGAGACACAGAAGCTATCAAAACATAATCAGAATTTGCAAAATTACTGCTGGATCTAAATCTAAATGTATTAAAATATACCAGAGAAAGTGCAAAGCTTAAATGCAATAATACTGAAAGGACCCAATCTAAAATATAAAGTAATATAAAATACAATGCACAGAATGTAAGTATAAGTGTAACAAAACTCCCATATCATGCAATGCTATATGGTACTTGGCTTGTCTCTTCTTCAGATACAGAAATGAGAGTGATCTTGCATAACTGGAGAATTTCACTCTTTTTCTTTGAGAATTCAGTCCCTGTGAAGTCTGAACTACGTCTCTCCACGCTGAAGAATCTTTGATTATTAAGGTCTTAGCGATGTTCACTACATTTATATATTGATGATGATACTGCATTTTATTATGAAATGAAATGTAAGTTTTATTAAGTAAATACAATGTGAATATGTATTTTGGTCTATAACTTAGCAAAGGCTAGAAATGCAATTGAATAGAAGGGGACAGAAGCGCCACATGGCCCAATATTGTTGGAAGTATTTTGAGATCAAAAAGTGTAATGATTGCACTCACATGAGATAAGACACCCCTAATGGTGTAGATGGAGCAATCTGAGGTCAATGAATGTGTTGTAATATTTGATGGAGCACCTCCCTTGGTGCTACAGAGGCAAGCTGGGATCAATATGGTCACCCAGTAGACTTGATCACCGGCATTCAGGAACTCTCAGTAGTCCAATATCGGATTTAAGATGTAAATGGTAGATAAAAAACAGGCAGCAAGTGGTAAGTAGTAAAACTTACTTTATTTAAAAGATTAAAATTGTTAGCATTCTTTTTACTAAGCCTGATGAAACAGC
Source organism: Bombina bombina (assembly GCF_027579735.1). Taxonomy (NCBI): domain Eukaryota; kingdom Metazoa; phylum Chordata; class Amphibia; order Anura; family Bombinatoridae; genus Bombina; species Bombina bombina. The sequence goes on along the minus strand of NC_069504.1, from coordinate 226,492,145 downwards.
CACTGTTTGGCTGAGAAACGCGTTGCTAACAATTTTTGATCAACTTTTTGATCTCAAAATACCTCCAACACTATTGGGCCATGTGGCGCTTCTGTCCCCTTCTATTCACTGCAGATTACTGATCCTGGGTCGCGGCCTTGATCCTCTACAGACAGCTGCCTGATTGTGCCAATCTACTCACCTATACTCACCTATATTGATACCATCTATAAGTCTAACGGCCAGATTACGAGTTTTGCGGTAAGAGGGGTGTGGTGCTAACTTGCACGTTATTGTCACCGCTCACTTTCCTACAGCGCTGGTATTACAGGTTTTCCTAAACCCGGCGTTATTAGGCAAGAAGTGAGCGTAGAGCAAAATTGTGCTCCATACCGCACTCCAATACCAGCGCTGCTTAAGTCAGCGGTGAGCTGGTTGTACGTGCTCGTGCAGGATTTCCCCATAGACATCAATGGGGAGAGCCGGCTGAAAAAAAGCCTAACACCTGCAATAAAGCAACGTAAAGCTCCGTAACGCAGCTTCATTGATTCCTATGGGGAAACAAAATTTTTGTTTACACCTAACACCCTAACATGAACACCGAGTCTAAACACCCCTAATCTTACACTTATTAACCCCTAATCTGCCGCCCCCGACATTGCCAACATTTACAATATACTTAATAACCCCTAATCTGCTTCTCCCAACATCGCCGACACCAACATTATATTTATTAACCCCTAATCTGCCGCTCCCGACATCGCCGCCACCTACATTATACTTATTAACCCCTAATCTGCTGTCCCCAACATCGCCAACACCTACATTATATTTATTAACCCCTAATCTCCCGCCCCCAATGTCGCCGCCACTATACTTTATTTATTAACCCTTAAACCTAAGTCTAACCCTAACACCCACTAACTTAAATATAATTAAAATAAATCTAAATAAAATCTACTATTAATAACTAAATATCTCCTATTTAAAACTAAATACTTACCTATAAAATAAACCCTAAGATAGCTACACTATAACTAATAGTTACATTGTATCTAGCTTAGGTTTTATTTTTATTTTACAGGTAAGTTTGTATTTATTTTAACTAGGTAGAATAGTTACTAAATAGTTATTAACTATTTAATAACTACCTAGTTAAAATAAATACAAAAGTACCTGTAAAATAAAACCTAACCTGTCTTCTACTTACACCTAACCTTACACTACAATTAAATCAATTACCTAAATTAAATACAATTAACTAAATTAAATACAATTACCTAAATTACAAAAAAAACCCCATTAAATTACACAAAATAAAAAAGAAATTACAAGATATTTAAATGAATTACACCTAATTTAATAGCCCTATCAAAATAAAAAAGCCCACCCAAAAATAAAAAAACCCTAGTCTAAACTAAACTACCAATAGCCCTTAAGGGCCTTTTGCGGGGCATTGCCCCAAAGAAATCAGCTCTTTTACCTGTAAAAAAAAATACAAACAACCCCCAACAGTAAAAACCACCATCCACACAACCAATCCCCCAAATAAAATCCTAACTAAAAAAACCTAAGCTCCCCATTGCCCTGAAAAGGACATTTGGATGGGCATTGCCCTTAAAAGGGCATTTAGCTCTATTGCAGCCCAAAGACCTAACCTAAAAATAAAACCCACCGAATAAACCCTTAAAAAAACCTAACACTAACCCCTGAAGATCCACTTACAGTTTTGAAGAGCCGACATCCATCCTCAATGAAGCCCGGAGAAGTCCTCATCGAAGCGGCAAGAAGTCCTCAACGAAGCCGGGAGAAGTCTTCATTCAAGCCGGGAGAAGTGGTCCTCTTCTTTACGATGACTAACGACGAATGAAGGTTCCTTTAAGTGATGTTAAGTGTTGCAAGTGTTGGGTTATCACGTGAGCGAAAACATTTTACTTTTAACAAGCACAACCTGATGCGTGCAACAACCTTATTTCTAGCATGCGAGCGGGACCGAAAAATCTCATGATAGCATCTCACTGGCTGATAACCAGAACTCCAACTGCTCTATTAGTAGACAGGGACATCCCTCACAAGAAAGCAAAACATTTTTCCTCAATACAGGAAAATTAATAAAAAAAATAACTGCCTAAGGGAATACACCTTGCAAGTTTATTTCCTATTAGATAGCCATATATGGTATCACCACACTTTTATTATTTTGTTTGTAACAAAAGGAATTATGCCCTCAACAAAAAAACTAAATCTGATATACATTTTAAAGTTAAAAAAGATACATAATCACTTTATTACCCATTCCCCAGGTTTGCATAACCAACACGGTTATATAAATATACGGCTAGATTACGAGTCTTGCGTTAGGCTTAAAAAGCAGCGTTGGCCGGTCCCAACGCTGCTTTTTAAAGCCCGCTGGTATTACGAGTCTTGAAGTTGCAGGTGTACCGCTCACTTTTTTGGCCAGACTCGGAAATACCGCAAATCCACTTACGTCAATTGCATATCCTATATTTTCAATGGGACTTGCATAGCGCCAGTATTACGAGTCTGACCAAAAGTGAGCGGTAGACCCTCTCCTGTCAAGACTGGTACCGCATTTAAAAGTCAGTAGTTAAGAGTTTTACACTACAACGCCGTAGCATAAAACTCTTAACTAAAGTGCTAAAAAGTACACTAACACCCATAAACTATCTATTAACCCCTAAACCGAGGCCCTCCCACATCGCAAAAACTAAAATAAATTTTTTAACCCTAATCTGCCGAACCGGACATCGCCGCCACTATAATAAATATATTAACCCCTAAACCACTGCACTCCTGCATCGCAAACACTATTTAAATATTATTAACCCCTAATCTGCCGGCCATAACATCACTTCCACTTACCTACATTTATTAACCCCTAATCTGCTGCCCCCAACATCACCGCCACTATAATAAATTTATTAACCCCTAAACCTAATTCTAACCCTAACCCTAACCCCACCTAACTTAAATATTAATATTAAATAAATCTAAATAAAATTACTACAATTAACTAAATAATTCCTATTTAAAACTAAATACTTACCTATAAAATAAACCCTAAGCTAGCTACAATATAACTAATAGTTACATTGTAGCTAGCTTAGGGTTTATTTTTATTTTACAGGCAACTTTGTATTTATTTTCACTAGGTACAATAGTTATTAAATAGTTATTAACTATTTAATAACTACCTAGTTAAAATAAAGACAAATTTACCTGTAAAATAAAACCTAACCTAAGTTACAATTACACCTAACACTACACTACAATTAAATTAATTACCTAAATTAAATACAATTAATTACAATGAAATAAAATTATCTAAATTACAAAAAAAAACCCACTAAATTACAGAAAATAATAAACAAATTAAAAGATTTTTAACTAATTACACCTAATCTAATCCCCCTAACAAAATAAAAAGCCCCCCCAAAATAAATAAAAACCCTACCCTACACTAAATTACAAATAGCACTTAAAAAGGCCTTTTGTGGGGCATTGCCCCAAAGTAATCAGCTCTTTTACCTGAAAAAAAAATTACAATTCCCCCTAATATTAAAACCAACCACCCACACAACCAACCCTACTCTAAAACCCACCCAATACCCCCTTAAAGAAACCTAACACTAACCCCCTGAAGATCACCTTACCGGGAGACGTCTTCACCCAACCGGGCCGAAGTCCTCAACGAAGCCAGGAGAAGTCTTCATCCAAGCCGGGCGAAGTGGTCCTCCAGACGGGCAGAAGTATTCATCCAGACGGCATCTTCTATCTTCATCCATCCGGTGCGGAGCGGGTCCATCTTCAAGACATCCAACGCGGAGCATCCTCTTCTTCTGACAGCTAAACACAGTATGAAGGTTCCTTTAAATGACGTCATCCAAGATGGTGTCCCTTCAATTCCGATTGGCTGATAGAATTCTATCAGCCAATCGGAATTAAGGTAGAAAAAATCCTATTGGCTGATGCAATCAGCCAATATTGTTGAACTGGCATTCTATTGGCTGATTGGAACAGCCAATAGAATGCCAGCTCAATCCTATTGGCTGATAAGATCAGCCAATAGGATTGAACTTCAATCCTATTGGCTGATTGCATCAGCCAATAGGATGTTTTCTACCTTAATTGCGATTGGCTGATAGAATTCTATCAGCCAATCGGAATTGAAGGGACAACATCTTGGATAACGTCATTTAAAGGAACCTTCGTTCTGTGTTTAGCCGTCGGAAGAAGAGGATGCTCTGCATCGGATGTCTTGAAGATGGACCCACTCCTCGCCGGATGGATGAAGATAGAAGATGCCGTCTGGATGAAGAGAGGGGGGAAAGAGAGCAAAAAGAGGTGAAGCGAGAGAGAGCGCAAAAGAGAGGGGGAAAGAGCGCAAAAAAGAGAGGGGGGAGAGAGAGCAAAAGTGAGGGGGAGAGAGAAAGCAAAAGAGAGGGGGGATAGAGAGCAAGGGGTGGGACCGCTGTACTGCAAAAAATGGCCCGATTTTCTGCACATAGCAGAATATGCTCTATGTATTTATAAATAGATATTCATATATATATGTATATGTTGATATATATTTATGTTTATATTTAGGTATAGATATATAATGTACCAAAATACCATCAGATATATGTAGAAATATGCATTTATTAAAAAAATAGAACATATTCTGCTATGTGAAGAACATTGGATTGTGAAATATTCAAATTTTCATGTCCGGTCAGCGCACTTGAGAATATGTGGTCAGGTTTGCACGTGAATAGCATGTTTTTTTTCCCACTTTTCTTGCTCCATTGACTATTATTGGTTAATACGTTAATGCGGTTGCGATATTCGAAGTTCAGCTTTTTGCAAGTGTTGGGTTAGCACGTGAGCGAAAACTTTTTTACTTTTAACGAGCACAACCCGATGCGTGCAACAACCTTATTTCTAGCATGCGAGCGGGACCGAAAAATCTCATGATAGCATCTCACTGGCTGATAACCAGAACTCCAACTGCTCTATTAGTAGACAGTGACATCCCTCACACAAAAGCAAAAAAAATTTCCTCAATACAGGAAAATTAATTAAAAAAAATAACTGCCTAAGGGAATACACCTTGCGAGTTTATTTCCTATTAGATAGCAATATATGGTATCACCACACTTTTATTATTTTGTTTGTCACAAAAGGAATTATGCCCTCAACAAAAAAACTAAATCTGATATAAATTTTAAAGTTAAAATAGATAGATAATCCCTTTATTACCCATTCCCCAGGTTTGCATAACCAACACGGTTATATAAATATACGGCTAGATTACGAGTCTTGTGTTAGGCTTAAAAAGCAGCGTTGGCCAGTCCCAACACTGCTTTTTAACGCCCGCTGGTATTACAAGTCTTGAAGGTACAGGTGTACCGCTCCCTTTTTTGGCCAGACTCGGAAATACCGCAAATCAAATTACGTCAATTGCATATCCTATATTTTCAATGGGACTTGCATAGCGCCGGTATTACGAGTCTGACCAAAAGTGAGCGGTAGACCCTCTCCTGTCAAGACTGGTACCGCATTTAAATGTCAGTAGTTAAGAGTTTTACACTACAACGCCGTAGCATAAAACTCTTAACTAAAGTGCTAAAAAGTACACTAACACCCATAAACTATCTATTAACCACTAAACTGAGGCCCTCCCACATCGCAAACACTAAAATACATTTTTTAACCCCTAATCTGCCGAACCGGACATTGCCGCCACTATAATAAATATATTAACCCCTAAACCGCTGCACCCCTGCATCGCAAACACTATTTAAATATTATTAACCCCTAATCTGCCGGCCCTAACATCGCCGCCACCTACCTACATTTATTAACCCCTAATCTGCCACCCCCAACGTCGCCGCCACTATAATAAAGTTATTAACCCCTAAACCTAATTCTAACCCTAACCCTAACCCGACCTAACTTAAATATAATTTAAATAAATCTAAATAAAATTACTACAATTAACTAAATAATTCCTATTTAAAACTAAATACTTACCTATAAAATAAACCCTAAGCTAGCTACAATATAACTAAAAGTTACATTGTAGCTATCTTAGGGTTTATTTTTATTTTACAGGCAACTTTGTATTTATTTTAACTAGGTACAATAGTTATTAAATAGTTATTAACTATTTAATAACTACCTAGTTAAAATAAAGACAAATTTACCTGTAAAATAAAACCTAACCTAAGTTACAATTACACCTAACACTACACTACAATTAAATTAATTACCTAAATTAAATACAATTAATTACAATTAAATAAAATTATCTAAAGTACAAAATCAAAAAAACACTAAATTACAGAAAATAATAAAGAAATTACAAGATTATTAAACTAATTACACCTAATCTAATCCCCCTAACAACATAAGAAAAGCCCCCCAAAATAAAAAAGCCCTACCCTACTACACTAAATTACAAATAGCCCTTAAAAGGGCCTTTTAGGGGAATTGCTCCAAAGTAATCAGCTCTTTTACCTGAAAAAAAATTACAATTCCCCCCCCACATTAAAACCAACCACCCACACAACCAACCCTACTCTAAAACCCACCCAATCGCCCCTTAAAAAAACCTAACACTAACCCCCTGAAGATCACCTTACCAGGAGACGTCTTCACCCAACTGGGCTGAAGTCCTCAATGAAGCTGGGAGAAGTCTTCATCCATGCTGGGCGAAGTGGTCCTCCAGATGGGCAGAAGTCTTCATCCAGACGGCATCTTCTATCTTCATCCATCCGGCACAGAGCGGGTCCATCTTCAAGACATCCGACGCGGAGCATCCTCTTCTTCCGACGGCTAAACACAGAATGAAGGTCCCTTTAAAGGACGTCATCCAAGATGTCGTCCCTTCAATTCCGATTGGCTGATAGAATTCTATCAGCCAATCGGAATTAAGGTAGAAAAAATACTATTGGCTGATGCAATCAGCCAATAGGATTGAGCTGGCATTCTATTGGCTGTTCCAATCAGAGGCACTATCAGAAGATGCCGTCTGGATGAAGACTTCTGCCCGTCTGGAGGACCACTTCGCCTGGCTTGGATAAAGACTTCTCCCGGCTTCGTTGAGGACTTCGGCCTGGTTGGGTGAAGATGTCTCCCGGTAAGGTGATCTTCAGGGGGTTAGTGTTAGGGTTTTTTAAGGGGGGATTAGGTAGGTTTTAGAGTAGGGTTGGTTGTGTGGGTGGTGGGTTTTAATGTTGGGGGGGAGAATAGTAAATTTTTTTCAGGTAAAAGAGCTGATTACTTTGGGGCAATGCCCCGCAAAAGGCCTTTTTATGGGCTATTTGTAATTTAGTGTAGGGTAGGGTTTTTTTCATTTTGGGGGGGCTTTTTTATTTTGTTAGGGGGATAAGATTAGGTGTAATTAGTTTAAAAATCTTGTAATTTGTTTATTATTTTCTGTAATATATTGGGGTTTTATTTGTACTTTAGATAATTTTATTTAATTGTAATTAATTGTATTTAATTTAGGTAATTAATGTAATTATAGTGTAGTGTTAGGTGTAATTGTAACTTAGGTTAGGATTTATTTTACAGGTAAATTTGAATTTATTTTAACTAGGTAGCTATTAAATAGTTAATAACTATTTAATAACTATTGTACCTAGTTAAAATAAATACAAAGTTGCCTGTAAAATAAAAATAAACCCTAAGCTAGCTACAATGTAACTATTAGTTATATTGTAGCTAGCTTAGGGTTTATTTTATAGGTAAGTATTTAGTTTTAAATAGGAATTATTTAGTTAATTGTAATAATTTTATTATTTTATTTATTATATTATTTATTATATTAATAATTATATTTAAGTTAGGGGGTTAGGGTTAGACTTAGGTTTAGGGGTTAATAACTTTATTATAGCAGTGGCGACGTTGGGGTGGCAGATTAGGGGTTAATAAATATAATGTAGGGTTTGGCAATGTTGGGGGCAGCAGATTAGGGGTTAATAAGTATAATGTAGGTGGCGGTGGTGTCCGGAGCGGCAGATTAGGGGTTAATAATTAGTGATGTCGCAAATTGTTCGCCGGCGAATAGTTCCCGGCAAACATAGCATGTTCACGTTCGCCGTGGCGGGCGAACATATGCGATGTTCGATCCGCCCCTTATTCGTCATCATTGAGTAATACTTTGACCCTGTACCTCACAGTCAGCAGGCACATTCCAGCCAATCAATCAGCAGCAGACCCTCCCTCCCAGACCCTCCTACCTCCTGTACAGCATCCATTTTAGATTCATTCGGAAGCTGCATTGTTAGTGAGAGGAGGGACAGTGTAGCTGCTGCTGACTTAGTAGGATAAATCTATAGCTAGGCTAGTGTATTCAGTGTCCACTACAGTCCTGAAGGACTCATCTGATCTCTGCTGTAAGGACAGCACCCCAAAAAGCCCTTTTTAGGGCTGCTTTTTTTTTTTTTTCCAGTGTAATCAGACTCACAGTGTATACTGTGCCCACTTGCTGTGCCCACTCATATCTGGTGTAACAGTAGTGTAGATTTAAAAAAAACAACACTTTTTTGACTGTGTTAAATAATAGCAGTCATTTTCCTTCACACGTGTGCGTTTCAGTGCCTGCCTGCCAGGGCACGGTGTCACCCCAGTGCAACTCATATCTGGTGTAACAGTAGTGTAGATTTAAAAAAAACAACCCTTTTTTGACTGTGTTAAATAATAGCAGTCAGTTTTCTTCACACTAATAATAATAAAGGGATTATCTATCTTTTAAAACAATAAAAATTCTGGTGTAGACTGTCCCTTTAAACGGGGAGTTTGGTCTGTCACTGTGAAGCGGGCGTAACCCTTACACTACCTGATCGATACAACATCATACCTGATGTTTTAAAGCACGTTTTTCCAAACAATTTAGCAATGTTAGGTGATTTATGCCCTTTATGGATTAAAACCAGACTCTGCATCAACTATGTAATTTTCCATGGGAGTTTTGCCATGGATCCCCCTCCGGCATGCCACAGTCCAGGTGTTAGTACCCTTGAAACAACTTTTCCATCACTATTGTGGCCAGAAAGAGTCCCTGTGGGTTTTAAAATTCGCCTGCCTATTGAAGTCTATGGCGGTTCGCCCGGTTCGCCCGTTCGGGAACAGTTGTGGAAGTTCACGTCCACCGTTTGTGAAGGCAAAATTTTAGGTTTGCGACATCACTATTAATATAAAGTAGGTGTCTGCGATGTCAGGGGTGGCAGATTAGGGGTTAATAAGTGTAAGATTAGGGGTGTTTAGACTCGGGATTCATGTTAGGGTGTTAGGTATAGACATAACTTTTATTTCCCCATAGGAATCAATGGGGCTGCATTAAGAGCTAAACGCTGCTTTTTTGCAGGTGTTAGGTTTTTTTCAGCCGGCTCTCCCCCATTGATTCCTAGGGGGAAATGGTGCACAAGCACGTTTTACCAGCTCACCGCTAACGTAAGCAGCGCTGGTATTGAGGTGAGATGTGGAGCAAAATTTTGCTCTACGCTCACGTTTTTGCGGTTAACTCCGGGTTTGTAAAAACCCGTAATACCAGCACTGTCTGTAAGTGAGCGGTGAGCATAAACTGCTGGTTAGCACCGCACAGCTTCTAACGCAAAACTCGTAATCTAGGTGATACATTTTACATCTTTGATTACCTTGTATCTAAGCCTCTGCAGGCTGCACTCTTATCTCAGTTCTTCTGACAGACTTGCATTTTAGCCAATCAGTACTAACTCCACGAGAGTGAGCACAATGTTATCTATATGGCACACATGAACTAGTGCTGACTAGCTGTGAAAAACTGTCAAATTGCACTGAGATAAGAGGGCGGCCTTGGAGGGATTAAAATGAGCATATGAGCCTACCAAGCTTAGCTTTTAACAAGGAATACCAAAATAACAAAGCAAATTTGATGGTAAAAGTAAATTGGAATTATTAAAGTTTATCTTTGACTAGTCTGTCCCTTTAAGGCATGTATTATGAATATTTAAAATAATATTTCTGTAGCTAAACCTTATTAATTTTAAGATTTCAGTAAATACGGTATTAATGGGACAGTCTACAATAGAATTATTATTGTTTTAAAATATACAGTACATAATCCCTTTATTACCCATTCCCAAGTTTTGCATAACCAGCACAGTTATATTAATATACTTTTTACCTCTGTGATTACCTTGTATCTAAGAACCTTCTGACAGCCCCTTGATCACATGACTGTGGCTATATAAAATCTATTGAGTTGCATTTAGTATTGTATTGTGCTAAATCTTAAATAACTTCCCGGGCATTAACACAGTGTTATCTATATGACCCACATGAATTTATCAGTCTCTTGTTGTTAAATGCAATTTTAAAAGCCTGTGATAAGAGGCACCCCTCAAGGGCTTAGAAATTAGCATATGAGATTACCTAGGTTTAGTTTCAACTAAGAATACCAAGAGAACAAAGCAAATTTGATTATAAAATTAAATTGGAAAGTTGATTAAAATTACATGCCCTATCTGAATAATGAAAGTTTAATTTTGACTAGACTGTCCCTTTAAGTAGCATTAGAGAAAGAACACCATTTTTGTCTTTATGTATTTTTGTAAGTCACAATAGCTTTTTTTTTTGCATTGTTACTTCTGATACTTTAAAAATGACTATTGGAGTTATTGCCTCATTAAACTAACTGGTCTCAGGTAAAGGCATAAAATCTTTAGCTTTCAATGCGCATGATGAATGTTCCTTAAGCCTCTTACTCTCCATAGTTATAATAAGAAACTAAATCATGACCTTCAAAGTAGTTATTCTTTTATATGGAAAGTCAGATTGTGATTTAATGTACAAGGCTATAGAGGGAAACACAAATGTAATCAAACTTTCATCTGTCAGAGTGTAATTGGTTATACATAAGTTTAGATCCCCTAAATAGCAGTTGTGAAGAGAAATAGTATCTAGGTGCTCACTGTAATGATCAGAATTCACACAAGTATAGTATTTCAACCAAAGATCATATGTTTGGCTCTATATATATATATATATATATATATATATAATATACTGTATATATATCAAGAAAAATATATAAGAGAAAAATGGAAATAAGAAGTAATTATTTCCAAAAAAGGCAGGGACTTCAGCACTCTTCTCAAAAATAGGACTGCTCCAACATGCAAGTAAGCAAAATAACACTTTATTAACATATGCACTTAAACAATGTGTCACACTGTATCCCCCTGGGAGGGTGATATTCAAATAAGATATTACCATTTATACTATAGGCTTGATATTTGATTGCTATAATGATAAATCTTTTATATAGCAAAAATTCAATTTAATACAATTAAAACTGACCGGTCAGAGTGTACCCCTGAGCCAAGAACTACATAATAATTTGCTAAAGTGTAGTTAGCAAAGTATATTTAGAATAACCTCTCCCAACTGCACACAGTACCTACACTAGCCGTGTGAAGGTATATCCTGGGCAGTATATCAAAATGGGATCTAGGTTATCTATAGAATACTTCTATGAATTGCAGCAGGACAAAGCGGACATGGTACATGCAATCCTTCGGCTAGATTACGAGTTTTTGTCGGTAATGGTGTGCGGTGCTAACGCACAGTTTCTCCTTGCCGCTCACCACAGACAGCGCTGGTATTACGGGTCTTTAGAAACCCGGCGTTAGCCACAAAAAAGTGAGCGTAGAGCATAATTTAGCTCCACATCTCACCTCAATACCAGCGCTGCTTACGATAGCGATAAACTGGAAAAACGTGCTTGTGCACGATTTCCCCATAGGAATCAATGGGGCTGATTCGGTTGAAAAAAAGTCTAACAACTGCAAAAAAGCAGCGCTCAGCTCCTAACGCAGCCCCATTGATTCCTATGGGGAAAGACTTTTTATGTCTACACCTAACACCCTAACATGAACCCCGAGTCTAAACACCCCTAATCTTACACTTATTAACCCCTAATCTGCTGCCCCCGACATCAGCGACACCTACATTATATTATTAACCCCTAATCTGCCGCTCCGGACACCGCCGCCACCTACATTATACTTATGAACCCCTAATCTGTCACCCCCAACATCTCTGACACCTACATTATAGTTATTAACCCCTATTCTGCCTTCCCCAATGTTGTCGCAACCTACCTACAATTATTAACCCCTAATCTGCCGCCCCCAACGTCGCCGCCACAATAATAAAGTTATTAACCCCTAAACCTAAGTCTAGCCCTAACCCTAACCCCTCCTAACTTAAATATAATTTAAATAAATCTAAATACATTGTAGCTACATTGTAGCTAACTTAGGAATTATTTTTATTTTACAGGCAACTTTGTTTTTATTTTAACTAGGTACAATAGTTATTAAATAGTTATTAACTATTTAGTAACTTCCTAGTTAAATAAAATACAAATATACCTGTAAAATAAATCCTAACCTAAGTTACAATAACACCTAACACTACACTATCATTAAATAAATTACCTAAATTAACTATAATTAATTACAATTAAATTAAATTAAATAAACTAAATTATGAAAAAAACAAAACACTAAATTACAGAAAATAATAAAATAATTACAAGTTTTTTAAACTAATTACACCTTATCTAATCCCCCTAATAAAATAAAAAGCCCCCCAAAATAATAAAAATCTCTACCCTATACTAATTTACAAATAGCCCTTTAAAGGGCATTTTGCAGGGCATTGCCCCAAATTAATCAGCTCTTTTACCTGTAAAAAAAAAAAGACAATACCCACCCCCCAACATTACAACCCACCACCCACACACCCAACCCTACTCTAAAACCCAACCAATCCCCCTTTAATAAAACCTAACACTACCCCCTTGAAGATTACCCTACCTTGAGACATCTTCACTCAACCGGGCAGAAGTGGTCCTCCAGACGGTCCGAAGTCTTCATCCTATCTGGGCAGAAGAGGTCCTCCAGATGGTCAGAAGTCTTCATCCAGGTGGCATCTTCTATTTTCATCCATCCGGAGCGGGTCCATCTTCAAGACATCCGACGCAGAGCATCCTCTTTGTTCGACGGCGACTGAAACAATGGTGGGTCCTTAAAACAATGTCATCCAAGATGGCGTCCCTTCAATTCTGATTGGCTGATAGAATTCTATCAGCCAATGGGAATTAAGGTAGAAAAAATTATATTGGCTGATCCAATCAGCCAATAGGATTGAGCTCGCATTCTACTGGCTGTTCCAATCAGCCAATAGTATGCAAGATCAATCCTATTGGCTGTTCTAATCAGCCAATAGGATTGAACTTCAATCCTATTGGCTGATTGGATCAGCCAATAGGATTTTTTCTACCTTAATTCCCATTGGCAGATAGAATTCTATCAGTCAATCAGAATTGAAGGGACGCCATCTTGGATGACGTCATTTAAAGGACCCATCATTGTTCCAGTCACCGTCGAACGAAGAGGATGCTCCGCGTCGGATGTCTTGAAGATGGACCCGCTCCGCTCCGGATGGATGAAGATAGAAGATGCCGCCTGGATGAAGACTTCTGCCTCTCTGGAGGACCTCTTCTGCCCGGATAGGATGAATACTTCGGACCGTCTGGAGGACCACTTCTGCCCGGTTTGGGGGGCTTTTTTATTTTATTAGGGGGATTAGATTAGGTGTAATTAGTTTAAAAAACTTGTAATTATTTTACTATTTTCTGTAATTTAGTGGGGTTTTTTTTTAGGTCATTTATTTTATTACAGTATAGTGCTAGGTGTAATTGTAACTTAGGTTAGGATTTATTTTACAGGTATATTTAGGTGTATTTATTTTAACTAGGAAGTTATTTAATATTTAATAACTATTGTACCTAGTTAAAATAAATACAAAGTTGCCTGTAAAATAAAAATAAACCCTAAGCTAGCTAAAATGTAATTATTAGTTATATTGTAGCTATTTTAGGGTTTATTTTATAGGTAAGTATTTAGTTTTAAATAGTAATAATTTATTTAATTGTAGTAATTTTATTTCGATTTATTTAAATAATTTTTAAGTTAGGGGGGTGTTAGGGTTAGACTTAGATTTTGGGGTTAATAAATTTAATATAGTGGGGGCAACGTTGGGGTCAGCAGATTAAGGGTTAATAATATTTAACTAGTGTTTGCGAGGCGGGAGTGCGGCGGTTTAGGGGTTAAAAAATGTATTTAAGTGGCGGCGATATCCGGTTAGGCAGATTAGGGGTTAAAAATTTTAATATAGTGTTTGCGATGTGGGGGGGCCTCAGTTTAGGGGTTAATAGGTAGTTTATGGGTGTTATTATACTTTTTAGCACTTTATTTAAGAGTTTTATGTTAAGGCGTTAGCCCATAAAACTCTTAACTACTGACTTTTAAATGCGGTATCAGTCTTGACAGGAGAGGCTGTACCACCCACTTTTTCCAAGACTCGTAATACCGGCGTTATGCAAGTCCCATTGAAAATATAGTATACGCAATTTACGTAAGTGGATTTGCGGTATGCTCGAGTTGCGGAAAAAAAGTGAGCGGTACACCTGTACCTGCCAGACTCGTAATACCAGCGGACGTTAAAAAGCAGCGTTGGGACCTCTCAACGCTGCTTTTTAAGGCTAATGCAAGACTCGTAATCTAGGCGCTTGTTTGGTATATCGCATTACATCATTGCACCCAGGCAGCTGACAGATGGTGGGTAGAGCTGGAGTTTGGATACCTATATATATATATATATATATATATATATATATATATATATATATATATATATATATATATATAGATATATATATATATATATAGATATAGATATATATATGTGTGTGTGTGTATATATATGTGTACATATGTATTTATATGTGTATATATGTATTTACAGACATATATACACATATAAAATCATACGTACACATCTATACATAAAGTGTATTGGATCCCTTTGCAGTGGAGGAAACCACGAAAAATCATATTTATGCAATATTATTGAATATATTCAAATTTAATAAAGTGCTATAGTGTGTATTTATGGTAAATATTTCACATTCCAATGCTCTGCACACAGGGAAATATGTTTTATGCATTTATAAATAGATATTCCTATATATATATATATATATATATATATATATATATATATATATATATATATATATATATATAATAAAAAAGAGAAAATCAAAGGGGCGCACAGCTGAATACTATTAGTGTATACGTTTAGGTAATATCATTATATTGGAGGTTGGTTTGTCATAAGAGTAAAATACATATGTCCATCAAATGAGTTTGTAGACAAAATTGTTTCTTGTAATTCGACAGTTCTTTGTCTATGGTAAGTAAAGTGTGCTTACCAGAAAGTACCTCAATCCTATGAGGTAAGGTGTCAGCTTTTTCGAAATTTTAAGATGGTTCTTGGACTCTTGTCGAGTTGATGATTGAAGTAAACTTTTCAGTCAGAAGGGAAATCCCTGCAGTATGCCTTTAATGGAAATCCTGGACTCTCTTGCAAAGATGTTTCAGCCTGGACTCTATCTTTTTCTCTATGGTGGTGAAGATCTTTATCTTGTATCAGGTCATTCCATGGATCATAGTGGAAAAAGAAGAGACAGGTTCATAGCGTAATACAGTTTTTTAAAAAAAGGATTTTTATTATGCAAGATCAGTTATGCTTACATTTGGCACCCTCAATCAAATATGAGGTAAGATATAGGCACGTAAAATATCTTTATTTTTCTTTTTGTTTTTGTTGTCCCCTTGTTGTTGATGACACTATAATATCTGAGTAATTAAACGTTTTTGGTAAAAAGTATATGTCACCCCAAGGTAGGTGTTTATTTGTGCTGCAAGATGTGTGACTCGGTAAAGTTATGGCCACAAAAAGTCTGGTGTGTAATAATATGCAAGGTGGTAAGTATTGAAGCTGATAGATACTGTTTAAATATAGCCTGGATTTGGATAGCCAAAACAGTGTAAGCGCTTGATACTTTACCACCTTGCTGTATTGCAAATAGAAGCTTTCCTTAGGATCAATAATGCTGTATTGGAACTTGGAAGTCCGCCCGCTTTTTAAGATTTCGTACGCGTTTCGAAGTGATACAACACTTCTTCGTCAGAGAGTTGAAAGTGGAATGGACTGTGAACGGCATCTCTTTTTTTTAAAAGTAGAAATTGGGCGGGTTTTTTTCTTTCCTTTTTTCTCTCCTTCCACAATATTCCATATGGGCAGTTCCAACGCCTAAAAAATACATCATGAACATCTCAAAAACATAGAGGCAGGCTATAAAGGCCATAGTGTCTCCAGACATTTAAAAAAGAAACATAACAAAGATCCAAAATTCCTAACAGGTACAATACTGGAACAAATACAAATCCCATGGAGAGGTGGAGACAGATTTCTCAAATTACGTCAAAGAGAAACATTTTGGATCCACTATATGGGAACCATGAGCCAAATGGGCCTAAATGAGGACATAGACTTAGCAGCCTTCCGATAATTTACAAAAACTTGTTACAACATAAAAGGACAAAATATATATGTTTTCCACAAAGAGTATATTTGTTCTTTAAAAAGGGACATAATATTATATAAAATATCTTTGAAAAACTCTAGTCCAATCGCTGAAACATCTGGTTTAAGAAGAACACCTAGGTACATAATCAGGCATATATACGTATTACAACACTCTTATATGCATATATCTTTGTAACATCTCTATGATTCAAGAATTCCACCAGAATAATAGAAATAAGATGATATAACTATATATTCATAAAAAAATGAAATGCACACAGGATCATGTCTTTTTAAATATATTTTTTGTCTTTTTCTCTTATCATTTGCTCTTTTTCACTAATTGAGAAATTAGGTAGTAATGAAATAGAAATAAAAATTGCACATAATCCATGCATAGTTTTGGACCTAACATTGTAGCATAAACAAAACATATTTTATGACACAACATGTATATATTTTTTTTTTTAAATTTTTTTTTTATTGAGGTATCAAGAATGTACATAACTCAATGAGAGAAAAAACAAAACAAAACAACAACTCCATTCTACAAAACAACAGTGCAATAGGAAACAGCAAAGGATAGTATCTCCATTGGCAAACAGTAGTTGTCAGAGACATAGTTAGCATATTGGCATACCGATATATAAGGGTTTAGGTATTAGTCTCTACTCTAAGGTGAATGTGGCTGATAGGTAATGTTCTATGAAAAGGTTTTAATAAGGAGAGTATTCAACATATGCTTCATAAATTGAGTTGAAGTAAAGATAACCTCATTTTTTTTTTATATAGTTTGGCTTATAGTAACATAGGCTCAGGTTTAGGTGAGCCCAGGTAGTGTATAGGTTAAAGAGTAAGGGAGTACAGCGGGCCAAAGCCGCTCGAGGAGGGAGGGGGGAAGGTTCCTTTTATATAAACCGGCTTTAAAGGGTATGTTATTGAGGATAGGGGTTACATCCAGAGGTAATTAATGGGGAGGAATGCATTAATGAAATCTGTTAACCGAGGGTAGATGGACTGAAGAAAGGGTTATATATTGGGCCAATATTGCGACTTGCTAAGGGTGTGAAAACAAATGGGGTCTGCGACAAGTGCCAAATCATATAGGGTTAGAGGAGGAAGGGGGGTCATGTTATAGTAGGTAAAGGTAAGAGAATAGTGTCTCTACGCGCAAGAGGGGGGGCGGGACCTTGAGAGCCTGAAAAATCAAATCGGGGCTATGGATAGTATTTAGTTGTATAGGATACAATGGTTAAGAATGGTCAAACATAACGTGCTGCAATGACAACACTAACCTTATAAAAAAGGATAACTAGGGAGGTCTCACGATTATTTCTAATCTAGGGCTGTATGCGCTGCTGCAAATGTAAGTTTCAAAAGAGAGTAGCCTGTGAATATAAACCCAGAAAAAGTGTCAGATTGTCGGAAATACAGAGATTTAACAGGTGCTGAGGATTATTGCATAAAATATAGGTAAAAAACAGACAAACAAAAACACACTGGTATGTGTGAGATTTGAGGGCAGGAAATAAACATCGGATGTGTACAGAGGGAAAAGAATGTACTCTGCTATGTTTGTTTCTCACAGATCACATAATCCTTCTGACTTATCTTTCCTAAGCCCACTCTATTAAACAACACGCAATCAGCGCCGTATCCACTCTACAATTCATACATATAATGTTGCAGAGTTAGTGAATAAATCCTAGTGCATATTCTAGTGTTAGCTAGACAAAATATCCCCCTTAGTGCTCATATATAGGTTAACTTAGTGTTGAAGGACTTAGCCCATCCTAAACGTGTGATAAATAAAGTAAAAAGGGGGCCATTGATTTAAACAAAGTGAGGTGGGTTACAGGCTCACTGCACGAATGAACACTGCTATGTATATATAAAAAAAAGACATTCTGTATTAGTTAAACAAGTCCCAACAGGATTAACCGCTTCTGTGAGACTGCGGGGTGGTGAATCAATGGGAGTAAAAACAAAAGAAAAGGATTTGGAATAAAACAAGTTCTTGGCTGCCTGTATGAGTCTTTGGCGCCAGAAGTAGCTGCGATGTCCTCAGCCTATGCCCGTCTGGATGTGAAGACAGGATCGTGAGTAGCTATGCAACAGTGGTCTCCTGTCATAATAGGCATCGTGCCGGTGATAGGGCTCCATATCTAGCACGCAAGTGTCCCGGACTCTTGGTGACCTGCTCATTGGAAAGTTCAAGATCCTATACAGCAGATCTTTGCGAAGGTGCTTCAGGTAGAGGCCTAAGCGGGACCCCCTTTCGACCGGCCGCATCTCCAGCGGGTCCGGCGTCAGCTCAGGATCATCAGGTATTAAGTTAGAGCGTAGGTATATAGTGGTTGGGAGTGTAGAGCAGGACATAGACTCTGTAATCCCTCCGGGGAGGTGAGGCATGCAATCGTCTGCATCCGGGGACAAAGGACAGTCTCTGCTGCAGATCTCTGCTATTTCAGACTGTATGGTAAGTAGACTGAGGTCAAGAGAGGTGTTCATATCTTCATTATCGTCGTCGTTCTCAGAGCGGATAGCCTTTGTGAGGGAGGAGTATTGACCGTCCATCTTGCGCGCCAGAAGATGGAGTAAAGCTGACATCATGGATTCCATCGTGGGAGAGTATACTTTATATGTTAGCCAAGAATGGTAAATAATGTTGCTTAGTTTCTTCTGAGAAGAGAGAGATAAAGAATACAGGTTGGATGTAACCGTTCTATCTAGCTTAAGTTGCAGCCGGGGGGGGAGATATGATATAAGAGTAACAGGTGCCGCAGCCAGAGGTCTCCGTAGTTTAAAGTTAGCTGTGCATTGCTGATGAAGTAAAAATTAAGTTACAAACGATCAGTCCTTTTCTCCAGCAGAGATCAAGTAATTTTTTTGGAATTAGAGCCCTTTATATGGAGATTAGATGTCCAAAAGTTCAAGATAATGTCGGAGCTGTTAAAAAGCACGTCTGGACATGGCTGCGGCTTAGACACGCCCCCCGTATATATTTTTTTAACAGAGAAAAGGGAGAGTGAATTTTATATTACTCTAAATAACATACAGGCATATTAGAAAACAAAGAGGGAGGAAATAGGACCCAGCAGCAACCCATTTCCTTTCCCAGGCGTAGCCATGACAACATGAAAACAAACGTCAATACGTCTGATGACGTCTGGAACTGCAGGGAAGGAGAGAGAAAAACCCACCCAATTTCTACTTTTAAAAAACCGAGATGCCGTTCACAGTCCATTCCACTTTCAACTTTCTGACGAAGAAGTGTTGTATCACTTCGAAATGCGTAAAAAAATCTTAGAAAGCGGGCGGACTTCCAAGTTCCAATACGGCATTATATATCCTAAGGAAAGCTTCTATTTGCAATACAGCAAGGTGGTAAAGTATCAAGCGCTTACACTGTTTTGGCTATCCAAATCCAGGCTATATTTAAACAGTATCTATCAGCTTCAATACTTACCACCTTGCATATTATTACACATCAGACTTTTTGTGGCCATAACTTTACCGAGTCACACATCTTGCAGCACAAATAAACACCTACCTTGCGGTGACATACTTTTTACCAAAAACGGTTTAATTACTCAGATATTATAGTGTCATCAACAACAAGGGGACAACAAAAATAAAAAGAAAAATAAAGATATTTTACGTGCCTATATCTTACCTCATATTTGATTGAGGGTGCCAAATGTAAGCATAACTGATCTTGCATAATAAAAATCCTTTTTTTTTTAAAACTGTATTACGCTATGTACCTGTCTCTTCTTTTTCCACTATGATCCATGGAATGACCTGATACAAGATAAAGATCTTCACCACCATAGAGAAAAAGATAGAGTCCAGGAATCTCCATTACTGATACAAACGACACCTGGCTGAAACATCTTTGCAAGAGAGTCCAGGATTTCCATTAAAGGCATACTGCGGGGAGTGCAGTATTTCCCTTCTGACTGAAAAGTTTACTTCAATCATCAACTCGACAAGAGTCCAAGAACCATCTTAAAATTTCGAAAAAGCTGACACCTTACCTCATAGGATTGAGGTACTTTCTGGTAAGCACACTTTACTTACCATAGACAAAGAACTGTCGAATTACAAGAAACAATTTTGTCTACAAACTCATTTGATGGACATATGATTTTACTCCTATGACAAACCAACCTCCAATATACTGATATTACCTAAAAGTATACACTAATAGTATTCAGCTGTGCGCCCCTTTGATTTTCTCTTTTTTATCATACATTACCTACAGTGACAAGGGTACACTGCATCATAGGCAGCACGCACACATTTAACAATGATCCATATAGAACAAAAACTAGAAAATACTAAGTGTTACAGTTTTTTAGCGCTGGTGCCCCTTCTTGATTCTAAATAAATTTCTCATCACCTTTCTAGGTGATATATACCCCAACTAGCAGCTTAAACACAACACTCCTACAACAAAACTTATACTACCATGGAGGTCAATTGCTTTGAATATGGTAATTACTTTGATCCAAAAACCAAAGTAAAAAAACTATCAATTAACCTGGATGAACATAGTAAAACTATCATTGAACAAAACATGAACCCCAGGGAAATCTTTGACAAAATAGAAAAACTAAGCAAAAAACAACTTACACATTGGTACGATAGCGTTAGCTTAGAAAGATATATTAAATATAAAGTAGTACCAAATGGTTTAAAATTATATAAATCTGCCATTTTTGAACCAGATGATATAGAATATCTTACTGAATGGGACACTGCCCTAGAGGAAGCATCATATACTTTAATGAACATTGCCATTAAATACAGGAACCATAAAGTAGACAAACTATCATCAGAAATACTAGATATGAAAAAAATTCTAGAAACACACAAGGGAGACACCACTTACAAAGAGCTAGATGAAAGAAACAAAGAAAGAATACAAAAATTCGAACAAACTAAGACTACTTAGAAATGCAGGAAATAACCAATGAGAATAAAAATGACATAGAGACAGACAAAGACCTAGAAGTATGGGAAGAAATTAAAACCCCAGTACAATCAACCTCAAAAGATACGTTTACATTCCCTAATACCACCAATGATAGAACAAAATGATAACTATTACCAGAGAACCAATCAAAATAAAAATAAAAAAACACTTAGGAACAATATATGAGAAAGATATCACAAAATTCAGAGATTTCAGAAAGAAGAAATTCTTATAAACCTCATATACAGAACAAAAACACACAGTGGCAACACAATAATGATAACTCCAGAGTTCCAAAGAATAGATTTCATCAGAAAAAAGTCTCCTGGCAACGAAATGGACATGAGACTCACCAACACAATAGAACTAACACAGAGGCTAGACATTATCAAACATCACATACAGGAAATAATCCTCCACACCCCGACCACTATAAAAATAAGACAAGTAATTGTGAGTGTCAGAATTATTATCAAAGGCGTGTAAAATAGAACACATCACATTCAGGACCAAACAGTTACAATCAGAAACAAAATAGACACCAAGAACCTAAACACAACCAATACAATATAAAGAGTATAGCCAAAAAAGGATCAGTTCAAACAAGTGAATCTCATTTTTTAGAAAAGGAATGGGTAGGAAACTACCTTCCAAATACTACACCAAATTCTATAGGGACCAGAGACTATCAAAGAGAAGATTCAAACATAAATCTCCGACCACAATGGTCAATGGGAAACCCAAAGAAAAGAAAAGGTGTAGAAGAGGAAGAAGGGGAGGAAGATTGGTGGGAAATAGAAGAAGAACAGGAAGAACCTCGAACCCCAAAGAGGGGCAAACAAGAGAACCACTTCTAAAAATCTTCAATCTCTCCACACACTCATTTACAGAAAATGAATTAGGCATACTTTCAAAAGGGTTAAACTTTGCGCCTACAAAAGGGCCCAATCCTTTTAATTTGTTTATTGACTTTAACAAGTTTATAAGAAAATGTAGACATTTTCTTATAAACTTGTTAAAGTAGACATTTTGAGAAATTAAATGCGAAGGATAACATTGATTTCCTAAAAAATATGTCAGATACAGACCTTGAAGTACTAAACACTCTAGAGGAACTATACAATAATGAGGAAATTCCTCTACAGACACTCAAACCTAAAACCTTCTTCTATCTTCTTCCCAACCCAATCGAAAGGGAACGCAATTCCCACTTTTAGTGAGCTAGTACAAAGAGACTTGCAAACTCTCTGTGAAAACTACTCCATTAAAAAAGACAATTTAAAAAAACATGAAAAAACAGCTTTGGAATCAATTAAAGAACTAAATGACATTGTACTCAGGGAAGCAGATAAGGGAGGTGGATTGGTCATACAAAACAGGACTGACTATCTCACTGAGGCAAATAGATTACTAAAGGATCAAAATACATACAAAAAACTAACAGGTGATCCCACCACTATATTCATAAAACAATATAACTCGATGATAGATACAGCTAACCATCTGAATCTATTAAATAAAAATGAACATAAATATTTAATGCATGAATTCCCAAGAAAAGCTATATTTTACCATTTACCAAAAATCCATAAAAGTTTAGTTAACCCACCGGGACGACCAATAGTTTCGGGAATAGACTCACTTACAGCCAGAATCTCTGAATATGTCGACTTTTTTCTAAAACCACTAGTACCTGATTTAAAATCCTACCTCAGGGACTCAACTGACACTATAGCTAAAATTTCAAACATAGAATGGAAAGAAACATATCAATGGATGACACTAGATGTGTCTTCCTTATATACAAGCATACCCCACGAAAAGGGAATTGCAGTAATGAAACAGGTTTTAAATAAAACCAATTTGACTGTAGAACACCAAAATTTCATCTCCGAATATATCAAATTCGTCTTGGAAAAAAACTATTTTGAATTTGATAACTCATATTATCTACAGATTAGCGGAACGGCCATGGGTACCACCATGGCACCAAGTTACGCTAACTTATATATGGGTCTTTGGGAGGACACATACATTTACCAGAACAACCCTTTCCAAAATAACATTATATGGTGGGGTAGATTTATAGACGACATCATACTAATATGGGAAGGTGATATGCCCACCACCACTATTTTTTTACAGTATATTAACAACAACTCCTTCAATTTACAATTCACTTCAAAAATTGAAAAAAATTCAATTGAATTTCTTGATTTAATTATGTTCAGTGAAAAAACAAACATCTACACTAAACTCTATCGTAAAAGTACAGATTGTAACGGATATCTGAGAGCGGATAGTGGACACCACAAACCGTGGATCCACAATATTCCGTATGGGCAGTTCCAGCGCCTAAAAAGAAACTGCACAAAAGAAAGTGATTTTAATAAAGAAGCAGAATTACTCAAAGAAAAACTATTACAGAAAAATTATCCAAAAAACTTGATAGAAAATTATTTCAAGAAAGTACAGAATTTAGATAGAAAACAATTACTTGCTACAAAAAAAGAAAAATCAAATACTAGTACCAAAAGAATAGGAATGGTCACTACGTACAATGAAGCAGCCCCAGAAATCAAGAAGATCCTAAAAAAGTATTGGCCAATACTACAACAAGACAAATTCTTTAAAAAGAGCATAGGGACTGCACCCAAGATAACTTTCAGAAAAAATAGAAGTCTGAAACAAATACTGGCACCAAGCAGACTAAAAGACACCAACAAGAAAACCAATTGTTGTCCTCAAATACAAAGGGCTTCTTTAAATGTAACAGAGCTAACTGTACTAGTTGTGAACATTCTTATGAGGGAAAAAAACCTACTAAAATTGTTAATTCAAAAACATTTCCCCAAAAAAATTGTCAAATCAAAACTCTAACTAATTGCAAAAGTACATATGTAGACTATCTTTTAGAATGCACATGTAATTTACAGTACATAGGACGCACAAAACGCCCTTACAAAAAAAGACTTCATGAACATCTCAAAAACATAGAGGCAGGCTATAAAGGCCATAGGGTCTCTAGACATTTCAAAAAGAAACATAACAAAGATCCAAAATTCCTTAGAGATACAATACTGGAACAAATACAAATCCCACGGAGAGGTGGAGACAGATTTCTCAAATTACGTCAAAGAGAAACATTTTGGATCCACTATATGGGAACCATGAGCCCAATGGGCCTAAATGAGGACATAGACTTAGCAGCCTTCTTATAATTTACAAAAACTTGTTACAACATAAAAGGACAAAATATATATGTTTTCCACAAAGAGTATATTTGTTCTTTAAAAAGGGACATAATAATATATAAAATATCTTTGAAAATACTCTAGTCCAATTGCCAAAACATCTGGTTTAAGAAGAACACCTAGGTACATAATCAGGCATATATACGTATTACAACACTCTTATATGCATATATCTTTGTAACATCTCTATGATTCAAGAATTCCACCAGAATAATAGAAATAAGATGATATAACTATATATTCATAAAAAAATGAAATGCACACATGATCATGTCTTTTTAAATATATTTTTTGTCTTTTTCTCTTATCATTTGCTCTTTTTCACTAATTGAGAAATTAGGTAGTAATGAAATAGAAATAAAAATAGCACATAATCCATGCATAGTTTTGGACCCAACATCGTAGCATAAACAAAACATATTTTATGACACAACATGTATATATATTTTTTAACAGAGAAAAAGGAGAGTGAATTTTATATTACTCTAAATAACATACAGGCATATTAGAAAACAAAGAGGGAGGAAATAGGACCCAGCAGCAACCCATTTCCTTTCCCAGGCGTAGCCATGACAACATGAAAACAAACGTCAATACACGCAGAACAAGCCGTACTGGAACTGCAGGGAAGGAGAGAAAAAAACCCGCCCAATTTCTACTTTTAAAAAACCGAGATGCCGTTCACAGTCCATTCCACTTTCAACTCTCTGACGAAGAAGTGTTGTATCACTTCAAAACGCGTAAGAAATCTTAGAAAGCGGGCGGACTTCCAAGTTCCAATACGGCATTATTGATCCTAAGGAAAGCTTCTATTTGCAATACAGCAAGGTGGTAAAGTATCAAGCGCTTACACTGTTTTGGCTATTCAAATCCAGGCTATATTTAAACAGTATCTATCAACTTCAATACTTACCACCTTGCATTTTATTACACACCAGACTTTTTGTGGCCATAACTTTACCGAGTCACACATCTTGCAGCACAAATAAACACCTACCTTGCGGTGACATATACTTTTTACCAAAAACGGTTTAATTACTCAGATATTATAGTGTCATCAACAACAAGGGGACAACAAAAAGAAAAATAAAGATATTTTACGTGCCTATATCTTACCTCATATTTGATTGAGGGTGTCAAATGTAAGCATAACTGATCTTGCATAATAAAAATCCTTTTTTTTTTAAAACTGTATTACGCTATGAACCTGTCTCTTCTTTTTCCACTATGATCCATGGAATGACCAGATACAAGATAAAGATCTTCACCACCATAGAGAAAAAGATAGAGTCCAGGAATCTCCATTACTGATACAAACGACACCTGGCTGAAACATCTTTGCAAGAGAGTCCAGGATTTCCATTAAAGGCATACTGCGGGGAGTGCAGTATTTCCCTTCTGACTGAAAAGTTTACTTCAATCATCAACTCGACAAGAGTCCAAGAACCATCTTAAAATTTCGAAAAAGCTGACACCTTACCTCATAGGATTGAGGTACTTTCTGGTAAGCACACTTTACTTACCATAGACAAAGAACTGTCGAATTACAGGAAACAATTTTGTCTACAAACTCATTTGATGGACATATGTATTTTACTCCTATGACAAACCAACCTCCAATATACTGATATTACCTAAACGTATACACTAATAGTATTCAGCTGTGCGCCCCTTTGATTTTCTCTTTTTTATCATACATTACCTACAGTGACAAGGGTACACTGCATCATAGGCAGCACGCACACATTTAACAGTGATCCATATAGAACAAAAACTAGAAAATACTAAGTGTTACAGTTTTTTAGCGCTGGTGCCCCTTCTTGATTCTATATATATATATATATATTTATATCTGTATATATCTATACCTATATATAATCATATATATATATATATATATATATATATATATATATATATATATATATATTTATATATATATATAGGTATAGATATATATTGTACCAAAATACAATCAGATATGTAAAAATATTTATTTAGGAATAGATAGAACATATTCTGTTATGTGAAGAACTTTGGAATGTAAAATATTCATACTTTCATGTTGAGTTAGCGCACATGTGAATATGCTATAGGGTTTGTGCAAGAGTGGGGTGTCATTATGCATTTGTCAGTTTAGAGTGCAAGTGAAAACAGTTTACTTTCAACTCATAATACGAGCGCATCGGACACGTGGAAAAAGGTTACTTCTAGCACACTGGTTTTCAAACCTGCCCTCAGGCCTCCCCCACAGGCCTGGTTTTCAGGATTACCTTGGATGAGAGCAGGTAAAATGACCACGTTTACTAATCAGCTGATTATTTCACCTGTGCTCTAGTTCAGATATCCTCAAAATGTGGCCTTTCAGAGTTCTAGCGTAATTAACGCTCGAGTGGGAGCTTTAATTAGCGATCCACTTGTAATCTTTTCTTTGTTAATAATTATGTTTCTCTTCTAACACATACAACAAGATGTACACACATGCACACAAGCACACATGGGCACACAGTCACATACACACACACATAAAAAGATGCACGCATGCACCCAATCATACACAAATAAACACACACACAGGCACACACAGATATATTGATACATTAATATATAAAGATGCACACATTTACACGCACATGCACATAAACACTCACAGGACACACACTGTAGCACATAAACAGACATACAAACACACACACAAATATACATTTATACACTTACATAAATACAAACACTCTCACACACATAAACAGATACATACATACGCTAACACAAACATAAAAAGAGATACAGTATATCTCTCAACAGATGGACACACACAAACAGTTCTTTTCTTTTGTTCTTTTCTGTTCTTTTTTTTTTCTTTTATGACATACTTCTGTATCCCTCTGTTGCATTGTATCTCTCCATTTACCACAATACACAGGTGCTTATATTTGACAGTATCGTTCTATGTCATTCTGAATCAGATTGACTTTTGAGTCAGGTGCAGCCGTTTTGGTTGTCGGCAAGATATTTATGTTCTTTCATTAAATATATATGTGTATAGAATATTTATGTTCTTAGTGTTTTTTTACCATGTCTATGACGCTAACAATGGGACCAGTCTATTTTCGATTGCAAACGCTTCTTTTGGTTCACTTATATCGATTTGTTAATTCAATTTGCCTTCTCTTTGGATGATAGCTGTGATTGGTTCATTATAGACATGTGCTTTGGGATTGAAAGAACGCTGTAGAGGGATATTTAAGTCTCAGTTTGTGACATGTGTATCAGCTCACCTGATGAAATGCTAAATCCGAGAAACGTGATGTGAGATATTTAAGTTTTATGTGATTTTATGCTTTTATTAAAGTAATTCTTTTTTTATACACATTTTGCAATCCTGGGAAGTGTATTCAGCAGTTGATGTGCAAGGTTCTCTTTGGGCTCCCTACACCACATTGAGCTTCTGCACTTTCCATCCTATCAGCTGGAGGTTTCACAGTTCACTGTCCGGGGAGTACAAGTCAGCTGGCCGACTACAAACTGTCCAGCCTGCATATACAGCACTTATCGAGTGCTTGTCAATTTGTGAGTACATTTGTTTATTATTTCACTGAAAGCATATTGAAGATATTACACAATTTGGGCATCCTGTTTTTTTGGTTTTGTCTTTACTTTGGCTCCCATGCACACACAAGAGATTATCTGAAGAGGAAGCCACCCCATCCATCCCACGAATCACACACAGTGTCATCGCACAAGTGGAATACTATGGGACAGAATTATTAAGCAGTCAATGCTGTTTATTCCGCGTGCGCCTTCTGGCTTGCTGGAATAAGAAGTTAAGAAGCAGTGGTGGCAGACAGCAATCATCCCGATCGGATACGATCGGGATGATTGACACCCCCTGCTAGCGGCCTCGAATGTGCAGGGGGTGGCATTGCACAAGCATTTCACCAGAAATGTTTATGCAATGATAAATGCTGACAGTGTATGCTGTCTGCATTTAGCGATATTGGGCGGACATATTTGGCTATAATAAATCAGCCCCTATAAGTGATATAGACTTTTTTTCCATTCAATTTTTGTTTTCTATCACTTTGTGCTAGTACTGGTTGGCACTTTTAGCAATTTTATTATTTACACACAAACAGTTTATTCGCGCACCAGAGACACAGACAGTTGCAGATAAACAGACATGCACATACACATACTTATAAACTTACACACACAGACACACACATGCACACATGAGATCACTGTAAGAAATCAATCTTTGAACAAGTAATATTTTTCCAGTTGAAAATTAATGATTTTAAGTTTTTTTACTAAAGCAAAAATCAATAAACCTAATTGTCTTCTGCCACACACATGGCACAGAATTCAAACCTGCCTTTGCCAGTTCAAGTCAGCACTTTAAAAATCTGAATTACACAAAGAACCAGTTATTTTCAGTGTACTGCTTTGCTGATACAACCTGGCTTCAGGACTCAACACATTACTAAATTAGCCTTCACTAAAGCAACAAATGACCTATTCACAGCCAAGTCCGAAAGTCACTTCTCCATACCCTTAACCTCTGTGATAGCTTTTCTCCTGCAAATACTGTACTGCTTTTGGGGATTTTACAGTGATTATAAGTGAAGTGCAATATATCGCTTTCGCTGAAGCAATATTTGCGCTCCACCTTGTAATACCAGCGTACACTAATATGCACTGGTATTACAAGTTAGGTGCAATGCGAACACAACCTCACGTTTACATTGCACGGAAGCATTGCACTCACAAGAGCGTGCATCCATACACTTCAATGGGAGCCTCGTTCAGAGACGGCATCAGAACATTGCGCAGTAAAGGGGTAAGTAGCACAGCGATGGCAGCATATTTTTAAATATATATGTACATGACTATATAAATATATATTTATGTGTTAATATGTGTATATAAAGATATTAACACATAAATATATATGTATATTGTCATATACATATATACAGTATTTACTGGGAACACACAGTTCACATAGACCGCAATGTAAAGGCACTCCCACCAACTTTAGATTTCAAAAACTGCCTAGTACAGTTGTTTTTTATTTTGAGGGCATTTGGGGCACTTCTAGAAAATTAACCAGAGTTTAGCTGGTTAATTTTCCGAGCGCCAATTGCTACCGAGCTTACGGTAGCAATAACCAGCCACTTGTAATGGCTGGTTAATTATCACATGCCCGCAAACTGGAACATTTGCCCATTTGTAGGTGTGCGATTATTTAGCTCAAGCATTTTTTTATATTCTCACCAGCCCAGATATATTTAGATCTGGTGTCTTTTCCTCTCCTTCAACTCTCTTTCGGTATGTGAATAGATTCCCTGTCAATCTGCACACTATTCACTGCAATCTGGTGTCTTACATTTGTTGTACTGTTATCTAATGTCTTACTTCTAAAGTTTTGTTAATTGCCATGTGATGCTCAATCCCTCAATACTTGCTATTATTCTAACATTTATAGCTGTCTTATGCCATAGTTTTAACCTCCTCCAAATTTTATTGTCTGTTTACTTAACATCTCACACTGACCAGACCAGAAACTAACTTTCCAATTGGCCTTTCAAATTGTCTTTGATTAGCAATCATCTAAATTTAGTGGACTCAGCTGACTGCCTTGTCTGTATATATTTCACACTAGTTTGGGAGGTGCATTGCACAGGGGTGCATTGCCTGGGCAGTGTACATTGTAACAATAGCATATGTGAACATTTTATAAGTGAGGCATTAACAATAGAATTATACACAATATAAGTGAACATTTTATAAGTGAGGCGTTAACAATAGAATTATACAAGAATTAAGTGAAAATGTTATAAGTGAGGCATTAACAATAGAATTATACAATAATTGCACAAGGGGCCAGACACAAGGCAAGTACTTTTGTAAAATTATGTTTTATATACCTTATTGTTTTCTTATGCAATTGCTACTGTAATACTGTGTCTTATGTGTTTAACTGGTTCCCACTTATGTAAAAATGCTCAATATATTCATATTCCTTTTTGCTTGTCTCTATAGCAAACTACATTATTCAATTACTGCTTCTCCCTCTCCACATGCACTGTTCTTTAGCCCATCTCTCTTAAACTCACCTTACTTTTGTACCCATGAACTTTACCTATTCCTAAACACTCTATCTCTCAAAAGCAGACTCATTACTGCAAATCTGTATCTCATCTAATGTCACTCTCCCTCTTGCTTTTACTAACTGTGGGTGACATCTCCCCTAATCCTGGTCCCCAACAAATGCCTAGCCATGCACATCCATGTGTACCGTTCCATAGACTCAGAAATTAAAACTCACATTCCTCTTGTATCAAAAGCCACTACCCCTTTCACTTGCGCACTCTGGAACTCTCGCTCTGTTTGTAACAAGCTCACTTCTATACATGACCACTTTATCTCCTGCTCCCTCAACCTTCTGGCCCTAAAAGAAACCTGGCTCTCTCCCCTAGACACAGCATCCACTACTGCTCTGTCACATTGGGGTTTCCACTTCAGCCACACCCCTAGGTCTGGTAATAGACAAGGAGGTGTTGTAGGTATTTTACTTTCCTCTCGTTGCACCTTTCAACAAATACAAATACAAATTCCCTCACATTTCCCTAATTCAAAACTCTGCTTATTCTCTCCTCTCTCCATACGTGTTGCAGTCATATACCGACCCCCTTGCTCCTCAACTCAATTTCTAGATCACTTGGCTGTCTGGCTACCTTATTTCCTTTCCTCAGAAACCCCTGCCCTCATTCTTGGTGACTTCAACATCCCTATTGACAATCCCACTGCCTCCTCTGCAAAACAACTTCTGCAACTCACTTCCTCTTTCGGTCTGTCACAATGGACTGATTTTCCCAATCACAAAGACGGTCAGTCTCTTGACCTGATCTTTAGCTATCGATGCTCTCTCTCAAACTTCACAAACTCCCCTTTCCTCTCTCTGACCACCATCTCCTTACTTGCAACATATCATCCCTCCATACAACTCTCCCTCCTTCTACTCCTCATACCAAACTTCACAGAAGCATTATGTCAGTAGATCAGCAACAGCTTGCTAATTCCTTCAAACCTCTCCTCTCATCCTTCTCCTCCTTTTCCTGCCCTGAACAATCTATCTGACACTATAATTTCACCCTTACATCCATCCTTGACAATCTCGCCCCTCTTACCATAGCTCAGAAATCACACACTCATCCTCAGCCCTGGCATACTCCTCTGACACGGTACCTACACAGATGATCCCATACTGCTGAGCGGTACTGGAGAAAATCTCGGAGTTCCGCTGATTTTCTTCACTACAAATTCATCTTGAACTCCTACTCTTCTGCCCTTAATCTCCATAAGCAACACTAATTTTCTACTCTTATCTCTAATCTTTCTTCAAACCCAAAACGTCTGTTCTCCACTTTCAATACTCTCCTCTGCCCTCCCCCCCCCTCCTAATACCAATTCTCTGTCAGCTCAAGACTTTGCCAGCCACTTCAATAACAAAATCGACTCCATCAGTAATGAAATCAGCTCTCAACATAATTCCATTCTCTCACCCCCTCAAATGCTCTCAATCAACCACAACCCAGATAACCTTAAACTTAGCTCATTCTCCCATGTTACTGAGGAAGAAATTTCGGCACTTATACTGCGCTCTCACCTCACTACCTGTCCCCTTGACCCTATCCCCTCACAGCTACTCCCCTCCCTCTCTGCTACCCTTACCCCTATACTAACACACATTTTCAACCTCTCCCTCAGCACCGTTATATTTCCTTCATCGCTGAAACATGCACTGGTCATACCTATCCTCAAAAAACCATCCCTTGATCCTACCTCCCAATTCAACTACCGCCCTATTTCGCTCTTCCCTCTTGCCTCAAAGCTTCTCGAAAAACTAGTATATGCACGCCTATCCCATTTCCTTATGTTAAACTCCTTTCTTGACCCACTGCAATCTGGATTTTGTCCGCATCACTCCACAGAGACAGCAATTGTTAAGGTTACCAACGACCTACTTACAGCAAAATCAAAAGGCCACTTCTCTCTGCTTAGCCTCCTTGATCTGTCCGCAGCCTTTGACACTGTTGACCATCCTCTTTTGCTCCAAACCCGCCAATCCTTCGGCATCTGTGACACAGCCCTCTTGTGGCTCTCTTCCTACCTGTCAAACCGTACCTTTAGTGTAGCATTCACTGGGGCCTCCTCTGCCCCGTCACCACTTTCTGTCGGAGTACCGCAAGGCTCTGTCCTCGGCCTCCTTCTCTTCTCAATCTACACGTCATCACTAGGTTCCCTAATAAAGTCCCACAGTATCCAATATCATTTGTATGCCGATGACACCCAATTATACTTCTCTGCACCAGACCTATCTCCTTCCTTGCTAACACATGTCACTAACTGTCTTTCTCACATCTCTTCCTGGATGTTCTCTCACTACCTCAAGCTAAATCTCTCCAAAACTGAGCTCCTCATTTTCCCCCTTCTTCCAAAATCTCCACCCCCAATCTCTCTATAACTGTCGACAACTCCAACATTACCCCTACCCTGCATGCCCGATGTCTCAGGGTCAAATTTGACTCAGATCTTTCTTTCACTCCTCACATTCAGTCCTTGGCTAAAGCCTAGCTCCTTTACAATCCATAATGAATGCCTCTGCCAGACTCATCTTCCTTACATGTCGCTCTTCATCTGCTGCACCTCTCTGCAAATCCCTTCACTGGCTTCCTCTTGCCTCTAGGATCAAACACAAAATTATCACTCTGACATACAAAGCCCTCAACTGCACTGCTCCCCCCTATATCTCATACCTTGTCTCAAGATACTCTCCCTCTCGTCCCTTTCGCTCTGCTCATGACCTCCTACTCTCCTCCTCTCTTTTTGCCTCATCACACTACCATTTACAGGACTTCTTCAGACTGGCTCACATCTTGTGGAACTCTCTGCCTCGCTCCACAAGACTCTCCCCTAGTTTTGAAAGCTTCAAGTGCTCCCTAAAGACTCTACTGTTCAGGGATGCATACAACCTACGCTAACCTTACTTTATACCAGTTCTTCTCCTCCATTGCTATCCCCTGAACCCCCTAAGCATGTAAGCCTAAGAGTCCAGCTGTTTGTAGATCACCTTCTTAAGTGCTGACTACAACAGTGCAACTCTTGGCAGGGCCCTCTACCTATTTGATCCCTATAATTGTTTTGTTGTACTCCGCATTTGTTTATAGCACTGCGGAATCTGTTGGCGCTCTACAAATAACCAATAATAATAATCATCAGGCCCACAGAGAGGAAATGTTGCATCTGGAAGTGAGGCATGCAGTACTAGTATAGTTTTGCCACTTCTAGAAAAGCTGCCCTAGGAAACCCCTTAACAACCATGTGACATACAGGGTACGTCAGTCATTAAGGGGTTAAAAACTGGACAATTAAGTTTCCTTAACCCTAGTCAAAGTATGAATTTGCTTATTACACAGTAAGCAAATGAAGTTGAAAAAATACAGGTCTATCAAGTTAAACCTATGCAAATCTTTATCTACAATAAAAGCTCCAGTTAATCTTAAATTAATCCTATTAAAAAGATGACACATTTAATACTAGCGATTATATCCCAATGTCTTTTTTAAAGATTGGTTCCCAGAACTGCACTCCATACTCAAGGTGAGGTCTTGCCAGGGATTTATATAGTGACAGAATGATACTTTCCAGGGATAGGTACGGACAAAGGCTGTGGTGAACATTTTCCACATGCATGGAATAGGCATAAGGCTATGCTAGATATAAGATAATTGGGTAGACTAGATGGGCCGAACGGTTCCTATCTGCTGACATATTCTATGTTTCTATAAGTCAGGAGAGCAGAATTACAGACACCAATGTACTATGCAGCATACCAATGCTCCATACAGCATGGGCAGCAATTTTCATGTACTGCCCATCAGCATGCAGACATAAAATATGTATCTGTGGAGAAGCAGGACTGAATTCCACCTCAGTACAAGCAGGACATAATTGTTACCAGTTCTCCTAGATCTATTCTCTGCAGAGAGCCTGTCTAACCCTTCACTCTCCCCTGGGTGGTCTCAGTATGCAGCCCCCCCTGGCTGCTAACACATTCGCTGGGGCCCCCTAGGATTGTTTAAATAGAATCCTGGAGGCTCCTGCTGCTGGGACACATGATACAATCTGAGAATGTTGGGAGTCAGAGCAGCCAGTTTATTTGCATGAGCATTATGGTTGGTTACTAGGATTGTCACCTTTCTTGGAAGAAAATACTGGCCATGCTAATTAACATAAATTTGCATAAATAATTAAACAGCATAACTCAAAAGCTAAAGCTGAGAGGACTGATTTTAAATGCTCATTTGTTTATAACTAGTACTCATCACACTCAGAAGAAGTTTCACGTTGACAGGGACTTTCTTTCAATATTTATTCTTTATTTTCTACATTGACATGAACCTTAAAAATACAGGCTGGGTGGCAACCCTATTGGTTACTTACTTGGTTAGGTAAGGTTTGTCAGAGTAGGCAGCGGTCTTCTTCAAACAGATACCAGCATCACGCTTCCGCACAGATCTAGGAATCAGAACAGGTCATGACTCACGGGTGGTGGGCACAGGCTGATCTGCAGGCAGCTTGCTTCTATCCTCTCTTTCACTAACTTTCCGGCTACTTAGCGGCGTCATGCGGGTGCAGCCTCAACCCTATGAAACGTGGCGTTGCATGATTCAAGGAGGAGAGTAAGGACCAGCATTCATCTGTCCTACTCCTCCCTCCCCACTACAAAATGGGCGGCGGACACTGCAAAGGCCAGTAAGGACACATTGCCTATCTCTAATTTCTTCCCTTGCATCAATGCCTCTTTTAATGCATGCAGGTATCTTATTAGCCTTAGAAGCCACTGCCCTGAAATGTGCACCCATCTTTAGCTTGTTACCTATAAGTACTCCCAGACCCCTTTCCTCCTCTGCTTTGCTAAGAATAGACCCATTTAAATAATTGGTTGTTGTTGCTTTTTAATCCTTGCTCTAGGTCATTAATAAAAATATTAAAAAGAACAGGGCCCAGTACTGCTCCCTAGGGGACTCCACTGATTACCTTTGTCCAATCTGAGTATGATCCGTTTACTACTACTTATTACACCCTGTCTTTTATACAGTTATTTATCAATGAACTGACATTTTCAGCTATTCTCAGTTCCTTAAAGGGACATAAAACAGGTTGAGATCAGTGCATATCCTAAAAGGGCTAATTAATTAAAAATAGTTTGCATAAAAAATGTTGGCGAGTATTTTAAAATAATTAAAAAAAAAATAGGCTAAATGAATTACATAGCTAAGCTGCCTGGAGAAGCCAACTCCACCCCCCTTATCAGTGTTTAGACACAGGCATTGTATTTTAACTGAGTTCACGGCTTCTAGGCATACTCCAGTAGATAATCCCTATGCATTTTGCATTCTACCAAAACAACAATAGATATAGATAAAGCCATAGAAGGAAATGTGTGGGGGGAATTAGAGCTTTACAATTCAGAAACTAAAAAGAAAGGATTAATGGATAGGCACTGCAGTACAAATGTGCAGGTAAAGTAATTAAAGTACATATTATATTTTGTCTCTATCCCAACTTGTTGTATGTCCCTTTAATTTTGAACATTAATCTCTCATGTAGCACTGTATCAAACGCCTTTGCAAAATCACAGTATATCACATTAACTGATTCCCCTTTATCTATATTTTTACTTACTTCTTCGTATAATATAATTAGATTAGTTTGACATGATCTATTGTTCATGAAAACAAGCTGATTTGAACTCATAATTTTAGAAGAAAAAAAAGTAGGCCTCCTATCCACTATCACTATCATTCATTTGGCACCCAAGGCTGAACACAGACTTCTTTAAAGGGGGACTAAAGGGCCCCCCTTGTGCCCCTATACTGTGAACCTCACTCATGTTTTGAAGCTGAGTCTCTGGTGCTGTGGGCTCTGACAGCACTGCCATAAAATGACAGACTGGGAGAGAACAGTCACCCCTCCCCGATGCGGAGATTCAGGACTTTAGAAAGTGTGTTATCAGTCATTTAATCAGTAAGTTATTACCTATTTAGATAAAGGATTTTTTATGTTTTTCTAATCATCTTCTGATTTTAAAACATACTACAACATTTATGTGGGTGCTTAAAGGGACATTATACACCAATTTCCATATAACTGCATGTAATAGACTATGTATTTGTGCTGTATCTTTCTGTATTTTGTTTGCTCTGTTATTATTTCACACCTACCCCCCACCCAGCTAACCAGCCCGCCCACCTTCCTGCTGAATTTAATGGTGATCGCTGCACCACTAAAGTAAGTTTTCTCTCCCGTATCCCTATGTATTTGTGCTGTATCTTTCTGTATTTTGTTTGCTCTGTTATTATTTCACACCTACAATTTCCATATAACTGCATGTAATAGACTATGTATTTGTGCTGTATCTTTCTGTATTTTGTTTGCTCTGTTATTATTTCACACCTACCCCCTACCCAGCTAACCAGCCCGCCCACCTTCCTGCTGTATTTAATGGTGATCGCTGCACCACTAAAGTAAGTTTTATCTCCCTTATCCCTATGTATTTGTGCTGTATCTTTCTGTATTTTGTTTGCTCTGTTATTATTTCACACCTACCCCCTACCCAGCTAACCAGCCCACCCACCTTCCTGCTGTATTTAATGGTGATCGCTGCACCACTAAAGTAAGTTTTCTCTCCCTTATCCCTAGGTATTTGTGCTATATCTTCCTGTATTTTGTTTGCTCTGTTATTATTTCACACCTACCCCCTACCCAGCTAACCAGCCCGCCCACCTTCCTGCTGTATTCAATGGTGATCGCTGTGCAACAGCGCAGCCGCACTACGATGCCAGCACCCTCCACGCGCTAAACACCGGTAGATTGTCCGCCTGCCACCACGCATCCCCGACCAACACCTTCAGACCTTTCACCTACCGCAACTGCTCCTTCCCCTCCCTCCGGACCACAACCAAACCAACTAACCCACCCAAAAAGAACTGCAATTACCTCAACTGCATCCTCCTCAACACCCGCTCCATCCACAAGCACACTCTCGAAATCTGGAACCTACTAGACTCCACCTCACCTGACGTTGTCTTCCTTACTGAGACCTGGCTAAACCCTGCATCAGGGCCAGACATCGCCACTGCAAAACCCGACGGCTATAAGATCTGCCACAAAGACCACAGCAACTGACCGGTAGGAGGCATTGCCATTATACACAAACACACCATCCAAGTCACAACCAGCTCCGACAACCACTCACCAGGCCTAGAACACCTCTCCTGGAAAACCTTGGAACTATTGGACTAAAGCAACTCCTAAACTACCCAACCCACACAGCCGGCCACACCCTCGACACAATCTTCTCCTTAGGCAACCACATCTCAGTCAATCCCATCAACAAACTCCTCTGGACTGACCACCACTGCATACACTTCTCCTTCAACAAACCCACCACCCACCTCCGACAGTACCACCTACCCCACAGAAACTGGAACAACATCACCCAAGACCAACTACACTGCACCCTAAACAAATCCTCCCCACCTACTTCCACAGACGCCAACTTTTCCGGCTGCAACCTCCGCCACTGGATTACAGACTGCTCCAACACCCTCGCCACCCTTTAAAAAACCATCTGGCCGCAAAACCACCAACAAAGCTAGCTGGTTCACCCCGGCCCTCCAGGACTCCAAACGCCACTGCAGATGACTGGAAAAAACCTGGAGATCCAGCAAGACCCTTCTGGATAAAGCTGCCTTTAAGGAAGCAATCACCACCCACCACCAATCAACTCTAATGCACTAAACAGCAAGGAGTTGTTCTCAGTCATCAAGGAATTCTCTAAACCCAACAGCGATACCACAAACATTCCACCCTCCCAGGACCTCTGCAATACCCTCGCTGCACAATTCCACCATAAGATCCTTGACATCTTTGACAGTTTCATGCCTCATAACTCAACCTCCACCACCCACTCCCCTACACCCGACACCCCTCCCAAATTAGCCCCCCCTCACCACACATGGACTATACGGAGCCCCGTCACCACAGATGACAGAATCATGAAATCCATCCACTCTGGTGCACCCTCGGACCCATGCCCCCATCACATATTCAACAAAGCAAGCAACATCATCGCCCCTGAACTCCGCTGCACCATCAACTGCTCCATAAAACCGGCACCTTCCCGGATATCTGGAAGCACGCGGAACTGAAACCCCTGCTGAAGAAACCCTCGGCAGACCCCACGGACCCGAATAACTACGCCCAATCTCTCTACTCCCCTTCCCAGCCAAAGTCATGGAGAAGTCCATCAACTTGCAACTTATTGACCACATTGAGGCCAACCACATCCTGGACCACTCCCAATTCGGTTTCAGAAGCAACAACAGTACTGAGACTGCCCTCCTCGCTGCCACAGACGACATCCGCGCCATGCTCGACCGAGGAGAAACCGCCGCCCTCATCCTCCTAGACCTCTCAGCAGCTTTCAACACTGTCGACCACAACACCCTCCGCACCCACCTACACGATGCCGGCATCCGCAGCAAAGCCCTGGAATGGATCACCTCTTTCCTCACGGACAGGACCCAGAAAGTCAGACTCCCGCCTTTCTCCTCCAAACCCACACCAGTCAACTGCGGTGTACCTCAAGGCTCTTCGCTGAGCCCCACCCTCTTCAACATCTACATGGCCCCTCTTGCCGCCATCGTCCGACGCCATGACCTCAACATCGTCTCCTACACCGACGACACCCAGTTAATCATCTCACTCACCTGAGATCCCACCACCGCCAAAAAGAAAATCCACGAAGGCCTGACAGCAATCGCCGCCTGGATGAAGTACAACCGGCTCAAACTGAACACAGACAAAACCGAAGTCCTCCTCCTCGGACCCAATAAATCTGCATGGGACAACTCCTGGTGGCCCACAGCCCTCGGTCACCCTCCAACCCCAACCGACCATGCACGAAATCTAGGCTTCATCCTGGACTCCTCACTCTCCATGGACTGACAAATCAATGCCATAAAATGCTAGGTGAGTACAGCGCTACAATACCCTAAGCGATGGTATGTGGCTTGAGATGGTGTCCACAATTGGTTATAATGCCTATAATGTGTTAAGCAAATGGGCCTAACTAAATAGTGTACATAAAGATCAAAAATTAAAAATAAATCAAATATTCCTATATACTGATTGCATGACATTTAATATAGCAGAACAAATTAGCAGAAACATTTCTAAAATCCTTAACAGTTAGAACAGCATAAAATACAATACATTTACAATGAGAACTTTAAAACACAGACTAATGGTACCATTAAGTATCCATGGATAAAAATGTCCAAATTTTAATCCTAAGAGTCCAGAAAAACAGTCAATGATCCTATAATGTGTCGAACTGATTCCAATGATGTTGTATTCAAACTATGTATATTAGAGTGATCACTCAGTAACTTGCGAAAAAATGTGAAAAAATATATTTTCCTTATGTCTCCTTGCAAAATCAAAAATAGAAACACAATACTAGATTTCCAAAATGTGCTATTTCAGCTGTTTGCAAAAGTTTGAAAAATTGGAAAAATTGGAAAAATGAAAAATGAAAAAATTGAAAAATAAAATAAAATTTAAATATAAAAAAAAAATAAAAAAAAATAAAAAAAAAAAAATCAGAAAAGGTGAAAAAATTGTGAAAAAAGGTTAAAAAATAGGTTAAAAAAAAATTATGGTGGGGTGTACACCAAAAATGCCTTTGTGAATGTCTAGTGTGTCCTTGGATATAAATATAAAACATGAAACAAATTATCCCAAAGTAAATTAGTGGTGCTTGAAGAACCTCCAAACAAGTGTAGTTATGAGATTCCTAAATGGTGATCCTCTTCTTAGGGAATGTATTAGAACTTGGTGATGTATTAGAACTTTAGTGATGCCATCTTGACCTATAGGATGGTACAAAAAACAAATATAGTGCAATAAAGCTACTATATAGTGGAAATAAAGGTGTTAAACTCACCAACTGAGATCCTGAGCTGTAATACCAGTATCGACGCGTTTTGGTCCACAAAAGACCTTTCTTTTTCACCTCAACATGCTTCCACATTCTCCACCTGCTACGAAAAATCTTCAAATGGATCCCTACCGAAACCAAGAAAACAGTCACCCACGCCCTCGTTAGCAGCTGGTTAGACTACGGCAACGCACTCTATGCCGGCTCCACCATCAAACTCCAAAAGAGACTCCAACGTATCCAGACTCATCCTTGACATCCCTCTCCAATGCCACATCACTGAACACCTTATGTCTCCTTGCAAAATCAAAAATAGAAACACAATACTAGATTTCCAAAATGTGCTATTTCAGCTGTTTGCAAAAGTTTGAAAAATTGGAAAAATGAAAAATGAAAAAATTGAAAAATAAAATAAAATTTAAATATCAAAAAAAAAAAAAAAATCAAAAAACAAAAATCAGAAAAGGTGAAAAAATTGTGAAAAAAGGTTAAAAAATAGGTTAAAAAAAAATTATGGTGGGGTGTACACCAAAAATGCCTTTGTGAATGTCTAGTGTGTCCTTGGATATAAATATAAAACATGAAACAAATTATCCCAAAGTAAATTAGTGGTGCTTGAAGAACCTCCAAACAAGTGTAGTTATGAGATTCCTAAATGGTGATCCTCTTCTTAGGGAATGTATTAGAACTTGGTGATGTATTAGAACTTTAGTGATGCCATCTAGACCTATAGGATGGTACAAAAAACAAATATAGTGCAATAAAGCTACTATATAGTGGAAATAAAGGTGTTAAACTCACCAACTGAGATCCTGAGCTGTAATACCAGTATCGACGCGTTTTGGTCCACAAAAGACCTTTCTTTTTCACCTCAACATGCTTCCACATTCTCCACCTGCTACAAAAAATCTTCAAATGGATCCCTACCGAAACCAAGAAAACAGTCACCCACGCCCTCGTTAGCAGCTGGTTAGACTACGGCAACGCACTCTATGCCGGCTCCACCATCAAACTCCAAAAGAGACTCCAACGTATCCAGACTCATCCTTGACATCCCCCTCCAATGCCACATCACTGAACACCTAAGGAACCTTGACTGGCTCCCCATCAACAAGAGAATCAGCTTCAAGCTCCTTACCCACGCGTTCAAGGCCCTACACAACATCAGACCTGAATACCTCAACCACCGTGTAAATTTCTACACCCCCGCCAGACTACTCCGATCGGCCAACCAAGCACTCGCAGTCATCCCCCGCATCAGCAAATCCACAGTGGGTGGAAGATCCTTCTCCCACATGGCGGCTAAGACATGGAACACCCTCCCGCTTCACCTCAGACAATCCACCTCCCTTACAAAGTTCAAAACCTGGCTCTTCGACTGAATGCCCATCTCCTCTCCCCCCCCCCCCTTTCTTCTATCCCCTATCCCCTTTCCCTTAGCGCCTTGAGACCCTCACGGGTGATTAGTTTGCGCTCTATAAGTACCCAATAGATAGATAGATAGATAGATAGATAGATAGATAGATAGATAGATAGATAGATAGATAGATAGATAGATACTATAAAGAAGAATATGCACAGATACTGATCCAAAAATCCAGTATAAAACCATTTAAAAACATACTTAGAATCTCCCAGTTTAGCACTGTTGATGAGGTAGTCTGGGACACCCAGTGAAAGGGGCAGGGTAAACAAAAAGCGCAGACATTCCCCACCTCCACCCTTCCCTGTATATGAAAAGACAGATAACGTAAACAAGAGCCTGCAAGAATCTGTAAACGCGTGTATACATCTGACACTGTGGGGCTTAGTTAGTCTGAAAATCAGCACAATGTTCTTAAAAAATAAGCAAAAGTATATTTTTTTTATAAAAAATACTACCAGATGGGCTATATAAATGCATCATCTACAAAACATTTATGCAAAGAAAAATCCAGTGTACAATGTCCCTTTAAGCACATTGTGGGCCTTAGGCACTGTGCCTACTCTAACTAATAGATAATTCTGCACTGATACCAGCTATGCACAACCATCTATTTCCTACTTTCAAAATTAACAGTTAAGCATAACCTTTTTTTTTTTTACTCATTTTATCTTGTTTAAAGGGACATGAAACCCCCCAAAAACATAATTTATGTAAGAACTTACCTGATAAATTTATTTCTTTCATATTAGCAAGAGTCCATGAGCTAGTGACGTATGGAATATACATTCCTACCAGGAGGGGCAAAGTTTCCCAAACCTCAAAATGCCTACAAATACACCCCTCACCACACCCACAAATCAGTTTAACGAATAGCCAAGAAGTGGGGTGATAAGAAAAAAGTGTGAAGCATAAATATAAGGAATTGGAATAATTGTGCTTTATACAAAAAAATCATAACCACCACAAAAAAAGGGTGGGCCTCATGGACTCTTGCTAATATAAAAAGAAATTAATTTATCAGGTAAGTTCTTACATAAATTATGTTTTCTTTCATGTAATTAGCAAGAGTCCATGAGCTAGTGACGTATGGGATAATGACTACCCAAGATGTGGATCTTCCACGCAAGAGTCACTAGAGAGGGAGGGATAAAATAAAGACAGCCAATTCTGCTGAAAAAAATCCACACCCAAAAATAAAGTTTAAATCTTATAAAGAAAAAAACTGAAAATATAAGCAGAAGATTCAAACTGAAACAGCTGCCTGAAGTACTTTTCTACCAAAGACAGCTTCAGAAGAAGAAAACACATCAAAATGGTAGAATTTAGTAAAAGTATGCAAAGAAGACCAAGTTGCTGCTTTGCAAATCTGATCAACCGAAGCTTCATTCCTAAACGCCCAGGAAGTAGAAACTGACCTAGTAGAATGAGCTGTAATCCTTTGAGGCGGAGTTTTACCCGACTCGACATAAGCATGAGGAATTAAAGATTTCAACCAAGATGCCAAAGAAATGGCAGAGGCCTTCTGACCTTTCCTAGAACCGAAAAAGATAACAAATAGACTAGAAGTCTTTCGGAAATTCTTAGTAGCTTCAACATAATATTTCAAAGCTCTATCTACATCCAAAGAATGCAATGATTTCTCCTTAGAATTCTTAGGATTAGGACATAATGAAGGAACCACAATTTCTCTACTAATGTTGTTGGAATTCACAACCTTAGGTAAAAATTTAAAAGAAGTTCGCAACACCGCCTTATCCTGGTGAAAAATCAGAAAAGGAGACTCACAAGAAAGAGCAGATAATTCAGAAACTCTTCTGGCAGAAGAGATGGCCAAAAGGAACAAAACTTTCCAAGAAAGTAATTTAATGTCCAATGAATGCATCGGTTCAAACGGAGGAGCTTGAAGAGCCCTCAGAACCAAATTCAAACTCCAAGGAGGAGAAATTGACTTAATGAAAGGTTTTATACGAACCAAAGCTTGTACAAAACAATGAATATCAGGAAGATTAGCAATCTTTCTGTGAAAAAGAACAGAAAGAGCAGAGATTTGTCCTTTCAAGGAACTTGCAGACAAACCTTTATCCAAACCATCCTAAAGAAACTGTAAAATTCTCGGAATTCTAAAAGAATGCCAGGAAAAATGATGAGAAAGACACCAAGAAATGTAAG
This sequence comes from Bombina bombina, assembly GCF_027579735.1. Lineage (NCBI taxonomy): Eukaryota > Metazoa > Chordata > Amphibia > Anura > Bombinatoridae > Bombina > Bombina bombina. The sequence goes on along the minus strand of NC_069504.1, from coordinate 226,447,767 downwards.
TCTTCCAGACTCTATAATATATCTTCCTAGATACAGATTTACGAGCCTGTAACATAGTATTAATCACAGAGTCAGAGAAACCTCTTTGACTAAGAATCAAGCGTTCAATCTCCATACCTTTAAATTTAAGGATTTGAGATCCTGATGGAAAAAAGGACCTTGCGACAGAAGGTCTGGCCTTAACGGAAGAGTCCAGGGTTGGCAAGAGGCCATCCGGACAAGATCCGCATACCAAAACCTGTGAGGCCATGCTGGAGCTACCAGCAGAACAAACGAGCATTCCTTCAGAATCTTGGAGATTACTCTTGGAAGAAGAACTAGAGGCGGAAAGATATAGGCAGGATGATACTTCCAAGGAAGTGACAATGCATCCACTGCTACCGCTTGAGGATCCCTGGATCTGGACAGATACCTGGGAAGTTTCTTGTTTAGATGAGAGGCCATCAGATTTATTTCTGGAAGTCCCCACATTTGAACAATCTGAAGAAATACCTCTGGGTGAAGAGACCATTCGCCCGGATATAACGTTTGGTGACTGAGATAATCCGCTTCCCAATTGTCTATACCTGGGATATGAACTGCAGAAACTAGACAGGAGCTGGATTCCGCCCATACCAGAATTCGAGATACTTCTTTCATAGCCAGAGGACTGTGAGTCCCTCCTTGATGATTGATGTATGCCACAGTTGTGACATTGTCTGTCTGAAAACAAATGAACGATTCTCTCTTTAGAAGAGGCCAAGACTGAAGAGCTCTGAAAATTGCACGGAGTTCCAAAATATTGATCGGTAATCTCACCTCCTGAGATTCCCAAACCCCTTGTGCTGTCAGAGACCCCCACACAGCTCCCCAACCTGTAAGACTTGCATCTGTTGAAATTACAGTCCAGGTCGGAAGAACAAAAGAAGCCCCCTGAACTAAATGATGGTGATTTGTCCACCACGTCAGAGAGTGTCGTACAATCGGTTTTAAAGATATTAATTGAGATATCTTTGTGTAATCCCTGCACCACTGGTTCAGCATACAGAGCTGAAGAGGCCGCATGTGAAAACGAGCAAAGGGGATCGCGTCCGATGCAGCAGTCATAAGACCTAGAATTTCCATGCATAAGGCTACCGAAGGGAATGATTGTGACTGAAGGTTTCGACAAGCTGATATCAATTTTAGACGTCTCTTGTCTGTCAAAGATAGAGTCATGGACACTGAATCTATCTAGAAACCTAAAAAGGTTACCTGTGTCTGAGGAATCAATGAACTTTTTGGTAAATTGATCCTCCAACCATGAAGTTGAAGAAACAACACAAGTCGATTCGTATGAGATTCTGCTAAATGTGAAGACTGAGCAAGTACCAAGATATCGTCCAAATAAGGAAATACCACAATACCCTGTTCTCTGATTACAGACAGAAGGGCACCGAGAACCTTTGTAAAAATTCTTGGAGCTGTAGCTAGGCCAAACGGCAGAGCCACAAACTGGTAATGCTTGTCTAGGAAAGAGAATCTCAGAAACTGATAGTGATCTGGATGAATCGGAATATGCAGATATGCATCCTGTAAATCTATTGTAGACATATAATGCCCTTGCTGAACAAAAGGCAGGATAGTCCTTACAGCTACCATTTTGAATGTTGGTATCCTTACATAACGATTCAATATTTTTAGATCCAGAACTGGTCTGAAGGAATTCTCCTTCTTTGGTACAATGAAAAGATTTGAATAAAACCCCAGTCCCTGTTCCAGAACTGGAACTGGCATAATTACTCCAGCCAACTCTAGATCTGAAACACATTTCAGAAATGCTTAAGCCTTCGCTGGGTTTACTGGGACACAGGAAAGAAAAAATCTCTTTGCAGGAGGCCTTATCTTGAAGCCAATTCTGTACCCTTCTGAAACAATGTTCTGAATCCAAAGATTGTGAACGGAATTGATCCAAATTTCTTTGAAAAAACGTAATCTGCCCCCTACCAGCTGAGCTGGAATGAGGGCCGCACCTTCATGTGGATTTAGGAGCTGGCTTTGATTTTCTAAAAGGCTTGGATTTATTCCAGACTGGAGATGGTTTCCAAACTGATACCGCTCCTGAGGATGAAGGATCAGGTTTTTGTTCCTTGTTGTGACGAAAGGAACGAAAACGATTATTAGAACTAAATTTACCTTTAGATTTTTTATCCTGTGGTAAAAAAGTTCCTTTCCCTCCAGTAACAGTTGAGATAATAGAATCCAACTGAGAACCAAACAATTTATTACCCTGGAAAGAAAGGGAAAGCAGAGTAGACTTAGAAGACATATCAGCATTCCAAGTTTTAAGCCATAAAGCTCTTCTAGCTAAAATAGCTAGAGACATATACCTGACATCAACTCTAATGATATCAAAGATGGCATCACAAATAAAATTATTAGCATGTTGAAGAAGAATAATAATGCTATGAGAATTATGATCTGTTACTTGTTGCGCTAAAGCTTCTAACCAAAAAGTTGAAGCTGCAGCAACATCCGCTAAAGATATAGCAGGTCTAAGAAGATTACCTGAACACAAGTAAGCTTTTCTTAGAAAGGATTCAATTTTCCTATCTAAAGGATCCTTAAAGGGAGTACCATCTGTCGTAGGAATAGTAGTACGCTTAGCAAGAGTAGAGACAGCCCCATCAACCTTAGGGATTTTGTCCCAAAACTCTAATCTGTCAGATGGCACAGGATATAATTGCTTAAAACGTTTAGAAGGAGTAAATGAATTACCCAAATTATTCCATTCCCTGGAGATTACTTCAGAAATAGCACCAGGGACAGGAAAAACTTCTGGAATAACTACAGGAGATTTAAAAACCTTATCTAAACGTTTAGATTTAGTATCAAGAGGACCAGAATCCTCAATTTCTAATGCAATTAGGACTTCTTTAAGTAAAGAACGAATAAATTCCATTTTAAATAAATATGAAGATTTATCAGCATCAACCTCTGAGACAGAATCCTCTGAACCAGAAGAACCATTATCAGAATCAGAAAGATGATGTTCATTTAAAAATTCATCTGAAAAATGAGAAGTTTTAAAAGACTTTTTACGTTTACTAGAAGGAGGAATAACAGACATAGCCTTCTTAATGGATTTAGAAACAAAATCTCTTATGTTATCAGGAACACTCTGAGTATTAGATGTTGACGGAACAGCAACAGGTAATGTAACAGTACTAAAGGAAATATTATCTGCATTAACAAGTTTGTCATGACAAACAGTACAAACAACAGCTGGAGGAACAGATACCATAAGTTTACAGCAGATACACTTAGCTTTGGTAGCTCCAGCACCAGGCTGCGATTTTCCAGAGGTATCTTCTGACTCAGTTTCAACGTGGGACATCTTGCAATATGTAATAGAAAAAACAACATATAAAGCAAAATTTATCAAATTCCTTAAATGACAGTTTCAGGAATGGGAAAAAATGCCAGTGAACAAGCTTCTAGCAACCAGAAGCAATAAATAATGAAACTTAAATAATGTGGAGACAATAGTGACGCCCTATTTTTTTAGCGCCAAAAATGACGCCCACATTATTTGGCGCCTAAATGCTTTTGGCGCCAAAAATGACGCCACATCCGGAACGCCGACACTTTTGGCGCAAAAGAACGTCAAAAATGACGCAACTTCCGGCGACAGGTATGACGCCGGAAACAGAAAAAAAAAATTTGCGCCAAAAAAGTCAGCGCCAAAAATGACGCAATAAAATGAAGCATTTTCAGCCCCCGCGAGCCTAACAGCCCACAGGGAAAAGTCAAATTTTAAGGTAAGAAAAAAATTGATTTATTCATAAGCATTATCCCAAATATGAAACGGACTGTCTGAAATAAGGAATGTTGAACATCCTGAGTCAAGGCAAATAAATGTTTGAATACATATATTTAGAACTTTATAAAAAAGTGCCCAACCATAGCTTAGAGTGTCACAGAAAATAAGACTTACTTACCCCAGGACACTCATCTACATGTTTGTAGAAAGCCAAACCAGTACTGAGGTAATGGTATATAAATAAGAGTATATCGTCGATCTGAAAAGGGAGGTAAGAGATGAATCTCTACGACCGATAACAGAGAACCTATGAAATAGACCCCGTAGAAGGAGATTATTGAATTAAAATAGGCAATACTCTCCTCACATCCCTCTGACATTCACTGCACGCTGAGAGGAAAACCGGGCTCCAACCTGCTGCGGAGCGCATATCAACGTAGAATCTAGCACAAACTTACTTCACCACCTCCATAGGAGGCAAAGTTTGTAAAACTGAATTGTGGGTGTGGTGAGGGGTGTATTTGTAGGCATTTTGAGGTTTGGGAAACTTTGCCCCTCCTGGTAGGAATGTATATCCCATACGTCACTAGCTCATGGACTCTTGCTAATTACATGAAAGAAAAATATTTTATGATTCCGATAGAGCATGCAATTTTAAACAACTTTCCAATTTACTTATTTTATCTAATTGACTTTGTTTTCTTAGCATCCTTTTTTGAAAAGCATACCTAGGTAGGCTCAAGAGCTGGGAACTAGCTGCTGATTGATAGCTTTTTATGCATCTGGTGATTGACTTACCAATATGTTCAGCTAGCTTCTAATAGTTCATTGCTGCTTCTTCAAGAAAGGATACCAAGAGAATAATAGAATTAAATTAGAAAGTTGTTAACAAATGCATGCTCTATCCCAAAGAAACATTATGGGCTTCGTGTCCCTTTAAACTTTGCTCCTCTATCTCTTCCATATGCCTGAAAATTATATTGAGCTTAATGTTCCTTTAACCATCCCCATCCAATACAATAAAAAAACAGACTATATATACCAAGAAACTGCAGATGTCTATAGTTTTATAAGATTCAAAATTAAAAACTGATGTGGCCCACATATTTAAAATGTTCAGATGTACAAATTAAACCATGATGTGATTCTACACAACATCTGCCAAAGCAATTATACAATAAATAGTTTTAACGGTCTACAAAGAATGTGGAGAATACGTTTGTACATGGATGACAATGAAGACATGAGAATTTGTATGATCTATTGGAAAAGCAGAGTGATCCATGCTAGCCTATCCACGTCTGAATTAAACCAGTGACTGAGGGCTAAACTGTAGCATCACGTATGGCAATGAAAACAGCTCAAGTGTTTTAACAGCTGCCTTTCTGCTTCCCTCGTTTTTTCCTTGTACCTAGTCCTGGAGATCTGATTTCTTTAGAAGGGTGGGCTCAATATGTGCCAGAAACTCAGCCAGCAGGGATTGTTTACTTAGAGAGAGACAGAGAGAGAGTTTTTTTTTTGCCTCTCACTTTTAAAGAGACAGATTTGCTTAGCAAGAACATCCCTTTGAACAATTTGCAAGGAAACTAAAGCCATTTTTAGCACATATGTGATTTTAATCATATTTAAACCATATAACTTGTGGATCTATTTATTTATTTAGCCTCAATGAAAAAAACTTGAAAGTATTACTATGTAGTGATTTATAGTTTTTTTTATTTATATTTCAGAACTCTTCATATTTTTGGTTATTATTATATATATAAAAGAAGCATAATTCTAAGCAACGTAAGCTCCCAACATTATAGATTTTTCGAGGTTGGGGGAATCAGTTTCACCATTTTAAAATCAGCGGTGCTTATTTTGTTTGTAATTGTTTTTAAAGAAACAGTTCTGAGGAAAAAGCATAAAGCTTACATTTTGATTTAGTTTTCCATGTTTTTTTCCCCAAGAACACACACACAAGCATGTGCACAGGCACACACCAGAAAATAGCTGCCTTTTAAAAGAAGGACAATGATGAAATAGGAATGAACAAGTTTAAAGGGACCGTCAACACCAGAGGGTTTTTGTTGTTTAAAAGATAGATAATCCTTTTTATTATCCATTCCCCAGTTTTGCATAACCAACACAGTTATAATAATACACTTTTTACCTCTGTGACTACCTTGTACCTAAGCCTCTGCAAACTGCTCCCTTATTTCAGTTCTTTTGACAGACTTGCATTTTAGCCAATCAGTGCTGACTCCTAGGCAATTTCATGTGCGTGAGCACAATTTTATTTATATGACTCACATAAACTAACGCCCTCTAGTGGTGAAAAACTGTCAAAATGCATTCAGATAAAAGGCGTCCTTCAAGGTCTAAGAAATTAGCATATGAGCCTTCCTAGGTTTAGCTTTCAACCAAGATAACAAAGCAAAATTGGTGATAAAAGTAAATTGGAAAGTTGTTTAAAATTACATGCCCTATCTGAATCATGAAAGTTTATTTTGGACTTGACTGTCCCTTTAAGGATTTATCATTATTTATGAACCATATTGCAAAGATTCTCAATAAATCAGCAGTACAGGGTATAGAAAATCTGTGCAAGTGAGAGGCAGCAGAAGAAATCAGCCTTCCAGTTGAGATGAGAGAAATAGAGAACCAGGCCTATATGAGAAAGGTTGTTCCTGTAGCAGGTTTGAATACAAGGATATCTTCACAGCTACTTACCTGAGTACAATATATATTTAGAGCTGTAATTTTGTTAATAAAATGTGCGGTGTTACTACTTCAGAGAAAACACAAATTTATCTAAATAAATTGCAGATGTTCCATGAATAAAGTCTTACTTCTCTAGGAGCAAACAACCATCTTTGCTATGATGAAGGATTATATTCACTTGGCTTAACTCATTCTACACTTCTGCCAAGCCTATGAGGTTTAGATTATGAGTGGAACACAATATTGCACTCACACGAGCGCAATATTTGCGCTCCACTCAGTAATACCAGCTCTGGTATTACAAATGTGGCGCAAGGCAAATGCGAACTCAATAAGCTTCAATGGGAGCCTCGTTTTTTTGCCGATAGACATGGCAAACCACCTAGTGCAGTGCATGGGGGAAATCGTGCATCATTGGGCAGCAATAGATAAATATATATGTATTTGCTTATATATATACATATTTATGTATTTATATGTGACCCCCATGTCAAGGCACTTAACCCTCACACCTTATTGCTTTGTGCGTTTTTTGGGGTGTTTTTTTTTAGATACTCATATTTATTTTTTAGTTAAGACAACTGTTCTCTTTATTTTTGGGGCAATTGGGGCAACTTTTTATATTTAACCAGAGGTCTGATCTCTGGTTAACTGCACAAATAAGTGAAACCACGAGCTTGCGGGAGCATTAACCAGTCACTTGTAATGGCTGGCTATTTAACATACGTTCATAAATGGGCAAATTTGCACCTTTACAGGTGCACATTAAGATAGTGCTCCACTCATAATCTGACCGTAAATATATTTCATGCACTTCCCTCTAATTATGTGTGCCACCATTTTGGAATCTAGGTTACACTGCAGAGTTGCTGCACATCTGCAAACACATCAGCATTGTGATGCAGGGAAAGATAGATTTCAACATGGCAGCACCCATGACTAGAGGAAGGATTACATCAATACAATGCTTATAAAATGCATTTTGTGTATAATGTCCCTTTAAGTTTTGTTTATTTCTGTAGGTGGAATTTAATACATCTTCTTAATCACCAACAGAACTGTAGTATATTTCTGATTATCCGCTTTTGGAAAAAAACAGGAAAAAAAAGGTAGTTCCACATCTGACCCAGGTCAGCAGCTTTATTTTAATATAATCAGTATAGTAATGCTAAACATTTGGACTTTTAGGGAGTGTGTTTCTAAACAGGGTTTAGGCTTATCTTGTCCTGTGGTTGGACGTCCTTTTGCTTACTGGGTGTATTGGTCACAGTGTAGCAATCAAGTTTAGTAAATTGTGATCCCTAACCAATGCTTCCTTCAGATTATGGTCATAGGTTATAGGCTATAAAGAGATTTTAACCCAATGCCTCCTTTGTGTGATTGTCCTTTTGGAAGAGAGGAAGCACATATGTTTGCTCTTAGTTTAGGTAGACCTTGATTGATATTAGTGATGCAGAATGGCCTGTCTGTAAATAAAGTTCCATTTGCTCTGTGCTCTGTAACATAACTAAGGAAACAGCTGCATCTAATTAAGGGGTAGGAAAATTCTTTTGTTGCCAGACACCTGTAAAAGTACTAAAATGAATTTGTGTGTTGGCCTGTATGAGGCTGCATACCAGATAAAAGCCATACCCCTTCTCTACTAAAAGTGGCACCCACATCATGACCCGAACAGTCTATAGAAATAGAGTGTTCTGTGGTATAAAACAATATATTGTAAGTGTTGGTTGTTGGGTGTTGCTGATTAGCATTCCTAGAATTTTTACTTCTCCATTGGGAGATTAAAGCAGGGAACATATGTGTTTTGGGTTTTGTTTTTTTAAATAAAAGAAACTACTGCTCAAAATGTGCACAAGTCAAGATCTTGACTCTATAATAATTATTTCTGTTTTGTCCAGGCTAAGTAGGAGACTTTTAGAAATCTCTTGAACGTGTCCTTGTGTCATGTGTTGGGGCTATGAATGCACTTCTAGTGAACTTTTCATGTTCCTACTGCTTTATTTACCCTGTTTTATGCATCTGTATTTAGTGTCATTGTGTACCCCTACTCATGTACCAATCAAGTTATTTGGTGGCACTGTACAAAGAAATGATAACAATTTATGAAGTGTAACCATTGTAGACTTTGCTGAAACAGCATTTGTTCTATGGAATTCTTTGTCCTTAATCTTTCAAAATTTCAAACATTCACACAAAAAAAGCTGCTTAAAGATGCACGCAGCATACATTAAAGGGACAGTATACACCATTGTTCATATAACTGCAAGTAATAGACACGACTGTAAAGCATAATATGCAGATACGGATCTAGAAATCCAGTATAAAACTTTTTAAAAACTTACTTAGCAGCTCCCAATGTAGCACTGTTGATGAGGTTAGGCTGGGACACTCAGTGAAAAGGGCTGTGAAAGGGAAAACAGGAAAAGCAGACGTTGCTCACATATAAACATTAGCTTGAAACTGAAAAAAAGATCATATCAATATAAATGTGCAAGCGTTTTTCTTCACTTAATCCCTATGGTGTAATTTGACCCCTCCGCTAGAAATTTGTTACAATATTTTAATTTCTAGATTAGGATACAAAATATTGCTTCCAGAGAAATTAAAGGGGCATTATAGTGAAACTATGAGGCCCATTTATCAAGCTCCGAATGGAGCTTGAGGGCCCGTGTTTCTGGCGAGTCTTTAGACTCGCCAGAAACAGCAGTTATGAAGCAGGGGTCTTAAGACCGCTGCTCCACAACCCTGTCCGCCTGCTCTGATGAGGCGGACAGAGATCGCCACAATTCAACCCGATCGAGTACGATTGGGTTGATTGACACCCCCTGCTGGCGGCCGATTGGGCCCGAGTCTGCAGGGGGCAGCGTTGCACCAGCAACTCACAAGAGCTGCTGGTGCAATGCTGAATGCGGAGAGCTTATTGCTCTCCGCATTCAGCAAAGTCTGTCGGACCTTATCCGCACTGTTGGATCAGGTCCGACAGACATTTGATAAATATGCCTCTATAAATGCGCATAGATGAATTACATCTTTGAATAGAAACATATTTCCAAAATACATGTATTTGCAAACATGCTTCTATTAAAAGTTGTTTAAAAACTGTTTAGGTGTTAACATTTTTCTATGCACGTGCATGTGATGCATAGCTAGATATTCTCAGTGCACCAGCATTTTAAGTACTGCAGCTGCCCAGAGCACCAGTGGGGCTTGTACCATGCTAGCAATTAACAAATTGAGTCATTACCATATGGTACAAGCACCTTAGGCTCTCTGAGCAAGTGCTGTTTTTAAAATGCTGGTGCACAGTGCATACTTAAATACACATTTGAAACAGCTATAGCTGTTATTATAAGCATTTTTGCTAACACATGTATATTACAAAAATGCTTCTATTCAAATCTGAAATGTATCCATGTGGATTCCAATTTTGGCTGGAATGTCCCATTAATCAGGAAATAGATCATTTTGATGTTTTTCACCAACGATCAGTTAACTGACTGCCTGATAATGATGTAATAAATTGTCTCCTTTTGCTAATATGCCCCCTCCTAAAATCTCAGAATGCTAAAATTATTGAAATCTAAGGGTTTATAGTTTTTTTCTCTTACAAGACTAGCAGCTTTAACAACTAGGGGCTCCATTACATATACGGCTCAGGCTTCGGTGCAAGTGTTGAAACCCACGCCGCCCGTAATTTCACCTCGCACATCAGGGTATTACATATACTGTGCCGTTAGATGCTAGACTGGCGTAAGTAGAACAAACTTTGCGATTTTCTGAGATGTGCGCAAATACACATTTCAGTAATCGCAAGTAACTTACACCAGTCTTGTGTCCACGGAAAGTGTCAATAAAGAGTAGTTTTATACAAATTAGGTTAACATGCGTAAAAACGAACCCGGAATTCAAATAAAAATGTTACACGTAATTACGATATTCAAATTCATATATAAACTCATGCGCAGCTGCCATTTTCTTCAGTGTGTTTGGATTGTTCGTTGAGCTACAACACACTACACAGGAGTGGAAGATTAGTGAGAGTAGAGAGAGAGGTGCAAACAGAGGAGTTAGTTAGGTCACATTGTTTTTGAGTAAGCTTGTACACTTACACATATTCTTACATATTGCACACATTGCATACATACATATACAAATACACCACACTTCACACATATTTTATTTGAGTTTTACAGTGTGATAGGCTGAGTGTTTGGTTGTAATTGTTTGTGATTGAACTGGGAGTGTGAGTGTGTGAGGATGGCAGGGAGAGGTAGGGAAGAAGGAAGGAGGGGAAAGGAGTGGAGTGGCAGGGAGAGGAGTATTGGAGAGGACAGGATAGCAGTGGGTTCCCCGTCCGGGAGTAAGTGGAGTGGGGAGAGGGAGAGCCAGAAGGGATGATGCCCAGAGTGCCCCAGAGAGCAGGCATATCCAGGAGAGGGGCAGAGGGTGCACATGGGAACAGAAGGGGGGAGGAGGGAGAGGATAGGGAGGAACCCACACCAGGGACATCACAGGGAGAAAGCCAAGTGGCCATGGAGGATGAGAGGCTGAGATGTCCCAACTTCTCATTTGCGGAAAATGTTGCCCTTGTCCAGGTCATCAAGGACAATTACAGTGCCCTTTTTTTTGGCAGGAAAAGAGCAAAGGCATTGCCAAAAAGAGAAAAACAGCATGGTTGGTGGTAGAGGATGCCATCAACAGTGTGGCCCCGCAGAGGAGAACTGTTGAGGGCCTGAAAAAGCGCTGGAATGACTGCAAGAGGCGGGTCAAAGAAAAGATGGGGCAGGAAGCTATGCACCAGAAGGGAACAGGCGGTGGTCCATCCCTGGATATAGAGTATAATACCTGGCAGGAGATGATACGCAGGTCCCTGAGTATCACAGCAGTCCGTTGACTTTCAGGGGCTCGTGACTCAGGGGCTGCAACCACAGCACAGCATGCTGGCGAGTAACATCCCACACAACAGTATTATATGTATTTGAAATATAACATCCTTTAATATCACACATTCATGTACACGATGAGGAGCATGGTATTTAGCGTACTAACAAAAACATCTACAATTATACTTGACATTACTGCTACTTAACACAATGCAATTCATGATATGAGGTGGAATAGTGCAATACTAACTTGTCTCAGAGTAACACAGGCCACAAGCCACATGTAATTGTATGCCCACATAGACATATATCTGACTGCACTAATCCCTCTCATCCTTTGACTCTTCCACAGAACCTCCTGCTACCCCCTGGGTGAGGAATACATTGCACTCCAGGGGAGGCTTATAACAAGCTCTGAGAGCATACAAAGAGGCCAAGAGAGGTTATTCAGGAGGCAAGAGAGGATACAACAACGTAGCATAGAGCTGCAGAGGGACATGGCAGCATCGTTAAGTGCAAGTGTTTTGAACCAGTCACAGATGATGCAAATTCTGTCTGATATGCAGATGCAGATGGACAATAGATGGAGAGAACAAAATCAACTCTTGGGTGTGTTGGTTGAGCACTTTACACACCATCAGGACATTGCCTCCAGCCTATCATCTGTGGCCAGCACCCCAGCAGAAACACCAGAATCTTCTAAAGCCAGGAAAACAAGTAAATCCACTACAGGCACCTCAGCTCCCTCGTCCAAGAAGCCAAAAAAAATAAATAAATATTATTATAGTTCACCATAAACCTTGTCCTCTGTTATTTACCATGTCATTGTCATACACATTCATGTAAGGTGTGTTTTATTAAACTAATATTGTTAAAACATATAATATGACCTATGTGGAAATAGCAATAACAACAGGTAATATTATCATGTTTACGACATATTCTTGTACTATAACTCACATCCACAATAGTTGTTTATGAAGGGTACATATAGTAATATTTCCTTCTAAGATGTAAATCAATGTATCTCAAATCCAATATAAATTGACACATGGGTATATATAATACTGATGTTACTGATAGGTGTGCATTATCAGGTGTTTTAAGGCTGCAGGTGAGAGGTTGTGTTGTTTGTGATTTGTTTGACACAATTGCAAAGAGGCGGCCTTCAAGGTCTTAGAAATTATCATATGAGCCATACTAGGTTTATCTTTCAACTAAGAATACCAAGAGAACAAAGCAAAATTGGTGTTAGAATTAAATTGGAAAGTTGTTTTAAATGACATGCCCTATTTGAAACAAGAAGGTTTTCTTTGGACTTGACTGTCCCATTATATATTGTAGCATCAATGCCAAGCTGAGTTAACAGTAGAATAAATTACACTCCCAATGGGTTCTAAAGAGATAAAGGTAATACAATTATGATTTCCCATTGTTCTCTCCAAGTATTGGTGATTGTTTTAAGAAGAAATATAAAGTAAATAAGCAAGCATATGTACACAATGTGATAAAGTAATTAGATATGATTATATCTACAAGCTCCATGCATTTGATTAGGTTGTGGCTTCAAAATACAAAATCAGCTATTTCAAATACACAAATAAAGCTTAAAAAAACAAATCTCATAGTATACTGTCCCTTTTACTATTTGTGCATTATCAATTGTTTTAAGACTGCAGTTGAGAGGTTGTGTTGTTTGTGATTTGTTTGACACAATTGCAAAGAGGTGGCCTTCAAGGTCTTAGAAATTATCATATGAGCCATCCTAGGTTTATCTTTCAACTAAGAATACCAATGAACAAAGCAAAATTGGTGTTAGAATTAAATTGGAAAGTTGTTTTAAATGACATGCCCTATTTGAAACAAGAAGGTTTTCTTTGGACTTTACTGTCCCATTATATATTTTAGCATCAATGCCAAGTTGTGTTAACAGTAGAATAAATTACACTCCCAGTGGGTTCTAAAGAGATAAAGGTAATACAAATATGATTTCTCATTGTTCTCTCCAAGTATTGGTGATTGTTTTAAGAAGAAATATAAAGTAAATAAGAAAGTATATGTACACAATGTGATAAAGTAATGAGATATGATTATACCTACAAGCTCCATGCATTTGAGTAGGTTGTGGCTTCAAAATACAAAATCAGCTATTTCAAATACACAAATAAAGCTTAAAAAACAAATCTCATAGTATACTGTCCCTTTAACTATTTGAGATGCTGCTTAAATGTATGTGTTTGTTAAATCTTCCAGGGAGTTACGTTTTTTTTAGACCGTGCAAGGGTTGCTGTGCCTGCAATGTGTGGCGAAATGAGAATGAAGTAGATTTTCTGAATTCTGCGCGTGTAAGTCCTTACGCTGTATATTGGATACCAAATTGCGCGGCTGTTCTAGGTTAATCTATGGGAGAAAAAAATACGGCCGATTGGTGAAATATACGCGCGTAACTTGTATGCTACGCCGTATAAGTAATACCAAAATCACGTAAAAACCGGTGGCACAGGCTTTTGCGGGTGACGCCGCATATGTAATGGAGCCCTAGATGTTGTTCTTTATCTCTTTTTTGTGTGGTATTGCTGCTACTTTGTGTTCTAGGTTAATTTGTGTTGTTGTCTTCATATCTAGGATGGAATAAAGTTGTTTTAATTTTATTGGTTCCACTGATCTATACTAAGATTCGGACAGACAGTAAAAGTACAGGGTTGGAGCTCAAACTATAACCATGAACCAAAGGACATGCACAAACATTTATAGGTTAACCTGAAGCATGTGCAAAAATCTAATACAAGATGACAAGATGTTTTTAACCTTTTAGTGATCTGGCTTTAACATGCACTATGTTTGCATGAATGTGGGTGTCTAAACATGTGAATTTCTTTTACAAATGATGGCAGTTTTGAATGTGACACGTTGTGTGGCCATCGTGCATGAGTTGTTTAAGAGCACGCTTGTAAAATATTTCTACAGCACATTTATAAAATGTTATTTATTTAGCTAAATATAGTAAAAGCCAGAAGTGGGTTTGACAATTTAATGACCATACAGTATGTTTAGCCATATTTTCCAAAAGGAGAAAAAAAAGAAACCTTTTTTTTCCAGGACATTTGTCCAAGTAGATTCTGGCTTTCTAAATAAGACGTAAAGTAAAACTGTAGATAGAACCAGTTATAATTCTTTAAGATGTTTACATCATCATAGTCAATTACTATTTCAGGGAGTTAATTAAATGTGGTTTGAAAGAAATAACAGATTGAGGGCTAGATTACGAGTGGAGAGCTTTAGTTTGTAATCAAGAGATATCGGGATTTTGTGGCTATTTATGCGCAATTTACAGACATATATACATATACAAACATAAACATAATACATATGTATACTGTACATATATAGACATACATATCAGTTAATTGGAATTGAAAATATGAAAAATCAAATGCATGCAATATTCATATTTAATAAAGTGTTATACTGTGTATTTACTGTAAATATTTCACATTCCAATTTTCTTCACATAGGAAAATATGTTCTAAATATTTTTAAATAGATATTCCTATGTATATCTGTATATACCTATACCTATATATAATCATGTATAAATATATATTTGTGCAAAAATCTATTAGCTATATATTTAAATATCTCTTTAAGAATAAATAGAACATAATATGCTACATGTAGGACATTGGATCATGAAATATGCAATACTGTGTTATCTTCTTACGTTGCACTTTTAAATAACCGTGATCATGTTTGCGCGAATTTAAAGTCTATAGGGGAATGAAATTTTGCTTTCACAGCTTCTCAGAGTCTATTGGTTACTGCAATTTTGCAAAAGTGCGAGAGGAAACTTTTTACTTTCAACTCGTAATACGAGAGCAAATCTCTGAGCACAAAAATTACTTTTAGTGGTTTTAATGTTCAAACGCAAGCGCAAACTACCGCTCCACTCGTAATCTGGCCCTAAATGTACCTTTAAACTCAAAATGTAATCCCTATAAAATGGTCAATTAAAGGGACACTTTAGTGCAAAATGTATATGCTCTAATTCATTAGTACTGACAACCTTGCAGCTGTGTGACTGCTGCTGCTGATTGGCTCAGTGGCTACTTCTGCTTGAGACAATAAAATTATTTGTTCCAGCCACCAGGGGCGCGATCCGATATAGATCGCAGTTTGCGGCACAAGCGAGGGAACCCACGTCGCCCGCAGTTTCAGCTCGCAACTCGAGCCATCCAATATGCGGCACCGTCACTTGCTAAAGTGGCACAAGTCTCACAAACCAGCGATGTCCAGAAATCTGCGTAAGTACAGATTTTTGGAGTTGCCAGTGACTTGCGCCACATTAGAAACTGCCGGCGCCTATAAAACCTGACTAAAGTCTAAATCACCCGCACTGTCTAACACGCCTCCTAAACATAGCCCGACACGTCTAACACGCCTCCCTAACATAGCCCGACACGTCTAACCCTCTATCCGCTATCCCCCCTCACTATCCTAACAATAAAAAAAGCTATTAACCCCTAAACCGCCGCTCCCGTACCCCGCCGCAACCTAATAAAGTTATTAACCCCTAAACCGTCGCTCCCGTACCCCGCCGCCAGCTATATTATATCTATAACCCCCTAAAGTGAGCCCCTAACACCGCCGCCATCTATCTTAAAATTATTAACCCCTAATGTAAGCCCCTAACACCGCCGCCATCTCTATTAAAATGATTAACCCCTAATTTAATCTACCTACCCCGCCGCTAGCTATATTATCTATATTAACCCTAAGTATATTATAGTTAATATAGGTATTACATTATATATATTAACTATATTAACCCTAATTATATTAGGGTTAATATAGTTAATATAGTTACTATAGTATTTATATTAACTATATTAACTCTATCTAACCCTAACACCCCTAACTAAATTTATATTAAATTAATCTAATTCATTTATAAACTAAAATATTCCTATTTAAATCTAAATACTTACCTATAAAATAAACCCTAAGATAGCTACAATATAATTAATAATTACATTGTAGCTATGTTAGGGTTAATATTTATTTTACAGGTAAATTGTTGATTATTTTAACTAGGTATAATAGCTATTAAATAGTTATTAACTATTTAATATCTACCTAGTTAAAATAATTACCCAATTACCTGTAAAATAAATCCTAACCTAAGTTACAAATACACCTACACTATCAATAAATTAAATAAACTACAAACATCTATCTAAAAATACAATTAAATTAACTAAACTAAATTCCAAAAAATAACAAACACTAAATTACAAAAAATAAAAAAAAGATTACAAGATTTTTAAGCTAATTACACCTATTCTAAGCCCCCTAAGAAAATAATAAACCCCCAAAATAAAAAAAATTCCCTGCCCTATTCTAAATTAAAAAAAGTTCAAAGCTCTTTACCTTACCAGCCCTTAAAAGGGCCTTTTGTGGGGCATGCCCCAAAGAATTCAGCTCTTTTGCATACAAATACAATACCCCCCCCATTACAACCCACCACCCACATACCCCTATTCTAAAACCACCCAAACCCCCCTTAAAAAAGCCTAACACTACCCCCTTGAAGATCTCCCTACCTTGTCTTCACCACACCGGGCCGAACTCCTGATCCGATCCGGGCGATGTCTTGCTCCAAGCGCCAAAGAAGAATTCTTCCTCCGGCGATGTCTTCCTCCAAGCGGCAAAGAAGAATTCTTCCTCCGGCGATGTCTTCCTCCAAGCGGCAAAGAAGAATTCTTCCTCCGGCGATGTCTTCCTCCAAGCGGCAAAGAAGAATTCTTCCTCCGGCGACGTCTTCCTCCAAGCGGCAACAAAGTCTTCATTCTTCCGGCGGCATCTTCAATCTTCTTTCTTCGCTCCGCCGCCGCGGAGCATCCATCCCGGCCGACGACTGAACGACGAATGAGGTACCTTTAAATGACGTCATCCAAGATGGCGTCCGCCGAATTCTGATTGGCTGATAGGATTCTATCAGCCAATCGGAATTAAGTTAGAAAAATCTGATTGGCTGATTGAATCAGCCAATCAGATTCAAATTCAATCCGATTGGCTGATCCAATCAGCCAATCAGATTGAGCTCGCATTCTATTGGCTGATCGGAACAGCCAATAGAATGCGAGCTCAATCTGATTGGCTGATTCAATCAGCCAATCAGATTTTTCTAACTTAATTCCGATTGGCTGATAGAATCCTATCAGCCAATCAGAATTCGGCAGACGCCATCCTGGATGACGTCATTTAAAGGTACCTCATTCGTCGTTCAGTCGTCGGCCGGGATGGATGCTCCGCGGCGGCGGAGCGAAGAAAGAAGATTGAAGATGCCGCCGGAAGAATGAAGACTTTGCTGCCGCTTTGAGGAAGACGTCGCCGGAGGAAGAATTCTTCTTTGCCGCTTGGAGGAAGACATCGCCGGAGGAAGAATTCTTCTTTGCCGCTTGGAGGAAGACATCGCCGGAGGAAGAATTCTTCTTTGCCGCTTGGAGGAAGACATCGCCGGAGGAAGAATTCTTCTTTGCCGCTTGGAGCAAGACATCGCCCGGATCGGATCAGGAGTTCGGCCTGGTGTGGTGAAGACAAGGTAGGGAGATCTTCAAGGGGGTAGTATAGGGGGATTAGATTAGGGGTTAATAATTTTTATATAGGTGGCGGCGGTCTAAGGGGTCAGATTAGGGGATAGATAAGGTAGATGACAGCGGTGTAAGGGGTTCTAATTAGGGGATAGATAAGGTAGATGGCGGCAGTTTTAGGGGGCTCACAGTAGGGGGTTAGTTTATGTAGATGGCGGCGGGGTCCGGGAGCGGCGGTTTAGGGGTTAATAACTTTATTAGGGATTTCGGGGGGGGGGATCGCGGTTGACAGGTAGATAGACATTGCGCATGCGTTAGGTGTTAGGTTTATTTTAGAAGATCGCGGTTGACAGGGAGATAGACTGCGCATGCGTTAGGTGTTAGGTTTATTTTAGAAGATCGCGGTTGACAGGGAGATAGACATTGCGCATGCGTTAGGTGTTAGGTTTATTTTAGCAGCCAGTTTAGGGAGTTACGGGGCTCCAATAGTCAGCGTAAGGCTTCTTACGGCTGCTTTTTGTGGCGAGGTGAAAATGGAGTAAGTTTTCTCCATTTTCACCACGTAAGTCCTTACGCTGCATATTGGATACCAAACTGCGCTGGTTTGGTATACCTGCCTATAGCCCAAAAAACTACGGGCGACGGCAGAAATATACGCGCGTAACTTCTAGGTTACGCCGTATATGTGATACCAAACCAGCGTAAATATTGGCGTCGCCGGCTTTTGCGGGCGACGATTTTCATCGGATCGACCCCCAGTAGTTTAAAAGACCTTTATTCTTTCAAAAAAACAACGTTTCAGGCCTGCTATAGGCCCTTGGTCATGTATGCAGGCCTGAAACGTTGTATTTTTGTCTAAGACCCTAGCTGATGAAAGAATAAAGGTCTTTTAAACTACTGGTGGCTGGAACAAATTATTTTATTGTCTGGAGTGCTTAGGATAAGGCAGATCCTGGGTTCCGTGCCCCACAAGCCGCATATCCCTTGGTGCTGTTTTCCACACTTTCTCTAAGGATTTTACTTCTGCTTGATCCCAGCAGTTCTCTGCAGCAACCGAGCAGTATTTTAGCTTTGTTTAACCCATTTGCACTGCAGTGGTTAAACACATAGCATTGCAGGATTAGTAGTACTAAAATGACATGCTATACTGAATTAGAGAATGTAAATTATGCCCTATAATGTCCCTGACAGTATAAGAACATCACAATGTATATTCATTATTTATTTTGCCTGCATTTGTTGTAAAATACCTCTGCAAATTGTTTAGTTCCAGCCCCCTAGAGAAAAAGGAGTGCATGGGATATGAAACGCCAAAATGTACTTTTACTATTCAGAAAGAGCATGTTATTTTAAACAACTTCCAGTTTATTTCTAATATACAATTTTCTTTGTTCTCTTGATATCATTTATTGAAAAGAATACCTAGATAGGCTTATGCGCAGCAAAGCACTACGGAGAGCTAGCTGCTAATTGGTGGCTGCACATCTATACCTCTTGTTATGGGCTTACCTGATGTGTTCACCTAGCTCCACTTAGTGCATTGCTGCTCCTTCAACAAAGGACAGCAACAAAAGCAAATTTGATAAAAGAAGTATATTGTAAAGTTGTTTAAAATTGTATGATCTATCTGAATCATGAAATAAATTTTTTCGGTTTAATGTCCCTTTATATTCTTAAATTATTCTTACATTATTCTAGGGAATCCTGGTGTACTTGTAATATATATATATATATATATATATATATATATATATATATATATATATATATATACATATATATATATATATATATATATATATATATACATATATATATATATATATATATATATATATATATATATATATATATATATATACTGTATATATATAATTATTGCTTGGAGATTGAAAAATGTCCCACTATATATAACAAAACTCACTTAAAGGGACACTCAGGTTAAATTAAATTTTCATGATTCAGATACAGCATGTCATTTTAAACAACTTTCAAATTTGCTTCCATTAAAAAAAAATGTTCATAGTCTTTAATATTTACAATTTTTGAGTCACCAGATCCTACTGAGCATGTGCAAGAATTCACAGACTATACGTATATGCATTTGTGATTGGCTGATTGCGATCACATGGTACAAGGGGAGTGGAAATATACATAACTTTGAAATTTGTTATAAAAAAATCTACTACTCATTTAAAGTTCAGACTAAGTGCTATTGCATTGTCTTATTATCTTGCATTTGTTGATTATGCAAATCTAATGTGTTGACTGGTCCTTTAAATCCATATCTCTGAAGCTGATAGATTGTAATAATTGGGGGTATCAATTTAAAATTTCAGGGATGTTAACTCATGGAAATTTTGGGATAATGATCCTTTAGAAAACACTCTGGTAATACTGTTCAAATTTCTGAAACTGTTATCTCC
The DNA here is from genome assembly GCF_027579735.1 of Bombina bombina. Classification (NCBI taxonomy): domain Eukaryota; kingdom Metazoa; phylum Chordata; class Amphibia; order Anura; family Bombinatoridae; genus Bombina; species Bombina bombina. The sequence goes on along the minus strand of NC_069504.1, from coordinate 226,427,381 downwards.
CAAAAACATTGTGATAGACCCCATAGGTATATGCAAGTAATAGTTCAGCACATCAGAATATTTTATGTCCCTTTAACTACCATTTGCTGTTATATCCTTTATTAATTAAATCTATTGTATTTAATGTACTGGATGGGCTTAGAAAACTATGCAAAAAAAAATATGAGGCAAACTGCCATGCAACATTTTCACATGGGAATTCAGACCGATTGGAATGCAGGGATGAAATTAATACATTTTAAAAGTAGGTATCCAGTCAATGCCTTTGATTTTTCTTTCATGAATTCACATTTGTTGTTAGCTTTTAGTCCATAACATTCTATTCTAACTGAAACTATATCTACAGTCTTTGTAAAATTCCTGTTCTGCAAGAGCATGACTGAAAACCATTGGGTCCCAAGGCAAAAATGCAATCAAACGGTTCGTATGATTTAGACTCCCAGCTTACACCTCAATATCACTTCACATCTTCCTCATCCCCCATACATAAAACTAAAATACATACATCAATAAAAGTCAGCAGATGCAGATAATAGGTTAAAAAAAAAAGATTTAAAACAAAACCATCATTTACTATTTACTATGAGTTGTATCTAGTAACTCAGCCAACTAGACTTGATATGTTTATTCAGTTATGCTTTTAACCCTTGTTGTTTGCACATTTAGGGGCCAATTCTAAAAAAAATGCTGGCCTAGATGTGATTTTCCATGCTGACACTCGCATGGACAGCTCTCATGGAATTCCATAAAAAATGGTGTGTCCTTGCGAGTGTCGAGCTGTCTCCCATAGAAATAATGAGAATTATAAAACTTCTCAATGGAGGACGAAATACACAGGGAGAACGTATGTTTAAACTTAAATATTACACCAAATGCAAATCAAATGACGCTGTTTTCAGTGCACTGTATATCTATGTTACTTTAGTATGCATAGGGGCTAGATTTATCAAAGCTGAGGCAGACAGGGCGCTTATACGTGCCCCTGTACGCCTCAGCTCACCTGTGGTGGGGCGAATTTACCCGCAGGTAATCACCATTGCACACAAGCACAATTTTGTGCTTGCGTGCAATCCCGCCCCCTGCCCGCGAACAGCCAATCACGCACGGGCAGGAGCTGTCAATCTCCTCGGTCAGACTAGACCGCGGAGATTGAATTTCGCAACCTTAGAGGTGGCGAAGAGGTTAGGAAAGCGGCGGTCTGGTGACCGCTGCTTGTTAAATTACGGCGAGCAAGTTCTTGTGAGAACTTGCAGCCGTATGACTTTGATAAATCAAGCCCTAGGTCTTCCTTTCAGAGTAATTAGTGTTTTGATAAAAGCTCACCACCTTTTAATTTGTGAGAAAAAACTGTGAGATCTGTAGCACGAAAATGTTTACAGAATTACGCTAGGATTTGAGAGACAATTGCATATACGCCCAGGGAACACCCATTTAAAAAAAAAAAAAAAAAAAAAACAATTACGCATTGTATTTTGTACTTATAAGTACAAATTTATTTTAGTTTTTTTTGCACATCCGGTGTACTTAAATTAGGATTTATACTGTGCATATTTAGTACCAAAAAAAGGCACTCAAAAGTGCCTTAACATTGCGGTCTATGGGAACTGTGTGTTCTAATAGACCGCAATGTAAATATATATGTATTTGATTATATACATATATATTTATATGTTAATATGTGTATATACATATATTAACAAATAAGTATATATATATATATTCATATACGTATATATTTAAAAATACTGCGCTACTTACCCCCTTCGCTGAGTGAGGTTTTGATGATGTCTGTGACAGCATCAGAACAAGGCTCCTATAGGAACCTTTGGAAGCGCGCCCTCGTAATGCGATCAATATTTTGTGCTTCACTTGTAATCTAGCCCTTAAAGTATATAAATGTAACATACAGGACTGGAAATTTCCACTAGCCCATTAGTCCTGAATGAGTAAGAAACTGAAGTGGACATGTAAAAAAAAAATGACTTTTTCCTATCTTTTACACTGAGTGGACCAGTAAGTTTTTCCTTCTATACTATTCCCTTTCTTCCCTAACTATCAAGCTATGGTGATGTTTTTCCACCCCTGGTAATATATATAGCTTAGTTTGTTTATTTATATTTTAGAGGCTTTTCCATCTGCCCTTTTGCTTCTGAGCTATCTTATTTACAATAAACAAAAAATCATTGCAACCCCAAGGCATATTGATATGCAGACAAGAGAGAGAATTACAGCAATGTCTGCCACCTTCCTTCATTTAAAAGAGCCAGCACTATGTGATGGGATTCCATGACAGCACAGTTTCACCATTGTTTTTCAGTTGCTGTAAAGTATCAGGGCACTGAGAGGAGGTAATATTAGCACTAGTTGTAGTAATAAACATAAAGCAGCAGCATTCTGCAGAGGTGCCAAGTGACCTGGATCCAATATGATTTCTAACCTCTGCTTTACAATACTGCCCTCCTATGTGCATATTCTTACTGCAGTTCTCAAAGTGGGCATAACTCCTGGGCAGCTCACACTCTGCCCCTATTCTTCTGCTGACCAATAATATACAAGTGCTGTAGATTTTACCGTTTCAATAAGTTTGATGGGGTTTAATGGTGCCCCTTAAAGAAACATTGCTGAAATTAGAGTATTTAACAAAAGGTTCAATAATGCAATGGTTTATTTTATATATTCGTTTTTATCATTTCATTTGATGTTCCTCTTACTTAATGGAAGATTCATGTACCTGGGCTTGCAACACCCTCACAGCCCCCCTAAATCAAGAAAATATGCTAAAAACATGCATTTTTTATTTAGTTTTTGTTTGCTAGTTTTTAAAAAAAAAGATTCCAAAAGCGTTATTAGAAGCAATGCAGGCAGCACAACTGATGAAGTGCTCAGTCTGAGCAGGAAACGCGTCGGAAGGCAGTCTTTCCCCTGTGTGTTTGGGTAACACTTGTGTCTGTGCTTGTACAATCATTTTAAATGATGGAATAAAAAGTTTTTTTACATTTTACTACATCCAAGTTGTGCTGCCTGCATTGCTTCTCATAACTCTTTTGGAATCTTTGTCTTATATCAGCGCAAGGGAAACGCTGATTTGAAGCTAATGCAACTCATGACCTGTGTTTCTTTCCAAGTAGCAGCAGTCTGTTTAGCAGGCAATCACTGAGCTAATCTGCAGGTGTGTTCAGCGTGCTCAGCGTGTGTGGGATACAAGGTGAAATCGACACGGACAGGATCGCATACTACACGCATTGTAATTTACCCTCCCTGCGGTGAGTAGGACCGGGAAAACACTTAGTTATAAGTTTTGATTATTTCAACATTCACTGTATTACCGGCGTGGGTACTGCGGACTGTAGTAACATTGCTGGCTGTTTATGCTATTGGGAGTATTCCAATTCGGATATATATACACGCTGACAAAATGGACATTACATCTGTTATTATACTATGGTAGTGGGTGCCGTTCTCTTCAATGAAGATTCGTTATTAAATTGATTACACTAATCTACCATTGTGTTGCACCACTTGGGATTACCCAAATTCATAGTGAATGGTGATTGCACTAGTCTTGGATATTACAGAAATATCAGTCGCATATTATTCCATAGGATCCATTGTTGTTGCTTCTTAGAGTTTGGTGTATGGGTGTTGGTAGTTTTTAAAAATGTTTTCCCTTTTCTTGTTTTTTTTTTTCAGTTTTTTTTTCTTCATCACTTTCCAGTGTTCCTGATGATAGTCATTAGTTTCATTACTAATGATGTGATCTCAGGTAACTGGTGTCCCTGGGAGCTGCAGTAGTCTTCCAGAAGGTAAGTATATGATGCATTCACTGCACCTCTGCTTTTTTGGGGGGCTGAAGATTCAGTCATACTATTGTTTTGGAGTTGGAAGAGCTTAGGGGACACCTAACTCATCAATGAGATATTTATAAATAAATAAAAAAAATATACACACACATGTATAGAATAGATAGATAGACAGATAGACAGACAGATAGAAGGATGATATATAGATAAATGGATAATGATAGATAGATAGATAGATAGATAGATAGATAGATAGATAGATAGATAGATAGATAGACAGATAAAATATATATATATATATATATATATATATATATATATATATATATATATATATATATATATATATATATAATATATACAAAGTATAGATAGATAGATAAATGATAAATAGATGGATAGATAGATAGATGATAGATAGATAGATAGATAGATAGATAGATAGATAGATAGATAGATAGATGCAGGGGCATATTTTGACCTAGGCAAACAAGGCACTTGCCTAGGGCAGCATATTGGAGGGGGCAGCACATTTTTTGTGTCTATATTTTAAAGAAGCGTGTAGTTATTTTAAAAGTCTTATACAGGTATAGCATGGGAAGCTTACATTCAAGGGGAGTAAAATAAGAGTGCCCATCAGTTTAGAGGTAACGCGGAAGCTTTTTATTTATTTAGCTAGCTATTGCTTTTAGTTCTGTTGGCTTTCAGCACTTAGTATTGCGTTTGGGGAAGTTTTGTTTCAAGAAATCTGTGTTTGGAGGGTTTTATGTATACTGAAGCAATAGATAGATATGAGTGTATGTGTATAAGTTTGTGTGTACCGTGACCATGTGTATGTGTCTGTGGCAATGTGTGTTTATTTATATGTGTGTGGGCCTGTGAATGTGTGTATGCGAGTGTTTTGCAAGCACTGGTGAACATTTACTTTGCAAATACAAAATTTTTTTTTTTTTTAAATCACGTTACTCCATGATTAAAAAATATTATGGCCAAAAAAGGCCTAAAACCTGGGGAGGCAGCAGAACTTTCAGTGCCTAGGGCAGCACAAAACCTAAATACGCCACTGTATAGATAGATAGATAGATAGATAGATAGATAGATAGATAGATAGATAGATAGATAGATAGATAGATAATAGATAGATAGAAAATAAATAGATAGATAGATAGATAGATAGATAGATAGATAGATAGATAGATAGATAGATAGATAGATAGATAGATAGATAGACTATAAAGCATTTCCATAAGCTAACAGCAATTTGAGTATTATTAAGTCACTAAAACAGAATAACTTTAAATAAGGCTATTGCTAGATTATTTTCTAATGTCTCTGTTTTATTGTCTTCTAGATAATACAAGTCATAGCCTTAAAAAACTTTAGTTCTAAATGTCATAAACAAAATATAAAATACTAGGTGCAGCCTGAATAAAACACACATATTATTATTTGCTATTTTTTTCTGCACGTTTTCCTTCCTCAGCAGGAAACATAGAGAACCCCCTAGGCCACAGCGCTTTCAATGTAAAATTTCCTTTTCTTGCATCCCATGAGAAACTTTGCAGTTCTGTTTGATCTTGCAGTAGCAGTGTAAAAGTTTAAAAAGCTTTATTGAAAATGGGTCACTGTATCCCAGAGTCCCATTCACAGACCAATCATGATTGTACAGTAAAAGACATAGGGGCCGAATTATCAAGCTAAAGACCGCTGCTCCATAACTGGTCCGCTGCCTCTGAGGCTGCAGTCTGCAATCTGCCCGATCATATACGATCGGGCTGATTGACACCTCCTACTAGCGGCCACATTGCACAAGCAGTTCTGGTATGCTGTCGGCATTCAGAGATGTCTATCGGACATGATACGCTACAGCGTATCATGTCGGACAGACATTGATAAATTGGCCCCATATACTGATTTTCTTTATTTTGCAAAAAATTATATTTTTAATTTGATTTTATCCTGTAAATGACTGAACAGATTTACTTGCTTATTTCAATGGGCTCCAGTAGCAATTAGTCTCCAAATCACTGTAGTAGTTGTTGCTGACTAAAGTTTCCTATAGGACAAGGGATACACTTATCTCAAAATCTGTTTAACGTATTTATTTCAAATGTTCATGGTTAGCTGTGATTGTAAATCTAAAACAAATTACTAGATTATCCAAATGTATTATTGCACTCAGGAAACAAAGGCAATTTGAAAAAAACAGATATACATTAACCCCTTAGTGCCACAGCACTTTTCCATTTTCTTACTGTTTGGGACCAGAGCTATTTTTACATTTCTGCTTTGTGTTTAGCTGTAATTTTCCTCTTACTCATTTACTGTACTCACACATAGTATATACTGGTTTTCTCGCCATTAAATGGATTTTCTAAAGATACCATTATTTTCATCATATCTTATAATTTACTATAAAAAATAGTATAAAATATTATGAAAAAATGGAAAAAAAACACACTTTTTCTAACTTTGACCCCCAAAATCTGCTACACATCTACAACCACCAAAAAACACCCATGCTAAATGGTTTCTAAATGTTGTCCTGAGTTTAAAAATACCCAATGTTTACATGTTCTTTGCTTTTTTTTAAAGTTATAGGGCAATAAGTACAAGTAGCACTTTGCTACTTCCAAATTTTTTTTTTCAAAATTAGCAATAATTATTTTTTAACACTGATATCTGTCAGGAATCCTTGAATATCCCTTCATGTGTATATATTTTTTAAAAGAAGACAACCTAAGGTATTAAACATGGGGTATTTTGACTCTTTTCATGTAACCATTTTACCACCAATCTATGCCAAAGTTGAAAAAAAAAAAGTGGTTATTTTTTTACAAAATTGCAATTTAAGAATACATTTACTGAGAACGTTAAGGGTCACTGCCAAATAACACCACAATATGTGTTCAGCAAAATCTCCTGAGTAAAGTGATACCACCCATGTATAGTTGTGTCTGGTTTTCTGGGCTAAAAAGCCTTATTTTATAGGGGCGTATTCCATTCAACTTGGAATTTTCACATCTATCATCATGCACCCATGTCCTATATAAGACATTTCTGAAGCCGGACAATGTAATTTACCACCATCAAAACATATATTTTTTAAAAATTGTAGACACCCTAGGGTATTTGAAATTCTGGTATTTTAACACTTTCCATGCGCTAATTCAACCACCAGTATTTGTCAAACTTTTGGGTATCATTTTTTGGGGTTATTTTTCACACACATTGTACTTTAGGCATAGATTCTTAGTTCCTGTTATGTGTTACTGACATAAAACACCTCAATATGTGTTCAACAAAATCTCTTGAGTACAGTGATACCACCCAAGAATAGGTTTGTCGGGTTCTCAGGGGGCTAAAAGGCCTTATTTTTAGGGGGCACATTCCTGTTTTCCAACTTGGAATGTTAACATCTGTCATCATGCAACCATGTCCTATTTGGGACATTTCTGAAGCCGACCAATGTAATTTACCCCCATCAAACTATATATTTTTGAAAAGTAGACACCCTAGGGTATTTGAAATGCTGGTATTTTAACACTTTCCATGCACTAATTCAACCACCAGTATTTGTCAAACTTTTGGGTAGTCATTTTTTGGGGTTATTTTTCACACACATTGTACTTTAGGCATATATTCTCAGTTCCTGTTATGTGTTACTGACATAAAACACCTCAATATGTGTTCAACAAAAACTCTTGAGTACAGTAATACCACCCATGAATAGGTTTGTCGGGTTCTCAGGGGGCTAAAAGGCCTTATTTTTAGGGGGCACATTCTTGTTTTCCAACTTGGAATTTTCACATCTGTCATCATGCACCCATGTCCTATTTGGGACATTTCTGAAGCCGGCCAATGTAATTTACTCCCATCAAACCATATATTTTTGAAAAGTAGACACCCTAGGGTATTTGAAATGTGGGTATTTTAACACTTTCCATGCACTAATTCAACCACCAGTCTTTGTCAAGCTTTTGGGTAGTCATTTTTTTGTGCTTTTTTTTACACACGTACTTTAGGCATTAATTCTCAGTTCCTGTTATGTGTTACTGATAAAAAAAACACCTCAAACTGTTTTCAGCAACATCTGAATAGTTTTGTCGGGTTCTCAGGGGGCTAAAAGGCCTTTTTTTAGGGTGCACATTTTATTTATTGCCATGAAAGTGTATATATTTGAAATGTTGACACCCCAAGGTATTGTATATGGAGTGCTTTGATGCAACCGTTTTTAGCCAAAAAAAATTGGAGAAAGTTTATGGTGGTAATTTTTCTATTTTTATTTTTACACACACACATTGCTTTTTGACTATGATTTAGGAGAGTCTGTTGTAAGTTATTGAAAGAAAACACTAGAGGTTGTTTTCTGCAAGACCCCCTGATTACACCCATGCCCACCATGCATAGGTTTGCCAGGTTTTTGGGAAGGTTCAGTTATAATTGTATGACTTGTAATTTGAGTTGAAAGTGAGAGTCTTTCTTCTGATAGGCCTATCTTTAGTTTGGGGCCTATTGCATACCCCAGTTTTATTTATTGCCATGAAAGTGTATATAATTGAAACATTGACACTCCAAGGTATTGTATATGGAGTGCTTTGATGCAACCGTTTAAGCCAAAAAAATTGGAGAAAGTATATGGTGGTAATTTTTAAATTTTCATTTTTACACACACATTGCTTTTGACTATGATGTAGGAGAGCCTGTTGTAAGTTATTGCAAGAAAACACTCTAGGTTGTTTTCTGCAAAACCCCTGAGTATACCCACACCCCCCATGACAGGGGGTATTGGTAAAATACAGCACCAATTTTAGAACTTATAAAAAATAGAACATTGAAATTTAAAAATCTGGCAGAGTAAAAGTAAAGAGAAAGCAAAAAAACAACAACTCATTAACAGTAAACGTAACAAAAAAAACCCCACCACGGCATGTTGTAATTTTTTTTTAAAAAGGCAGTCCCCAATGCAGAGTCCAGGCTGTCCAGGGCAATCAGGACAGTAAAAGGTGGTGTACTTTCTCTGCCCTCTCTTGGTATAGAGGATTTTGCTTCGCTGCAGTAGGGGGGATTTTGAAAATAAAATGGGTAGCCCCAACTCTGCTCTCTCCCATCACTGCCCGGGGAGCAGGTGCATCTTGGTACACAATTCCCAAAATTATCTGGAGCTGAAACTGTAAAAAATTCAGTTTCATTTCGGGTTTGCTTTTTTGAACAACAAAAAAGCATTTTGCGTTGCAATCTGCATTAAGTAAATTGCAACCTTTTTGTACCAGGCCGTTGTCTTCCGCATAATTATGTAGGGCTGCATCAGTTGATCTGCTAGATCAACCCCACCCATATGCCGGTTATGTCTTGATGCACACTGGCTTCATTGTGCTCTCAGCTCTGCCACGTACAGAGACCTCCACAGTCTTCTCTGTGTGAAGGTGTTCATCCTTCTTGTCTCTGTACTTAACTGCCAACAGCTCCTCTTGGCGCAGAGCTGAGGTCTCCCCCCTTCATAGCCGGGTGCGTGCAAGTTGTCCTGGGAAACCTGCGTGGTTCTTTTGAATTGTACCGCAAGCTACTGTATCAGAACAATTCAGTAGCTTGAACAAAAGGAGACTTGTATAAAAATTGTCTACATGCAAGTGGTACTCTTTGTTCATCAGGGGTACAATCAGGTCCCAGACAATCTTGCCAGTGGTTCCCATATGTTCTGGGCAGCCTGGAGGGTCAAGGTGGATATCCTTTCCCTCGTACACCCGGAAGGCCTAAGTATACCCAGTCTCGCTCTCATTGAGCTTATAGACCTTTACTCTATATCTGGAGTGCTTGGAAGGAATATACTGCTTGAATCCCATCCTTCCCTTATACTTCATCAGGGATTCATCAACGCATATATTCTTTCCAGGTGTATAAGCCTCTGCAAACCTGGCAGTAAAGTGGGTAATCAGGGAGCGGATTCCATACAGCCTGTCAAACTGGGGACGCTCCCTAGGGGGACACAGGCTGTTGTCGCTGAAGTGCATGAAATGTAAAATCATTTCATACCTCTTCCTCGACATACTCTGGGAGAAAATGGGGGTAGAGCAAATGAGGCTACTGCTCCAGTAGGAGCGGATGGACGGTTTGTTTATGATGCCCATCAGCATAGTCAATGCCCAGAATCTTTTAAATTCTGGCACATCAATGGGGGCCCATTGCTGCTTTGCCAAAAAACGTGTCCGGCTTTGCAGAACTGATGGGCATATAAATTAGTTTGGGTGACAATGTTCCCCAATATATCATCGCCCAGAAACACCTCCATAAACTGTTGGGGGCTAAATCCTGCCACATCCACATTGATGCCAGGATTTGCAGTGAAGGGTGGCATATCTGGCCTCTGTTGAGGAGGGGGTACCCACTCTTCAGCAGCAATGGCAGCTGGAGCAACACGTCTCCTTCTGGCAGGGGGGCTAGCAGCCACAGATACATCACTATCAGTTCAGACTGTATCTAATGATGCATCTGAGCATATGGCAGGGTCAAAATTGGGGTCTGAGTCAGACATAGAGTACTATAAGTTCTTTGTGACATGATTTATTTTTATCTTTCACAGAGAAAAAAACTTACTAAAAAAACGCCCACAAAATTTCAATTTTAATTAACTAAATTAACTAAATGGCTCTGAAAAGAGCCTTTGGGTCTCAAAAAAATTACTAAAAAAAATGAATCCCTAAAAAATTACACAGAGAGCAAAAAAGTACTGATGTGCTACTGCCAGTGATTTATAGTTATCAGGGACATCCTAAAACATTTAATGTGAAAATGGCTTAATGTAGCTTAATGAGTAAAAAAGTGGCCAAATGCAATTGCTGCATAATTTTGCACAACCCAAGATTTCCACTATCCATGCCTATCCTAGAAGTTTCATGGATTTTGGAATTCCACAAGGGAAATGAGTGACATTAAGCTTGTTTTTTGGGGAGCTTAATGTGGCTTAACGTACAAAATTGAACTTAGATGTTAACCAATTTCCACCAAACTTACCACAATACATTAATCTATGGATTCAAACATATTCTGAAAATTTCAGGACATTTGATAAAACATACCAAAAGTTATTCACATTTAACAATTTTTTTACAATCCTAAAACATATGGGGGTCGATCCGATAAAAATCGTCGCCCGCAAAAGCCGGCGACGCCAATAATTGCGCGGATTTGGTATCCTATATACGGCATAAGCTAGAAGTTACGCGCGTAGATTTCTGGCGTCGCCCGTAGTTTTTTGGCCCATAGACTGACATACAAAACACGCGCAATTTGCTATCCAATATACGGCGTAAGGACTTACGCGCGCAGATTTTACAAAATCTACTCCATTCTCAGCTCTGACTTAGAAACCAACGTAACTCTCAGAAGGCATAACAAATGCATGCCTAACAATATACATAGCAGCAGCTTGTTCACAAATAGTTAACCTCTTAAAAGCATTTATTATTCCTGCCCCTGCAAGTGTGTCAAACCAATCACAAACAGCACAACCTCTCACCTGCAGCCTTAAAACACCTGCAAATGCACACCCTCATTAGCCACCATGTTTCCCTTGCAGTATATTGCATTTAGAGTCAGACAGCGTCGTGGGGCACAAGGGGTGCTGGAACCCCTACAAGCCCCTGTTTTGGATGGTATCCCTGCTGCTGAGGTCTCTGGTCATGGTGCTGTAGCTGTCCCTGCTCCAGCTGCTGCTGCTGCCCTCCCTGCTCCTCCTGCTGTTGTCCCTGTTCCTGGTGCTCCCCATGCTGCTGTTGCTGCAGCTGCCCATAGGCCAGCAGGGCCTATAAGACGAAGGCATCAGCAGAGGGGAAGAGCACCAAGGGTACACAGGGTTAGGGTCACCCTGTTTTTGATTACAGAAGTGGAGGTCAGGGAAAAATATCGCTTGACATCTGCAAGCCTCATTAACCTATATGAGGTGTTGAAGGATGAAATTGACCCTCAAGCGTATAGGAACCGAGCTCTGACTGGTATGCAGAAGCTGTTGTGTGTTGTACACTTCCTGGCAACTGGCTCATACCAGTCAACAGAGGGGCTTGTGTCTGGCCTAGCGCAGTCTACCTTCTCCAGGATTCTAGGGGAGGTTCTGACTGCTCTAGATAACCAGACACAACGATACATTCATTTCCCCCATACCCCCCAGGAATGGAAGCGTCTTAAACAAGGCTTCTATCGACTGGGGGGTATTCCTAATGTCATGGGGGCAATTGATTGCACACATGTGCGTATTGTGGCCCCACATGAGGAGACAATCCTCTATATTAACAGGAAAGGGTTTCACTCATTGAATTGCCAGATGGTCTGCGATACCAATCTGAAATTCTTACATGTGTATGCAGGCTTCCCAGGGAGTGCACATGATTCCTACATCCTGTGCCAGACCTCCTTATTCAATATGTTTGAAAATGGAACACTTTCGGGAGGATGGCTGCTTGGTGAGTACCTTCATTCTGTCTGTATATTTCTAATAAAGGGACACTAAACACATATTTTCATCTCATGTTTCAGATAGAGAATACAATGTTAAACAGCATTACAATTCACTTCTCTTATATCATTTTATTCATTCTTTATATATCTTATTTTTTTAAATTTCTAATTCACATATATGAGCCAATCATATGAGGCTTCTATGTGCAGCCACCAATCAGCAGCTATTGAGCATATCTAATATGCTTGTCATCAAAAGTTATCTATAGAATGGAGAAAATGATCTAATCGAAGTTAATTATCAAGCTGCTAACAATTGCAGGTTCTTATTAAATGGACAGTCTAGTATAAATTGCACTTCCATTATTCAGATAGGCCTTTTAATTTTAATAAACTATCCTGATTACTTCCATTAATGTTTTTATTAAATCTATCTTTTATATGTGATTCATGTTGTGTCCCTTTAAAGCACATGATGTACCTGTAGTAATCCAAACACATATGTTACATGACAGGTGACGCAGGGTACGGCTGCAGACCATGGCTATTAACCCCCTTGGTGCACCCCATTACGGAGCCACAACTCAGGTACCAGGAGGCACACATAAGAACAAGGAATGTCATTGAAAGGAGCTTTGGCCTATTAAAAACCAGGTTCAGGTGTCTGGATGTTACAGGCGGAGCACTACAGTATAACCCCAACAAAGTATGTTCCATTGTCAATGCTTGCTGTATTCTACACAACATTGCTGTGGACACACGTTTGTTGGGGGACATTGACCCAGAGCAGCAGCAGCAGCTGGTTCCTGTACTTGAGGATGTGGACAGGGGGACACTGAGGGGGAATGAAGTGAGGGATTATGTCATCCGGGAATACTTCACCTGTAAGTTACTTATTCATAAGTACAGTAAACCGTAACATTCACATGTATTATGATGTTTGACAGTACCTCACCAACCATTGCATGTGTATATATCATGTCTTGCAGAATTTAAAACTTTGGATTTCCACTGCATGTAAGTGAAACTACTACATCCCAACCCCCTTCCCTTAAAGGGACACTATACCCAAACATATTGTTTCATGATTAAGGATAGAGAAGATAATTTGTAAAAACCTTATAATTTAAATCAATTACCTATTTTCATTTTTTATTTAGATATACTTTAATGAAGACATAGCAATGCACACAGTGAAAAAATCGCAGGAGGCATCTATATACAGCTACTAATCATCAGCTACCAAGCATATCTCGATATGGTTTTCAGCAAAGAATATCAATAGAATGAAGCAACATAAATAATAGAATGAAATTATAATTTCTTTTTGGAATTATCTTCTCTTTCAAAATCATGAAGGAAAAAAATTAGCTTTCATGTCCCTTTAACAACCCTAATTACTGTATATTTATAATTTGTTTAATTCATGTTTAGTTCACTATCATTAAGAATGAGGATAATGGATATTTATACCTTATGTTCACACCTTCTTTAAATACATTATTAGTTATATATACCAACGTGTCAATTTATATTGGATGTGAGAAACCTTGATGTAGAAGTGAATATTACTATATGTACCGTTGAGACACAACCATGTGATGTTGTTTATTGAGCAGGAATATGTCATAAACATTATAATAATACCTTTTTGGTCCATTTAAACACAGGTATTATTATATGTTTTACCAATATTACTGTACTAAAACACACCTCACATGGATGTGGATGACAATTAGATAGTATATAACAGAGGACAAGATTTTCAATGAAATAGAATAATATTTATTTTCTTTTAGGCCTCTTAGATGATGGGCCTGGAGTGGGTCTTCTGCCTCTCCTGGGTTGTGTGGATCCAGTAGGAGTGCTGGTCACAGAGGAGATGCTTGATGCGATGTCCTGCTGGTGGGTGAAATGCTCCACCAAAACCCCCAACAGTTGGTTCTGTTCCCTCCATCTTTGGTCACTCTGTATTTGCATGTCCGATATGACTCGCAGCATTTGGTTTTGGTTTTGGACCATAGCTGTTACAGATGCTGCCATGTCCCTTTGCAGCTCATTTGATCTCTGTTGCAAACGCTGTTGGCTCCTATGGAACCTGTGTTATTCCCTCTGCATTCTTTGACACGTTGCCGTTAGAGTCTCACATGTCAATGTTTGCCTCCTCTGTAGTGAGATATATTCGTCACCCATGGCGGAACTCAATTGATCCATGGGCTCTTCAGCAGCAGGGACAATCGGCACTGTTTCAATTTCGTGTTCCTCAGCTGGAGGTGCAGGCACAGGAATCTCGGCTGGAGGTGCAGGAACAAAAACCTCAGCTGGAGGTGCAGGAACAATAACCTCAGCTGGAGGTGCAGGAACAATAACCTCAGCTGGAGGTGCAGGAACAATAACCTCAGCTGGAGGTGCAGGAACAATAACCTCAACTGGAGGTGCAGGAACAATAACCTCAGCTGGAGGTGCAGGAACAATAACCTCAGCTGGAGGTGCAGGAACAAAAACCTCAGCTGGAGGTGCAGGAACAAAAACCTCAGCTGGAGGTGCAGGTACAGAAAGCTCAGCTGGAGGTGCAGCCACAGGAATATGAGCTGGAGGTGCAGGGCGATGGATTTCAGTTGGTGGAGCCCTTCCAACTGATGATGATGGTACCGATGTCGGGATGGACCGATAGTCCCAATGGCCGCTGGTGTGCATCCACTCAGCCTGCTGGTATAATCGTGTAGTGCCATGATATTCTTGTGGGGGGCTAAATACATCTACCCTTCGGGGCTGGCGGGGCTCCCCCTCCAAGCCAAAGGAATATTCCTCGGGCCAGGGCTCCTGCCAGGTATCCTCCTGTAATGCAGGCGGCATGATATTTGGATTCTCTATTGAGGCAGTCCAAGCCATGTCATGCCTGGCATACTCCTGCTGTATTATCTGTACCGGTGGTTGAGGTGGACATATAGTTTGATCCGGTGTTGGGGGATTCATGGGCGTAGGCACCCTGGTGACTGGAGGTTCTGTGGAGGAGTCAAATGATGAGAGAGATTAGTACAGTCAGATATCTATCCATGTGGGCATACAATGTACATGCTAGGGCCTATCCACATTCTCATGTCAAACTCTATAACATGCATGTGCACATTGAGATTTGTGATATGAGGGTTTTTAATATGCAAAGTATACATGTATGTGTTTCATACAATAGTTCTGTGTACATGTCAGTGATGGAGAAAATGTGTTCTTTAAGTGACACTATGGTTGTGATGACTATGGTGTCCATTTACTGAAAGGTCTACATGTGGCTTGTGGCCTGTGTTACTCTGAGACATGTTAGTATTTCACTATTCAACCTCATATCATGATTTTCAATGTGTTAAGTAGCATTAAATGGACATGCAACCCATATTTATTATTTCATGATTCAGCTAGCCAAGCATGGAATTTTAAAAAACTTGTAATTTACTTCCAGTAGCTAATATGCTTCATTATCTTGATATTCTTAGCTGAAATGCATTTCTAGATAGGCTCAGAAGCTGCTGATTGGTGGCTGTACATCAATGCCTCGTGTGATTGCCTCACCCATGTGCATTGATATTTAATAAACTAAGATTATCAAAATAATAATTAAAAATAGATAATGGAAGTAAATTTGGATGTTGTTTAAAACTGTATTCTCTATCTGAATAATGAAATAAATTCTTTGTGTTTCATGTCCCTTTAATGTTAAATCTCATTGTATATTTAGTTGTTAGTAAGCAAAATACCATGATCCTCATTGTGTACATGAATGTGTGACAATATAGGATGTTATAACTCAAATACATATAATACTAGTGTGTGGGATGTTACTCACCAGCATGCTGTGCTGATGTTGCAGTCCCTGAGTCACGAGCCCCTGGAAGTCCACGGACTGCTGTGAGGCTCAGGGACCTACGAATGAGCTCCTGCCACTCATTGTAT
Organism: Bombina bombina; assembly: GCF_027579735.1. NCBI lineage: Eukaryota > Metazoa > Chordata > Amphibia > Anura > Bombinatoridae > Bombina > Bombina bombina. The sequence continues at coordinate 226,411,182 of NC_069504.1, read as the reverse complement.
TCCGCCTCATAGTGAGGCCCACCTCCTGTTGCCCTCTGGGACATTGCTTCCTGGCCCATCCTCTCCTTGACTCTCCTCTTGCAATCATTCCACCTCTTCTTTAGGCCATCTACATTCCTCCTCTGTTGGGACACACCATTGACGGCCTCCACCACCTTCTGCCAAGCATCTTTACGCCTACGGGCAACTCCTTTGCCCTTCTCTTGTCCAAAGAGGGCATTATGGTTCTCCAGGACAGCCTGGACTAGAGCGAGGTTTTCGGCAAAACTGAAATTCGGACACCTCATACGCTCCTCGTCCTGGGCTGCCTGGCTCCCTCCCTGGGATGTCCCTGGTGTGGGTTCCTCCCTATCCTCTCCCTCCTCCCCCCTTCTATCCCCATGTGCACCCTCTATCCCTCTTCTCAGTGTGCCTGGCCTTGGGGCAACCCCACTCCCATCCTCCCTTCTGGCTCTCCCTCTCCCCACTCCGCTCACTCCCTGACGGGGACCCTGCTGCTCCTCCTGTCCATAATCCTCTCCCTGCGACTCCCCTTCCCTCCTCCCCCCAGCCCTAGCTCTCCCTGACATCCTCACACTACACACACTCACACACTCACACTCACTCCCACTTCAATCACACACAATCACAACCAGACACTCAGCCTTTCAAACTGTAAAAGATAAATAAAAAGTGTTGGGTGTTATCAAAAAAAAGTGTTGTGTATTTTGTATATGTGTGTATGCAAAATGTGTGCAATATGAAAAAAAGTGTAAGTAAATGTACTGGCTTAACAATCCAACAATCCGACCTAACTAACTTGATGAAATGCTCCTTTCTCACTACTCTTACCACTAATCTCTCTACTCGCTGTAGTGTGCTGTAGCTCCAAGAACCAACCAAACACACTAAAGAAATGGCGGCTGCGCAGGTGTTTAAGTATGATTTTTGAATCTCGTCATTACGTGGCGCATCTCTTAGAACTGGCGTTATTTTTTACGAGTCGTAGGCTAATTTGCATAAAACTACACTTTATTGAGACTTTACGTGAACAAAATACAGGCGCAAGTAGTTGCGACGACTAAAAGGTGTATTTGCGCACATTTTGCCTGCTCGTCGGTTTTTCTGACTTACGCCAGTTTAGCATCTGACGGCGCTGAATATTGGATAGCTCGAGTTGCGAGCTGAAACTGCGGGCGACGCGGGTTACCTCGCTTGCGCCGAAAACTACGATCTATATCGGATCGCGCCCTTAATGTGAGCAGCTTAATGTAAAAAGAGCTTAATGTACCAAAATTCACCTAAACATTGATCAATTGCCTTGAAACTTGGCACAAACTCAGTTTGTCACTTTCCAAACCTATCCTAGAAGTTTCATGGTATTTGGTTTGCCACAAGGCAAATGAGTGACATTAAGCTTGTTTTTTGGGGAGCTTTATGTGGCTTAACGTACAAAATTGAACTTAGATTTTAACCAATTTCCCCCAAACTTACCACAATACATTAATCTATTGATTCAAACATATTCTGAAAATTTCAGGAAATTTGATCAAACATACCAAAAGTTATTCACATTTAACTATTTTTTTACAATCCTAAAACATTTAATGTGAGCAGCTTAATGTAAAAAGAGCTTAATGTACCAAAATTCACCTAAACATCAATCAATTGCCTTGAAACTTGGCACAAACTCAGTTTGTCACTTTCCAAACCTATCCTAGAAGTTTCATGGATTTTGGTGTCCCACAAGGCAAATGAGTGACATTAAGCTTGTTTTTTGGGGAGCTTAATGTGGCTTAATGAGTAAAAAAGTGGCCAAATGTTAATCAATTGCTGCATAATTTTGCACAATCCAAGAATTCCACTATCCAAGCCTATCCTAGAAGTTTCATGGATTTTGGCTTTCCACAAGGCGAATGAGTGACATTAAGCTTGTTTTTTGGGAAGCTTAATGTGGCTTAACGTACAAAATTAAACTTAGATCTTAACCAATTTCCCCCAAACTTCTCACAATACATTAATCTATCTATTCAAACATATTCTGAAAATTTCAGGAAATTTGATAAAACATACCAAAAGTTATTCGCATTTAACAATTTTTTTACAATCCTAAAACATTTAATGTGAGCAGCTTAATGTAAAAAGAGCTTAATGTACCAAAATTCACCTAAACATCAATCAATTGCCTTGAAATTTGGCACAAACTCAGTTTGTTACTTTCCAAGCCTATCCTAGAAGTTTCATGGTATTTGGTTCGCCACAAGGCAAATGAGTGACATTAAGCTTGTTTTTTGGGGAGCTTAATGTGGCTTAACGTACAAAATTGAACTTAGATCTTAACCAATTTCCCCCAAACTCCTCACAATACATTAATTTATCTATTCAAACATATTCTGAAAATTTCAGGAAATTTGATAAAACATACAAAACGTTATTCACATTTAACAATTTTTTTACAATCCTAAAACATTTAATGTGAGCAGCTTAATGTAAAAAGAGCTTAATCTACCAAAATTCACCACAACTTCAATCAATTGCCTTGAAACTTGGCACAAACTCAGTTTTTCACTTTCCAAACGTATCCTATAAGTTTCGTGGATTTTGGTGACCCACAAGGCAAATGAGTTTGTTAATCAATTGCTGCATAATTTTGCACAACCCAAGATTTCCACTATCAAAGCCTATCCTAGAAGTTTCATGGTATTTGGTGTCCCAAAAGGCAAATGAGTGACATTAAGCTTGTTTTTTGGGGAGCTTAATGTGGCTTAACGTACAAAATTGAACTTAGATGTTAACCAATTTCCCTCAAACTTCCCATAATACATTAATCTATCTGTTTAAACATATTCTGAAAATGTAAGGACATTTGATCAAACATAACAAAAGTTATTCACATTTAAATATGTTTTTAACAATCCTAAAACATTTCGGGGCCCATTTATTAAGCTCCGTATGGAGCTTGAGGGCCCATGTTTCTGTCGAGCCTTTAGGCTCACCAGAAACACCAGTTATGAAGCAGCGGTCTAAAGACCCCTGCTCCATAACCTGTCCACCTGCTCTGAGGAAACGGACAGACATCGCCGCATTTCAGCTCAGAAAGTAAAACAAAATGTCAGTTGCTGTTATTTAATTAAAAAGTCTCTTTATTGAAAAATAATTAAAATATGGAGGGTGCATACCCTATAGAAAGGAAAGATAGACTAACATGTTTTGGCCTGCGCCGTATTCATAGTCCTAAAACACCAAACACACACTCAAGTTTAAAAACCCACTTCTGGGATTTGATTGGTGGAAATCCCAAACATCAATTAGGGTATTTAAAGAAACAGTGTATAAGTATTTATAACCATTGACAAAGTAGAAATGGATTTTACATATATTCACATTCACAGTTTACAATTTACAATTTATACTGTGCACATTGGACAATATCTTGGACCAAATATATACCAAAATGTTCAGGAAAATTATTCAAAAACAATCCTTCTTTATATTATTAATTTTGTTACATTAATAGGTCCATTGATTGGTCCAAATCATATTCAAAATCTATGACCGATATTGTTAAACTTAAGTTTCATATACATAAACTTCCTGGTATTAAAGAATATTATGTAGTATATAAAACTTTTAAAGTTTAAAGTTCCAAATGACTGCCATTAATAAACAAATATATATTTAGATGGAAAAAAGAGAGATTTGACAGTTATGTATAACAGCTCCCTCAATAAAAATGATGATACATTTTTGTTATTAGTTAATGGGACATTTTCAACTAAATGGGACACATACATTTCCTAAACTAACCTACATCCTAAATTATATATATAGAGATATACTCAGAACTGATTCATTTGATATGTACATAATGTAATTATAAGAATTTAAAGGCATGAGATGTTTATGTTTACCATGTAAAGTGTCTTTATCATAAAGATATAGGTGCAATAAATTGTTGGCTTATAGACGGTTGTTAACTTAGTTATTTATCTTTTTTATCTTTTTTGTCTCTTCTATCCTTTTTTAGTTTCAGCATGGAAAATTGTTATGCACATCATTGAGAGGCCCAGAGGGGGTAGAGGGGGCAAATTTAGTTCCAATGGTTAATAAAGTCATATTCAGAGTTCAGACCCAATGGCACTTTGGTCTGAAGTCTGAAAATCCAGTACATCTCCTGCCTGGATAAAACCTGAAACTTGCCCCCCCCCCCTCTGCCGAGCCTGAACTTTCTCAATAATCATCCATCTCAAGCTTGTGCAATCCTTGTCTTGTGTGTTAACAAAATGGTTAACTAAAGGGGTGCTACTTTTAACCACTCTAATGGTGGATAAGTGTTCACGTATCCATGAACGCACCTCTCTTGTTGTTAACCCTATGTATTGTAAATTGCAAACCATGCACCATAAAAGGTAGATACAATAGGTAGATCTGCAATTCACACAAGTGGTCACATCAAAAGTTTCCCCTGTGGCATTTCAACCCAATCGAATACGATCAGGTTGATTGACAGCCCCCTGGTGCAATGCTGAATGTGGAGAGTGTATTGCTCTCCGCATTCAGCGATGTCTGTCAGACATGATCTGCTGATCGGATCATGTCAGACAGACACATAATAAATAGGCCCCTTCATGTGAATGGCTTAACGCAAAAAAGAGCTTAATGTACCAAAATTTGCCTAAACATCAATCAATTGCCTTGAAACTTGGCACAAACTCAGTTTTTCACTTTCAAAACCTATCCAAGAAGTTTCATGATATTTGGTTTCCCACAAGGCAAATAAGTGATATTAAGTTTTTTTTTGGGGGGAGCTTAATGTGGCTTAACGTACAAAATTGAACTTAGATGTTAACCAATTTCCCCCAAACTGCTCACAATACATTAATCTATCTATTCAAATATATTCTGAAAACTTTAGGACATTTGATAAAACATACCAAAAGTTATTTACATTAAACCATTTTTTTACAATCCTAAAAAATTTAGGGGCCAATTTATCAAAGCTTCAACTGATAATACGATGGAATCCGCTAGAATCTCACGTCATATCTGATGCAAATGGAATCTGCCGTAATTATCAAAGTGTCAAGATCATCAAATGTTGAAATGTGTGACATAACATACCCTCCCGCGGTCTCAATCTGACGCAGATCGATGCTTGCGTCATCCCAGATGTTTCGAATACACATTCGACTCTATATGACCCTTTTTCCAATTTACCAAACATTTAACAGGTACACTTGCGTCTATTCCAGCGCAGCATAACGATCATTGAAACCGCTACCCTTGAGGCCACGGATGCCATAGAAATCAATTGGAGTCTGAAAACACAGGAAGGTTATGTTCGATGCTGCAAGACGATAAAGCATATTAGATAATAAAAGTAAACTATAAACTTTATTAAAATTCTATACTCTTTCTAAATTAAACAATATTATTGCTCCAAATTTGTTGCAAAGTAATGCTTCAATTTTGATGCACTAGTAAATATAGGGATAAAAATGAAATACATTACTACTTATGGATTATGTTACATCTTTGTCTAGCAAGAGGACAATATTATTGCTCCAAACTTGGTGCACTAGTAGATATAGAGATAAAAATTAAATAAATACATAACATAATATAGCTAACTTCCTTTTTTAATTTTTTTGTTTTTTTGGATAAATCTATATACACCATGTTTAAGGCATGTAATACAAGTCCCACTCACCACTTCGCACCAAATTTGATGCAACACTTTTCGCACTAAATATGACGCAATACTCCTAGACAACCCACACATTTTTTTTCCACCACTTTTGATAGGGATATGCATAATCACATGATTTATGACATCAGCTAATCAAATTTAAATATACATTGTACAGTATCACTAACAAATAAAATTGCTCGATACTTGTGTCATTGATCACCCATCAGAACTTGTAAGTGCTATCTGTTACATTGTGTATTATACTTTGAAAGTATGTATATGTGTAATTAGTATTAAAGATAAACATTGATGCTGACATTAGGGCACACAATGTAATAATTTAGACAATGATTTTAAAAATTTGAATGATGTTTGATTCAATATAATCTTAAACTGATAGCTCAAAGGGATAGCCCACCTAACATTAAACTGTCATGATTCAGATACAGCAGAAATTAAAATCACCTCTTTACTGTCATGCTATTTTAAGTGTATTTCTTCCTTCTCTTGAATTTCATTTTCATTAAGAAACGTCATCTTATATGCCAGACAATTTTATAACACCTGTGTAGGGGTGGTTTTAAAAACTAGATTGCAATCCAGAGGGGTTACACAGGTACAGAGAGAAAACTGGCCCTGCTCTTAAAATATCCATTGATTGTAAATAAATACATATGATACCCTGATGACATGTTATATTCACAATTATTCCTGCTCAGAATAATAATACATTTACACTATATACATATATTGGTATAAATAAACACAGAGACATGAAAGACAACATTGTTTAGAACAAAAAAAGGAATTTAGGGACATGTAAATATGTTTGCAAAAGATTTCTGACATAACACACACACTCACACACATATATATATACAGGGAGTGCAGAATTATTAGGCAAATGAGTATTTTTACCACAGCATCCTCTTTATGCATGTTGTCTTACTCCAAGCTGTATAGGCTCGAAAGCCTACTACCAATTAAGCATATTAGGTGATGTGCATCTCTGTAATGAGAAGGGGTGTGGTCTAATGACATCAACACCCTATATCAGGTGTGCATAATTATTAGGCAACTTCCTTTCCTTTGGCAAAATGGGTCAAAAGAAGGACTTGACAGGCTCAGAAAAGTAAAAAATAGTGAGATATCTTGCAGAGGGATGCAGCACTCTTAAAATTGCAAAGCTTCTGAAGCTTGATCATTGAACAATCAAGCGTTTCATTCAAAATAGTCAACAGGGTCGCAAGAATCGTGTGGAAAAACCAAGGCGCAAAATAACTGCCCATGAACTGAGAAAAGTCAAGCGTGTAGCTGCCAAGATGCCACTTGCCACCAGTTTGGCCATATTTCAGAGCTGCAACATCACTGGAGTGCCCAAAAGCACAAGGTGTGCAATACTCAGAGACATGGCCAAGGTAAGAAAGGCTGAAAGACGACCACCACTGAACAAGACACACAAGCTGAAACGTCAAGACTGGGCCAAGAAATATCTCAAGACTGATTTTTCTAAGGTTTTATGGACTGATGAAATGAGAGTGAGTCTTGATGGGCCAGATGGATGGGCCCGTGGCTGGATTGGTAAAGGGCAGAGAGCTCCAGTCCGACTCAGACACCAGCAAGGTGGAGGTGGAGTACTGGTTTGGGCTGGTATCATCAAAGATGAGCTTGTGGGGCCTTTTCGGGTTGAGGATGGAGTCAAGCTCAACTCCCAGTCCTACTGCCAGTTTCTGGAAGACACCTTCTTCAAGCAGTGGTACAGGAAGAAGTCTGCATCCTTCAAGAAAAACATGATTTTCATGCAGGACAATGCTCCATCACACACATCCAAGTACTCCACAGCATGGCTGGCAAGAAAGGGTATAAAAGAAGAAAATCTAATGACATGGCCTCCTTGTTCACCTGATCTGAACCCCATTGAGAACCTGTGGTCCATCATCAAATGTGAGATTTACAAGGAGGGAAAACAGTACACCTCTCTGAACAGTGTCTGGGAGGCTGTGGTTGCTGCTGCACGCAATGTTGATGGTGAACAGATCAAAACACTGACAGAATCCATGGATGGCAGGCTTTTGAGTGTCCTTGCAAAGAAAGGTGGCTATATTGGTCACTGATTTGTTTTTGTTTTGTTTTTGAATGTCAGAAATGTATATTTGTGAATGTTGAGATGTTATATTGGTTTCACTGGTAAAAATAAATAATTGAAATGGGTATATATTTGTTTTTTGTTAAGTTGCCTAATAATTATGCACAGTAATAGTCACCTGCACACACAGATATCCCCCTAAAAAAGCTAAAACTAAAAACAAACTAAAAACTACTTCCAAAACTATTCAGCTTTGATATTAATGAGTTTTTTGGGTTCATTGAGAACATGGTTGTTGTTCAATAATAAAATTAATCCTACAAAATACAACTTGCCTAATAATTCTGCACTCCCTGTATATATATATATATAAATATATATATATATATATATATATATATATGCAAATTATGACACTTAGGGAAGTCTCCCTATGTGTGATGCGGGAATCCAGACATGGACCCGTTGCTCAGTGTGCCTAGAGGGATATGTCTGCACCTCACTGACGAGGCCCACAATAGGCCGAAATGTACGTCTGGGGTTTTGCTGTATCTCTCGTTCAGAGAGGGATTGCCTGGTATTTCGGGGCTGGTCTGTACTGTGAAGTCAGGATCAGACTGATATGCTTCAGGAAAGTTCTTCTCTGTGAAAGGCACATGTTGGGCAAAAAGATGCTGCTTCTTGGGTGGTAACTAGCCATAGAACAAGCTATTATGCTATTGTTTGTTCTCAGGTTGAGCGCTTCTCTCAGGAAAAACCTGAATAACTGCAACATCGATGACTGTTAAATGATCGTATCCCAGTGAAGGGATAGAAAAGCGCGCTGATATTATGAAAGAAAAAATATAAAGTGTCGAACAAAGTAATGTACTTAAAAATCTAATGGAACGGATCTACCGTATGAGTCCTGAATATAATGATGGTAGATTGAAGGGATGGAAGTATCCTCCTTTTTGGTGTAGTGGGTCAGGCTGCTCCTCTTGATCCCAGAGAGTGTAGGACAGCTGTTGAAATACAAAGGGTAGAGAGAGGGCGCCACAATAGCGTGATACCGTCTGGAAATGCAGGTACAGATGAAAGTAAGTAATATGCTTACCAGATGGTGTAGCACTGTGCTGTGACCAGTGCGTGAAAGCTGGCTAGCACTTAGCAGTGGCTAGTACACTGTGGAAACCAAGCTCCAAGGGTACTTTTCCCAGTTCCAGCTTGATGTATGCCTCCTAGTAACTGGACTTCAATTGCTACAAAGGTAAAATCTTTCTGTGTGTTGTACTATTGGTGTTGGAGTAGCACAACACAGACAACGTCATATATATAATAGCTTTAATGTTATGACTCGTTTCTCAACCCCAACTGGGTCGTTTCATCAGATAAAAGTGAATACAATCATTAACAATTGTTGACAATTTATACACATTGTGTGTTTAAAAAGGAAGTTGTCATCAGGTGTTTAGTCCAATAGGAATACATTTGTGTGTGCTCAGCTGTGGAAACCAAATCAGGCTCCCAGCTGTTACAAATTGGAAATTAAAAAAGGTTGACAAAGTTAAAGAGAGACATGTATATAAATAGGAGTCTATACTTTTTTAACCTGTTAATTGCATTGTGAAAGTAAAAAAGTGTAATCGCTTTGTTTTCATTAAATATTGACATGTATGTAATCTCACTTGATAATTTGTTGCAGTGAATACAATCTTTTATAAAAACAGGGGAAGTTATATTTGATTATAAGAATGAATAAAAAAAATGTATATATTTATATATGTAAAAAACTGATTATGGGGTGTGTTGCATGTAAATAATTGCTCAATAGTTGATAATCTTGGTCAAAATTTTATTAATAGTGTCATTCCTATTTTAATTGATCAGTATCTGTGTTGAAACTTAATTTGTGTATGTCCTGTTAATGCTTGGGTGATCCAAACTTAAACAAATAAAATTGAAGAACTGCCTGTTATTAGGCAAATGTTATCTTGAATGTCTATGAGCTGTGTGTGTCTGCTGATCCGAGATTTGAGCTGAAATTTAGGAGGAATCTAATCTATATAACGTAAAATCGTCATAAGTTACTGTACAAATGAGCTGAATTTCTCATTGGTTGATGATATAATTCACAATCATATTATCACTGCCTGGATATGTGATTTTGCCCTGTTATTACATGGGTGTGTTTGGCCAATGAGTGTTATAGACTTCGTTATGAATTGAGGTGTAAACACGGTGTTAGGTTATGCAAAGAATGCTTTAAAACATTTTTTGTATATAATATTTTATTAAGGAGAAGAGAGGGTAGTGTGAAAAAATGATGATATGGGATTATAGTGAAAAGTGTATTGAATGGTGAAAAAACTGTATTTAGTGCTGATGAAAATTATTCTATGTAAATGTTATTGGTGGAAAAATGGAATAGTGTATTGGTGTGATTTAACAATTGATAGATGTTAACAATATTGATAGAAATGTGTTTTGGTCCCAAATCCAGAATGAATGTGATTTGATGTGATGAATTGTTTTGTATAATACAAAACAATTACTCAAATCAAATCACATATAGTACAACACACAGAAAGATTTTACCTTTGTAGCAATTGAAGTCCAGTTACTAGGAGGCATACATCAAGCTGGAACCGGGAAAAGTACCCTTGGAGCTTGGTTTCCACAGTGTACTAGCCACTGCTAAGGGCTAGCCAGCTTTCACGCACTGGTCACAGCACAGTGCTACACCATCTGGTAAGCATATTACTTACTTTCATCTGTACCTGCATTTCCAGACGGTATCATGCTATTGTGGCGCCCTCCCTCTACCCTTTGTATATCGATGACTGTTAGTTAACAACAGTCCGATGCTCATCGCAGCATAATTGACGCACGTGTTTTTGATGTGTTTTTTTATAAATAAGAGCATTGTATGTGGATCCGAGGCAGCAATGTCTGGCGAGCATATTGACGCCTGCGAACGCACCGAGATTGACGCTTTGATAAATAAGCCCCCATATGTTTTACGATTGTAAAAACCTGTTAAATGTAAATAACTTTTGGTATGTTTTATCAAATGTCCTGAAAAGTTTAGAATATGTTTGAATAGATAGATTAATGTATTGTGGGATGTTTGGGGGAAATTGGTTAACATCTAAGTTAAATTTTGTACGTTAAGCCACATTAAGCTCCCCAAAAAGCAAGCTTAATGTCACTCATTTGCCTTTTGGGACACCAAAATCCATGAAACTTCTAGGATAGGTTTGGAAAGTGAAAAACTGAGTTTGTGCCAAGTTTCAAGGCAATTGATTGAAGTTTTGGTGAATTTTGGTAGATTAAGCTCTTTTTACATTAAGCTGCTCACATTAAATGTTTTAGGATTGTAAAAAAATAGTTAAATGTGAATAACTTTTGGTATATTTTATCAAATGTTCTGAAATTTTCAGAATATGTTTGAATCGATAGATTAATGTATTGTGGTAAGTTTGTTGTAAATTGGTTAACATCTAAGTTCAATTTTGTATGTTAAGCCACATTAAGCTCCCCAAAAACAAGCTTAATGTCACTCATTTCCCTTGTGGAATTCCACAATCCATGAAACTTCTAGGATAGGCTTGGATAGTGAAAATCTTGGGTTGTGCAAAATTATGCAGCAATTGATTAACATTTGGCCACTTTTTTACTCATTAAGCCACATTAAGCTCCACAAAAAACAAGCTTAATGTCACTCATTTTCCTTGTGGGAAACCAAATACCATGAAACTTCTAGGATATGTTTGGAAAGTGACAAACTGAGTTTGTGCCAAGTTTCAAGGCAATTGATTGATGTTTAGGTGAATTTTGGTACATTAAGCTCTTTTTACATTAAGCTGCTCACATTAAATGTTTTAGGATTGTAAAAAAATTGTTAAATGCGAATAACTTTTGGTATGTTTTATCAAATTTCCTGAAATTTTCAGAATATGTTTGAATAGATAGATTAATATATTGTGAGAAGTTTGGGGGAAATTGGTTAAGATCTAAGTTCAATTTTGTACGTTAAGCCAGATTAAGCTCCCCAAAAAACAAGCTTAATGTCACTCATTTTCCTTGTGGTAAACCAAATACCATGAAACTTCTAGGATAGGTTTGGAAAGTGACAAACTGAGTTTGTGCCAAGTTTCAAGGCAATTGATCGATGTTTAGGTGAATTTTGGTACATTAAGCTCTTTTTACATTAAGCTGCTAACATTAAATGTTTTAGGATTGTAAAAAAATTGTTAAATGTGAATAACTTTTGTTATGTTTTATCAAATGTTCTGACATTTTTAGAATATGTTTGAATCCATAGATTAATGTATTGTGGTAAGTTTGGTGGAAATTGGTTAACATCTAAGTTCAATTTTGTACGTTAAAGGGTCAGTAAACTCAGAGGATGTAAAAGCTAACGCTAACGTCTTCTATATCCTTATAATCTAACCGCATTGTTAATTTTGACAAAAAATAAAATTGACATGTTTTATTAAATCATAAGTTTTGCAGCCTAACCGTTACTCTATGTCCATTCTCCAACCCCTCCACGGCATCTCCAATGTGGGAGGTATAGACCAACTCTGTACTTCCCACATGCAAATGATGTGACTCACATTTAACCTCCCACTATTGCTCGCTCACGCTCCTCAATCTAGTATATGCAATCTTGGAAGCATCGAGCGCTTGACGTGAACTTATGATTTTGGGCATGCGCAGAACTAGGAATAGCGGAACCCAGAAGCAGATGATGTCATCGTGCGCGCGTTCGCATAGCAGGTACATAGCGCGACCGATATCAACATTATTGGATGAATTGGGATTCTTCCAATATATTGAAAAAAAGCGGCGGTCATGGAGGCGGACAGTGAATACACAAGTGGTACAAGTTTAAGTTGAAAATAGATAAGATAAAAACTGTTATTTAAACATTTGATGAATTAAACATTGGTTAAATACATGTTGCACATGTAATTTTGACTGTGGAAATTCGGAGTATACTGTCCCTTTAAGCCACATTAAGCTCCCCAAAAAAACAAGCTTAATGTCACTCATTTCCCTTGTGGAATTCCAAAATCCATGAAACTTCTATGATAGGCTTGGATAGTGAAAATCTTGGGTTGTGCAAAATTATGCAGCAATTGATTAACATTTGGCCACTTTTTTACTCATTAAGCCACATTAAGCTCCCCAAAAAACAAGCTTAATGTCACTCATTTGCCTTGTGGGACACCAAAATCCATGAAATTTCTAGGATAGGTTTGGAAAGTGAAAAACTGAGTTTGTGCCAAGTTTCAAGGTAATTGATTGAAGTTTTGGTGAATTTTGGTACATTAAGCTCTTTTTACATTAAGCTGCTCACATTAAATGTTTTAGGATTGTAAAAAAATTGTTAAATGCGAATAACTTTTGGTATGTTTTATCAAATTTCCTGAAAATTTCAGAATATGTTTGAATAGATAGATTAATGTATTGTGAGAAGTTTGGGCAAAATTGGTTAAGATCTAAGTTCAATTTTGTACGTTAAGCCACATTAAGCTCCCCAAAAAACAAGTTTAATGTCACTCATTTGCCTTGTGGGAAACCAAATACCATGAAACTTCTAGGATAGGTTTGGAAAGTGACAAACTGAGTTTGTGCCAAGTTTCAAGGCAATTGATCGATGTTTAGGTTAATTTTGGTACATTAAGCTCTTTTTACATTAAGCTGCTCACATTAAATGTTTTAGGATTGTAAAAAAATAGTTAAATGTGAATAACTTTTGGTATGTTTTATCAAATGTTCTGAAATTTTCAGAATATGTTCGAATCGATAGATTAATGTATTGTGGTAAGTTTGGTGGAAATTGGTTAACATCTAAGTTCAATTTTGTACGTTAAGCCACATTAAGCTCCCCAAAAAACAAGATTGTCACTCATTTGCCTTGTGGAAAACCAAAATCCATGAAACTTCTAGGATAGGCTTGGATAGTGGAAATCTTGGGTTGTGCAAAATTATGCAGCAATTGATTAACATTTGGCCACTTTTTTACTCATTAAGCTACATTAAGCCATTTTCACATTAAATATTTTAGGATGTCCCTAGTTATCACTGGCAAGATAGGGGTTAATGGCTCTGAAAAGGGCCTTTGGGTCTCACCATTTTTTACAAAAATTAATTAAAACTAGCTAAATGGCTCTGAAAAAAGCCTTTGGGTCTCACAAAAAAATTACTAAAAAAAATGAACCCCTAAAAAAATGCACAGAGAGCAAAAAAGTGTTGTTGTGCTACTGCCAGTGATTTACAGTGATCACTGGCAAGCTAGGAGTTAATGGCTCTGAAAAGAACCTTTGGGTCTCACAATTTTTAACAAATATATCTCTCTCCTAAACACAGATATCTCTCTCTCTCCCACAAAAACGCAAGTGAGGAGAGGGAGGGAGATCTACACTGGTCAGAGTCAATATTTACTAATAGTGACATGATCAGACAAATTAAATATTTTATTATCAATTTTTTATTTTTATTTATTTTAACTCATCAGAAGCCTGCCAGATGGCTTCCGGTGCTCTGCCTGACTGCTGGGCTCCACATTGAGTGAAACCTAAAGTGATCTCAATCAAAACAGAGCCCGGCAGTCAGGAACAGTATTGCAGGATGGCTCAACATCGAGGCATCGCTGCAATACTGTTTGAGCGGCTGGAAGTGATCTCGATCGCTTCCAGCACTCAGATTACCCAAGGACATGTCAGGTACGTCTTTGGTCCTTAACTGGCACCCTTTGTAGGACGTGCCTGAAAGGTCATTGGTTGCCAAGGGGTTAAATAAACATTAAATTAAGGTTGTATTGATGTGCAACCTTAAAAAGTCCACAAGTAAAAGGTTAATACACTATTATTAAATGGACAGTCAACTCCAAATTTGTTATTGTTTAAAAAGAAAGATAATCCCTTTATTACCCATTCCCCAGTTTTGTACAGCCAACATGGTTATATTAATATACTTTGTACCTATGTGATTACCTTGTATCTAAGCCTCCTTTGACAGCCTCTGATCACCTTGCTATTTATTTATTATCTATTGACTTGCATTTTGTCCAATTAGTGCTGTGTCAGACACAACTCCATGAGCGTGAGCACAATGTTATCTATATGACCCACATGAATTAGCCGTCTCCTATGGTGAAAAGCAAAATAAAAAGCATGTAATAAGAGGCTGTCTATAGTGGCTTAGAAACAGGCAGAAATTTAGAGGTTTAAATATTATAAAGTATATTAATATAACAATGTTGGTTGTGCAAAGCTGGGGAATGGGTATTAAAGGTGTGTCTATCTTTTTAAACAATAACAATTTCTGTGTTGACTGTCCCTTTAAGTCACAGGCACTGTCTAGGGTAATGAGCACGTGTATCTGGTGTCTCTTGAACAGCTCGAATGTAATAAAAAATACAAAGGAGCTGCACAGCAAATTAAAAAAAACAACAACTTTCTTTAACCATAATATAGCAATATTTTGGGGAAACAACCCCTTTACAAGCTTAAGAAGGATAAATTAAGCTTTTTTTATTTGCTGTGCATTTTGTTTTCTAGCTTATTTTACTTTTTAAACTTGTCATGTTGTTCCAGAAGAAAATAGGGAGAACTGTTTGGTTTTGCTGAAAATTCTTTACTTGATATCTGTTGCAGTCATTTGCTGTCCATATGTCAATCATAGAGGTAACTATAGACACAGAAAATGCAACAAGGAAAAAGTACATCTGGGATATTCAAACTTATTGGGGGATATCAGAGATTTATGTTCAGTGATGTAGTTATATAACTTAAAAGAGCATCAGCAAATACATATGCATCTAAAAGCATAACTAATAAGTCTGAAATCAACAACACTGAGCATCTGATAATCTTTATGACCTACTCTACATTGTCCATCTTCTCCTATTGCCAAGATTCAAGTAATAGAAACTTGTCTTAGTATAACTTTCAAAAATACAAAATATAAAGACTTTTTTTTTAGTTAAAATTTGATTTTGGCATTAAACACACCCCTCATTGATATGGAATCATTAAGTAATATATTACTTAATATTTTATATATTTAGGGCATTATCTTTTGTGCAACCTCATGCAAACCATAATGAACAATCTGATATTACAGGCAGATCGTTAAATATTTAAACTAAAACCAACTAATGCGACTAAAACTTTCTTAGGCCTAGATTTGGAGTTCGGCGGTAAAAGGGCTGTTAACGCTCCGCGGGCTTTTTTCTGGCCGCACCATAAATTTAACTCTGGTATCGAGAGTTTAAACAAATGCTGCGTTAGGCTCCAAAAAAGGAGCGTAGAGCATTTTTACCGCAAATGCAACTCTCGATACCAGAGTTGCTTACGGACGCGGCCGGCCTCAAAAACGTGCTCGTGCACGATTCTCCCATAGGAAACAATGGGGCTGTTTGAGCTGAAAAAAAACCTAACACCTGCAAAAAAGCAGCGTTCAGCTCCTAACGCAGCCCCATTGTTTCCTATGGGGAAACACTTCCTACGTCTGCACCTAACACTCTAACATGTACCCCGAGTCTAAACACCCCTAACCTTACACTTATTAACCCCTAATCTGCCGCCCCCCGCTATCGCTGACCCCTGCATATTTTTTTTAACCCCTAATCTGCCGCTCCGTAAACCGCCGCAACCTACGTTATCCCTATGTACCCCTAATCTGCTGCCCCTAACACCGCCGACCCCTATATTATATTTATTAACCCCTAATCTGCCCCCCTCAACGTCGCCGACACCTGCCTACACTTATTAACCCCTAATCTGCCGAGCGGACCTGAGCGCTACTATAATAAAGTTATTAACCCCTAATCCGCCTCACTAACCCTATCATAAATAGTATTAACCCCTAATCTGCCCTCCCTAACATCGCCGACACCTACCTTCAATTATTAACCCCTAATCTGACGACCGGAGCTCACCGCTACTCTAATAAATGTATTAACCCCTAAAGCTAAGTCTAACCCTAATACTAACACCCCCCTAAGTTAAATATAATTTACATCTAATGAAATAAATTAACTCTTATTAAATAACTTATTCCTATTTAAAGCTAAATACTTACCTGTAAAATAAATCCTAATATAGCTACAATATAAATTATAATTATATTATAGCTATTTTAGGATTAATATTTATTTTACAGGCAACTTTGTAATTATTTTAACCAGGTACAATAGCTATTAAATAGTTAAGAACTATTTAATAGCTACCTAGTTAAAATAATAACAAATTTACCTGTAAAATAAATCCTAACCTAAGATATAATTAAACCTAACACTACCCTATCAATAAATTAATTAAATAAACTACCTACAATTACCTACAATTAACCTAACACTACACTATCAATAAATTAATTAAACACAATTGCTACAAATAAATACAATTAAATAAACTAGCTAAAGTACAAAAAATAAAAAAGAACTAAGTTACAAAAAATAATAAAATATTTACAAACATAAGAAAAATATTACAACAATTTTAAACTAATTACACCTACTCTAAGCCCCCTAATAAAATAACAAAGCCCCCCAAAATAAAAAATTCCCTACCCTATTCTAAATTAAAAAAGTTACAAGCTCTTTTACCTTACCAGCCCTGAACAGGGCCCTTTGCGGGGCATGCCCCAAGGATTTCAGCTCTTTTGCCTGTAAAAAAAAACATACCATACCCCCCCCCAACATTACAACCCACCACCCACATACCCCTAATCTAACCCAAACCCCCCTTAAATAAACCTAACACTAAGCCCCTGAAGATCTTCCTACCTTGTCTTCACCAGACCAGGTTCACCGATCCGTCCTGGCTCCAACATCTTCATCCAACCCAAGCGGAGGTTGGCGATCCATCATCCGGTGCTGAAGAGGTCCAGAAGAGGCTCCAAAGTCTTCCTCCTATCCGGCAAGAAGAGGACATCCGGACCGGCAAACATCTTCTCCAAGCGGCATCTTCAATCTTCTTCCATCCGGTGCGGAGCGGGTCCATCTTGAAGCAGGCGACGCGGATCCATCCTCTTCTTCCGTTGTCTCCCGACGAATGACGGTTCCTTTAAGGGACGTCATCCAAGATGGCGTCCCTCGAATTCCGATTGGCTGATAGGATTCTATCAGCCAATCGGAATTAAGGTAGGAATTTTCTGATTGGCTGATGGAATCAGCCAATCAGAATCAAGTTCAATCCGATTGGCTGATCCAATCAGCCAATCAGATTGAGCTCGCATTCTATTGGCTTTTCCGATCAGCCAATAGAATGCGAGCTCAATCTGATTGGCTGATTGGATCAGCCAATCGGATTGAACTTGATTCTGATTGGCTGATTCCATCAGCCAATCAGAAAATTCCTACCTTAATTCCGATTGGCTGATAGAATCCTATCAGCCAATCGGAATTCGAGGGACGCCATCTTGGATGACGTCCCTTAAAGGAACCGTCATTCGTCGGGAGACAACGGAAGAAGAGGATGGATCCGCGTCGCCTGCTTCAAGATGGACCCGCTCCGCACCGGATGGAAGAAGGTTGAAGATGCCGCTTGGAGAAGATGTTTGCCGGTCCGGATGTCCTCTTCTTGCCGGATAGGAGGAAGACTTTGGAGCCTCTTCTGGACCTCTTCAGCACCGGATGATGGATCGCCAACCCCCGCTTGGGTTGGATGAAGATGTTGGAGCCAGGACGGATCGGTGAACCTGGTATGGTGAAGACAAGGTAGGAAGATCTTCAGGGGCTTAGTGTTAGGTTTATTTAAGGGGGGTTTGGGTTAGATTAGGGGTATGTGGGTGGTGGGTTGTAATGTTGGGGGGGGTTATGGTATGTTTTTTTTTACAGGCAAAAGAGCTGAAATCCTTGGGGCATGCCCCGCAAAGGGCCCTGTTCAGGGCTGGTAAGGTAAAAGAGCTTGTAACTTTTTTAATTTAGAATAGGGTAGGGAATTTTTTATTTTGGGGGGCTTTGTTATTTTATTAGGGGGCTTAGAGTAGGTGTAATTAGTTTAAAATTGTTGTAATATTTTTCTTATGTTTGTAAATATTTTATTATTTTTTGTAACTTAGTTCTTTTTTATTTTTTGTACTTTAGCTAGTTTATTTAATTGTATTTATTTGTAGCAATTGTGTTTAATTAATTTATTGATAGTGTAGTGTTAGGTTTAATTATATCTTAGGTTAGGATTTATTTTACAGGTAAATTTGTTATTATTTTAACTAGGTAGCTATTAAATAGTTCTTAACTATTTAATAGCTATTGTACCTGGTTAAAATAATTACAAAGTTGCCTGTAAAATAAATATTAATCCTAAAATAGCTATAATATAATTATAATTTATATTGTAGCTATATTAGGATTTATTTTACAGGTAAGTATTTAGCTTTAAATAGGAATAAGTTATTTAATAAGAGTTAATTTATTTCGTTAGATTAAAATTATATTTAATTTAGGGGGGGTGTTAGTGTTAGGGTTAGACTTAGCTTTAGGGGTTAATACATTTATTATAGTAGCGGTGAGGTCCGCTCGGCAGATTAGGGGTTAATAATTGAAGGTAGGTGTCGGCGATGTTAGGGAGGGCAGATTAGGGGTTAATACTATTTATGGTAGGGTTAGTGAGGCGGGTTAGGGGTTAATAACTTTATTATAGTAGCGCTCAGGTCCGCTCGGCAGATTAGGGGTTAATAAGTGTAGGCAGGTGTCGGCGACGTTGAGGGGGGCAGATTAGGGGTTAATAAATATAATATAGGGGTCGGCGGTGTTAGGGGTAGCAGATTAGGGGTACATAAGGATAACGTAGGTGGCGGCGCTTTGCGGTCGGAAGATTAGGGGTTAATTATTTTAAGTAGCTGGCGGCGATGTTGTGGGGGGCAGGTTAGGGGTTAATAAATGTAATACAGGGGTCGGCGGGGTTAGGGGCAGCAGATTAGGGGTACATAAGTATAACGTAGGTGGCGGTCGGCAGATTAGGGGTTAAAAATTTAAATCGAGTGGCGGCGATGTGGGGGGAGCTCGGTTTAGGGGTACATAGGTAGTTTATGGGTGTTAGTGTACTTTAGGGTACAGTAGTTAAGAGCTTTATAAACCGGCGTTAGCCAGAAAGCTCTTAACTCCTGCTTTTTTCAGGCGGCTGGAATTTTGTCGTTAGAGCTCTAACGCTCACTTCAGAAACGACTCTAAATACCAGCGTTAGAAAGATCCCATTGAAAAGATAGGATACGCAAATGGCGTAGGGGCCATAGACTTCTAGGGTGTGCTCCAAAAAAATCATGTCAGATATCACTTGAGCACAAACCTGATTGTGTACTTATCTGAGAGTGGCTCAAGTTGTGGAGTTCGTAAAGGGACAGTCAACACCAGAATGTTTGTTGTTTAAAAAGGTAGATAATCCCTTTATTACCCAATCCCCAGTTTTGCATAACCAACACAGTTATAAAAATACACAGTTTACCTATGTAATTATCTTGTATCTAAGCCTCTGCAAATTGCCCCCTTATTTCAGTTCTTTTGACAGACTTGCATTTTTAGCCAATCAGTGCTCACTTCTAGGAGCTTCACATGCCTGAGCTCAATGTTATCTAAATGAAACACATGAACTAACGTCCTCTAGTGGTGAAAAACTGCCAAAATGCTTTCAGATTAGAGGCGGCCTTCAAGGTCTAAGAAATTAGCATATGAACCTCCTAGGTTCAGCTTTCAACTAAGAATACCAACAGAACAGAGCAAAATTGGTAATAAAAGTAAATTGGAAAGTTGTTTAAAATTACATGCCCTATTTAAATCATGAAAGTATTTTTTTTTACTTGACTGTCCCTTTAATGTAGTTCTTTGCTATAATATTAAAAATAAGGGTTTACTTTAGTTCTTAAAAAGCACTACATTTTAAAGTGATATTTGGATTGTGCTCAAGGGCAACACAACTCACCACTTATAATACAAACACAATGAGCACATTAAAGGGAAAGTAAAGTAAAAATGAAACTTTTTTGATTCACATAGAGCATGCAATTTTAAACAAGTTTCCAATTTACTTCTGTTATCAAATTTGCTTTGTTCTTTTGGTATCTTTTATTGAACAGTAGAACTAGGTAGGTTCATAAGTACTCTTTAGCAGTAGTTATTTGTAGCTTTGTTATAAAATGTTACAAAACACTGCTGCCATAGAGTAATAAAGACACATGCACACTCCAGAGCAAATTTGATAACAGAAATAAATTGGAAAGTTGTTTAAAATTGCATGTTCTATCTGAATTATGAAAGTTTTATTTAATAGTGTTCCCTGCTCTATTCTTTAAAAGTAAAGAACACACATAGGCCTAGATTTGGAGTTCGGCGGTAGCCGTCAAAACCAGCGTTAGAGGCTCCTAACGCTGGTTTTGGCCGCCCGCTGGTATTTGGAGTCAGTGATTAAAGGGTCTAACGCTCACTTTTCAGCCGCGACTTTTCCATACCGCAGATCCCCCTACGCCATTTGCGTAGCCTATCTTTTCAATGGGATCTTTCTAACGCCGGTATTTAGAGTCGTTTCTGCAGTGAGCGTTAGAGCTCTAACGACAAGATTCCAGCCGCCTGAAAATAGCAGGAGTTAAGAGCTTTCTGGCTAACGCCGGTTTATAAAGCTCTTAACTACTGTACCCTAAAGTACACTAACACCCATCAACTACCTATGTACCCCTAAACCGAGCTCCCCCCACATCGCCGCCACTCGATTAAAATTTTTAACCCCTAATCTGCCGACCGCCACCTACGTTATACTTATGTACCCCTAATCTGCTGCCCCTAACGCCGCCGACCCCTATATTATATTTATTAACCCCTAACTTGCCCCCCACAACGTCGCCGCAAGCTACTTAAAATAATTAACCCCTAATCTTCCGACCGCAAATCGCCGCCACCTACGTTATCCCTATGTACCCCTAATCTGCTGCCCCTAACATCGCCGACCCCTATGTTATATTTATTAACCCCTAATCTGCCCCCCACAACGTCGCCGACACCTGCCTACACTTATTAACCCCTAATCTGCCGAGCGGACCTGAGCGCTACTATAATAAAGTTATTAACCCCTAATCCGCCTCACTAACCCTATCATAAATAGTATTAACCCCTAATCTGCCCTCCCTAACATCGCCGACACCTACCTTCAATTATTAACCCCTAATCTGCCGACCGGAGCTCACCGCTATTCTAATAAATTGATTAACCCCTAAAGCTAAGTCTAACCCTAACACTAACACCCCCCTAAGTTAAATATAATTTTTATCTAACGAAATAAATTAACTCTTATTAAATAAATAATTCCTATTTAAAGCTAAATACTTACCTGTAAAATAAATCCTAATATAGCTACAATATAAATTATAATTATATTATAGCTATTTTAGGATTAATATTTATTTTACAGGCAACTTTGTAATTATTTTAACCAGGTACAATAGCTATTAAATAGTTAAGAACTATTTAATAGTTACCTAGTTAAAATAATAACAAATTTACCTGTAAAATAAATCCTAACCTAAGATATAATTAAACCTAACACTACCCTATCAATAAAATAATTAAATAAACTACCTACAATTACCTACAATTAACCTAACACTACACTATCAATAAATTAATTAAACACAATTGCTAAAAATAAATACAATTAAATAAACTATCTAAAGTACAAAAAATAAAAAAGAGCTAAGTTACAGAAAATAAAAAAATATTTACAAACATAAGAAAAATATTACAACAATTTTAAACTAATTACACCTACTCTAAGCCCCCTAATAAAATAACAAAGCCCCCCAAAATAAAAAATTCCCTACCCTATTCTAAAATACAAAAATTACAAGCTCTTTTACCTTACCAGCCCTGAAGAGGGCCCTTTGCGGGGCATGCCCCAAGAATTTCAGCTCTTTTGCCTGTAAAAAAAAACATACAATACCCCCCCCCAACATTACAACCCACCACCCACATACCCCTAATCTAACCCAAACCCCCCTTAAATAAACCTAACACTAATCCCCTGAAGATCTTCCTACCTTGTCTTCACCATCCAGGTATCACCGATCCGTCCTGGCTCCAAGATCTTCATCCAACCCAAGCGGGGGTTGGCGATCCATAATCCGGTGCTCCAAAGTCTTCCTCCTATCCGGCAAGAAGAGGACATCCGGACCGGCAAACATCTTCTCCAAGCGGCATCTTCTATGTTCT
This sequence comes from Bombina bombina, assembly GCF_027579735.1. Taxonomy (NCBI): domain Eukaryota; kingdom Metazoa; phylum Chordata; class Amphibia; order Anura; family Bombinatoridae; genus Bombina; species Bombina bombina. Next base: position 226,388,232 of record NC_069504.1, on the reverse strand, counting down.
TCCATCCGATGACGACCGGCTCCATCTTGAAGACCTCCAGCGCGGATCCATCCTCTTCTTCCGACGACTAGACGACGAATGACGGTTCCTTTAAGGGACGTCATCCAAGATGGCGTCCCTCGAATTCCGATTGGCTGATAGGATTCTATCAGCCAATCGGAATTAAGGTAGGAATTTTCTGATTGGCTGATGGAATCAGCCAATCAGAATCAAGTTCAATCCGATTGGCTGATCCAATCAGCCAATCAGATTGAGCTCGCATTCTATTGGCTGTTCCGATCAGCCAATAGAATGCGAGCTCAATCTGATTGGCTGATTGGATCGGCCAATCGGATTGAACTATATTCTGATTGGCTGATTCCATCAGCCAATCAGAAAATTCCTACCTTAATTCCGATTGGCTGATAGAATCCTATCAGCCAATCGGAATTCGAGGGACGCCATCTTGGATGACGTCCCTTAAAGGAACCGTCATTCGTCGTCTAGTCGTCGGAAGAAGAGGATGGATCCGCGCTGGAGGTCTTCAAGATGGAGCCGGTCGTCATCGGATGGAAGAACATAGAAGATGCCGCTTGGAGAAGATGTTTGCCGGTCCGGATGTCCTCTTCTTGCCGGATAGGAGGAAGACTTTGGAGCACCGGATTATGGATCGCCAACCCCCGCTTGGGTTGGATGAAGATCTTGGAGCCAGGACGGATCGGTGATACCTGGATGGTGAAGACAAGGTAGGAAGATCTTCAGGGGATTAGTGTTAGGTTTATTTAAGGGGGGTTTGGGTTAGATTAGGGGTATGTGGGTGGTGGGTTGTAATGTTGGGGGGGGGGGGTATTGTATGTTTTTTTTTACAGGCAAAAGAGCTGAAATTCTTGGGGCATGCCCCGCAAAGGGCCCTGTTCAGGGCTGGTAAGGTAAAAGAGCTTGTAATTTTTGTATTTTAGAATAGGGTAGGGAATTTTTTATTTTGGGGGGCTTTGTTATTTTATTAGGGGGCTTAGAGTAGGTGTAATTAGTTTAAAATTGTTGTAATATTTTTCTTATGTTTGTAAATATTTTTTTATTTTCTGTAACTTAGCTCTTTTTTATTTTTTGTACTTTAGATAGTTTATTTAATTGTATTTATTTGTAGCAATTGTGTTTAATTAATTTATTGATAGTGTAGTGTTAGGTTAATTGTAGGTAATTGTAGGTAGTTTATTTAATTATTTTATTGATAGGGTAGTGTTAGGTTTAATTATATCTTAGGTTAGGATTTATTTTACAGGTAAATTTGTTATTATTTTAACTAGGTAACTATTAAATAGTTCTTAACTATTTAATAGCTATTGTACCTGGTTAAAATAATTACAAAGTTGCCTGTAAAATAAATATTAATCCTAAAATAGCTATAATATAATTATAATTTATATTGTAGCTATATTAGGATGTATTTTACAGGTAAGTATTTAGCTTTAAATAGGAATAATTTATTTAATAAGAGTTAATTTATTTCGTTAGATAAAAATTATATTTAACTTAGGGGGGTGTTAGTGTTAGGGTTAGACTTAGCTTTAGGGGTTAATACATTTATTAGAATAGCGGTGAGCTCCGGTCGGCAGATTAGGGGTTAATAATTGAAGGTAGGTGTCGGCGATGTTAGGGAGGGCAGATTAGGGGTTAATACTATTTATGATAGGGTTAGTGAGGCGGATTAGGGGTTAATAACTTTATTATAGTAGCGCTCAGGTCCGCTCGGCAGATTAGGGGTTAATAAGTGTAGGCAGGTGTCGGCGACGTTGTGGGGGGCAGATTAGGGGTTAATAAATATAACATAGGGGTCGGCGATGTTAGGGCAGCAGATTAGGGGTACATAGGGATAACGTAGGTGGCGGCGGTTTACGGAGCGGCAGATTAGGGGTTAAAAGTGTAATGCAGGGGTCAGCGATAGCGGGGGCGGCAGATTAGGGGTTAATAAGTGTAAGGTTAGGGGTGTTTAGACTCGGGGTACATGTTAGGGTGTTAGGTGCAGACGTAGGAAGTGTTTCCCCATAGGAAACAATGGGGCTGCGTTAGGAGCTGAACGCTGCTTTTTTGCAGGTGTTAGGTTTTTTTTCAGCTCAAACAGCCCCATTGTTTCCTATGGGAGAATCGTGCACAAGCACGTTTTTGAGGCCGGCCGCGTCTGTAAGCAGCTCTGGTATCGAGAGTTGCATTTGCGGTAAAAATGCTCTACGCTCCTTTTTTGGAGCCTAACGCAGCATTTGTTTTAACTCTCGATACCAGAGTTAAATTTATGGTGCGGCCAGAAAAAAGCCTGCGGAGCGTTAACAGCCCTTTTACCGCCGAACTCTAAATCTAGGCCTAATTGTATAAAGGTATATATATATATATATATATATATATATATATATATATATATATTTTATATACAGATATATATAGAATTATGTGAAGAACATTGGAATGTAAAATATTTGTTTATTAAAAACACTAAACAAAATTAACATTTAAAATTGATCAAAAATTCTTTTGCATATTTCAAGGTATTTGACTGGAATGGGCTCAAAAGTGTATACCTTTTAACACATAAAAAAAGATTAATATTTATATGAAAATTGTTTATCACAAAGTGTACATATATGAGTGAAATAGTTTATTTTATTTTTATATGCTTATGATGATGTGTTTCGTGAACATTTTTTTTTTTACCCTTACTTTTTACACTAGGTTTTCAGTTGCGCCAGTACTTATCATGTACTGCGCTACCATAGGAACATAGCTTTTGATGGGGGATAAGATCCATAGGCCCAACAAGTCTACCCAATATTTTCTAAAAGTATAAACCTATCTAGTTCGTAGGATAACCTTATGCTTATCCCAGGCATTCTTAAAGTCCCCCCAAAGTGTTTGTCATTACCACCTCTTGTGGAAGTTTATTCCATAAATCAATCACCCTTTCTGTAAAGAAGTGCTTTCTTAAATTACTCCAGAATCTACTACCCTTCAACTTGAGGTCATCATGAAATTTCATCACTTCTTCTTGATTATTATTTTTTTAAGAAAAATACTCACAGCCTCATCTTTACTAATCCCCTTCATATAACTGACAGATAATAGCATATAACCTATTTCCCTCTCTCCTCTAAGCTATACATATTTAGGTAATTGAGATTCTCCTGGTAAGTTTTATTTTTTAGACCATGTACCATTTTAGTAGCCCTTCTCTGCACAGATTCCAGTTTGTTTATATCCTTCTGCAGCACTGCACACAATACTCAAGATAAGGCCTAACTAATGATCTGTAAAGTGGCATATCTATCTATTGGGTACTTATAGAGCGCAAATGAATCACCCGTGAGGGTCTCAAGGCACTAAGGGAAGCGGATAGGAGGAGGGGGAGGGGATGGGCGTTCAGTCGAAGAGGTCCTTTCTGAACTTTGTAAGGGAGGTGGATTGTCTGAGGTGCGGCGGGAGGGTGTTCCATGTCTTTGCTGCTATGTGGGAGAAGGATCTTCTGCCCGCTGGGGATTTGCTGATGTGGGGGATGACTGCGAGTGTTTGTTCGGCCGATCAGAGTTGTCTGTTGGGGGTGTAGAAATTTACAGTGTGGTTGATGTATTCTGGTCCGATGTTGTGTAGGGCCTTGAATGCGTGGGTAAGGAGCTTGAAGGTGATTCTCTTGATGATGGGGAGCCAGTGAAGGTTTCTTAGGTGTTCGGTGATGTGGCATTGGCGAGGGATGTCAAGGATGAGTCTGATTGAGGCGTTCTAGATACATTGGAGTCTCTTTTAGAGTTTGATGGTGGAGCCAGTGTAGAGTGCGTTGCCATAGTCCAATCAGCTGCTGACGAGGATGTGGGTGACTGTTTTCTTGGTTTCAGTAGGGATCCACTTGAAGATTTTTCGTAAGAAAGGTGGAGAATGTGGAAGCATGTGGAGGTGATCGCATTGATTTGTTGGTCCATGTAGAGTGAAGAGTCCAGGATGAAGCCTAGATTTTGTGCATGGTCGGTTGGGGTTGGAGGGTGACCAAGGGCTGTGGGCCACCAGGAGTCATCCGATGCAGATTTATTGGGGCCGAGGAGGAGGACTTCGGTTTTGTCTGTGTTCAGTTTGAGCCGGTTGTCATTCATCCAGGCGGCAACTGCTGTCAGGCCTTTGTGGACGTTCTTTTTTGTGTCTGTGTGTGTAAGTGTGTGTATTTTTCTATGCGAGTGTATGTGAGTGTTGTTGTGTCTTTGAATGTGTGTTTGTTTTTTAGGAGTTTTCCTGTGTGTGTGAGGTTTTTTGAGTGTGTAAGAGTATTTCTGAGTGTCTGTTAGTGAGTACATGTTTTTGTGTGTCTTTGTGTGTGTCTGTGAGTGTGTGTGTGCCTTTGAATGTTTTTGTTTGTGTGTGCCTGAGTGTTTCTGCAAACCCCTATCTGCTTCATATGTGTGTTTATCTGGCTCTTATACTAGCCAGTGCCTCAACAGTCACTGACCTCACCACTCGTCACTGCAGTGGACTAGTCCTTGGGATTCTGAGACTTTTGTATATTGGTTTGCATCTGTAATGCACTCTATGTTATCAGTTTTACACTTTCCAACTGCAAATATATGACCTTAGCCTATTTTATATACAAAACATTTCTATTTACAAGTATGTTTTTTTCTGTTGTCACATTCACTCACACCTTGTATATAGAGTGTAAATAGAACATATATATTTATACAGATATATTGGAGTTATTATTGTAGTATTTTAGATTTTATAAAGCTAATCATTGTTGACAACTGTGGCCCAGATTACATGTGGATAGGAGAGAAAGAGAGAAATAGAGAAAGAGAGAGAGAGAGACAGAGAGAGACAGAGAGAGACAGAGAGAGACAGAGAGAGACAGAGACGACAGCCATGCAGACCAATTTGATGCAGTGTATGGTCTGAGCACTGACAAGCTGACCTCCCACCCCTTCAACCTCTGCAGCAATGCTGGCAGCACTCATATGTCTATTTCCCAAAGACAACGTCTGGATATAATGCTGAGCACGTGCACTCAACTTCTTTGGTCGACCATGGCAAGGCTTGTTCTGAGTGGAACCTGTCCTGTGAAACCGCGGTATGGTCTTGTACACCATGCTGCAGCTCAGTTTCAGGGTCTTGGCAATCTTCTTATAGCCTAGGCCATCTTTATGTAGAGCAATAATTCTTTTTGTCAGATTCTCAGAGAGTTCTTTGCCATGAGGTGCCATGTTGAACTTCCAGTGACCAGTATGAGAGAGTTTGAGAGTGATAACACCAAATTTAACATAGCTGCTCCCCATTCATACATGAGACCTTGTAACACTAACGAGTCACATGACACCGGGGAGGGAAAATGGCTTATTGGGCCCAATTTGGACATTTCCACTTAGGGGACTTAGGGGTGTACTCACTTTTGTTGCCAATGGTTTAGACATTAATGGCTGTGTATTGAGTTATTTAGAGGGGACAGCAAATTTACATTGTTATACAGGTTGTACACTCACTACTTTACATTGTAGCAAAGTGTAATTTCATCAGTGTTGTCACATGAAAAGATATAATAAAAAAATTATAAAAATGTGAGGGGTGTACTCACTTTTGTGTGATACTGTATATGTATATGTATATTATATAAATTCCTATAGATGTATAGCTATAGATTTATATTTTACAAAAATATATACACACAGTTTTAATCAAAATTATCCAACTCCCATTGCAAATCAGGTTTATTGTCAAAATGTAAAGACTTTCAGTTGTTTGCGACTTTTAATGAATTCTGCAGTCTCAAAATTATTCAACCCCTTCATGGCAAGCATCTTTAGTACTTTTGCTGTTATGACCTGCTGCAAATGAGATGCATAGCCAGACATCAGCTTATGGCAGCGTTCCTGAGAAATCTTAGCCCATTCCTCATGAGCAATGGCTTCAAGTTCAATAATGTTCTTGGGTTTGGGTGCTGCAACCGCCTCCTTCAAATCCCACCAGAGAAGGCTACGGTAGAATCTTCCAGGATTTCTTCTGCAACCAAGCCTTGGTGAAATTTGATGTATGCTTGGGTTCATTGTCCTGTTGGAAGGTCCAATGAAGCTTCAGCTTCCTCACAGATAGCATAACATTTTCTCCTAGGATTTCCTGATACTTTAATTAATCCATCTTGCCTTACACACGCTGCAGGTTTCCAGTGCAAGAGCATGCAAAGCAGCCCCAGAGCATCAACAAGCCACCACCATGTTTAACTGCAGAGTGTATTTTTCAACGTATGCTTCATTCTTCTTCCTCAAGACATACAGCTGATTCATGGAACCGCAAAGTTCCCCAAACTTCTGTGGCTTATTTATATGATTTTGAGCATATTGGAGATGAATTTTCTTGTTCTTTTGGGTCAGTAGTATTGTACGTCTTGGAGTTCTGGCATGGAAACCTTCTGTGTTTAGTATGCGCCTTTCCTTGAAAACTGTGCCTGTTGCCACCAAGTCTTGCAGTCACTCAAAGGTTTTCTCAACCTGCCTTCTCAGAAATCTGGTTGAAGCCATTGATAGCTTCCCTTTTCTACCCCATCCAGGTAGTGCAACCCCTGTTCCTTTAACTTTGAAATTGCGAACTATGCTTCCAGCAATGTCTCAAGGAACATTCAGTGCCTTTGCTATCTTTTTTGTATCCTGCTCCTTGTTTGCGAAGGGTAATGATCTCTTCTCTTAACTTTTTTGGATCATTCTTTTGACTTAGCCATATTTCTAACATGCAGTCAAACGTAACACTCAACAAACCCCTAGCCAGTTCAGGTATTTCATGTGTTCTGCTCAAGCACACCTGGTGCAACTAATGAAGCTTGAGACACTACCTGGTTTGCATATTTGTGCTTTTGTGAGGGATTCTATTAAGCGGGTTGAATAATTTTGAGACTGCAAAATTCATTAAAAGTTGCATTTTCAAATGAATTTGGGGAAACCACTTGAACCATTCGTTGTGTTGAGCTATTTTAATTGCTTATTGTTTGATTTGTTCATTACAAACAGCTGAAAGTTTGTACATTTTGACAATAAACCTGATTTGCAATGGGGGTTGAATCATTTTAATTACAACTGTATGTAAATAAATATATATTTAAAATATATTATTATTATTTAAAAATTAAAAATAAAATTTTCTTCAAAGTGAAGAACATAGGCATTTGAAGTATTCTTAACATACCTTTGGCTTTAGCGCAGTTGGCCTAGTGCACCTTTTCGTTAGCGAAAGCCAGAAGCGGTTTTAGCGTGCCTCAATCTATGGAGAAAGGGAGTGTGCGTGGTCGCGTTATCAGACCTCCACATGTTAGCTCACCTTAGTCTTTCGCTCAAGCGATAACTTTTTACATTCTACTTGTAATACCAGCACAAAAATGGAAACACTATTGATTTATCTTAAGAAGTGTTAGCGTTCAACAGAGCAAACATTTTTGCTTTCCACTTGTAGTCTAGCACACATGCTTCAAAATCCAAAATATTTAAACTATTATTATAATTAGTATTATAGTTATTAGCAAGTTTGTAATACTTTTGCAATATACTTTTAAGGAGTTACTAATCCACTCACCACAAAATGTTTTATTTTATAATATTAGCATTTTGACATTTGACCTTTTTTAGGGTAAAGACTTACATTTTAATTTGGAATCTTAAACTAAATGACAATTGCTAGATACAGTGCTTAATTTGTTTTGTTAAAAAAATGTTCACGAACAGATACAAAAGTGATGACAGTACGGTTTAGCCTTGTTCTTAATATCAAAAACTAAGAAGGAAACAACGCTTTGATCTGTATCCTTAGAAAGATAATCTTAGTGATTATGCAGTGGTTTCTTCATTGGTGGCAGCATTAGACAAATATATGCATCTTTAATCTATTGCTGCTGAATACTTAATCCACTGAGAGGTCTTGATAAAGACACTCAAATTTGAGAAGACATAACAATGTTTAGTAATATTTGGCATGCCTGTTAATCCTACAGAGAAGGTTTTCTTTTTTTTCCAATCAACTTGCTACACCAAAAAATAAAATCCATGTTTTTAACATAGATTCTTTAATAAATTATTTAAATATTTCTCAAGATAATGCATTTTTAGGTTAGATCACACCAATTACAACCTAGTATGCTGCAATCTTAATATATGTGTAACAATTGGTAATATTTTTATGAAGAATTAACTGAATAGACTGAATACATAATTATGAATTTCACTACAGTTATTTGAACTTTACATAACTTTATATATCATTATCTATATATATCCATGATAATCTCATTCAAAGATATAAGAAAAATGAAAAACATTGCATGTTCAGTTAAAATTCTTTAGAATGACTTTCTTCAAACTTGTGTCTCCAATACGGATACAAGATTAGTTAATACATCTGTAAGGTCAAACCCGTATGAGGGCTAGATTACGAGTGGAGCACAATTTAATACTTCTGCTCTCACGTTAACTGCACCTGGATTTTGCATGCTTTGGGTACTGTTCGTATTACAAATTGAAAGTAAAACATTTTTGCTTGCACGCTAACCTGACGCGCATAAAAAGCCGATATATAGGTATAGATATATACAGATATATAAATAGGAATATCTATTTCTAAATAACAAGAACAATGGAATGTTTACATGTTATGATGAAAAACATTTACTGTATGATTATGGGAAGTATTCTATGTTAGAGATCATTTTCATTTAAAAAAAGCTTAAAAGGACACTGTACTCAAATTTTTTCTTTCGTGATTCAGATTGAGCATGAAATTTTAAGCAACTTTCTAATTTACTCCTAATGTAAGTTTAGATGCCGGACCATTTTTGGTTGTCCTTGCTGATTGGTGGATAAATTCATCCACCAATAAAAAAAAGTGCTGTCCAGAGTACTGAAACCAAAAAAAGCTTAGATGCCTTCTTTTTCAAATAAAGATAGCAAGAGAATGAAGAAAAATTGATAATAGGAGCAAATTAGAAAGTTGCTTAAAATTGCATGCTCTTTCTGAATTACAAAAGAAAAAATTTGGGCACAGTGTCCCTTTAACAGGACACAAAACATTTTTTTTTTTTTTGCTATACTAAGATACTTTGGGCAAGATTATGAGTGGAGAGCTATTTAACACTTCCGCTTGAGCATTAACTCAAAAAGTAAGACTTTCCGCGCATTGGGTTGCCCTTGTATTATGAGTTGAAAGTAAACTATTTCCATTTGCACGCTAACCCAACGTGCGTAAAAATCTGAATTTAGAATATTGTACCACCGATAACATATTCCCCCATAGAAGTCAATGGAGCAAAAAAGTGGGAAAACCTAACATCCTACTTGCACGCAAACACAATCGCATCTTCTCAAGTGTGCTAACCTAACATGACCTAACATGAAAATATGAATATTTCACATTCCAATGTTCTTCACATAGCAGAATATGGTTTTATATAGGTATAGATATATACAGATATATATATATATATATATAGAAATATATATTTATGAATACATGGAACATATTCTGCTATGTGCAGAATATTGGAATGTGAAATATTTACAGTAAATGCACAGTATAACAATTTAGAAATTAGGAATATTGCATAAATGTTTTTACAATGCACTTATATATATATGTCTATATATGTGTACATATGTATTTATGTGTTTATATATATATATTTGTCTGTAAATACACATATACATATATAAATACATAAATACATATGAACACACACACACATATATATATATATATATATATATATATATCCACACATCAAAGAAGGCACTCTCCGTTTGAATGGGCCGTTTATTAGTCTAATAAACGGCCCATTCAAATGGAGAGTGCCTTCTTTGATGTGTGGATATTTGACTGTTTGTAAGCGCACCCCGGCAGCTGGATGTCAAAAAAGAGTGCTGGTTCCCTGCTTCTGTGTGTATATATATATATATATATATATATATATATAAATTACATATGCATATTTAGACGTATATGTATGTACCTCTATGTTAAAGCCCTGTGCTGGCCTTTTCTTTATAACACCTGAGACCTCATATCTTTGAGCCCTTATAACTTTTTTTGTACTATTTTTTTAATATTAATTTTATTAGATGGTGTTATTATAAGTGTAAGTGTACCTTGTAATGTATTTTATATGTGTTTTGTGACACTGTTTTGTTTTGCAAAACAGTTAACCAGAGCTCTGAGGACTCGCTAACCCGATGCGCCATTCTTAGCTGCTACAACAGCCCACGGCTAAAAACTGTTTTTGCTAAGAGGTGAAGTTTTCACCTCTTAGCCAATAGCCGTGCGGTAAATCCAGCTTGGCGCCCATCCGGCTTAGCCGTGGGCTGCTGTAGTAGCTGAGAACAGCGATCAGTTGAAACAAATGAAGGAGCTTTCTACATGAAGTATCTTATACTTCATGAATAAAAAACCCTTTATTTGTTCCAACTGTCAATCCTAGCATTTGTACAATGCTAGGATTGACTTTCACTTTAAGATCTATTGCGCTCAAGCGATCGCGTTTACTTTCAACTTGTAATACGAGTGGAAAACCCAACGTGCACAAACACCAAAGATAAACCCCCTTATCGCTTTTGCATAACTGTTAGTGTTCAACTCATAATCTGGCCCTATATATTTGAAAGAGTTTCCAAATCTCTCTGCAAAAAGAAGTTTAGCACACCAAGTAAGTGCAAGTTTACTTACATGATTGACAGGTCCTCAACTATTTTTTTTTTTCTTAGTTGGGAGCTAGTATAGCCAATAAGATGCCATAACAGACATCCCATAATAAGATAATAGAATGCTATGGTGAAGAAAAGAGGACATATTAATAGCAAAGGCAGATCATTTATATTAATCATATTGGTAAAGCAACAAAACGTTAAATTGTGTTGTTGGGATAAACTTTTCATTATGTCTCAGCCAAAGAGTTAATATTAAACTTAACACTGTATAATTCTGAATGTTGTTCTATTTCAGTAGCACTAATATAATTAGTACTTTTAAGCCAAAAGTCTAACAGTTAACTAAAGCAAACATATCTACCAAAACTGAATACTAGTATTTAATATTAGGCTATTAATACATTTTATTATTCTAACTAAAGATCAACCATCTGCACAATTAGTTTAAAAAATAAATGGGATTAAGGACTCAAATAAAAAAAAATTTCAAAGGGATTAAACAACAGAATGAAAATATTGAATCTAATATAACTTTTGCTGCATACTCAGTGAGATAAGATGAGAGATTAATTACGATGGGTCATGGAGTCTAGGATGAAGTTCATAGGGCATGGACAAGCTAAGATGTTTGAAATGCCTAAAAGGATTTGACTGTTTTCCAGGTGCAGGGATAAAAGGCTGAATGTCATAATCTAAGACTGACTGTGACAGGGATTCTACTTAAACCTCTGGTACTAAATAGCACCTTTAAAAGTGTTATTCTTGTTGGTTTAGTACAATTACTTTAGATACATTTTATTATTAGCACCTAATCATAATATTTGAATATTGGTTAGTTATAAATAAGTATGCACTGGATGTCTGTACTAGATAAGAAAATAGTATTATTTGTATTAAATAGTATAAACAGTATTAGATAGTATTATTATTTTTATGATGGTGCTTATTATTATTATTTCAGTTATTTGTAGAAATATTGCTAGGTCAATCTGAGTAGATGGAAAAAAATAAATATAAAAACATTTTTGTTGAAATATTTTAAACATTTAAGACTTTTTTTGAAGCAATTTCATTGTAATGTCAGTAAATTTGAATATGTGAAAAATATCCCCAAAAACATCAACAGAGTTTTGACTATAGTTTGGTTAAAATCCTTTGCTTTAGTGCTTTAGTTTAAGTTGACAGAACCTTTTAATGTTTAACTGGGATTTTCAGGTGTTTTTACTTCGGATTGGACAAATAAATTAATTTAAAATAACTACATGTGGTAAAAACTAGAAGTAAATTGGTTGAGCATAGTCATACTGTAAATAGATAAAAATGCAAAAAATACTTTGTAAATCTCTACCTGAATGTAGGAATTACACAATATGATTACCATTCTCATTTACAGGACTTCATGTGCATTTGTTTTTGTAACATTATCAGGAACAAGAAGGACAGTAATAAAGTTGTGATGACATAATAATAACATAATAATTGATTGATCTATTTATTTGAACAGAGGCATTATCAGTATAGTTGGTGTTTGTATTTGTTGGGTTACTGATTTTACAAATTTTATTAGTGTAAAGGGGATTTTATTATCTTTATTTGATTGAGCGAAGAGCGTTTACGTCTGTTTGGTGACTGTGTTTCCTAGTGTCATCTCATAAAGTGGTGGGAAATTTGAGTGTTTTGCCCATGCTTAAATTATTGTTACATTCTTTTTGGTAATAATTTGAAAGTGCTCTCCTGGACTTATCAAGTCCTTTTAGCTGTGGAATTTACTTTAGTAGTTAAAAAAATGGCCTTGTAATTTTTTTCTTTAAGTATTGATTGTAATTAGAAAACAGGAATGGCACAAGTATAGGCTCATTTTCTACTAGACCAATAATGAATAAAGTGCTGCAGATAAACAATGGACAACCCCTTGGTCATCTTTTGGAGCACATATTTAGACTATTACATTTACAAAAAATAGTTTAAAAGTAATTGATACATTTCTATTGTCAGTATTTCATTGTACATTGTAAATATTTTATCTACGCCAGAAATAACAACTCTGATTCTTTGTCATCAATATTCAGGCTACCATATATTTATTTTGACAAATGATTTATATCATTATTTGTAGATAAAAATATGTGTGGACTACATAATTTATATTTGAATTATTACTTCACTGTAATGAAAACACATTACAACAAAAGTGTGTACTTTTTTTTATTAAACGTATTCCAGATTACCTACTTGTTTATTTAAATCATTCTTAAGAGTGTGGGAAAAAATAAAAATGTATATTCTAAGAGAAGCTAGAGAATTACAAACAATACACCTTACTGTTCTCTTTCATATCAGGTAATATTCACACATTATTTTTATTCCCATATAATTGTATTGTCTTTTCTAAGATATAATAATTATCTGCCTAGACAGGTTCTAGTATTTGCTGTGACTTTATTTTCAGCCATGATGAATTAGACTAATGACTTTTCTTACAATGAGGCTATAATTTTGCTTGTACAAAACACAGTTGTGTCTGCTTAGTATAATCCTCTGCATCTGAGAATGTTTTTCAATTAAGAATCAAAAGCATCTTTATAAAGGTACTGAAGCCACACAGTTTAATGGGTTTTGATAAACATAATATAGAAAATGCTTCATTCTTATACAGTCATTTAAGGACTTGAAAAGTTAAAGAGAAATATTTGCTGAGTACACAAGCATACACATGAGTTCTATTGCTTGAATCATCCAATGTGCATTTCAGGTTCACACTTTGTTGAGTTGGTCTGTAAGTGTTTCAGAGCTAGAGTTGTATATCACTATCCTGATTGTGTATGGTGTTTCTGGAATGTGCTTTGCTGGTTATACCCTATAAGCATAACATACCTCCTTTTTAATGTATATGCATTGCCTTAATAAATGTTTTATTTAACCACATTCTGTTACACTTTTCCAAACCTCATTTACTCAGTCACCACACCCTTTATTTTCTTATTGTTTCCCTAAGTCCTCACTCATTCTCAGTTCACCCTGCCTTATATCAGACTTTATTCCCTTCTCCCTTACCTTCTGTGTCCATTCCTTCTCCACTCACAGGATTTAAGACAACTAATCTATATACTTTAATATTCATAAAAGCTAGATGTCAACGTTTCGGCTCTGCATCAAGCCTTTTTCAAGACAAAGGGGACGATTTATCCAGCTCTGTATGGCGCTTGATGCCCTTTGTTTCCCGCAAGCCTTCAGGCTCGCTGGAAACAGAAGTTATGAAGCAGCGGTCTAAAGACCGCTGATCCATAACTTGTCCGTCTGCTCTGAGGCTGCAGACAGAAATCTACCCGATCGAATACGATCGGGTTGATTGACACCCCCTGCTAGTGGCCGATTGGCCACAAATCTGCAGGGGGCGGCATTGCACCAGCAGTTCACAAGAACTGCTGGTGCAATGATAGTGTATACTGTCTGCTTTTATAGATGTGCAGCGGACATAATACGCTACATCGTATCATGTCCGCCCGCACAATAATAAATATACCCCAAAATGTTATATTATCAACACATATTACACATAATGGAGCGGCGTCCATTATTTTTTTTAAAGTGAGATTATGTTTTAAATTCACTGAGCAATGCTACTCCTATCTTTTCCAGACTCCATGATATGCATGTAACATTGATTGGGAACAAGTGGGTAGAGGCCCTGCAGTTGTAGTCAGCTTCAATGAAGGTGATCTACAAACAGCTGAGGTCATAGGCTTACATGCTAAGGGGGTTCAAGGTGATAGCAAAGGAGGAGAGGAACTGAGGTTAGAAAAGATTAGAGTATGTTGTATGCATCCTTGAACAGTATAGTCTTTAAGGAGCACTTGAAACTTTCAAAACTAAGGGAGATTCCTGTGGAGAGGGTTCCACAAATTAGGGGCCAGTCTGGAGAAGTCCTGTAGATGGGAATGTGAGGAGATAACAAGAAAGGAGGGGAGGAGAAGGTTGTGAGCAGAAAAGAGGACAGGAGGGAGAGTATCTGGAGACAAGTGCAGAAAGACAAAAGATCCCAGGCATCCACGGTAAGTAAAAGCAGTACTTTATTTATAAATCCAGGTTAAAAACAGTTTCAACAGAGGCTCCAGAGGTTACAACACCGTCTTATACATTTCGGCCAAGGTGGCCGTAATCATAGACATAAATCCATCATATTGAGGATGTGCTTATATAGGGTATGACTCCTCCCATTAAAAATACTTTAAAACATATTAACCCATCAACTCCCAAAACACTAGGATGATGACAGGTAAATGCTGTGGAATAGAGACGAATATTTAAATAAAAGGCAATATATGCAATTCCATTTTACAGGTAATCTGATCTTAAATTTGATACAAAATATACAAAGAAGGATACATAGAGATTGACATATTTCCATGTTGCATTATGCATTATGCAGAGGAGCAAGGCAAAGGTATATTAAGCAGCCTATATATAGAGACATAGACAATGACTAGATCAAAAAAACTTAATTGATAAAACCTGGAATTGACTATAGACAGCAACAGTGTTGGGAAATTCATCAAACACTATATTTAGATCTTTAATTTCCTTATTCTTCCATTTTTATATCTACACATTTGTTGTATGTTGCTTTTTCACTTTATCTATATTTTTGCTATTTATGCTCAAATAGGCAACAGATGTATAGATATAAATAAATAAACATACATACAATTACAAATAGTATGTAGACAATTACTTAGATACCTCAACTAAAAGGATGCTGTAATCGCTCCTTATACCTATTTTAATTTACACTACTGTGGCTTTACATATGTGTTTAAAATTTAGATAAACCTTGTGTTAGTGATTTAAAACAACACCTTGATGTCTTTTGTTATATACAATACTACATTACTCTCAGTAATTGATTATGTCAAACTGTGAATTGAATCCATCAGGAATTAAAGTCTGGAGCATATGAATCCATAGATTTCTTGTCTCTCAAGGATTTTCTGTCTACTGTCCCCCCTCTGCGGGGTCTGTATGGTTTCAATCTTTGTTGTGAGCATAGATAAAATGTTTTGAGAGTCCAGAGCACAGTACTTTATGAGAGCTATAACCCAGATGCTCTCTAATTCTGGTACGTACATCTCTGGTAGGTAGACCAACATATTGTTTCCTGTGCTCTGAACACTCAAAACATAGACTACAAATGAGGAAGAGCACTTAATGCATCTCTTAGTAGAGTAAGTATCACATTACATAAGAGTGAAAAGTAGCACCTGATTTCTGGTGTGGACACGCTTTACACCTTATACTTCCACACCTGAATGTACCATTCATGTCTAGCAAAGTGCCCCTAGTCCTAGGTTTAGGTAACATGCTCGAAGAAAGCAGATTACCAAGAGTCAGATTCCTGGAGTACACAAAGTCACAACCTTGACCAACAATAGCCTTAAGTATATCATCTCCATACGAGATGGGAAGATACCTTCTAATGATCCTGCATACTTCAGGAAAATATATACAAGGTAGAGGTGAGCGCCAAAAGAAGGCTGAGGATAGGGAAGGGAACGCCAAAATAGGCTAAGATAAGCTGGTAGAATATGAAATTAAAAATTATTTATTCCACACAATAACTAAAATAATAAAAGAACAATATACACTGATGGTTGTTCATGGATCCATGTTACAAATGATAGCAAATAACAGTGTTGGATAAAATACAATACAATATAATGATAAAAACAATTATATATACTGGTTGAATCAATATGGCTGATGATATAGCCTTATAAGCTGAGTGTCTGTTAAGTAGTTAGCAACTTGGTTGAGTCCAGTAAGTGTAAGATGCTCCTGGTAAGTAGTATAGGCTTAGTTGTAATCCAAAATGTGCAAAGAAAAGATGACGAGGTTTGAGTGTAATCAGTGTCCAGTGCAAAAATATAGAAGATTCAAAAAAAAGAAAAGAAAAAATGCAAAATATGCAAAAAATGCAAAAAATACAAAAAATAGTGAAAATATGTGTTCACTCTATGTGATGAAAAAAATAATGAAATCCCTCCAAAAAATGTGTAATAAAAAATAAAAAAATAAATAAAAATTAGTGTCAATTATAAAATCCAAAGTGATGCTGGTGATATCAGTGCAAATCAATCAGTGGTTCAGTGTTGATACGATGTTTGAAAATAAAAATAAGTTTATACAAAAAATCCTGAAAAAAAGAAAACAAACAATACTCTAATATATGCAATCTGTTCAATAGATATATCAGTATTATGCTTACTCAGATCTGTCGACGCGTTTCGGCCATATACCTCTGGCCTTTATCAAGACTAATAAAATGAGTAAGCTCACAGAATTTATAAGAGTTGTTTGTTTTGGCGCCAAACACTAATAGGCCACGCCCCCTTCCTGTTTGGTATCATTGTGGGTATGGGAAAAAGGATTTATTTTGCTTATGTTATTAAAATCATTGTTGATTGCTTTTGCTGTGTTCCCAAAGACATGTGCAACCACAGACTTTCCTTTTCAATATATATGCTTAGTTCGTGTGTATCATAATATAAATTAATTGTTCGTACATACACTTCCGGTTTCGCTAGCGAATCTAGCCCTTACTTCCGGTTTAGCCCTTACTTCCGGTTTAGCTGCCCTATGTGACGTTAGCTTCCTGTTTCCGCTTAAATCCTGGATAGTCATATCAATTCTTATGCTAATGTGTATGATTCATTTCATTGCGACTTATCTTAGCGGTCTTTTATCTGTTTTTTTCAGACTCTATTCTTTCTCTCTAATTTCTAAATCGTGCATGTGTTGTTTATGTTTACCATTTTTTACTTCCGGTTACCAGTTCCGGTTCCGGTTTATATCGCTGCTGAGTGCTGACATCTCTGACAATTAAAATCCAAACTGTTTAATAATAGTACCATACCGACATAATATGATGACTATGCAAATGGGGTAATCTTAAACACTGTGTATGGAAATAGGAGAGAAACATAGTTGGATTCGAATATTCAACTATGCTATATGAATGTATCATATTAGTCAACTTGTATAAAATTAATCATAATTCTGAACTGAATCTTCATGCAAATCTAAAAGTGTACAGACACAATAAAAAGCTGTGATTGAAATTTAAAAGATTATAAAGATTAAAAGATTATATAAAATTAAAACTGGAATTTAAAATTTAAAATAGGAATTTCACATATCGAAATTCATTTTGTAATAAAATAGAATATAAAATACGCAAATGATAAGCAAGGCTATTAAAAACATTTGATATACACTTAATAATCAATAGTTGATATACACTTATTAATAAAATGCTGATACTTATAAAAAATTTATATATAGAATAGTAAAAGTATATAAAGGATATAAGGGGCAGCTTTGCCCGATGTGGAGAACATGACAGAGAAAGTATACTAAAAGCTGGATTTCACCTATGGTAAGGATATATAAAGGATATAAGGGGCGGCTGTGCCCGATGTGAACATGACAGAGGAAGTATACTAAAAGCTGGATTTCACCTATGGTGAGGAGATGACCTATGGGGGAGTACATAAAATTGCGGACCTCCTAAATATATACAACAGATGTTAATACTGACACCTGCCGTGGTGGATAAGAATAGGTTAATCAGACCCAATATCTAAATTGTTGATAAAATATGAATGAATAAAACCAGACAAAATAAAACAGAATAATGAGAAACTTGTGACTTCGGTGGCTTATCACCGAAATAAATGGACTCTTGTTTAATGTCGTATAATCCTGACTAGGAAACTATGTATATTTATATGTGGGACACTATGATGGATAAGGGACGTCTGACTAGAATGAGGGGGGATATATGGTAGATCTTAGTGGCGGATAGTGACTTAAAGTGCTATACTAATCAATGCTTAGCTTTATTTCGTGAAATTAAACAGATGGGATAGGTCCTCCTTATTGTTTAGGCCCTTAGGATATAGGCAATTCAGGGAAAATATCCATTTGGACTCTTGTAGGAGTAATTTCTGCTCATGGTTTCCTCCTCTCCAATTTTTTCTCACTATCTCTATTCCACAAAATCTCATTTCCCTAACATTTCCTCCGTGTTTAGTAGTGAAATGTTTATATAGGGCTGTGTCTATCCTTTTTTTCTCTATACATAGTATGTGCTCCCTCATTCTGTCTTTCAATTTTCTAGAAGTTTGTCCTACGTATTGTAATTTACATGGACATTCAATGAGGTATATGACATTATGGTCACCACATCTTATCAGACTGTTAATCATAAATTTTTCTTTGGTGTGTGCTGATGAAAATGAGGTTGTTTTCCAACCATTTTTGCACGCCTTGCAATTCGGGCACGGGTAGAAGCCTTTTATCTTCTTATTACAATGGTCTACCATTGCGCCTATTTTTTGTTGTTTAGGGACAGTTGGAGCCAATCTGTTCTTTAAGTTGTTCGTATTCCTATAAATAAATTTCGGATGTGGCGTTAGTAGTTCTCCCAGAATGTCGTCATCCTTCAAAAGTGACCAGTGCTTTCTATAAATCTTTTCTATAATGTGTTTGTTCTCACAATATTCAGTAATAAAAGGGACATCTATATTGTCTTTCGAGGTCATTTTTTCTTCTCTGGTTTTATATTTTAGGAGGGTTTTTCTATCAACAGCTTTAACTTCTTCAATTTTTTCTTCCAATAGTGTCGCTTCGATTCATCGAGAGAGGATACGAACAGATTGTTTTTATCATTATATTGTATTGTATTTTATCCAACACTGTTATTTACTATCATTTGTAACATGGATCCATGAACAACCATCAGTGTATATTGTTCTTTTATTATTTTAGTTATTGTGTGGAATAAATAATTTTTAATTTCATATTCTACCAGCTTATCTTAGCCTATTTTGGCGTTCCCTTCCCTATCCTCAGCCTTCTTTTGGCGCTCACCTCTACCTTGTATATATCTTTACACATCGGGCACGCTAGGGTACCCATCGAGGAGAGCTAGAGGTATCCCCCATTCCCCTTCCCCTATCTGTTTTTTGCGCAGGTTATACACCTTCTTTCTCTATACTTCAGGAAAATGATTTGAGTATCTGGTCACAAACCTCAATCCCTTCCTATCATTTCTATGTTTCTCTTTGCTTTTCCCTAAGATAGCTGATCTATCTTAAGAAGCAACTTCATTGGAGATTCTCTTCACCATGCAAGCATTGTAGTCCCTGTCCTTAAATCATTGTTTCAAATTGGAGGACTCTTTGTTAAAAAGTGCTTTCCCTAGTGCAATTTCTCTTGGCTCATAGAAACTCTCCTTTAACTATGACCTTGAAGACATGCTGTGGGTGGCTGCTATGAGCATGTAATGACTATTACCTGCTATTGGTTTGCGGTACAAACTTGTATCTACCTTTTTATTGATTAAGTTAGCAGTCAGTTGATCCAAATATATAGGGTCCCTTTCGTTCCAGCTGGATGTTAACTTAACCCCTTTATCATTGCAATTTAGATGATCAACAAACTTTTTGGCAGAGAGCTCATCCCCATTTCAGGCATAGAGGAGATTGTCAATAAATCTCTTATAACATCGGATCTGGTCCCTGTAGGGGTTACTATCTGCATATAGATATGGGACAGCTCTCACCAACCCATAAACAGGTTGGAATATGAGGGGACAAATGTCGCCCCCATGGCTGTCCCACATCTTTGCAGATAGAACACCCCCTCAAACAGGAAGAAATTATGCAAAAGCAGAAACTCAACCACCAATGCAACATAGCTCCTGTGTGTATTACTCAGATCCGTTTCAGTGTTGAGAAAAAAGGAAACCACCTTCAAGCCTATCTCATGAGGGATTGCAGAATACAGTAGTGACACCATGTCACCGGTTAGCCAACTATTCCCCTCTTCCCAACTTATCTCATCAGTCAAGTTCAATACATGAGCTGTATCTCTTATATAGCCAGGGGGTCTGCTGACTAAAGGCTGTAAAAAGGAGTCAAGCCAGTTTGACAGGGGTTCAAGCAAAGAGCCAATGCCCGACACAATTGGGCGGCCCTTTACATTCTCAAGACTCTTGTGCACTTAGGGTATATGGTGGAAAATGGGTAATACTGGATGCTGTATATAGAGTCCTTCAGCAGTCCTTTAAACCATTTCCACACCATCATCCAATAGGGACAAAAGTTCCCTCTGAAACTGGTTTGAGGGGTTTCCACTCAGACGTATATAGACATTAGGATCATTCAGTTGGCAAAAGGCCTCTGCTAGATAATGCGCTTTATCCATTATGTCTACACTTCCGCCTTTATCAGAAATATTTATCACAATTTCTTGATTAAGTTGTAGTGACTTAATAGCCTCTCTTTCTTTATATGTAATGTTAGTGCGATCTTATGCATTACTGGATGACAGCAAAGTTAAATCATCCAGAACCCTCTTGTGAAAGAGATCAAGTTGGGTGCCTCTTGTGTGAATGGGATAAAACGTAGATCTAGGTCTTATAAGGTTTACTTTATTACGTGTGTAAGGTAAGGAACATCTGGTGAATCACTTGTATCCAGACTTTAAGTGTAAGTAAGCTACAAGTATCTGCAAAACTTAAGGCATTTAACTCATCTGGACCACTGGTGAATATTGTTTGACCAGCTGTATCTGACGTATCAGAAAATACATTTCTTAAAGTCAGCTGTCGTACAAACTTATTGACATCAAGAATGGTCTGGAACAAGTCGAAATTCCTTGTTGGGCAAAAGCCCAATCCATAACTCAATACCTTAAGCTCTATCTCACTGGGCGTGTACTTGGATATGTTTATTACCCCTTTACTGTTGGTGTTTGGATGTCGTTGGATTCCTCAATTGATATTTCCCCTTGATTCTCTGTGACAAAGGGATCTCTGGACCTCCATCCTCTGCTTGGGTCATGTCCATGGGAAAAACATGTCCATTACCATTACCCTGAGAAGGCTTGGACTGTATCAGTGTGTTAGCAAATATGGGTTTGGGGAAATATTTTTCGGTGACTTCCTTCAGTGTTTTAGTTACCTTGGGACAAGCACCCTGCTGTGTAACTGAAACCTTATTGGCACAGGCCACATCAGTGCTGGCATTAGTAGTTATGGGTATTGCTGATGTTGCCCCTATTGTGTCATTCTGAATCTCCAGTTTCCTCATAGGAACTTGAGAAAGCAGAAAGGGAACTGTCTTCATCAGTGGTCTCTGGCTCGGTGCTAGTAAAGATAGCCCTACATTGCCCTCTATGTCTCCTACGTCTGTTATGACCCTTTTTAGGTTTCCCCTCATTTAGTACTTGGACTTGATCTATAGGCTGTGTTCCCATAATGTTCTTCTTCTTATTATTATTAGATCTAGTTCTCCTGCAATTCCATCTATGCCAAATAAATACTTGACCTGATGAGTAGTCTTCCTTATCTCTAAGGTATTTAGTGTGCTTGACCTGTATTATCTGTTGCCTATTGTTGTCTATTGTATCCCTTAGAATCTTGTCTAAATCACCATAGCCTTCTAGCTGTGTAAATTTGTTCAATTCAACCTGTAGGTCCTTTATTTGTTGTCTTACTATAGCTAGTTGTATGGTTTTGTATTTCACTAATAGGTGAATTAAGCACAGAAAATACTCTGTTAACACCTCATTCCATTCTTTGATAAACAAGTCATCAGTAACCTCAAAAGTTGGAAACATACTGTATATACTCTAAGGCCACGGGGAATAATTTGTTAAAGTTCATATTTGTTAAATGTCCAAGGGTCTAATTTTAGCTTTTGTACTTTTAGTCTTAAATTTATCATTTGTTGGAATAACACACATAATTGAGTATTGGGACTATCCAGGCCAAACAAGTCCTCCAATTCCAGACCCTGTAAATCAAGGTCATCCACCCTTGATAGGTAACAAAACAAATTTTCACAGTCATTGTCATCATCTGGGTTGACAGTCGGGGCCTATGTTGCTGGGTTGCCTTTTGATGTCATATTCACAATTAAACATAACAGCAAGTGGTTAAAAATATTTACTGTCCAGGTATATGTATGCTTTTCACTCAACCTATACATTTACCAGGATGAGAGCTAGTAAAAAAAAAGGTATGCACAGCACCTAGGTGCTGTATTGTGTATGGTGAGTGGTAGCAAAAGGATTAAATAATTACCATTGGGTAATATATAGGTTGTCGCTTGTCCTTAAAGCATCCCTGCTCAGCATTGATGACTCACCAATGTGCCTGTCCAGTCATCTGTTGCCCCCTGGTGCTGTGAAACTCCACTCCACTATCGCGGAATATCGCCCCTGCTTGGCAGCTGGTTTCCACGTGACCAACATGACCACAGCGTCTTTGCTCACTTCCGGGTTTGCCAATCCATCCCTGGATCTGGAGACAAGGTTTGAGGTTTAGGGGAGCAGTTTTATTGAGGGCCTTGTATGCCAGAGTCAGAATGTTGTGCTTTATTCTGGAGGCTAGAGGGAGCCAGTGTAGGATTGGCAGAGAGGTGCACCAGATAAAGAGTGACGTGTAAGGAAGATGAGCCTGGAAGAATAAATTATTGTGGATTGTAAAGGAGCTAGATGGCAGCTAAGGAGACCAGAGAGGATGGAGTTGAAGCAGTCAAGGCAGGAAAGGATGAGAGAGTGGATTAAAATCTTTGTGGTGTCTTGTGTGAGGAAATGTTGAATTTTGGGGATGTTTTTAAGGTGGAAGTGGCAGTAATTGGCCAAAGACTGAATGTGAGGAGTGAAACAAAGATCTGAGTCAACTGTAACCCTAAGACAATAGGCATGCAGGTTTGGGGTGATGATGGAATTATTAACAGTTATAAAAAAAGTGAGTGGAGATTTTGGAAAAAAGGGGGGAATAAGAAGCTCAGTTTTGGAGAGTTTTAGCTTAAGGTAGTGGGAGGACATCCAAAATGAGCTTTCAGAAATATAGTTGATGACACGAGTTATTAGAGAAGGACATAGGTCTAGTGCAGAGAGGTATATTTGGGTGTCATCAAGAAAAAAAAGGGGACTAAGGACAGAGCCTTGTGGTACCCCAACAGAAAATGGTAAAGGGGCAGAATCTGTTGGCGCTATACAAATACCTGATAATAATAATAATAATAATAATAATAATAATAATAATAATAATAATAATAAAAGAAGATGCATAAGAAAAGGCTACACTAAAGGTACGGTTAAATAGGTAGGAAGAGAACCACTAGAGGAGTGTTTCACAAATGCCGAAGGATTGGAGGGTTTGGAGCAAAAGAGGGGGGTTAACAGTATCAAAGGCTGCAGACAGATCAAGGAGGATTAGCAGAGAAAATTGGCCTTTAAATGTTGCTGTAAGTAGGTTGTTGGTAACCTTAACAATTGCTGTCTGTGGAGTGTTAGGTGCAAAATCCAGAATGCAGTGGGTCAAGGAGTATGTTTAATGTAAGGAAATGTGATAGATGTGTATATACTAGCTTTTCTAGCTGTTTTGAGGCAAGGAGAAGTAGGGAAATAGTACGGTAGTTGAATGGGGAGGTTAGATCAAGAGAAGGTTTTTTGAGGTGTGAGGTGTAAGAAGTGCATGTCAAAGATATGAGAGAAATATACAGATGCAGAGAGAGAGGTTGAAAATGTTGGAGACTGTTACTTAGTTGAGAGATTATTTAGTTTCTGATGGAATCAATTTTGTTGTTGAAGTGGCTGGCAAAATCTTGAGCTGAGGGAGAAGTTGCAATAGGTGGTTGGGTTGGACAGAGAAGAGTATTGATTGTAGAATACAGACATTTTGAGTTTGAAGAAAGAGTAGAGATAAAAGTAGGAGGAGCCAAATTGTCATGGACCGATGTAAGGGTGAAATTGTAGTGGCAGATAGATTGGTCAGAGCAGAAAAAGAAGATGGAAGAGAACAGAGGTTTGAGAGCATTACAGAGCTGTTTCTGATCTAGTGACAATGCTTCTGTGGAGTTTGGTGTGAGGGGTGGGAGATGACGAGATGATAGTCAGAAAAAGAATAAGGGAAATTTGTGAATTTTGAGAACATTGATAGCTGAAAATCAGATCAAGGTGATGACCATATTTGTGACTGGGAGACTCAGTCTATTGTGACAGCCCAAAAGAGTAATTGAGTTGGAGAAGTTGTTTTGCAGAGGAAGCAGTTGGATTGTCACCAGGGAGATTGAAGTCCCCAAGAATGAAGACAGGGTTGTCTACGGAGAGTAAATAAGGTGGCTCAGCAGCAAAATGATCTAGAAATTGAGTTGAGGAGCCAGTGGGGGGTATATGACTGCAACATGAAGAGAGAGGGGAGAGAATAAGCTAATCATGTGGGATTCGAATGAGGAAAATGTGAGGGAAGAGATGGGTTGTATTTGTTGAAAGGTACAATGAGATGAAAGTAAAATACCTACACCATCTCCTTGTCTGTTCCCAGATCTAGGGTTGTGGCTGAATTGGAGACTCCCATGTGACATTGCAGCAATGGATGCTGTGTCAGAAGAAGAGACCCAGGTTTCTTTGAGAGCCAGAAGGTTAAAGGAGTGGGTGATAAAGAGGTCATGGGTAGAAGTTAGCTTGTTGCAAACAGAGTGAGAGTTCCAGAGTGCATAAGTGGAGGGGTGTTGGCTTTAGAAACAAGAGGAATTTGAGTAAAGTTACCAGATTTTTGTGTTCTATGGAAAGACATACAAATGTGGCGAGGCTAGGACGTTGTGGGGGACCAGAATTAAAGGTCATATCACCAGCAGCTAGTATGAGCAAGAGGGAGAGTGACATAAGATGAGATACATATTTGCAGTATTGAGATGAGGTGTAGGGAGGGGAGAGATTGTTTAGGAATGTGCAAAAATTATGAGAGCAAAAGTGTGGTGAGGGTAAAAGACATGGGCCAATGAATGTAGCAGGTGGTGAGTGGGAAAGAATAAATGAAAAAAGAAGTCTGTTAAAGAGACAAACGGTAGCAAAAAGGAACATGAAAATATGGAGCATTTTTACAAAAAAGGGGAAACAGTAAAACAAATAAAACACCGTTTTACAACAGCACTTGCCTAGTGTCTTGTCCCTTTACACTCTTTGTTCAAATATCATATACAGGTGGCCCTCGGTTTACACCGGTTCAATTTGCGCCATTTCAGAATAACAACCTTTTTTTTTTCAGTCATGTGACTGCTATTGAAAAGCTTTTGGAAAGCAATGCACTAATTAAAATAGCCAGTAGGTGGAGCTGTCCGCAAGTTTTGCAGCAAAGTTATGCAACTTAACAGCCTTAAATTGATCTGTGTACACAGATCAGACCAGATCTATCGAGCAAATTTTAGCAGGCACTTCCCTAATATCCTCCTGTCCAGCAGCTTCAGGTGAGGGTGCCTAACTGCCTATTAATCACTGCAGATTGAAATGCATAGAATAGGTGCAGACCCAATATGATCTAACATGCTAACAATGCAGAGAAATGATTGCAGATAAATGCAAGTAAAAAAACGTTTTGTTCATTAAACTTATTTTGATGATGATGCAGTCTGTTGTGTGATTATTTTATTAGGTGATGTTTAGCAGATGTTTTTGTTCATTAAACTTAGTTTGATGATGATACAATCTATATTATTAGGTTTATAATGCTGTTTAGCATTTAAAGTCTTCATTTCAAAGCTTTAAAAATAATGTATTAGGTGTTACTTATGACAATTTTGAGAGGGGCCTGGAACGTAACTCCCTCACTTCCCATTGACTTACATTATAAACTGGGTTTCAATTTACAACGGTTTCGATTTGCAACCATTCCTCCTGGAACCTAACCCCGGCGTAAACTGAAGGATTACCTGTAATTCTTTTGCTTAAATAGCAAACAGAGATATTCGTTTTGGATAAATACATATCAAAAAGGGGTTTAATGTTTTGTTTTGTACTTTTGAATGAAAAGGGGCCTTTAAATAAATAATTATTAAAACAATAAAATAAATAACATTAGTTTGGAAAATTTTGACAAATAAGGATCATTGAGAGAAAATAAAGCAGATTTTTAAAAACGGCAAATAGAAATTATAGATAAATTAAGAGAGACAAATGTTGAAATAAAAGAGATACAATGGAGAAAACTCCATAGAGATGAGAATTATTACTCCGAGGAGGATAATAACCCATGTCCTACTTCTACACAGACAGAAGAAGAAATAAGTATGAACCCCCATAAAGAAAAATGGTAAAAAGTGAGCTGTAAAAAAGTACCTAAATACCCGCAGACTAATTGATATAGATAATAACTGGAGAAGGAGAAGGAAGAATTCGAATTCATATTCAGAAATAAATACCCCCAGATATTCTAAGAGAGATAACTCTAATAGTTATGAACAATACAATTGGAAGAAAGGCAGATATAATAAATACAGTAATTTGAAAGAATATAATAGATATATACAAGATACAAGAACAACCAATAAAAATAATATGAATACTTGGAGGAATAATAATAAAAATTCTACACATTGGAAGGTCCTTATAAGTAATACATTCTCAACACTTGATATAGAGTCTAATATAAATTAAGTAAAAAATAGAGTAGATGGGAGAAATACTCATTTTTTAGAGAGAAGTACGATGAAAAAGGGGACATAAGGATAGCACCACTAATGACAATAAGAAAAAGAGAACTTGATGAAAATGAGGGGGGACTTAGAAAGTCCCAAAAATGCTCAAAAGAAGAGCAGGAAGAATACAGTGGTTTTAAATTACTTAAATTAGAGTTGTCATTTGCACCAACTAAGAGCAAGATTATGAATGGAGCGGTAGTTTGCGCTAGTGTTCAAGCATTAATATTACTAGAAGTATTTTTTTTGCGTTTGGTGATTCGCAGTCGTATTTCGAGTTAAAAGTAAAAAGTTTGCACTCTCACGTTCGCAAAGTCACAGTAACAAATAGACTTTGAGAAGTTAAAAAACAACTGACGACACCCACAAGTCGCGCAAACACAATAGTGGTTATTTAAAAGGACAGCATAAGAATATAATATATGTTATTTTTATTTTTAAAATATATATCTGAATGATTTTTGCACAAATATATATTTATACACATATATATATATATTTATATATATATATATATATATATACTGTGTAGCCGGTGGCCTAGCACTCCACACCTGTGTTGTCAGTGCCTGGGTGCTATCCTCAATTTAGAAATGAAAGCAGCTATATAGATGGAGGGCACTCACAGGATTTTATATAATAAGTATTCTTTATTCATACTATCAATTTCACATATTAAAGAATGTCGACGTTTCGGCCTATCCAGAGGCCTTCTTCAAGACAATTCATAATCTTCAATAGTGCGTGCTGCACTGTCAAGAAGAAATCCCAATAATGGGAGTTCGTCTTGACAGTGCAGCATGCGCTATTGAAGATTATGAATTCTCTTGAAGAAGGTCTCTGGATAGGCCGAAACATCGACATTCTTTAATATGTGAAATTGATAGTATGAATAAAGAATACTTATTATATAAAGTCCTGTGAGTGCCCTCCATCTATATAGCTGCTTTATATATATATATATATATATATATATATATATATATATATGTATATATTTATACCTATATGTAATCATGTGTGTGTATATATATATATATATATATATATATATATATATATATATATATATATTTATATATATATATAAATATCTATTTAAACATACTTAGAACATATTCCCCTATGTAAAGAACATTGGAATGTTAAATATTTGCAGTAAATACACAGTATAACACTTTATTAAATATGAATATTGCATTAATATGATTTTTCATGTGTTCATCTACTTGACTGCAAAGGGCTCGAATGCACTTTTATATATGTCTATACTGTATTTGTATACATATTTGTTTATGTGTGTATATTTGTCTGTAAATACATATACACATATATAAATACATATGTGAATATATGTATACACACACACACACACATATATATATATATATATATATATATATATACATATTACACCTAAGAACTCATATCTTTGAGCCCTTATAACTTATTATTGCAATTGTTTAAATATTTTTAATAGATAGTTTTATTATGAGTGTAACTGTACTTTTAAATGTATTTTGATGTGTTATGTGACATTTTTTACTCATGTAACAATTAACCAGAGCTCTGAGGCTGAGGTAATCATTCTAGCATGAATCGCAATTGCGCTCACCCGTTAGCTTTCACTTTCAACTTGGAATACGGGCGGAATTTAACTTTCACACAAATGGCCTTGAAAACCCGATATCTCTTGCTTGTGAACAATAGCAATCCATTTGTAATCTAGCCCTAAGAATTTAAATAAATTTTAACATGTTTAAATGTAAACTATTTTGTATGTAACAACACTAAAAAGGTATATTTTTTTTGAAAAATCAGTTGGAAGCAAAATATAGAAGTTATATAAACACAGTGCAGACTACTACAAAAGATACAAAATTTATACATATTAATCTTAGGCATGTCCAATTTTTACCCAACATCTGATAAAGAGGGAAATCTGAAAGTATTTGAAAAATAATAAGAGGAATATTTGTAATTTGAGTAAAAATTCAAAAGAAACATTGACACAACTGCAGAAAAACAATGATATTGTCATCAAACCAGCTGATAATGGGAGTGGGGTAGTAGGTATGGATAGAATGTATTACCTTGAAGAAGCTCAGCAACCTTTGGGTGATACAAATACATATAAAACATTTAAATTAGATCTGACTAGGGTTGGGATGCTGTTATTACAGAAGCATTTACAAAAGCAAAATAAAAAGGAATTATTATGGACAAAGAATATAATTACTTATATGTATAATACCCCCCCAAATTTTTTTTTTTATTTTCTTCCAAAAATACCTAAAAATAGAGAGAATCCACCTGGTCACCCTATCATCCCTTGAATTGACTCAATTTCTTCCAACCTTTCACATTATGTAGATAGATTTTTACAAAAATATGTTAAACAGTAAACATCTTTTTTTCGGATTCTACACAGGTCTTAAATATTTTAAAAGATATGTAATGGGAAACAAATAGTTTTTTTTTAGTAACTTGTGATGTCTCTTCTATCTATACCAATAGTAGGATTATTGATGTATGAAAGCTGTAGAGGTCTATATGTCAGAGGACCTTTTGATATTATATGAACAGAGATAAGTTATGTTGGGAAGCATTTTATTTATTTTAAATAGCAACTATTTTGCATTTGATGGAAGATTTTATCAACAGCTGTGGGCACAAGGTTTGCCCAGAGTTATGCTAATCGTTTTTTGGGTAAATGGTAAGAGCAGTTCTTCCAAAACCATGAACTAGGGGCAAACCTTGTGTTGTACAAATAGTACATAGATGACATCATTTTATTTGCAATGGAGAGGTTAAAGGTTTACATCAATTATATATTTAAGAGGAATCACTTTAAGGAAGTATATAGTAATAATGATGTGCATATGATAAGCTGTCACCTTAGCAGATGGAAGCTTCTAAGAGTTAGAATACAGTTTTACCATATTATGAATACAAGAGATCAAGATAGGAGTTCCCTGTTAGAGTATAAGAAGAATAACAAAGAAAATCAGTTGGAGAGTAGTAGCAACTTCCAATCAAAAAAATGATGAGAGTATAGAGTGCCTTTTGTCACACAACATTCAAAACAACATAAAACCATGGAAAAAATTATATAAAAAATTTACATCTAAAAATACCACAGATCAAATTTTAGGAGAAAATATCTGCAAATCCTACATTTGTATAAAGGAGAGTGAATAATTTTAGCTCCCAGTGAACAAAAAGAAAATTCAAGAATGTAGATCTGATGGGGAATGATCTGAATGTTTTTTTCCTGCTTCTGTTGTAGATCCTGCCATTATACTAGTAAGATTAAATAATTAAGGTCTGCTCCAACTGGACAGATTATTCATAAAAATTAAATAATTAGATGCATGGATAAAGGAGTTATTTACATGATCCAATGCTTTTGTAATTTGCAATATATAGGAGAAACAAATAGAACCATATGGGAAAGAATATGTAAACATCTACGTTGTATGGATAAAGAGGCATCTACTTATCAAGCCGTCAACCGCAAATACGCTGGAATTCCGCAGCGTATTTGTGGTGAGCCTGATTCGCCTTAGTTATCAAACCCTACAGACCGGCAAAAGTAGAATTTTGTGACGTAACATACGATCTGCAGGACTCAGTCTGACACAGATCGATGCTTAGGTCATTACAGATGTTCCGAATGCAAATTTGGCACAATCTGACTACTTTTGCTAGTTATCAAATTTCTACCAGGTACGCTCGGCACTATTCCGGCCCAGCATACCTGGTTTTCAATCCGCTGCCCTGAAGGCGGCGGATGCCTTAGGAATCAATGGGAGTCTGAAAGCAGCGAAAGCTCATATTCGCTGCTGCCCGATATCCCATTGATTCCTATGGTTTACACCTAACACCCTAACATGTACCCCGAGTCTAAACACCCATAATCTGCCCCCCCCCTACACTGCCACCACCTACATTATACTTATTAACCCCTAATCTGCCGCCCCGACACCGCCGCCACCTACATTATACTTATTAACCCCTAATCTGCCCTCCCTACATCGCCACCACCTACATTACACTTATTTACCCCTAATCTGCCCCCCCCTACATCCCCGGTACCTACATTATATTTATTAACCCCTATTCTGCCGCCCCTACACCGCCGCCACCTACATTATATTTATTAACCCCTAATCTGCCCCCCTACATCACCAACAACTACCTGTATTTATTAACTCCTAATCTGCCGCCCCCAATGTCGCCGCCACTATATTAAATTTATTAACCCCTAAACCTAAGTCTAACCCTAACCCTAACATCCCCTAACTTAAATATAATTTAAATAAATCTAAATAAATATTCCTATCATTAAATAAATTATTCCTATTTAAAACTAAATACTTACCTATAAAATAAACCCTAAGATAGCTACAATATCCTATATTATAAAAGGCCAAGTGTGTTTGTCTGAAGCCGTCATGCGCAGTAGAGACTGCGCGCGGACAAACACACCTGGCCTTCAGCTGCAGAGTAGAGCCTGCCTGGTGGGGGCGTGACCAGCGTCGGGCGTGCCGTGATGGGGGCGTGGCCGGCGGTCGTGGCGGGCGTGATGAGGGGGCATGGCCGGCTGGTGTGACGAGGGGGCGTGGCCTTGCGGGAGCGCGTGGGAGTGGCGTGGCCGGCGGGAGAGAACAAAACAGAGGAAGGAAGGAAAGAAAGAAAGCGAGCATAGAGAGGGGGAAGAGCAAAAGAGGGAGAGAGAGCGCAAGAGAGTGGGAGAGAAAGAGGGGGAGAGAGATGGGGGAGAGAGAGCTCAAAAGAGAGGGGGGAGAGAGAGAGCTCAAAAGAGAGGGGGGAGAGAGAGCTTAAAAGAGAGGTGGGAGAGAGAGTGCAAAAGAGGGAGAGAGAACGCAAAAGAGGGGGAGAGAGCGCAAGAGAGGGGGAGAGAGAGCGCACAAAAGAGGGGGAGAGAGAGCTCAAAAGAGAGGGGGGAGAGAGAGTGCAAAAGAGAGGGGGAGAGTTTAAAAGAGAGCGCAAAAGAGGGGGGAGAGAGCGCAAAAGAGAAGGGGGAGACAGAGTGCAAAAGAGGGAGAGAGAGAGCAAAAGAGAGGGGGAGAGAGCAAAAAAGAGGGGGAGAGAGCGCAAAAAAGAGGGGGAGAGAGCGCAAAAAGAGGGGGGAGAGAGCGCAAAACAGTGGGGGGAGAGAGACAGCTCAAAAGAGAGGGGGGGAGAGAGAGCTCAAAATAGAAGGGGGAGAGAAAGCTCAAAAGAGAGGGGGGAGAGAGAGCTTAAAAGAGAGGGGGAGAGAGAGTGCACAAAAGAGGGGGAGAGAGAGTGCAAAAGAGAGGGGGAGAGAGCGCAAAAGAGAAGGGGGAGAGAGCGCAAAAGAGGGGAAGAGAGAGTGCAAAAGAGGGGAAGAGAGAGAAAAAGAGAGAGGGAGAGAGAGAGCAAAAGAGAGGGGAAGAGAGAGCAAAAGAGAGGGGGGGAGAGAGCAAAAGAGAGGGGGAGAGAGCAAAAGAGAGGGGGGGGGGAGAGAGAGCGCAAAAGAGGGGGGGAGAGAGAGCAAAAGAGAGGGGGGGAGAGAGAGCAAAAGAGAGGGGGGAGAGAGAGAGAGAGCGCAAAAGAGGGGGGAGAGAGAGAGCAAAAGAGGGCGAGAGAGAGCAAAAGAGGGGGGAGAGAGCAAAATAGGGGAGAGAGAGAGCAAAAGAGGGCGAGAGAGAGCAAGAGGGGGGAGAGAGCAGATGAGGGGGGAAGAGAGAGAGTGAGCAAAAGAGGGGAGAGAGAGCAAAAGAGGTGGGAGAGAGAGAGCAAAAGAGGGGGGAGAGAGATCACAAGAGGGGAGAGAGAGAGCAAAAAAGGGGAGAGAGAGAGAGCAAAAGAGGGGGGGAGAGTTCAAAATAAGGGGGAGAGAGAGAACTCAAAAGAGAGGGGGGGAGAGAGAGAGAGCGCAAAAGAGAGGGGGGAGAGAGAGGGAGCAAGGGTTGGAACCGCGGTACCTAAAAAATTGGCCCGTGTACACGGGCTTTAGGACTAGTAACTAATAATTACATTGTAGCTATCTTAGGGTTTATTTTTATTTTACAGGCAAGTTTGTATTTATTTTAACTAGGTAGAATAGTTATTAAATAGTTATTAACTATTAACTAACTACCTAGTTAAAAAATACAAATTTACCTGTAAACTAAAACCTAACCTAAGTTACAATTACACCTAACACTACACTATAATTAAATTAATTCCCTAAACTAAATACAATTAAATAAAAAAACAAACACTAAATTACAGAAAATAATAAACAAATTACAAGATTTTTAAACTAATTACACCTAATCTAACCCCCCTAACAAAATAAAAAAGCCCCCCAAAATAAAAAAAGGCCTACCCTACACTAAATTACAAATAGCCCTTAAAAGGGCCTTTTGCGGGACATTGCCCCAAAGTAATCAGCTCTTTTACCTGTAAAAAAAACTACAAATCCCCACCCAACATTAAAACATACCACCCACACAACCAACCCTACTCTAAAACCCACCCAATACCCACTTAAAAAAACCTAACACTAACCCCTTGAAGATCACCTTACCGGGTCAAAGTCCTCAACGAAGCCAGCAGAAGTGTTCCTCCAGACGGGCAGAAGTGGTCTTCCAGACGGGCAGAAGTCTTCATCCAGAAGGCATCTTCTATCTTCATCCCTCCGGCGTGGAGCGGCTCCATCTTCTAGACATCCGACGCGGAGCATCCTCTTCATCCGACGTCTTCTTGAACAATGATGGGTCCTTTAAGTGACGTCATCCAAGATGGCGTCCCTTCAATTCCGATTGGCTGATAGAATTCTATCAGCCAATCGGAATTAAGGTAGGAAAATTGAACTTCAATCCTTTTGGCTGATTGCATAAGCCAATAGGATTTTTCCTACCTTAATTCCGATTGGCTAGAAGATGGAGCTGCTTCGCTGTAAGGTGATCTTCAAGGGGTTACTGATAGGTTTTTTTAAGGGGGTATTGGGTGGGTTTTAGAGTAGGATTGGGTGTGTGGGTGGTGGGTTTTAATGTTGGGGGGGGATTTGTACTTTTTTTTACAGGTAAAAGAGCTGATTACTTTGGGGCAATGTCCCGCAAAAGGCCCTTTTAAGGGCTATTTGTAATTTAGTGTAGGGTAGGGCTTTTTTATTTTGGGGGGGGTGTTTATTTTGTTAGGGGGATTAGATTAGGTGTAATTAGTTTAAAAATCTTGTAATTTGTTTTTTATTTTCTGTAATTTAGTGGGGGTTTTTTTGTACTTTAGATAATTTTATTTAATTTTATTTAATTGTATTTAATTTAGGGAATAAATTTAATTATAGTGTAGTGTTAGGTGTTAGTGTAATTTAGGTTAGGTTTTATTTTACAGGTAAATTTGTATTTATTTTAACTAGTTAGTAAATAGTTAATTACTATTTAGTAACTATTCTATATAAAATAAATACAAACTTGCCTGTAAAATAAAATTAAACCCAAACGGCTAGATTTAGAGTTTGGCGGCCAAAGGGGTGCGTTAGCTACGCGTGCTTTTTTTCCCCCGCACCTTTTAAATACCGCTGGTATTTAAAGTTCACAGAATGGCTGGGTTTTCAGTGCGTTAGGCTCCAATCGTCATCCAATCGTCATCCAAGATGGCGTCCCTCGAATTCCGATTGGCTGATAGGATTCTATCAGCCAATCGGAATTAAGGTAGGAATATTCTGATTGGCTGATCGGAACAGCCAATAGAATGCGAGCTCAATCTGATTGGCTGATTGGATCAGCCAATCGGATTGAACTTGATTCTGATTGGCTGATTCCATCAGCCAATCAGAATATTCCTACCTTAATTCTGCTCATCGCCCCCTACTTGGTGCGCAACTTTTTGACAGCTTTTTTGGTAACTTTGGAGAGCGCATTCAGGTCCGCGGCAGAGATGTTAGGCGATCTTAGGCGAGCGTATTGGTGCCGTCGAATGCAAGTAAGTTGACGGCTTAATAAGTAAATGCCAGAGTATTTAGATACACATTTATATGAGCATTTTATGTTATTTTAAATTCTGGGGAATTCATAAAGTTAAGAAAAACTGAAGATGTGGTGATTTTGAAAAGGCTATTTTTTTAAAAAAGAAGCACATTTTATCTAAAAATAAAGACCTTATATTCATTAGGACTTAACTCTGAACTAGAGCTTATTAAATTGCAGATATTGCTACTATCATTTCCCCTGTGGTGCTTTGTGTTACCTGAAGCAGAGGAGAGGATTTCCTATTTGTGGATTATCAATTCACTAGTTCAAAGATTTTATACACATGTCCTTATTATTAGTATTTTTTCAGTATAATCTAAACACATCACTTCTATTTGTATAGTCACACTATACATACACTGCTTTGTTTATTATCACTTCGATTCATAGCTATGATACACACTATGTCACTAAATTTTCATTGGTTACCCGTAATCACCTGGTGATGTTGTGGTCATGGGATTTGCTAATACATCCAGCACATAACACATTTCAAGTGAACACCCCATTGTTTACTATTTACATCACTTAGAATCGTAGCTATCATACACACTCTGGTATTAAACTCTCATTGGTCACCCTTAATCACGGGGTGATGTCGTGATCACGGCATTCGTAAATAGATCACGCATGGAAAACATTTGAGATGAATAAAAAAATGACAGCATTCAATTTGCAACGTGAAGTCAGCGAAAGGTATTGTCAATAAGTATACTATAGATAGGAGTGCTCTTTTCTTAATAATAGATTACTTACATTTTCACCTAATTACTAGTTATATATCTTGAACATAATAAATTTGCCAACCATATGTTTACACTAATGGAGTGGTTCGCAAAAAGAGATTGGGGACTTAAGGCAAAACTCTAATAAGCGGAATAAAGCCACTGGAAACAAGAATACATATATGCATTACCAAATA
This sequence comes from Bombina bombina, assembly GCF_027579735.1. NCBI lineage: Eukaryota > Metazoa > Chordata > Amphibia > Anura > Bombinatoridae > Bombina > Bombina bombina. The sequence goes on along the minus strand of NC_069504.1, from coordinate 226,352,087 downwards.
GGATATAAGGACCATCATTGACCATATTGTTTCATTTGGTAACTGTAACATTGTAGGCTAAATGTTTCCTATAGAGATGATGTTCAAATGTTTACCACCAAGATTTAAATGTTACATATAAGTTACAAGTTTTTGTTCAATAATTAATTAAGGATTCTGGTCTGTTCACAAGCCCACGGTGGGCGTTATCTACTTGCTAATTGGTCACACAGTGTTTTAAATGAGTTGTTTGTAGTAAGGTGCTTTATGCCTGAGGAAACGAATGGTTTCAAGAGCGAGAAACGCGTTGCATAGATAGGGGGTATATTGTATATGCCCTCTATAGCCACTGCTTGTATACTATTAAAGTTTCAATAAATCTATTTTATCACTATGAGCTGAGTGGAAGCACCTTTTTTTTATTTCTACACTGCACCTGGAGTCACCTACTTCTGTAGTGGGTTGGACCATACCTGTATACCTCATTGGAGCCAGGAGAGGGTTAGCTGGTACACCCCGAGTTATCAGCCTGCTCCTAACAGTACATAAGTGTACTTATACCAAATGTTAGTACAACTTTGGCTTGAACATCCATATACTCATATTTGAAAATGCTGATATACACATGAGGCGCCCCTCTATCTTATGTTTTCTCCATGTAATGGCACCTGTGCTATACTATGCTGCATGGTGCTTGAATTTTTTGAAGCCACTCACTATACTGTAAAAATTATTGTGACATTCCAGTCACTCCTTCTACACTGTCATGTGATAAGCTGCACATCAGATGCCAATAGGGAGGCCGATGTGTCAGTATTTGGCGCCGAAAGTACAGATCACTATGATTACTACATGAGTACCACAAGTGATACACTCGGTTACAGTAGCACAAAGTAAATTATCTGAATCAATTGTTGCTATCACTTAAGACTTTAAGTAAAACGTTATTCCTTACAACTAATTAGGAGTTTATCAAGAGTTTATTTACAGTATAACAGTAGGGCTATATAACTCCTCTGGAATATATACTGTGTTCTCTGCGTGATACAAAATACTTTCTCTCATAAGTATTTGAAGTTCAGTTTGGAGTCTTTTTATTATTAATATTCAGTATTATATAACAGGAATTCCTGAAATATACCTAGGGAGACGTCCCTATAACTGTTTTACCTATTTTATTACATTTGTTGCTATACTGTGTTATATTTTTATTTCTATTCTTATTAAATTAATTACATTTATGAATTTACAGTATTGGTATATTCATGAATATAGTTTTAAATCTATATAAATATATATCCATCTCCTAGCTATCTAGCGCTAAGGATTATTTTCTGTTTTCATTTGTAGATTTATAGATGCTCATAAAATTGCCAAGGTACCCTGAAGCAAGGGTGAGATTATGTTTTAAATTTACTGAGCATCGCTTCATCTATCTTTTCCAGTGTTTCTTTTAGTGAGTATCCCTGACAAAAACATATATTGCACAGTATATGATATCTCCCACATCAGACGCATTGAGGAAGAAAAAATATTTACAACAGCAATTCTTAGGAAACACATTTCCAAAACAGTTTACATAAATATTTGTAATTTTAAAATATTTGCATGCCGGTTTTGTTTTTTAATTGTACTCTCGCTGGATAGAATTTATGTGACTCCAGGGCTGGCTGTGGTGGTGGGATTTTTCCCCTTCTTCTCAACTCAGCATGCAGAATTCATAAACACTGTACAACCCCTGTGCAATATGTTGTCTCACAGTTGTATCTCACTATTTAAAGCGGATAAGGTTGTCTAGTTCTTTTTTATTTTTTTTATTTTTAATTGTTTTCAAGTTTTCTTTTGTACATATGCTAGAATGGAATATTTTATAGAGGGAGTTTTTTATTTTCATTTCATTGTTCCATAAAGTTTGTAAGGCGTTCTTGTGATGCTTGTGTACATCATAGTCTATGTGCAGAGAGCTGAACGGTTACCGGATGGATGCAGCTCTATTGGAGAGTGCCAGGCAAAGTGTAGGCTGTGACGAGAGGCATGTTTTTCCTGCAAGATATTAGATTTATGAACATGTTTTATTGAATCTATAGTAGGTCATTGATGAAAAAAATTACAAGTTTAGTGTACAGAAAACCTATTGAAGAGAATACTTTGTTACATGCTAATAGCAGCAACCCACAACATGTCTCTGTGAATTGTTGTTATAATGTAATTGCACAGATAATTCTGAATTTGACAGATAGTGTAGAGATTTTTCCTGCAAGATGATAAATTCACTAAGGTTTTTTTAAGTTCTTATAATATTATTATTATTATAACAGTAATGTGAGTGGTGTGCCCCGCCACTCTAGCTGTTGTTAGGGACGCGGCGCCTGCTCTCTGCTCATTGCCTAGGGGGGAGTTGGCTCCTCTCTGCGTGCAGCGGTGACGTCATTGCCGCACGCTTCCTCCTGCAGAAGCCGGTCTGGATCTCCTGTGGTGCGAATCCTGCACCTATGTAAGTAACGTCAGTCCTACCTATCACTGCCCAAGTATAGGTGTTACTTACTGTTCTCCTGGGTGTTATTGATTTGTATGCTGGATTGTTATTTTTTTGCTGACCCTTGCTTGTCTGACCACTCTGCCTCTTTAACCCTTAACGGCTGGATTGATACTGCTGCTGAACTTTGCTTGTCTGACCACTCTGCCTCTTTAACCCTTAACTGCTGGATTGATTCTGCTGCTGAACTCTGCTTGTCTGACCACTCTACCTGTTAACCCCTATCTGCCCTGGATTGCCTCACTGTTGCCAAACCCTGCCTGCCTGACCATCCTAGTGGTTTACCCCTTGACTACCTTACTGTTGCCGAACCCTGTCTGCCTGACCATCCTAGTTGTTTACCCCTGGACTACTTTACTGTTGCCGAACCCTGCCTGCCTGACCATCCTAGTGGTTTACCCCTGGACTGCTTTACTATTGCCGAACCCTGCCTGCCTGACCATCCTAGTGATTTGTCTCTGGTTTCCTGCCTGTTGCTGCCAAGGACTGTACTGTCTGTGGTGAGTGCCATTTATCTCATCTTGCAAACCTACTCTGCTCTGGGATATTCCCTATCATTCCGGCTCGACGCCGGGATAACAAGACTACTGGCCAAGTTCGGTCTGATAAAGGAGTATCCCACGAGCATTACAGTGAGGAGATGTAGAATGCAGTTAGACCTTTCAAAGCAGAGTTAAGCCTCATGCTATAGAGTTTTGGAAATATAGAGAAAAATATCAATGTAGGAAATAAAAGATAATTTCCTTATTTATGTCTACTAAACCACATTAATTCCATTCACTGCTGAGCCAGTTCAAACATCTTTGTTAAAGATATGTTTAGAGTTAAGCACTTTTCAATTTAAACATTTTTTTTTTTAACTTTTTCTATATATTATTCATTCAAATACTTTGCTTAGGCGCAGGTGAATGTTATAATACAAAATTAAATGTCAGTGGTAGAATAAGTCATCCTTTGACTATTTATTTTGGCCTTTGGATATTTCTGCAGAACCAATATATATTAAAGTCTTCACTGATTATTCATTTTTCTACTTCAAATATATAGAAGTATGTGAATTGAATGTTGAATGGATACAAAACAGTATATTTCATTGATGTATTAAAAAGCACTAAGCAGTTGGTTACACTTAATAGATATCATTGCAATATGTATTATTCATCACTTTAAAAGGATTTTATCTTTTATATTTTATTTGTTTTTTTAACTTCCTCTGTGCAGGGTCCATTACATCTTGCCTCTCTACTGGAAGACAAAGGAGGAGCTTCCTCTTTGTAAGTGGTTGCTAGGAGACATGTGCACTATCTCCAGTCAGTTTCTTGTCCATGCTCAGTAGAGGAAATCTGCTGAAAAAAGCATGTGACAGGATAAAAAAATCTCTTCTGAAAGACAATGAAAACTTTGTATTACTACTAAAAATAATTGTCCATTTTTTAATATCCTGATTTTCTGATTCTTGCTACCATTATTAAAACCCCAATTCCAAAAAAGTTAGGACAGTAAGGAAAATGCAAAAATAAAATAAAAAAAAAGAGTCATTTGAAAATTCAATTTACCCTGTACTATATTGAAAACACATTATTATCACATTATTTGATGTTTTACTTTGTGAGTTTAAAGTATTTTTTTAAAATATACACTAATTTCAAATCTGATGACTGCAACACACTCCAAAAATGTTGTGACAGTCGACTGTTTACCACTGTGTAACATTACCTTTTCTTCTAATAACACTTATTAAGCGTTTGGGCACTAAAAACACCAGTTGGCTAAGTATAGCAAGCAGAAGTTTCCCCCATGCATCCATTATGCATGTCTTCAGCTACCAACTGTACGGGGCCATCGTTGCCATATTTTGTGCTTCATAATGCGCCACACATTCTGCTTAGGCAACCATGTGCTTGTAATCCGGGCAGAATGTGGTTTGGCTTTGTCCTGCTTGAAAATGCAGGGGATGTCCCTGGAAAAGACGACATCTGAATGGCAGCATATGTTGCTACAAAATATATACATATCTTTCAGCATTAATGGTGCCCTTACAGATGTGCAAGTTATCCATGCCATGGGCACTGACACACATACTATGACAGACGCTGGCTTTTGGACCTGACACTAATAACAGCTTGGATGGTCCTTTTCCTCTTTGGCCCGGAGTACACAACGGCTTTTTTTTCCAAAATCTATTAGAATGTTGACTTGTCGGACCACAAAACACAATTCCACTGTGCTACTGTCAATCTCAGAATAGACCGAAACCAGAGGTGTTGGCTGCGCTTCTGGACAGTGTTGATGTATGGCTTCTGCTTTGCATAGTAAAACCTTAACTTGTATTTGTGGATGCAGCAGCAAATGGTGTTGGCTGACAAAGGTTTAGTAGAAGAGTTGATAAAAAAAACCTACTTATGTACAAATACCACCTCTTCCGAAAGGCAATTCAAATGATTTACTACTATAGTAACTGATTTTCCATCAGCTATTTATAGAGCGCCAACGGATTTCGTAGCGCTATAAACGTAGGCATGATATGCAAGGTAACATTTATAGGGATCAAATGGGTAGATGGCCCTGCCAAGAGTTGCACTGTTATAGTCAGCTCTTATGAAGGTGATCTGCAAACATCTGGGCTCATAGGCTCACATGCTAAGGAAGTTCAAGGGGATAGCAAAGGAGGGGAGGAACTGGAGTTAGAAAAGTTTAGCATAGGTTATATGCATCCCTGAAGAGTAGAGTCTTTAAAGGGGCGCTTGAAACTTTCAAAACTAGGGGAGAAATTTGTGGAGCAAGGCAGAGAGTTCCACAAAACAGGCGCCAGTCTGAAGAAGTCCTGTAGATGGGAATGTGAGGAGGTAGCAGGAGAGGAAGAGGTTGTGAGCAGAGCGAAGGGAATAGGAGGAAGAGTATCTGGAGACAAGGTCTGAAATATAGGGGGGAGCAGTGTAATTGAGGGCCTTGTATGTCAGAGTCAGAATGTTGCATTTAATTCTGGAAAATTGAGGGAGCAAGTGAAGAGATTGGCAGAGAGGTACAGCAGATGAAGAGTGATGTGTTAGGAAGACAAGCCTGGTAGATGAATTCATTATGCAGTGTAAAGGAGCTAGATGGCAGCTAGGGAGACCAGAGAGGATGGACAACTCCGAACACCATAAAAGTCACCTAGCGGACACTGAAATTAGATTCTATGTGAATGATATGTAGCAATATCTTGAAATGTCTGAAACAGAAATTAATTTCATATAACTGAAACAATGTGTATCTATTACATATTTTTATTTAATATTTTTAAAACATAATTATTGACAATGAAGTACAAATGCTCAGTATCTGGTAAAGACAACATAATGCAGCTGTGTTAGATGGATACAATTTGCATTAGTACAAAAGCAACAAAAAAGGTTTACAAAGAATGGGAAAAGAATGCAAAAAAAAAAAACTATGTACAATTTAAAATACCCTTTATTAGATGTAACAGCAAATATGCATTTCATATTCATGAAAATAGGCTATGGACATAATAATGACTAGGGATATAACTCTCCTCACCTGATCTAATGTAACACTCTACATATAATATTTATTTTTAAACTGAATATTCCGGTATGGAAGTGAAGAAAGGCAAAAAGGACCTTCAAAAATGGCAAATTGTTATAAAGGTAAAAAATTCATAGTGAAGAATATTGATTTTAAAAGCAGAGTAGCTTTCAAGAAAAAAAAAGAAAACCCCCCATAAATTAACTCAAATGCATAGGGCCAGATTACTGTACTGCACTAATGATAGCGTGGGATGAGATAGGCCATATCGCTGGACCATGCTAGCATTAGCATGCACCTTGATATTACAAGTCCATGGTAAAGCATGTTAGCCAGAGGAGGGTGACTTCAGATCTGAAGAAAACTATAAGGGTTAAAAATAGTTAAACAAAACACATGTAAAACACATTAAAATAATGTTTTACGGGGGATGCTTCCGGGCGGCGGCCATGATGGTCGCTTCTTTCAGAGGCTGAGAGGAGGACTCGATAAATTTGCTGCTTATCGGTCACAAAACCAGCCATCCACACTCGTCTAGAACTTTTTTGGACTAACTTATTACGCTGATTCATTTGATCCATAAAGTAAATTTTATCTCAGCCCTAAAGAACTGGAACGGTATGATCGGCAATGACGGCCTTGTAATAGACCGGATCCTACCTATACCCCCCCGGTAACCCAGGTATAATATATGCTGGTCAATTTCTGCAATTTTCATTGAGAGTCTGACATTCTATAAAGTATTATACCCTAAGTTGTTTTTGGCTCAGAATTTAAGAACAGCTACCTCAAGTTCCTGCATGATGGAGCCCGAGTTGGGACTGCGGGTAGAGGAGATCTGTGCTCTGCTGGAAGAGCATTTCTTGCAGCTGATCCGAACACTGCAGCAGTGTTTTGCCGGAGTTTCGGAGAGGCAAGAATCGATGATGGAGTGTTTCCCAAGCCGTGATAGCAATCTGGGGGAGACAGTGGGACCCCATCATGTTGAAACAGGTGTTACCGTTGAGATGGCTGGGGCCTATCCGCATAGCGCACTTAACCTCACGGTAGTAGATAGACCCACCAAGACCGTAATAAACAACCCTATGAGCCGGAGCAGTCAAACCTACCTTCGATTCACCCGCTACATCCCTCCTCCGCACCAGAGGGTTCTGGACGCTGTCAAACACATAACTGCTGTTGGTGACGGAGGTTCACGATGTGTGCAGTTCGGCATGACATCCGATACAGAAGGGAGCTGTGTATATGAAGGAGAACATTGGTGTGTAGTGTGCTGTGAACTGGGGAGCAATTTGGTCTGGATCCCTGTTGTTCCTGAGATGGAGGGAGTGGGAGTCGGTGCACTGCTCTTGCAGCGTTTTGCCTTTGGGCTGCCTGTGTCTGCAGCCGGGTCTGAGCCTTGCAGTTATTCTGCTGTTTCCGATGAGACTCGCAACATTCCCCACACTTCTGAGACTGTGCTGCAGGCTATTAAAGTTGGAGTAGTGTCGGTACCTTCTACTGCCCAGCACTGGTAAAATGACATTGGCAGTGTCTTCAGCATGACGTTTCTCCTAAGCCAGAAATTACCTTGTCAGTAATTGTACACAGAGTACCATGTAACTACATTTGTTATTGTCTTCACAGACCTGAACCCACTGAATGTTTAATGTCCAAAATATGTTACCTAAGAGGATATATAGGATTAGCTGTAAAAGATTTGTCCCACCATTAGTTTTGTAATATAGCTTGTTCTCCCCACCTTAACTCTACCAAACGCCTGGTGTCAGTGAGTCTTAAGCTCAATATAATGCACTAGGAGTCTATGTCTACATATTTTTCTAGTCCTTACAAGGGTACCTGTAGACTGGACAGAGCCCCAAGATAATCAAGGGTTAAATACTGCTATAGATCCTGAGAGTTCGCTACCCTTGCCAGGCTGTATTGTTAATAAGAGTTTTTTCAAGATTATCTATAACTGCACTATGGCTTTTAGACATTATCTATGAAGAGCACACTATTTTAATTCACCAGGTCCTACTGATAGCAAATTATAGTAACTAGAAGTTAGATAAAGTTTTTTCAAGTCTCATCCTTTGTGCTCTATTTTACTTATTACTTAGTTCTCAATACATGTTATCTGTGAATAGAGGTTGGAGTTGCACTGACGTTGTGCTTAATTATGGCAGGGGTATACTGTACACCTTACTACTACAAATAACAGGAAAAGATAGTTCATGGCTACAGTGTGGCTTAGCATCAATCCTGATTAGACTGAGTCCAACACAGCAATGCCCTATTTAAACAGTAGTTATTACCCAACGCGGGTCTCTCCAGTTATCCCACATAAACTATTGACTAGCCAGAGTAGTTTTAATATTCCATATATACTAATCTTGGTCACCCTTTTGTATATTTGAACATACTACCCTGATCTTCCTGTACAATTTAACCTGCAGAGCGTTCCATTGATATAATAACCTATGGTTGTGCTCCGCCAGCAGCCGGGGCGGGGTGGAATCATTCCATTTACTGATTTTTCTCTGCATCACTGGAGTGGTAGATGGTAGACATGTCTAGACCCCTATTGTACCCTGTTAACATTCTGGATTTAACATAATTTCTTAGATTGAGACTGATTAGAGGTAAAGACGCGTATACCTATCAAAGCTATAATTATGTGCTACTATTAACCTAACCTCTAATATGAGATATAGCTATTGGGTTCTAATAGACCTCCACATATCCCCCCATATAGTCTTACGCTCATGGAGACTTTCTGTGAGAGACCATGATTCCTAAAGGCATCTATGTGTATATACGCAAACGCTACATACTAGGCTGATTACTTCAGTATTGAAGCTTCCCAACGTATTTTTTCATAGCTGACAGACCTTTTGAATGCTCCCTCTCCCTATTATCTTAGAAGTGTATACTACAAATTATAATATAACTCATGGAAGACTCAACTACCATTATAGCTGGTTATTATATTATTTTGTGTTCTATTCAATGTTTTCAATATGTACAGTATCAAATCTACAATAAGTATGCTATAATACAAGCCAGTTGTTTTCATTTGGGGTCCAAAAGTGGCCCACTTTGTTATTTTATTTTATTTCCCCTAAACTTCCCTACTCTGATTTAAACCCTGTTCCAGGGGGTCCAAGAGAGGCCTCTAGTTTCCATGGAGGGAAATCATTGTATTTGTCTTTATATCAAATCTTAAGAGGAAAATCCTTAATTGAAAATCTGAGGTTAACTTTTATTTGCACAACTGGGCGATTAAGTGAAGGTTTATTTTGACATTCAATATGTATACCGTATTATGATTCTACTATGTTTCTGAAGTTGAGATGTTATTTGCTTGTGTTATTTTTTCGAACCTCAATAAAAAATAAAAATAAAATAAAAAAATAAATAAATAATGTTTTAATGTGAAGAGCATAGGAATGTAAAGTATTCCTAAATCCTTCGGGTTTAGCGCATTTGGTCTAGAGAGGTGTTGGGTTCGCCGGTGAGGGATAACTGTTTTGTTTGTTTTGTTTCAGCACGCCTCCCAGAAGTCCCCATAGAAGCGACCCATGGGGAGAAGAACTTAGTGCAGTCACGATATTTAAAATCCTGAAGTTAGCATGTCTCGGTTTTTCACTTGCGAGCTAACTTTTTATTTTCAATTTGTATTACACTAATGTGGCCGTGATAAATTTTGACTTTGAGCCCTACTGTATATGGGATGTATGGAAAAATCTGGGTATAATGAAAAGACTGTATTTCTGGTCTAAAAAATAAAGGCCTAGATAATAAGTGGAGTGCTAAAATATTAGCGCTATTCTGCATTAACTTCACACAAGTACAATTAAAAGTCCAATATTGCGAATTCACTTGCGCAACCTAGTGATAATAAACGGTGAGGAGTGCAAAGAGGAAACTCCCGCATATGGTGAAAGCTCATGGTTAACCCTTGTACTCAAGTGTTAATAACATTAACATTGAAAATGTTAACCAAAGTAAAAAGCTCTGGTAAACTCATTGTGACTGCTCCCTGCTCATACAAAACTTCATAAACCACAAAATAAAAAAGGAACACTGCTTTTGTGCATAGAAATAAATACACGGATACCATTTTAGACGTACTTACTATATAAAGGTTTAGATTAATTATGGCTATGTTTATTTATATATGATTTATAGTCCTTCACTATTGGTTGGTCATGAAATGTAAATAATTAAATATATTAATTCACCATTGATATTTAATGTCCAAGACACAGACCGAATAGAAACATGAAAATACATAAATCCCGAATGTAAGATCGGGAAAACCATTGAGCAAACACCTTCATACATTGCCCAAATTAATTTCATATTTGCCTTACTGCAATTTTAATTCGAAGTATTCTTATTATTCAGAACACGATTTTTTATCTTTAAAGAGACAGTAAACACCAAAAATGTTATTGTTTAAAAAGATAGATTATCCCTTTATTTACCATTCCCCAGTTTTCCATAAACAACACTGTTATAAAAATATACTTTTTACCTCTGTAATTACCTTGTATCTAAGCTTCTGCTGACTGCCTCCTTATCTCAGATCTTTTGACAGACTTGCATTTCAGGCAATTAGTGCTGACTCTTAAATAACTTCACGTGCGTGAGCAGAATGTTATCTATATTAAACACATGAACTAACGCCCTCCAGCTGTGAAAAACTGTCAAATGCATTCAGATGAGAGGCGGCCCTTCAAGGGGTTAGACATTAGCATATGAGCCAACCTATGTTTAGCTTTCAACTAAGATTAACAAGAGAACAAAGCAAATTTGATGATCAAAGTAAATTAGAAAGTTGTTTAAAATCCCATACCCTATCTGAATCATGAAAGTGTAATTTGGACTTCTACTTCTATCCCTTTCAATTTCAAGATCCATGGTACAACATTTTTAATATATCAAGATTTAGAGGCCCATTTATCAAGCTCTGAATGGTTATGGAGCAGCGGGCAGAGATCGCCACAATTCAACCTGATCGAGTACTATCGGGTTGATTGACCACCCACTGCTGGCGACCGATTGGCCGCGAGTCCGCAGGGGGCGGCCCTGCACCAGCAGCTCTCAAGCTGCTGGTGCAATGCTGAATACGGAGAGCGTATTTGCTCTCTGCATTCAGCGATGTCTGTCGGACCTGATCCACACTGTCGGATCAGGTCCGACAGACCTTTGATAAATAGGCCTAGAAATATGTAGGTAAGGGATAAAATCCATTTTGGAAGTACAGTATTTTATATTGTTGTGTGTTACCATTTGTATTTATATATTTTGTGAAAACAAAGGAATTTTTAAAGAAAAAACAACAACATTAATGTTTGATTTATTTGAGCTGGACATTTTGGTCGCTATTTAGCCCTTTAGTTCATGTGCAAACACTAGAAATAAACGTTTAATGCGTGTGGGTTAGCGTGCATATTACAAGTTTAATTTAAAATGTTTACGGGCAAGCGAAAGCTGACGCGCACTAACTTCAGGACTTCAGATATTGCGACCGTGTTAGCTTCTTCTCCCCATAGACTTTAATGGAGAGCAAAAATGAAAAAACCTAACACTTACCTTTTCGACAGAAGTTAAACCAACAGAGCTAACCTGAAGGTGGTTATTAATATTTTACATTGCAATGTTCTTTACATGGAAGAAAAGTTCTATTTATTTTTAATATATATTTCTATATACAGCTAATGTATTTTTTGTCAAATATATACCTATACCAATATCTTTATATATGTGCATACATGTGTTTATATGTGTGCATATATGTATGTATATACTGTACATATGTACACATATAAACATATGTATATATACATACACACACATATTTAGACATGTATATGTATGTATATACACATTGTAGCCCTTTCCATTCAAATACCTTGTCATATGCCATAAACCTTTGAAGCCTTATAACTTTATAATTTTAATATTTATTAAATTTTTATTAGATACTGTATATATGAGTGATACATTTTATTATAATGTATATATGTTGTGTTTGGTGCAACTTTTTATTTAGTCCTAATCCTTTACACAAGCACTTCAGTCGAGCTAACCCGATGCTTGTGCGGTCACATTTATTTTCAATTTGTAATAAGAGAGAAATTGGGCACACTACTTGTAATCTAGCCCTATGGGTATTTTTTTTTTATTTTGGCAAGGTTTTGGTCTAGAAAAAAGATTAACAGTATGAGATATTTATATCTCACATAAAAAATGGCCATGACTTTCACAGTTAAAATTGTTGGCTTTAAATTTTTCTCACACTCAAAACCAAGTTTTTACTGTATAATTTGGGATTCCAGGATTCTGTTATGTACAGTAAGAACTGGTAGGTTTCTAATTTGCACTTGAAAGATACTTGAGCGTGCAAAAAGTTTTACTTTCAACTTGTATTACATATTAATTTCACTTAAGCGCTAAAGTTCTCTAGCAAAATACAGCACCATTTATAATCTAGGCCTAAATGTAGAAAATCAATAGAATTAGCATTTGAGATATATATATATATATATATATATATATATATATATATATACACACACACACACATACATATAACATATACACTGTGTATATACACTCACCGGCCACTTTATTAGGTACACCTGTTCAATTACTTGGTAACACAAATTGCTAATCAGCCAATAACAGTAGGCATCTAGACATGGTGAAGACGACTTGCTGAAGTTCAAACCGAGCATCAAAATGGGGAAGAAAGTGGATTTAAGTGATTTTGAACGTGGCATGGTTGTTGGCGCCAGATGGGCTGGTCTTAGTAATTTTAAATATAAGTATATAAAGGCAGCGCCAGGTATTTTTTCCCAAAGCTCCCTCACAGGTAATCTTCCCTATAATTACCGTAAATTAATACACAATAACAAAAATCAATAGTAGTTTGGGAGTGCTAGAAGCTAAATGAGAAAGTCTGGAGACTGAAGGACAATTTAACAAAAATATATTTATTAAAACAATATAAAACAAGTATATAGCTTTTAGACTAAATTGTGGGACGTCTCCCTTTGTAATTTAAGAACAAGTACAATTTACTACATAAAAAGAGCACTTTGGTATATTTCTCTAAAAGATTCCACCTAGGTTTTTTCTTTAAATCATTTATCTTTGATTTCCACCTTAATTCTGATTCTGAGTGGCCGCAAGAGATTTCTCAGATATTATATCGGTTTCAACTTTTATACTGTTACTTTGTATCAGAAGGAAACAATTTACATATCATAGTCCAATATATTGTTGTTTTATACAGTTTAGGTTGTTAACTTTTTGTAGCAATGTCTTTTGGTATGTAATATATATACAAAGTTGGCTGTACTCAGTAAAAATTTATATTTTTTGGTAGGGCTTACCGGCTCTTCTGACACATCTGTGTCTGATGGTATCTCGGTCTCTCTTACCGGTTTTTTTCTTTGTGTCTCTCCTCCTTGTATGATGTAGGTATCTCCGATGTCGAGAATGAAAACCTAGACCACGCTCCTGCGTGTATGGGTTTTTTCTCTATCGGTTTGAAGCGACTTTGGCCCCTAGGTCAGGATCTCGTTTTCCCCAGGCAGCTTCTTGATATAGGTGTTTGTCATGCACGTCTCAGCGTGTAGATATAATCTTGGACTTGAAATACAAACGGCCGTTTGTTTTTTTTAACTTTCTTTTCCCTCTGCTCCTTTCAATAGGGGATAGGTAAATTTGTTTGTTCTGAGCCCAGCAGTTTAAAAAAGAAAAGAGGGCTTTTTAAACTGCCGGGCTCAGAACAAACACTATCCGTCTTGACAAAGCCTGCTGGCGAAACGCGTAGACGTTACCTGCTGTTACCTGCTTTCTAATTATTGGACAAACAACTTTACCTATCCCCTATTGAAAGGAGCAGAGGGAAAAGAAAGCCTCAACAGTCACCAGATCTCAATTCAATAGAGCACCTTTGGGATGTGGTGAAATGGGAGATTTGCATCATGGATGTGTAGCAGACAAATCTGCAGCAACTGTGTGATGCTATCGTGTCAATATGGACCAAAATCTCTGAGGAATGTTTCAAACACCTTGTTGAATCTATGCCATGAAGAATTAAGGCAGTTCTGAAGGCAAAAGGGGTCCAACCTGGTACTAGCAAGGTGTACCTAATAACGTGGCCCATGAGTGTTTATATATATATGTTTATATGTGTGTACATATGTATTTATATGTGTACATATGTATTTAAAGACATATATACACATATAAACACATAAATACATATTTATACATATATAGACATATATATATATATATATATATATATATATATATATATATATATATGTGTGTGTGTGTGTGCATTGGAGCCCTTTGAAGTTAAGTAGCTGAATACAGGTGGCCCTCGTTTTACAACGGTTCAATTTACACCGTTTCAGAATAACAACCTTTTTTTCCAGTCATGTGACTGCTATTGAAAAGCATTGAGAAGCAGTGCATTTATTAAAATAGCCAGTAGGTGGAGCTGTCCGCTTGTGTTGCAGCAAAGCCAAGCAAGCTGAAATTAATCAGTTTAACCAGACCTGAGCTATCGAGCAGATTTCAAAGGAACAAGATCTTCCTGTCTATAAATCAGTCCAGATTGAAATGCATATAAAGAACTGCTTGCTGAAAAATGCAAGTGAAGTCTGTGTTGTGTGATTATTTTGTTAGGTTTATAATGCTGTTTAGCAAATGTTTTTGTTCATTTAACTTAGTTTAATGATATATTCTGTGTTGTGTGATTATTTTATTAGGTTTATAATGCTGTTTAGCATTTAAAGTCTTCATTTCAAAGCTTTAAAAAAAATGTTTAGGTGTTACTTATGACAATTTTGACAGGGGCCTGGAACCTATCTCCCTCACTTCCCATTGACTTACATTATAAACTGGGTTTCAATTTATAATGGTTTCGATTTACAACCATTCCTTCTGGAACCTAACCCCGGCGTAAACTGAGGGCTACCTGTACATGTAAAAATATATTTCTGCAATATGCATATTTAATAAAGTATTATACTTTGTATTTACTGTAAATATTTCACATTCCAATGTTCTGCACATAGCAGAATATGTTGTATGTATTTTTATAAATAGATATTCCAATATATATCTGTATATATCTATACCTATATATAATCATCTATATACATAGGTATAGATATGTATTGTACCAAAAAAATATATACTGTATATA
Organism: Bombina bombina; assembly: GCF_027579735.1. NCBI lineage: Eukaryota > Metazoa > Chordata > Amphibia > Anura > Bombinatoridae > Bombina > Bombina bombina. The sequence goes on along the minus strand of NC_069504.1, from coordinate 226,336,824 downwards.
TATGCAGCACGGCCCCCTCCCCTTCCCTCCCATACCCCTGACAGATTGAACTCCATACAGACGAAAGGGGATCCAGGAGAGACTGACAAGGTGTTTTGATTAAGAAGAAAAGTGTGATATATCTACCTTCTGACACCGGTCTTAAAGGGGAAGAAAGCTGTGCAACGGACAACAACTTTGACATCCACTTTAGGCTGCATATAGCCTCCACGCTAATACCTTACCTCATTTGGATTGAGGTCTCAACAAGTGAGAGTCCACCTGTAAGATTTATGTATGTGTGTCACACAAATTGGTCATAATTTACTGCACTAGGATCTGGTCTTTCTGTGCGCCCCTCCCTTCTTCCACCCATTCTACTAAGACCTCCTTGAGGACCCTTGGTTTTTTCATTTGGAGAAAGGCTGCAAGAGAAACTGTTTCCACCTTAACAATATAAAGAGTGACTCTTTTGTGGTACATCCAACCATATTAATAGAGAAGAGAACAGTGTTTACCTATATTTATTATTTGGCCAAGATTTTGGTCACTTATATTGTCTATCTGTTATATTACACATGTATAGATCCTATAGGTCACACTGATTTATCGTGCAGTTTCTGATAACCATATTTTAAGCACTGATATTTTCTTTGTCTTGTATATATATGTATTTATGAATAAATGGAACATCTATTACTATGTGAAGAAGTTTGGCTTTTTACGCTCGTCGGATTAGCATTATTTAGCACGTGAGTGAAAAGATTTTACTTTCAATATGTTATATGAGTACAACCCGACACACGCAAAAAGCTTACTTCTAGCGGAGTTAATGCTCATACCGATCCACTTGTAATCTGGCCCTTCTTTCATCCCCTATGCTGTCCTCTCATCAATTACTCTGTCTCCTTAGAAACACTTTCCCCTCTAACTCTCCTGTGTCTAATCATACACAGTCCTACAAGTCTCACTCTCACCTTCTGTCACTCTCTCTGCTACTACTGCTTGCTGCTGGTGACGTCTCTCCTAACCCTGGCCCTGCAGCAATCACCACACTTTTACACTCTTACTCTGTCTCCCACTGCAAAAATTCTAGGTCATGCAATACCAACAATCTCATCTCCATTAACACACAGCGCTTATCCCCTATCTTTTCTTGTGCCCTCTGGAATGCTCGCTCCATCTGTAACAAACTTACAACTGTTCACAACCTGTTTGTTTCCAACACTTTCATCCTTTTAGCAATTACTGAAACCTGGCTATCTTCCTCTGAGAGTAGCTGCTCCCTTTGTGAGTATACAATCTTCAAGTTTGTCCATTTGTGCCATTTATATTACATTATTGCACTAGGAGGTGCTCCCCCATCTCTTTTTTGATTTCTTGTTCAGATTCTACATTTGTTTCCATTCAAGCTCCATCATCCAATCGCTGGATCAGTGCAGCTGGGTCACTGTGATTCCCCAGCCTGCCCCAATCAGCACATAGGTGCTGCTTATTTTGTGAGTATTTTTCTTGCAAAAATTCTATTTTTTGTTTATTATTTTGCAATATTCCACTAGGAGGCGCCCTCTTTTCTTTGTGATTAATTTCCACAGATGTTCGGTTTGCTTTGTTTGTTATAAGAGGAGCTGGCCATCAAACCTTCTATCAAGTGTGAATATCATACTACCAACCATACCTGGACTTTACCAAAAGAATTTCTTAAAGATTTCAGGACTATATTGAGTATCAGTACATGTTACATAGCTGAGGCAAAGAATCCAGCTAAGTTATTTCCACTAAGTGTATGGTTTGAGATTTATTATTGTTTTGTTGCACATCAAATGTTGTTAACTAACTAATATATGTGAATAGCGCCCCCTACAGTTGGATACCTAGGTATCATTAACAGGTTTGGCTATCTTCCTCTGACACTGCTTCCATTGCTGCTCTCACACATGGTGGTCTTCATTTTAGTCACACACCTAGGCCAGGTGAGAGACATGGTGGCGGTGTTGGCATCTTACTCTCACCCTACTGCTCCTATCAGTACCTATCTCCATTTCCATCCCTCTCCTTTTCTTCCTTTGAAGTCCACTGCACTCGCCTGTTCTCCCCCCTCTCTCTCAGAGTGGCAGTCATCTATCACCCCCCTTGGCCAACCTCCCAATTCCTTGAAAACTTTGCTGCCTGACTTCCTCTCTACAAATGCACCTACTCTGATTCTGGGGGCTTCAACATCCCCATTGACAACCCATCTGCCCCTGCTGCCTTTAAATTTCTCTCACTCACTAACTCCTTCGGCCTCTCACAATCCACCCTATTCCCCTACTGACCATGATGGACACTCTATTGATCTGGTATTCTCCTATCTCTGCTCTCTCTCTGATGTGGCATTTCCCATCTCAGACCACCATATGCTCACCTTTAATCTTAATATACAGGCTAAACCTACTTCCCCCCCTCGCCCCCACACCTGTAGAAATCTGCACACTGTAGACTCTCCCCAACTCTCTAACCTTATTCAAATACGCCTCCCCCACACTTACACGATATCCTGCCCTGACCTTGCTATAACCCACTATAACAATACCCTCTCCTCTGCACTTGACACTCTAACTCCGCCCCAACTTCCCAAAGCCCAAAGTCGTCAGCTCCAGTGCTGGCACTCCCATCAAACATGCCACCTGCAAAAATGCTCCCGCACTGCTAAACGTACCTGGAGGAAATCCCGCTCTGAACCTGATTTAATGCACTATAAGTTCATTCTTCACTCTTACACCTCTGCCCTTCACCTAGCTAAGCAAACCCATTTTCTCTTCTCTTATATCCACTCACTCCTCAAACCCTAAAAGACTCTTCTCCATTTTCAAATCTCTCCTCTACCCACCTGCACCACCCCCCTCATCTGCATTCAGTGCTCAAGACCTGGCTGACTACTTTTTCAATAAAACACTTACCATCTGAAGAAAAACAAGCCTGCAAACTCCCAACTTCACTCCCAGTCACCCCTCTACCACTCTCTGCACCCACCTCCCAACCACTGAGAGTGAAGTGGCTTCCCTATTGTCTTCCTCACTACCGGCCACTTGACCCTATTCCTTCACATCTAATACCTTCTCTGTCTCCCACCCTCACTCCGGCTCTTACTCATATATTCAACTTATCCCTTTATACCGGCTCATTCCATGCCTCCTTCAAACATGCAAAGGTCACCCCATCCTCAAAAAACCCTCCCTTGACCCTAACTCTCCTGCAAACTACCCGCCCCATATTACTGCTCCCGCTAGCTTCAAAATTCTTGAAAAACTAGCTTTTGATCGCCTAACCCACTTCCTGTCCTCCAACTCATTGCTCAACCCCCTGCAATCTGGCATCTGGCTTCAACACTCAACTGAGACTGCCCTCACCATAGTTACTAATGATCTCCTTTCTGCTAAAAACAAAGGCTACTACTCTATACTCATCTTACTTGACCTCTCTGCTGCCTTTGACACTGTTGACCATCCCTTCTCCTAGGAACTCTCAGCTATCTTTGGCTCTGTGATACCCAGATCTACCTTTTCATCCCTGCACTCTCTCCTTCTGTCAATTCTCACATCAGCAACTGCTTATCTGGCATTTCCTCCTGGATGACCTCTCACCACCTAAAAATAAACATGTCCAAGACCAAACTACTTCTAATCCCCCCCTCTAACTCTATTCCAGTTTAAAATTTTTCAATCACTGTTGGTGGCACCACTATCTCCCCATCACCCCAAGTCAGCTGCCTCAGAGTCACACTTGACTCAAATCTGTCCTTCATTCCCCACATGCACTTGCTCTCTTCATCCTGCCACAACAGCCTATGGAATATATTCAAAATTCTTCCATTTCTGAGTGCTGAAACTACTAAACAGCTAATCCACTCCCTGGTAATTTCCCAAATTGACTACTGTAATAACTTACTATCTGGCCCTCCCTCTTGCCCGCCTCTCTCCCCTTCAATCCTTTCTAAATGCATCTGCAAGGCTAATCCACCTCTCTCGATGCTCTGTTTCTGCTGCACCTCTCTGTGAGTCCCTTCACTGGCTCCCCATTCACAGCAAAATTAAATTCAAAATTCTCACCCTGACCTACAAAGCCCTCAACAATGCTGCCCCACCCTACCTGTCCTTACTCATCAACAAATATACTCCAGCCCGCCCCCTAAGATCCAACAATGACCTGCTTCTTGCGTCCTCTACCATCACCTCCTCTCATGCTAGACTTCAGGACTTCTCTTGTGCAGCACCAACCCTCTGGAATGCATTTCCTCGAGCTGTCAGACTTTCCCATAACCTCTCCTCCTTTAAACGTTACCTAAAGACCGTTTTGTTCAGGGAAGCTTATCACCCGACTTATTAACAAACTAACTTCACTTACCTAAGAGTTGCCCTCATCTATCTCCTCACTAATATCCTTCTCACCTTTGCAGTCCCCACCTCCTGTTTCCCATCCTCCTACCCATCTAGATTGTAAGTTCCCGCGGGAATAGGGCCCTCAATTTCCACGGGAATAGGGCCCTCAATTCCCCCTGTATTTGTCTGTAAAATTTTGTCTCTTATTGTATTGTTTCTCCATTGTACTTTTTTCCCTGTACCCATGGGCAGCGCTGTGGAATCTGTTGGCCGCTTTATAAATAAAGAATAATAAGAATAATAAATAGCAATTATATTTGTAAAATATAATTTAAAAAATTATATTTTTAAAAAGTTTGGATTTTCAAATAATGGTAGATTTTGGAATTCCGGATAGGTCAGAGCTCTGTGCAGCCCACTTGAATCATTAACACCAAACTCATTATACAACTTTGTGTACAGGGGTACAATCAAGCTGGTACAGGAAAGGGCCTTCCCCACACTCTAAAGTTGGAAGCACCCATTAGTCTAAAATATCTTTGTACCCTGTAGCATTAAGATAATCTCAGACCATTATCCCTCCTCCACTTAAATAGAAAGTCAACACCAGAATTGTTGTTGTTTTAAAAGATAGATAATCCTTTAATTACCCATTCCCCGGGTTTGCATAACCAACACAGTTATAATAATACACGTTTTACCTCTGTAATTACCTTGTATCTAAGCCTCTGCAGACTGCCCCCTTATTTCAGTTCTTTTGACAGACTTGCATTTTAGCTAATCGGTGCTCACTCCTCTATAAATTCACGTGCATGAGCTCAATGTTATCTATATAAAACACATGAACTAATGCCCTCTAGTGGTGAAAAACTGTCAAAATGCATTTAGATTAGAGGTGACCTTCAAAGTCTAAGAAATTAGCATATAAACCCTCTAGGTTTAGCTTTCAACTAAGAATACCAAGAGAGCAAAGCAAAATTGGTGATAAAAATAATTGAAAAGTTGTTTAACCCCTTAATGACCACAGCACTTTTCCATTTTCTGACCGTTTGGGACCAAGGCTATTTTTACATTTCTGCAGTGTTTGTGTTTAGCTGTAATTTTACTCTTACTCATTTACTGCACCCACACATATTATATACCGTTTTTCCTCGCCATTAAATGGACTTTCTAAAGATACCATTATTTTTATCATATCTTATAATGTACTATAAAAAAAAATATAAAATATGAGGAAAAAATGGAAAAAAACACACTTTTTCTAACTTTGACCCCCAAAATCTGTTACACATCTGCAACCACCAAAAAACACCCATGCTAAATAGTTTCCAAATTTTGTCCTGAGTTTAGAAATACCCAATGTTTACATGTTCTTTGCTTTTTTTGCAAGTTATAGGGCAATAAATACAAGAAGCACTTTGCTATTTCCAAACCACTTTTTTTCAACTTAGCGCTAGTTACATTGGAAAACTGATATCTTCCAGGAATCCCTGAATATCAATTGACATGTATATATTTTTTTTTAGAAGACATCCCAAAGTATTGATCTAGGCCCATTTTGGTATATTTCATGCCACCATTTCACCACCAAATGTGATCAAATAAAAAAAAATTATTCACTTTTTCACACATTTTGTTACAAACTTTAGGTTTCTCACTGAATTTATTTACAAACAGATTGTGCAATTATGGCACAAATGGTTGTAAATGCTTCTCTGGAATCCCTTTTTTAATAAATAGCAGACATATATGGATTTGGTGTTGCTTTTTGGTAATTAGAAGGCCGCTAAATGCCACTGCGCACCACACGTGTATTATGCCCAGCAATGAAGGGGTTAATTAGGGAGCATGTAGGTAGCTTGTAGGGTTAATTTTAGCTTTATTGTAGTGTAGTAGACAACCCTAAGTATTGATATAGGCCCATTTTGGTATATTTCATGCCACCATTTCACCGCCAAATGCGATTAAATTAAAAAAAAAGTAAAATTTTTCACAATTTTAGGTTTCTCACTGAAATCATTTACAAACAGCTTGTGCAATTATGTCACAAATGGTTGTAAATGCTTCTCTGGGATCCCCTTTGTTGAGAAATAGCAGACATACATGGCTTTGGCATTGCTTTTTGGTAATTAGAAGGCCTCTAAATGCCGCTGCGCATCACATGTGTATTATGGCTAGCAGTGAAGGGGTTAATTAGGTAGCATGTAGGGAGCTTGCAGGGTTAATTTTTAGCTTTAGTGTAGAGATCAGCCTCCCACCTGACACATTACACCCCCTGATCCCTCCCAAACAGCTCTCTTCCCTCCCCCACCCCACAATTGTCCACGCCATGTTAAGTACTGGCAGAAAGTCTGCCAGTACTAAAAAAAAAAAGCTATCCTTGATAAAAAATTTTTTTAAAAAAAGGCATATTTACATATGCTGCTCTGGAGGATCACCCCTTAGCCCCCCAACCTCCCTGATACCCCCCAAACAGCTCTTTACCCATCCCCCTCTAACTTATTAGTAGCCATCTTTGGTACTGGCAGCTGTCTGCCAGTACCCAGTTTATAGTAAAACATTTGTTTTTATTCTTTTTTAAAATATTTTTCTGTAGTGTAGCTTGCCCCCCCCCCCAAAAGACCAACCCCCCACCCCCTCCCAGATCTCTTAGATCGACATACTTTAGATATATTTGGCCCTCACTGCCACTTTTTTCCATCATTTTTCTGTAGTGTAGCGGTTCCCACCCGCTCCCTACCCGTGCGCGCGCCCGTGTGCGCCCCCTCATGCACGCGCGCGCACCCCCGGCGTTCCCGCCCATGATCCCGCCCCCCTCCACATCATACGGCCCATCGATGGCCGCCCACCCGCCTCCCAGACTGGCTCCCCACCCACCAACGAAACCGGCCATCGATGTCCGGTGCAGAGAGGGCCACAGAGTGGCTCTCTCTGCATCGGATGGTCAAGGGGGGTTATTGCAGGATGCCTCGATGTTGAGGCATCACTGCAATACCGGAAAGCAGCTGGAAGCGAGGCAGGATCGCTTCCAGCTGCTTTCCAGACCGAAGACGTACGCCATACGTCCTCAGGCGTTAAGTGTATTTTTTTTGAGGACGTATGGCGTACGTCCTTGGTCGTTAAGGGGTTAAAATTACATGCCCTATTGAATCATGAAAGTTTTTTTGGACTTGACTGTCCCTTTAAGTTTACAGTAAGCCCTATACGTTCCGGTAGGTAGTGTTCTCCTGGCATTAGCCACACCCAGATTCATCCATCACATTGCCATATAGAGAAATGTGATTCATCACTCTAGAGAATGTTTCCACTGCTCCATCACTTGGCATTACACCTGTTGATGTGTACATTTGCTTGGCCATGGAAACTGATTTCATTAAGGCTCACAACACACTCATCTTGTGCTGATGCTGCCTTCAGGGGTAGTTGGAAATCTGTAGTGATTGATGCAACAAATATTAGGCGATTTTTACACTCTACACCTTCAGCACACATTACATACAGTAGCTGGGCAATTGTTGCTACTAGACACTTCCACTTCACAATAATGTCACTTACAGTTGACAGGCTGCAAATCTAGTAGGTCACAAATTTCACAGAGTGACTTGTGACAAAGGAGGCAGCCTATGATATTGCCATGTTAAAGAGATATGAAACCCAAAACTTTTCTTTTGTGATTCAGACTGAGAATACCATTTTTAAAAAAGCTTCAATTTACTACTATCATCAAATTTTCTCTTTCCCATGATATTCTGTGTTGAAGAGATACCTAGGTAGGCATCTGGTGCACTACATGGCAGGAAATAGTGCTGCCATCTAGTGCTCTTGCAAATGGATAACATGCTTGCAAAACTGCTGTCATAGTGCTCCAGAAATGGGTCAGCTCCCAAGCATAACCCTGCTTTTCAATAAAAGATACCAAGAGAATGAAGAAAAATTGATAATAAAGTAAATTAGAAAGTTGTATGCTCTATCTCAGTGATTTCAACCTTTTTTTACTGTGGCACACTTTTTTACATTAAAAAATCCTGCGGCACACCACCACTCCCAAAATTTTACAAAATCACACATTGTAGCCTAATACAGCATATATATATATATATATATATATATATATATATATATATACACACACACACTGTACTGTGCTGTCATGCCATGCCTTCTACAAACTATACATGACATATTGACATTCATTCACAAACAATCATAATGATTGTCTGTGAATGAATGTCAATATGTCATGGTTGTAAATGATGCCTAATGAGCCTTTCACATACTCCCAATATTTCATAATTTGAAAGAGGGACACCCCCGCAACTGGGAAAAGTCCCCCCCCCCCCCACGCACTGGGAAAAGTGTTTTCTGTGGAGCACCTCCCTCTTCCTCTCCAGTGAGTCTCCAGTCCTCCAGTTATGTTCCTTGTGCTGAGAAGGAACGTGAGTGACGTGACCTGGCTGGAACTGTTCTGGAGGAGGAGCAAAGCTGCAAGTGTAGAGTGTAGAGCCGGCACTAGGCATGTGTTGTGGTGGGTGGGGGTTCCTTCCATGTGTAAACACGGGTCGGGGAGGCAAGCTGTCGCTGCGCAGTTACCCTCAGTCATCATCTCACTCAAAATAAAAAAACGGCCCAGAATAAAAAACAAGCAAAATTTAAAAAATGTCACACTCTTGTCAGTCTGCCACGGCACACCTGAGGATCTCTCAAGGCACACTAGTGTGCCGCGGCACACTGGTTGAAAAACACTGCTCTATCTGAATCATGAAAGAAAAGTTTTGGGTTTCACATTCCTTTAAAGTCACCGAGCTCTGTCACTTTTTATTATATTTCTTATAACTTACTTATATTTCCTTGAATATTATCAGTTAATGCTATCATTGCATTGGCGACCTTTCTACACATTCATTTTTATTGTTTAATTATTTTAGTTATCAGTATACATTTTCACAGAGCAACCATAAAGTATCGATTTACCATAAACTTTACTTATAACTGTGGTTATATAGTACATTTATTATGGCGCTCTTACAGAAAAAGTATGTTGATTAAGTGTCTTGTTAGCACCCAATTATTACTGTAGGCCTGATAAAGATAGGAAGAGGGAGGGAGAAAATCGCTTTAAGCTTTGAAAGTGTTTGCAAAATCCTTACTGGCAAACGCACATACAGCTAGAAGAAATAAACTCATTCTGCCAGACATAGTTATTAATTCAAAGCTACAGAGCCAAAATAAATACATATGGGAGTTTGTTTTTCTTAGACATGAGGACAGGTTAGTCAGGGTTACTTATATCCTTAGCAGTATGTTTTTGCAAGGGACCTCACAGTGTCAGATTTCTTAATACAGAGTTAGTAGTCCAGGATGTTATTGGAAAACTCCACCCTACATTCTAAATCAAGACAAATGCTTACTGCACAGCTTTTCAAATATTGCCAGTGCATTATATTACAGAAAGGTATTTGCTCTGGAGATGCTACTTTGTATTTATTTCTTAATTTCCATGTCTGCTGCCATATTGTCAAATGTTAATGGAACACATCCTTCCATAGGCTACATTAGAAAGTATTTTAATTCCAGAAACTTTATTAACACAGACATTTGTTATCAATGAGATAGAAGAAACAGAAAATATAAGTGAAGATTTTTCATTGTCATTATGACTGTGACTGATTATACTTTTCCTCCTACAAATCAATTATATATTATCTATTATTATTATTATTATTATCGGTTAGTTGCAAAAAAAGCCATACATTACAGAAGGCAGTTGGCAAAGCTCTGCATCTTTTACCTTTATACGGGGCCATATTGGTACTTTTGTATTCTGTGACAGAAGCAGTGCGCTTTTACATTTGAGTGATGTTGCTGACTTTTTGATAGCTGTACCTTGCACTTTGGAATAATCTGCACAATAGATAGCAGAAGAAGAGTTACCAATTTTGCAGTTTATTTTTTATAAGTTATATAACAAACATAAAAAGCCCTTGAGAATAATATAGAGGAATACAGCTCCCACCCTGTATTGTGCACACTAAACTGAGTGCATTACTGATCTGTGAATATGCACCCTTTCTGTCACAGGGTACAAGAACACTTTAATTCTAAGGCGGCAGTGCTGAGTGTGAAGCTGCAGATCTTCACTAAATTGCATAATGTAAGGGTTAAAATAGAAGAATATCTTTGAAGACTGCTGCAGGTGTTCTAAAATAAGTTGTCTACCATAGGAATGTGTCCACCACGTCACTTCCCGGTGGACCACATTCAGCTGCTGGAGGTTTGTGGCGCTCACTGAGCATGCGCAAGAGGCCCAACCTCCTACAAACAGCTGATCAAGAAAATATATTCCACACCTCACTGAGCGCACGTTACTGGTTGTAAAATCAGACAGAACAAGCTGTCTGTCATTGGATTTTGTACCAGAAAGAGCGCCAGACGGGGTTGCCAGAATCTGTACACCACCACACAACGGCTGCAACAACTTGCACAGCTATTAACCCCTTATACTCAGTCAACAAGTTCAGCCAGTCCTTCACTGTGTAACAATCTGAGAGGGAAGTAACTGTGTAACAATCTGAGAGGGGAAGTAGCAGTGTAACAATCTGAGAGGGGAAGTCACTGTGTAACAATCTGAAGGGGAAGTCCACTGTGTAACAATCTGAGAGGGGAAGTAACTGTGTAACAATCTGAGAGGGGAAGTAACTGTGTAACAATCTGAGAGGGGAAGTAACTGTGTAACAATCTGAGAGGGAAGTAACTGTGTAACAATCTGAGAGGGAAGCAACTGTGTAACAATCTGAGAGGGGAAGTCACTGTGTAACAATCTGAGAGGGGAAGCAACTGTGTAACAATCTGAGAGGGGAAGTAACTGTGTAACAATCTGAGAGGGGAGCAACTGTGTAACAATCTGAGAGGGGAAGTCACTGTGTAACAATCTGAGAGGGGAAGTCACTGTGTAACAATCTGAGAGGGGAAGTCACTGTGTAACAATCTGAGAGGGGAAGTAACTGTGTAACAATCTGAGAGGGGAAGTCACTGTGTAACAATCTGAGAGGGGAAGTAACTGTGTAACAATCTGAGAGGGGAAGTAACTGTGTAACAATCTGAGAGGGGAAGTAACTGTGTAACAATCTGAGAGGGGAAGTAACTGTGTAACAATCTGAGAGGGGAAGTAACTGTGTACAATCTGAGAGGGGAAGTAACTGTGTAACAATCTGAGAGGGGAAGTCACTGTGTAACAATCTGAGAGGGGAAGTCACTGTGTAACAATCTGAGAGGGGAAGTCACTGTGTAACAATCTGAGAGGGGAAGTAACTGTGTAACAATCTGAGAGGGGAAGTCCACTGTGTAACAATCTGAGAGGGGAAGTAACTGTGTAACAATCTGAGAGGGGAATTCTCTGTGTAACAATCTGAGAGGGGAAGTAACTGTGTAACAATCTGAGAGGGGAAGCAACTGTGTAACAATCTGAGAGGGGAAGTCACCCTCTGTCAATCATCTTTTCTTATTTGCAAAAATAGATAACTTGTTTCAAATACTCCCCACCTCAGATTGTTACACAGTGAAGGGACTGGCTGAACTTGTTGACTGAGTATAAGGGGTTAATATCTAATATGTAAGAGTGTGGGTGGCGCCTCAAGGCCTACTGTGTGATAGTTATATTGCAATAATAAATGATGCTGTTTAATATTGATGATGGCAATAATTGAAAAACGAATTATTATTCTCTGACCCTTTATAATTGATGGCTAAATCCGTACAATATTAATTGAAAATAAATTTAATATATAAAATATAAAAGGCATGAACAACAAAAATTCATCTAACAAATTTCTATTTAAGGGTGCTCACTGCTCAATATAAAGTTGATACTATAAAAGTTAAGACAAACCGGTTGTCCAATACTCTATATATGTTAAATTACCTATTGTAAAAACATTACCAAACAGTTAAGGCAACAATTCATACATAGCTGCATATATACAATTGAATAATTCAAAATAATGAATGTTGACAATAAAATTGATTTGGAAGCGGTTAGACAGCGCTATATTTATAGGTCTCTGAGAAGCAAATCTCTCAATTATAGCGCTGTCTGATTTGCAACCAGTAACGTGCACTCAGGAATGTGGTGCCAGTATATTTCCTTGACCCGTTGTAAATCAGCTGTTTTAAGGAGGTTGAGGCCTCTAGCGCGATGCGCAGTGAGCACCACAAACTTCAAGCAGCTGATTCACGTCACCGGAAGTGACGTGGTAGACACATTTCTACCAGTAGACAACTTACTTTAGAACACAGGCATAGGAAGAAAAACACACCTAGGTGAGTAGTAACCATTCTAATGCAGTTGTACCCACTAGTTAATGTCCCTTTAAATTATTTAAAATTGTGGCTTTATTAATAATTTGCAAAACGCCTCAATATTTTGATGACTATGTTATCTTATGTACGTTAATTGTGGCCAGTTGTGACTAGCTGTAAATGAGTGTGTGCACTGTTTAGTGTAAAAGATGGTTACAAATATTTGAAGCATTTTGAAAGAAAACTTATGGTTTCTTGGGGAATGTAAGAGAGGATCAGTTGTACACAAAAGGGAGATTTTTTTTTACAGAAAAGTAAACAGAGCAGGATTATTTCGAGTTTTTTCAGCTAGACATAATTAAAGGGATAGAGAAACCCAAAACTTTTCTTTTGTGATTCAGAGAGAACCTACCATTTTTAAATATACTACGTTCCCATAATAGTCTGTATCACAGAGATACCTAGGTAGGCATATGGAGAAGTACAATGGCAGAAATATTGCTGCCATCTAGTTCTTATGCAAAGTGATTAACATTCTTGCAAAACTGCTGGCCATACAGTTCTCCAGAAATGGGCCGGCTCCCTAAGCATACATCCCTGCTTTTTCAACAAAAGTAGCAAGACAGCGAAGACCAATTTGATAATAGAAGTAAATTAGAAAGTTGTTTAAAATCACATGCTCTATCTGAATCATGAAAGAAAAAAATATGGGTTCCCTTTAGACAATTTATAATTACAATATCAAAGTGTTTCATTTCCGTTTAAATTGCCTAAACCAAAAACTGTATATGAAAAAGCAGGAGATAAGACTTTAAAGCTGGCTAAACTTACTTTTATCTGAAGTGTAAATGGAAATTTGAGGACAACTGAAACTAAAAGAATATTGTTCGCTGGCGGATAAGGGACAACTCATTTTAGTGGTTAGTAACATGATCTCCACAAGTATGACAGCAAAGACTTATTTATTTCCCGCACAGGTGTGCTATTTTTTTAATTAGCATATATTATAAAATGCCATCTTTTAGATACAACAGGAAAATAATGACAATGTAATTTTCCCCGTTGACCTCTTCCATATTATATCGTATAAAACTGCTTTCCTTTGAGCCTTACAGTTTTTCCTCCTAAGCTCACTTTTCTCTACTATCATTCATCTTCACCATCCTACATTATTCTGACCTACCCATCTTTATTCCTTTAGGGTTTAAAGGGCCACTGTAAGTAAATATTTTCTATGCCTGTTACTAACTAACTACCCCAAATACGCTTTTTATCAATAGCATTTCATTAACATATCTCTACCGTATATCAGAAATCTTGTCTGCAAATTTAATTGTTTTCCCAAACCCACTCCGTGGGGTATCCTTTGCTCTGTACCAATCCGTTTACAATACCTAGGTTTTCAAAATGGTGCTTTAAACACAAAGTTATTGGTTTAAGTATTTTGAACACTCCGTGCTGAAAATAGTGGGCAGGATAACGTGACATCATCGGCGGAATAAAAGATTATAACTTTTAGAACATTATGAAACTTCGTTTTGGAGAAATATATGTCAGTAGGTTTAAATTAATGGTTTATTAACTTTAATATGTTAGTTGTTTAGCTTAAAAATATACAGAAAGAATCCTTTAACTATGGTCATTTTTTCAAACTTTATTGATTTTATTCTACCTTAATTGTTCATTTTACTAGCAGTATCATTCCACCTTTACAAATTCCCTTCCCTCTCTATAACCCCATTATGTTCTGCACTTTCCTTTCTTCACCTCCCTTAACCCTCCTGTCTACATTTTGAACCCTCTTCATCATTATTTTTCTCCATGGATCTTCTTTCTTTCTCAAAAGCTGTTTCACTACAGTCATACAATGAAACAAACCCAATCAACAACTGACTCCAACAAGACGGTCAATCAACATACTTTGGCAAATGACTTGCACAAATACATAATACACACAGACACTTTTTATGCGCAAGTAACCAATCAGTTTGTCAATCAACACATATTTACCACACACAGATATGTAATGCATAAGCAATTAACACATACTGTCAAGCAATTCACAAACAGCCATGCATTGCTCAGACACTATTATAATGCACAGCTAATCAACACATACAGAGAATTCAAAGAGGAACTTAAATCACAAAGTTAATACCCAAAACTGGTAAAAAAAAACAAAAAAAAACAGGCACATTAAATGGATATTCCAGCCAAAATTGGAAACCACATGGGTGCATTTCAGTATTGGACAGAAGCAGTTTTGTAATTTACATGTATTAGCAAAAATGCTTCTAATAAAAGCTATAGCTGTTTCAAAAGTGTATTTAAGTATGCACCGTGCACCAGCATTTTACACACAGCACTTGCTCATAGAACCCTAAGATACTTGTACCATCTGGTAATGACTCAATTTGTTACTTGCTGACATGAAACAAACCCCAGTGATGATCTGAGCATCTGCAATATTTAAAATGTGGGTGCAGTAACATATCTAGCTATGCTTCACATGCACGTGCAGCAGAAAATGTTAACACTAAAACAGTGATAACTTTACTAGAAGCATTTTTTGCTAATGCATGTATATTGCAAATTTGTTTTTATTCAAAGATGTAATTAATCTATGTGCATTTATATTTTGACTGGAATGTCCCTTAAAATGCTAAAACTACATATTGGAACACATAACTAAACAGCTGCTAAAAAGTGGGAAATTGAGCAAATTAAATGTATATATTATATATTATATTATATATATATATATATATATATACTGTATATATCTCAATTACATATGCAGCGATGAGAATTAATATTAGAACAACAATGTCTAAAACCATTTTACCTCACAGCTCTGGAAAGCAAACTCCAGGCACTGTTTTATATTGTTTCTGCAGGGTGCTTTGTATACTAAAAAAAACTAATACTAAACTTGCATAAATCAGATAGAACATGTAAATTTAAGACACTTTTAAATTCACTACTATTTTAAAATGTACTTTCTAATGGTATCCCTTGTTGAAAAATAATATGTACATATCCTACACTAGTGGGTGCTAGCTGGTAATTGGTGCCTGAAACACATTTGTCCCTTATGATTGGCTCACTAGATGTGTTCAGTTAGCTGTCCCCTCTCTCTCGCTCCCCTTTCTCTCGATCCCCTCTCTCTCTCCCCTCTCTCTTTCTCTCTCCCCTCTCTCTCTCTCTCCCCTCTCTCTTTCTCTCTATCTTCCCTCTCTCTCTCTCTCTCCCCTCTCTCTCCCCTCTCTCTCTCTTCCCTCTCTCAAACCCCTCTTTCTCTCTCTCTCTCTCTCTCTCTCTATCCCCTATCTCTTTCTCTCTATCTCCCTTCTCTCTATCTCTCCCCTCTCTCTCCCCTCTCTCTCTCTTCCCTCTCTTCAACCCCTCTTTCTCTCTCCCTCTCCCTCTCTCTCTCTCTCCTCACTCCTCCTCTCTCTCCCCCCTCTCCTCTCTCTCTCTCTCTCTCTCTCCCCTCTCTCTCTCCTCCTCTCTCCCCTCTCTCTCTCCCCCTCTCTCTCTCCCCTCTCTCTCGCCCCTCTCTCTCTCCTCTCTCTCCCCTCTCTCTCTCTCTCCTCTCTCTCCCCCCACCTCTCTCTCTCTCTCTCTCTCTCTCTCCCCTCGTCTCTCCTCTCTCTCTCTCTCTCCCCTCTCTCAACCTCTCTCCTCTCCCTCTTTCTATCTCCCCTCTCTCCCCTCTCTCTCTCTCTCCTCTCTCGTCCCCCCCCCTCCCTCTCTCTCCCCTCTTTCTCTTCCCTCTCTCTCTCCAATCCACATCTCCCCCCCTCTCTCTCTCCCCTCTCTCTCCTCTCTCTCTCTCTCTTTTTCTCTCTCTCTATCTCCCCCTCTGTCTCTCTCTCCCCCCCTCTCTCGCTCTCTCTCTCCCTTCTCCCTCTCTCTCCATCTCCCCCTCTCTCTTTTCTCTCCCCCTCTTTCTCTCCCTTCTATCTCTCTCTCCACATCTCCCTCTCTCTCTCCTCTCTCTCTCTCCATCTCTCTCTTCTCTCTCTCTCTCTCTCTTCTCTCTCTCTCCTCTCTCCCCCTCTCTCTTTCTCTCCCCTCTCTCTCTATCTCCCCCCTCTCTCTTTCCCTCTCCTCCCCTCTCTCGTCTCTCCACATCTCCCCCTCTTTCTCTTCCCCCTCTCTCTCTCTCCTCTCTCTCTCCCCCTCTTTTGAGCTGTTTGAGCTCTCTCCACGGCCTTTCAATGGCCCCGGCCCCGCCCTTTCACGCACCTTCACATAGTTCCGCCCCTTCATCGGGTCTTCGCGCTAGGCCACGCCTCCTTAATGGTCGACCACCGTCCCTCGCAGACGCTCGGCCATGCCCACTTCTGCTCGCGGCAGTCGGCAGAATCAGGTTGGGATTTAAGGCCAGGTGTGTTTGTCCTCGTGCTGTCTTTACTGCGCATGACAACCGCTTCGGACAAACACACTTGGCCTTTTATAGTATAGGATTACCCAGTTTTGCATACCAACACATTTATATTAATATACTTTCTACTCTGTGATTACCTTGGTATCTAAGCCTCTGCAGGCTGCCCCCTTATCTCAGATCTGTTGACAGACATGCAATTTAGCCAACCAGTACAGACTCCTAAATAACTCCACAGAAGTGAGCACAATGATATCTATATGACACACATGAACTAGTACTGTCTAACTGTAAAAAACTTTCAAAATGCTCTGAGCTAGGAGGCGGTTTTCAATGGTTTAGAAAATCAGTTTGAGGCTACCTAGGTTTAGCTTTTCAAAAATACCACCAAGGGAACAAAGCAAATTCTATAATAAAAGTAAATTGGAAAGTTGTTTAAAATTGTATGCCCTATCTGAATCATAATAGTTTAATTTTGACTAGACTGTCCCTTTAACATTCTATTTAACAAATGCTATTCAGAAGTTCAATAGTTCATGTGGTAGGAGGGAATCTAGTAAATTGATACATAATAGATACAAATATATCATTTTAGAATTTTTCTATATAGAATATTGCTTAATTTGAATATTACATTTAAAGAAAGCATTAGAAATACTATTACAAACATATAAATTCGAAGTTTTCAAATTCGAATATTGCATAATTCGAATTATTACATTAAAGAAAGCATTAGAAATACTATTAAAAATATAAATTTGAATTTTTCCGAAACAAATATTTTCGAATGTAATCGTAAAATTCGAAACCTGAACATTCGAAAATCGAATGTTAGAATGTTATGTAAACATTTGGAAATTGCGATTCGAATGAACGATTTTGTTAAAATTTGTTTAATTTTTCGAATGTGCGAAATATTCGCCCACATACTAGTTTCATGTCCTTTTTAATGGGATATTATGTTTTATGTATGCATTTCAAATTATTATGTACTGCATTGCAAAAAGTGACTACAAAATAAAGGTAGTTTGCAAATATCTATTTTGTCATTTTAGCATAATCATATTAAATAATTTACCTCAAAAATACAAAAATGTTCCTTAAAGCATGATGTTCAGTGTGAATTTTAAAACATTATAAATCTATTATGTTAACAAATTATATTTTTATGTTCATTAAAGGGACACAAGATTATTATTTTTTGTTGTTGCTGTTTTTGCATTTAAAATATGACCTTTTCAAATATTTTTGCAGGGGTTTTTCCTACTTTTAAAAGGATGTTTCTGTACTGAGATTTTTATCATGCTTGTCAGATTGTCACTTTCAACCAATTTGATTTCAAGCCAATGAGAAATCAGGCCTGGTTACACTTCCTGTTAGCTTTAACATCAAAATAAATATATATTCACCTTAACATTTTTATCAATAAAAACTGGTTATAACATATTTAAATAATTGATTATCTACCAATGAGAAGTCATACCTAGTTACACTTCATACTAGTTTTAAAATCAAAATAAATATATTTACCTTAAGATGTTTTTCCCAATAAAAACTGGTTATACCACTGTTTGAATAGTACATAATAGAAATTATTAGAGTTGTTGTTTACCTTTGTTATTGTATGTTTTTCATTGAATTGATTATGAGTCAATTAAAAATCCGGCCTAGTTACACCTTCCTGTTAGCTTCAAAATAAAAACGTTGATTGGGAGTAGCCATGGGTTAGTCCAGTGATTAAGATACAAAAATAACAAGAGTATTGCATTAAGTAAGGATACTTTTCTGTCAATTGCTTCAGACCTGAGCAAGAGAGAAATCTATTGAAAGTTTATGCTACTTGTAAATGTATAGTTAGTCCAATAAAAAAATATCATTTAAAAGGGACATTGTACACTAGATTTTTTATTTGGATAAATGTTTTGTAGATCATACCATTTATATAGCCCATGCAGGGTTTTTTTTTCTTGTAAAAATGTATAGTTTTGAGCATTTTTTTAACTAACATTGTGCTGATTTTCAGACTCCTAACCAAGCCCCATAGGTTTTAGATGTGTATACTGATGTCTAAAGACTCAAAGCTTGCTGCTGTTTGGGTAAAGGGTTGTTTCATAAGCAGGGGAGGCGAACTGTCTGCTCTTTTTGCTTTTCAGCTTATTTCAGTGGAGTTCCAGCCTAACCTCATCAACAGTGCTAAATTGGGAGCTTCTAAGTACATTTTGAAAATGTTTTATACTGGATCTTTAGATCAGTATCTGTGCATATTTCTTCTTTATAGTACTGTCTATTACATGTAGTTATATGAAAATTGGTGTAAGCAGTCACTTTAATGATATAATTTTTGTTATTTTTGCTTCAAAATTATATATATATATATATATATATACATACATCTTAATATTTTTTATCAATACAAACTGAGGTTATAAAGTTTAAATAGTACATGATTGAAATTATTAGAGGTGTGTGTGTACCTTTAACTTTGTTGTTGTGTATTTTTCAAAGTATTATCATTATAAAAACTAGTTGCAGAGTGAAATAAAATAATTACAATATATGAGCTTACAAATATTTACACAGCAGTCAGAGGTGGGACAATTCATTCCTATTCCTAAGAGGAATAATGTTATTGTATTTGTTCTAATATGTTTAAAATGCAGCTTTGGAAAAGTAGCAAAAACCTCCCAGCTAAAACAAAATATGTATGTGGTTGGTTGCTATACGTCTAAGAGCTAAAATAAAAAAATGTACTTAATATTAAGTAAATAACTCTGTCTAGTATCAAACTGCTCCAGGAACATGTGCAACTACATGATGAGGGGGGACTCACCCAGATCTAGCCTAGCAAAGTTATATTTGTTATAAATCTGCAAATCTGTTTGGCACAATGTTAACTTCATATTTTATATTTTTTAAGTGAATACATTGCTTCTTCAACAGAGGTTTCCTCATTAAATGTGCTTGAGCTTAATGCCAGTTGAGACATACAACTCTGTATAAGGGTCATCAGTCTTTTGTGTAAAATAAATATCACACCTGTGCACAAAGGAATTCCATTAAAAGGTGCCTGGCCTCTGTTTTTCAGTTAATGTCAAGTGTGAAATACTTTCTTAGTGATTGGTTTCATGTTAAGCTTCATTCCTTGTCTTTGTTAGTTAACAAGACAAATTGTCACTTCCTATCTTGGAACAATAAAGAGATGAATGTCAATGATGTTGTCATTAGCTTCTGTCAGAATTACAATTATTTAAGTGTTAAATAAATTGCAAAGCTCTTTTGATTGCAAAACATTTTATTTCAAATCAATTTGTATTTCTTTTTTAAGACACAGAAAGTCTGCAACACTCTATCTAGATTGGATTTCAGTATTATTTGTTTATAATAACTTTATTTATTCAAAATATTATTGTTTTTATGTCATAGTTACATTTATTTATTGACTTCTATTATGTTTAATTGAAATGTAATATTTCCTTCCTTATTTGGTCAGGTAGCAAACTAAAATAATTTTTTTTCCAGTAAATCTATGTATGTATTTTGTATGTATTATATTAATAAGTCTAAAAAATAACAATGTGCATCAAAGTAAATATGTTCTAGCTCTGCTTAGAACAAAAATTGCACTTAAAGGGACAGCCTACACCTTATTCATCTTAAAGTCTTAGCTTAGATTAAGGTGCAAATATCCTCCTGCACCTTTTTCAATATCATGCAGCAAGCAGGAACAGTAAAAAAGTTATTTTAAAATGAATAGTGTTTCTGGCCAGTTTGAAATGTCTGCCAAGCTCAGCCCACTGATTGGCATCACGATGTGGGCAGCATCTATACACTCTGCTGAATAGCATTGACAGTCACCCCCTCTGAGGAACGGTACAAGTGAAACGCGACCGCATCAGGGGGCTTCGTGTTTTATTTTAACTGCACTCTGTTAATTTCAGACTATCTACTAATTGATATTTGTATTTGTTGTTGTAAACATTTGGGACATATTGTGGGAAGGGATGGGGAAGGGATTTATAGCATATTTAGTGTAAAAAAAAGTGGCTTATCTACCCTAATACAGGGCATAACAGGAGCACACGTTCCTAAAATAGAGGCCTTCTTACATTACCTAATATCATTGATTTTTTTTTCCCCTCCTCCTCATGTGATAAACAACCTAAAATCGGCAACATTGAAGTACTTTATACAAGTCACAGTTACAGAGTTGTGTTTTTAACTATTTTTCCTGGCGCGCTAGATACAACTTCTATTTCTGCTGCCTTTTTTAACTACAACTAGTAAAAGTTAAATTTTTAAGTGGAAAAATATAAACTTTAAGTGTATAAAGAGCATATGTTTCCCTATTCTCTTAAGCATTGACAGTCTGTTAAATTCAACTAGTGAGCCTTTTGTGATTGGATGCCATATGCAGCCCAGATCATGATGTCATCATCAGTAGGCTGAGGTTGGCAGCCATTTCAAAGTGGCCAGTAAAAAATATTCATTTTAAAATAACCTTTTTTTACCATTCCTGCTGCTTGATATAGAAAGGGGTGCAGGAGACTATTTGCACCATTTGCAGCTTAATCTAAGGGTAAAATGATCAAGATGTAGACTGTCCCTTTAAGTGAAGAGAATATATTTGATTTTATGTATGCCACTATTTTGAGTACATAACTTAACAGATCAAGAAGTATTGATAACTAATGTCAAGGGGTTAATAAGGGTATGGATAATAATACTGAATTTGTTGATTGTTTTGATTAGAACCAATGGATATGTAATGCTTTAAACGTCATATATTAATGTATTTTGGATTTTATTCTGGTTTTGGTTTTTAATCCCATGACAAATAATATTGTGTACTCTGTTATATACTCAACTGTTATAATTTGAATTATTTAAAACAATTAAAAATATTATTTAAAAAAAAAAGTGATGAGAATAAATACAATTATCCTTTTATATCAAACTGATAAAAGAGCATTTAACTTGCATTATGCATCAGATCTACATTTTTACAAAAATATTTTCCATAAAAATTAACCATAGCATTCATATATTCAACATTTGACTGCTTTGACATTATGAATCCCCATTTTAAAATGCAGATACCATTTGCAGTTCTGTTTACAATTTAGAGTGTTAGATGGCAAAAAGGTAAACAGTAGTTTAATTCCAGTTTCTAAGCAGTTAGCTTACTTAAAACCATGGGATGGCTTTTATTCATACATTTTACTGCTGCCCTTATGATAAAGTAACACATAGGGGCCGATTTACTAAGCTGTTTCCGCACAAACCTTCAGGCTTGCCGGAAACAAACGTTAAGAAGCAGAGGTCTAAGACCGTTGCTCCTTCACCTCATCGGCCACCTCTGAGGTGGATGGACAGCAATCATCCCGATCAGATACAATTGGGGATGATTTGACACCCCCTGCTAGCGGCCGATTGGCCGCAAATGTGCAGGGGACGGCATTGTACAAGCATTTCACTAGAAATGCTTTGTGCAATGTTAATGCGGACAGCGTTGGCATTTAGCAATGTCAGGTGGACAGATCCACTACAGCAGATCATGTCCATCCGACAGTTAATAAATCTACCCAAAGTATCAGTAGGACTGCCTCATATATTTCAAATTAAAACAAAATTAAGTTGCTCATATTGTAATGATGATTTGAGCATTATTGGGACTTTGGATTTAATCTCAGCTTTTATCAGCAATTCAACAAAGTGAGTCAAGACTGATTTATTTATTTATTGTTTTTTAATTCATTTTTATATAAAAAAAAACCTCTACTATAATTTTGTATTTTGGATAATATGAAATCCATTCAGTACGATCCTTGTCTCAAATTGAAATGATTGTCATTTCGATAAATTTGAGCTATAGTGAGCTTGTTTCCTTTGACAGAAACTATAACTTAAATGAGAATTTCTATCACTCTGCAACAAAGCTAAGTGGGCACTCATTAAGTTCTCTTTTATATAAGTGGTTATTTTTGGAGGTTGGAGTCAGCAACTACTAGTAAAGTTCCCTTCACTGTAGCATATATAACCGGCAATTGTGTCACACATATTGCTATTAAATGTATACCGAAGCAAAAGGAGCAAACATATTCAACAACATTGTTCTGTCACATGCTAGCAAATAATGGATTTATGGTGGTATCTTCAATTGCTTATCCTAGTTTTATTAAAGCAATAAGGTTAAATTAAAAGATTTCACTTAACGCTTTGTATTTTAATAAAGTTATCCTCATCAGCCACATAATCTACTTGCACATTACACATATAGGTGAAGTCGGTTTCCCGATTGGACTCAAAGCATACAGGTTTTTCAGTTAAAGTATGTGTTACTATGTAATATCCATTTGTGTAGAAAATTAATCTCAATGAAGATTTTGATATTTAAAAAAAAAAAATAAGTAACAGGTTTTACATTCTTAAAACCCACAAAGGAATAGAAATCTGAACATAAATTATTATTCATTAATTCTCATTTCCAGTGGGTTTCTTGAAAAAGACTATTTTTTTCAGACCTAATCTTTTTATACATATCTAATAATAATGATTATTTCCAGAGGTAATTAATCCAACACCATTATGTGTAATAAATTAATTCACAATATTAACATTTAAGTAACTAGAGATTATGTTATTGCTTGATAGAAGTTGACACTAAAGGGGTAGCCATGCTATTATGAGGAAATCACATTACATTGAAGTAATGGAGAAAAAAGGTCAAGTTGTGAAAAGTGATTAAAAAAAAGGAAGAGAAAAAAGAGATGAAAACTAGCATTTTTAATGTTGATAACTTGAATGTGCATGATAAAGAATAATCATATACTGTGTTAATGTACAGACATCCAACATGAGATAACGACCCTAACCTTTACAAAACATCATAAAAAAGCTTACTGTCATATCACTTCCCCCATTTCTGATACAATGGTCTGGATTCAATATAGTACAGCCACATCTATCATGTAAGATATTCACATCTCAGTGCATAGAACAAGTTCCACTATAAAGTATTCCGGCATCACAAAACCATCTTCAAAACCTTACAGAAGAGACAAATTAAAGGGGATATGAAACCCAATTTTTTTTCTTCATGATTCAGATAGAGCATGCAACTTTAAACAACGTTCTAATTTACCTCTATTTTTTCTGCATTCTGTTGGTATCTTTTGTTGAAAAGCAGGATGTATGCTTAGGGGTCAGCCCATTTCTGGAGCTACTATAGTAGCAGTTTTGGAAGAATGTTATGCATTTGTAAGAGCCCTAGATGGCAGCACTGTTTTCCTGCCATTTAGTTCTCCAGATGCCTACCTAGGTATCTCTTAAACACTGAATATCAAGGAAACTAAGCAAATTTGATGATAGAAGTAAATTGGAAACATTTTGAAAATAGTATGCTCTGTCTAAATCACATAATAAACATTTTTGGGTTTGATATCACTTTAAAATGAAAAACAATCCACTCTAACCATGCAAGAAAAAAAAAAGAAAAAAAAAGAGAGCTTGAAAACAGTTATAGAAAAATAAAAAAAGAGAACTTCTTTAGCCTTTGAAATAGTGAGACAACGGCCGGAAGAAGCAAATGATTCAGAGGGATGGGGTATGTAAGTAAAAAATCTCAGGCCCTAGAATGTCCACTTCCCCTTGAGATACCTTTCATTCTGTCCAGCAAGACTACTTTGCCATAAAAATAACCAGACATGAATATTTTACTATTACCGGATAATTACATAAATTTTGAAAGACTGTTTTCAAAGTTGTACTTTGTAATTATTGGTTTTGTCCATGTTGTTTAGTGATTCTTGTTTGATGTGTCGAGATGTCATGTACTGGACATCTCATACAAT
This sequence comes from Bombina bombina, assembly GCF_027579735.1. Lineage (NCBI taxonomy): Eukaryota > Metazoa > Chordata > Amphibia > Anura > Bombinatoridae > Bombina > Bombina bombina. The sequence goes on along the minus strand of NC_069504.1, from coordinate 226,311,952 downwards.
TATGAATGTTAATGTGCAGGAGTACCCAGTAACGAAAAACTGAATATAGGTTTAGCAATGCTCAGTGTATTTCAAACGATATCTTGCCTTTACAACAAAATTACTTGGCAACTTTCTAACATCTTTGGAATCTTGACACAAGGTACCAGTATTTTTTAGAAAAACTATTTATTAAAGATTGTCAGGAACAATCAAGGGCAGTGTTTACAAGTCATTGCTAGTATCAATGAGAGAAACAATTCTCACTAAGGTCCCAATGATCTAAAGCAGGGGTCGCCAACCTTTCAGACCTCAAAGACCATTAAACTCACAATTTTGAATCCCGTGGACCACTAACATGATTTTTTTTTTAAAAGGTACAAACCTCTATAATGTGTATATTTTCATATGGAAGTAGATGCATAAATTACAAAACGCACAATTAAAATCGTAATTTTTAACCCCTTAATGACCGTGACGGTACGCCATAGCGTCCTCAGAAAAAAGGCAGTTAACGCCTGAGGACGTGTGGCGTACGTCCTCGGGTTTGGAAAGCAGCTGGGAGCGATCCTCATCGCTTCCAGCTGCTTTCCGTTATTGCAGGATGCCTCAATATCGAGGCATCCTGCAATAACAATTTGTACCCCTCCGGTGCAGAGAGAGCCACTCTGTGGCCCTCTCTACACCGGACATCGATGGCTGCAATCGTTGGTGGGTGGGAGCTGCAGTGGGAGGCGGGGTGGGCGGCCATCGATGGTTTCTGATACACAGAGGGGGGGGGGGGCGGGATCGGGGGCGGGAGAGTCAGGGGCGCGCACAGAACACGCGCGTGTGCACGGGGGGATCGGCGGGCGGCGCGTGTGCACGGGAGGGAGCGGGTGGGAACCGCTTACACTACAGAAATTTATCATGTATAAGTGGGAGGAGAGGAGGGGGAATAAATGCCCCCAAAAAGTATCTAAGGGATCTGGGAGGGGGTGGGGGGTAGGGTTGGTCGTGGGGAAGCTACACTACAGAAAAATTAAAAAAAAAAAAAAAAAAAAATATTGTTAACTGGGGTACTGGCAGACAGCTGCCAGTACCCAAGATGGCCCCCAATAAGGCAGGGGTGGGGGGGGTAGAGAGGAGCTGTTTTTGGGGGGGATCAGGGAGGGTTGGTGGGTCTAAGGGGGGATCCTACAAAGTAGCATAGTAAATATGCTAAAGATTATTTTTTTTTTTTAAAAAAAAAAAAACCTTTTATTTTAGTACTGGCAGGACTTTCTGCCATACTTAAGATGGCGGGGGACAATTGTGGGGTGTGGGGAGGGAAGGGAGCTGTTTGGTGAGATATCAGGGGGTCTGATGTTCAGGTGGGAGGCTGATCTCTACACTAAAGCTAAAATTAACGCCTGCAAGCTCCCTACAAACTACCTAATTAACCCCTTGACTGCTAGCCATAATACATGTTGTGATGCGCAGCAGCACTTTGCGGCCTTTCTAATTAACAAAAAGCAACGCCAAAGTCATATATGTCTGCTATTTCTGAACAAAGGGATCCCAGAGAAGCATTTACAAACTAGTTGTGCCATAATTGCACATGCTGTTTGTAAATAATTTCAGTGGAGAAACCTAAAATTGTGAAAAATTTAGGCGTTTTTTTTAAATTTGATTGCATTTGGCGGTGAAATTGGGTGGCATGAAATATACCAAAAATGGGGGCCTAGATCAATACTTGGGGTTGTCTACTACACTACACTGAAGCTAAAATTAACCCTAGAAGCTCCCTACATGCTCCCTAATTAACCCCCTTCTACTGCTGTGCATAATACACGTGTGTGCGCAGTCGCATTTAGCAGCCTTCTAATTAGTAAAAAGCAAAACCAAAGCCATATATGTCTGCTATTTTATGAACAAAGGGGATCCCAGAGAAGCATTTACAACCATGTATGCTATAATTGCATAAGTTTTTTTGTAAATAATTTCAGATGAGAAACCTAAAGTTTGTGAAAAAAATTGTGAAAAGAGTGAATAAAATTTTTTATTTGGATCGCATTTGGCGGTGAAATGGTGGCATGAAATATACCAAAATGGGCCTAGATCAATACTTTGGGATGTCTTCTAAAAAAAAATATATACATGTCAGGGGATGTTCAGGGATTCCTGAAAGATATCAGTGGTTCTAATGTAACTAGCGCTAATTTTGAAAAAAGTGGGTTTGGAAATAGCAAAGTGCTACTTGTATTTTATGGCCCTATAACTTGCAAAAAAGCAAAGAACATGTAAACATTGGGTATTCTAAACTAGCAGGACAAAATTAGAAACTATTTAGCATGGTTTTTGGTTTGGTGGTTGTAGATGTATAAACAGATTTTTGGGGGTCAAAGTTAGAAAAAGTGTGTTTTTTTTCTATTTTTTTCCTCATATTTATATAAAAAATTTATAGTAAATTATAAGATATGAGGAAAATAATGGTATATTTTTGAAAGTCCATTTAATGGCGAGAAAAACGGTATATATATGTGTGGTACATTAAATTGAGCAAGGGGAAAATTACAGCTAAAACACAAACACTGCAAGAAAATGTAAAAATAGCCTTGGTCCCAAACGGAACAGAAAATGGAAAAGTGCTGTGTCATTAAGGGGTTAAAAGTCATACAAAATTAATAATTAAACCATTCACAACAAAAAACTGAAGAACAGCATGGGACTGAAGACTGACAGGTGGTATATTTGAATACTGACATCTTACTCCTTTGAGACAGTTTGTAAAAGTTGGAACTCTTATCAATAAAGGTAGATTCAGGGAGTTGTCAATCAAGCAGCATTTGATAAGTTCTCAAGAAGAGAATGTATCCCGCCCCACAATTTCCCACTTTTGATACAACAGCGCTTGGCAAAATTTAAGATTTCACAAGAGCTCTCTTGTGCATATCCTGCCCCTGCTTTTGTGAAAGCAATTGTGCGAGAGCAGGGCTGGTCAATCACCAAGAGAGGCTTGGGATCATTTATCTCCACCACCTTAGAGGTGGCACAGTGGATAAGTAAAAATAATAGCTTCTGGTTTGAAGGGCTCGCCTCATACAAGTCTGTACCAACAATGTCCCAAGAAGCTGCAAATGAAGCTTGATAAATTGTGGTTAGTAAATATGACTACTGAAAACAGAATTGCATAAGTTCTTTTGTAACTGACTTCTGCATATAGTACTCTCACAAAGTATTAGAATATTTTTAGCAGATTTTCTTTAATGAGTAATGGTTATCCTTATTATGTGCATGCAAAACACACTTTGTGAATTAAACAATTACAAAATAAATAAAATTATGAAATAGAATAAATATAAGTGGAATTGATGTGAAATTATAAAACCAGGTTTCTATCCTAATGTTTCCTTTAACATTTGAATTGAGAGATAACTGTACATTCATACAATAGACAGATAAATTGGAGATGTTCTGAAGTGAAGACAAACCACTCTTAGGAATCTGGACAACTGTGTGGTCACGTTTGGCCTTGTGCAATACTGGAGAGTTGAATGATGGAATGACAGGGAAGCAGTGTGATCAATGAATGCTGGGCAGTCTGCAATGAAGTGATGATATATGTAGGTGTTTGTTTTTTACACTTTCAAACACAGCTGTATAACAAAATCTGTAGCCAGTGGGAAAAAGAGTCACTCCATTATTAGTCATTGTGCTAGTTTTCATTGATGTGAAGATGTTCTGAAACTTATTAGGGGGGGCCATTGCTAAAGTAAAGTTTTTCTTAAATAAAATAAAAGAAAAATTACATACTACCAATGCAAACAGTTTCTTATAAAAGTCATATTTTAAATGTGTTATGTACAACAGTAATTGCACCAGCTATGAATTTATATTATATATAGATACAGAGCATTTGCAGTGAAATGATTTGCTGTTTGATTGGTCACTGTACAAAGTTTATAAATACTGTTCATTACAGCAAATATATATCAATGCATATAAAAAAAAACCGCAATGGGAGACCTTTATTTATTGACACATAGACCATTACTTTAGTTGCTTCAAGTACCAGTAGCTTTGGATTCTGGTAGTTTGGTGTAATGCTTTATCTGTTATTTCTAGTGAAATCAAGCTGCTGTTAAAGGTAAGGGATATTCTAGTATTTTTCATGTATGTGTGTATATATATATATATATATATATATATATATATATTATTCTTTTTTATCCAAAAACAGGACAAAATGCATATTCATATTTTAAATAAACCATAATTTTTTGTCAAATTTGCGGAGATGATTCTTACTGACAAATGACCAATAGTACAAACAAGACAAGTGATACTATAAACAGCATTGTAGAGCCAAAAATATTTTCAAGACGTAGCTCTGTTAGGACCACACTGACTCTTTGAGCAACTTTTCTTGCTGTGCTATATTAGGTATGGGGGTTAGAGAGAAAACAAGTCAAGAAAAAAAGTTACAGGACACCTACAAACCAAAAGGAATATGATCAGATTTCACATGTTAAAAGTTTCTTCAAAAATGAAAATTAGAAATGAAAAAAAATGAACTTATGGCTTCACAAAAGCTAAATGTCTCAGGAAAACAGATTGGTAAGGGCCTGTTTGTTTTATAAAATATACTGAAATCTACCACAGATAAAACATGCAACAGGTTCTAACAGGCATGAAATTTAGATATGTAAGAAGAGTGAATTGTCAAGGAATATGCTCAACTGTGTGACATTTGTTTTGATTACCAGGGAGGAAGAGAATGTATTTTAGTACTGAAACAAATTAAGGCAACAGAGCAAACTTACATGTCTCAACAAGTCCTGTCTATAACAAAAGATCTTCCTTTATAGTGAGAAAATGGTTTTGACAGGCAATGTATTGTTATACACTGAATTAGATTTTGAAAAATTAGATAAGAAGAAAAGACACAATTTATTCACTCAGTTTATAATCAGCATTTCAAACAAATAATCAAAATGTCCTATTGACCACACAGGTATCTAGAACACTTAAAAAAAAACCTTTTGTGTTGAAAAATAAGAATGCAGCTACACTGGGAAACCATTTTAGTCTTTCATTGTGTATGTAAAAAAGCACATTTTTAAATTACTTTTAACATAAAAACAAAATAATCTGCCCTTTGATTTACTTAGCAGTTTATAGTTCCATCATCTTAGTTTTTTCTTTAAACAAAAATAAACAAAAGATGACATGATGCCCATCCTTTCAGAATATTTTAGAATTTTGGTTATTGCAAGTAGAGCATCCAAACCTGATTGTACATCCAGAAAAGGGTGGAGTTCATAAAAATGTGCTCATGCATAACTCAAGACTCATTAATCGTTAAAAAAATACATTCAGTAATGTTTTAACCTGGGGCTCTTTCAAAACATACATTTATATATAGTTTATTATATTTTCAATGCCTACGATTGACAGTATAAATAATCATAGAAATCTAGTTTCAGTAAATCTATTACATTGCAAAACACTCTTATATTGTCTTGATCTGCAAATATTAGTAGTAAAAGTAGTAATATATATTTAATAACAATACCATCAACAACCTATGTACTTTATTTCCACTCTTCTTATAGACAAAAGCTCAGTTATACAGCTGATCCTAATATAATTTAAAGGGGCGCTAAAGTCAAAATTAAAGCGACATTGTACACTAGAATTTTCTTTGCATAATTGTTTTGTAGATGATCCATTTATATAGCCCCTGGGAGTGTTTTTGTAACAATGTATAGTTTTGCTTATTTTTTAATACATTGTGTAATTTTTCAGAGACCTAACCAAGCTTTACAGTGGTCAGATGTATACACGAGTTTACAGACTTCTGTTGGCTCCTGTATTTGGCCTAGGTCAATTAGGACGTACCTAGAGCAGAAGGATACACACGAACAAGCAGCAATCATACATATTAAAAATATAGTTTGCACATTAAAATGTTAAGTAATGTTCTTTAAATCTATATTAAAAAGGAAATTGTGTGGAACATATGCCTAGCTATGAATTTTTCTCTGACAGATTAAGTAGAGCTCCCATACTCTATTGGGTGTAAAGCACTGGTTTTCAAACCTGTCCTCAGACCTCCCTAACAGGCCACATTTTGAGGATATCTGAACTGGAACACAGGTGAAATAATCAGCTGATTAGTAATCATGGTTATTTTACCTGCTCTCATCCAAGGTAATCCTGAAAACCTGACCTGTTGGGGAGGATACTGCACTTAAACAAACAAAAAATGTTTATTCAACTAGGAACGTATATTTTAAAAGCAATTATAATACATTTTTAAGAATCTCCATTAAATGGAACATGGAAATACAATGTGTAAAATGTCCATTTAATGTAAACATATAAATTCATATTCAGTTTTAAAAAAACTAAACTGTATCTAAGGTAAACCATTTGTTACATCATTTGGACAAATTGTGATAGGCTCAGGTGATATGTCAAACCTTCTTTTTACCTAGGTATTTATCCTATAGTTACACGTGCTAGCATCTAACCAAAGGCACTGAGATGTATCAAGTAAAACACATACATTTGTAATTGTATATATTTAGATTTATATACTGAATAAGGCATGAAAGTATGATTCAGTTTATCTGACCCAGCTACATGCAATGCAGTTATAGAATAAATCGGTGGTCAAGATCATTTACATAAATACCATACAGTAAACGTACACAAAAGAGTTTACAAGAAGTGTATGACAGGGGTGCTCTGGATTTATAAAAGTCTACAAATTAATTTGTATGCAGATCTTTTGCAATGCATAGTAACATATCTTATCTTAAATACGTCTTATCTTTTTTGAGTTCTTGTGATTAGAAGTTTTTGTGCCTTTAAATTTTCCACAGATGAGAATGTTATGATGAGAAAATCAATTCAAAATATCATGATGTGAATGGATTAATTTCAACACCAGTTCTGTTTAAGCAGAATAAATACGAACATTCTAATTAAAATGGGATTAAATGACAGGCAATATTCTAATCCACAACCTTGGAATTCAAGACAACTAAATCTTACAGTTTTGTGGCTTAGCTAATGTTTTTGCTTCTCAGTATCCACCTAGGAAAAGGAATATCAGAGGCATATTAGCTCTTGTAAGAGTTCATCATCTCACTGGAAAGAAATTTATATATTCATGTCAAATTAAGGAGCTAAAAAGTCAATCTAAATTGATCATCTTCTTGCCAAATAGTGCAGGTTTCTTGCATTTCTGTAAATTAAGTGATGTATATTTCTTATATTCCTTATTGAGTTTTCCCATATCAGATTGACTTGATATTGTGTGTGTGTGTGTGTGGGGGGGCAGCAGAATTTGAGTTCCACAAAACCTAAATACGCCACTGCTTATTTTAGAAATCTACATATCTTTCTGTAGCTAAATAAAATCAGACAGATTACTTAACAAGTGGCTGGAATCTAGTGTAGTGTGTCTCTGTAGGGCAAGTAACACAACTATTACACCACAGCAATTTCACAGTGTAGATAGTTTTGGAGATCCAAATATTCAGCCAAAAGGAAAATGTAGGAAATGGTCAGTCCTTTTTTTTTTAAAAAAAATGATCTACTCTATTTCTGATTATTTATTTTTTTAGATGTAAGAGAGACCTGTTCTTCGAGGAAGTTCCAAAAGTCATCTGTATGCATATTCAAAGCAACTTAATGTGTTTTATATCTGAATAACCAATCAGCCTATTACTATTGCCACAAAATGCAGATGTTCATAAAACAAATCTGTTTGCTAATTGGTAACTACTACTATTGTAAAAGTAAAGGTGAACTGAGGGCGTGTCTATGCAGCAACTATAAGTAGTCGCACTTTCAGGATCTCCTGAGAATTTTATATATCCTGATGATTCTTACACCTCTTTTACAGCATTCATAAAGGAAAAGATATACTGTAAGATCACAAGACTTTGTGAATCCTATACCTCATAACTTTAGCTGTATTTATGATTCTGCAGCAGCTGATAGGCTAGTGGTCAAAGCTGCGGACTGCAGCAAAGAACAATTCTGCTATCTCTGATGATTACTACTAATGTATTTTATCACAGAGCTTACTATCCCACTTATTATCGTTTCTGGTCCTTTGTTGACTTATGTACTTCATTACTAACCTACAGAACATAAATCTCCTTCTATTTTTTTCTTTCAATTATTCACCCTAAGGTAATGTAATATTATTGTATCCATCATTTATTACTCCATTTTAACATCTCCTATACATTTAATCTGCATGGAGCCATAGTTACATAACTAAATCCCCTTTACGTTTTATGCTGTACATTTACCTAACAGTTATACATTTAGATAAACACTTCTCTATTTCCAGTTTCTATTTACTCTAAGCAGGTGATAATAGTAATAGTAATAATAGTAATACTAGTAATTGTAGTAATAATAGTAATAGTAGTAATAGTAAGTAATAATCACCTAGATTACAAGTTTGCGCTATAGAGGGTGCGAAACGAACAAATCAAAAGTTGCGTCATTTCACACTCCAAAGCACTGCCATTACAAGTTTTGAAAAACCCCGGCTTGTGCATGCGATATGGTGCTTTTAAGCTCCATACCACACAAAAGACAAGCGCTGTTTTGACGTGCTCATGCACGCTTTCCCCATAGACATCAATGGGGAGAGTGGGTCAGAAAAAACACCTGCGATCGCAGAAAGAAAAGCTCCTTAACGCAGCCCCATTGATGTCTATGGGGAAAAAAATAAAGTTTAAACCTAACACCCTAACATAAACCCCAAGTCTAAACACCCCTAATCTGCCCCCCACCGACATCGACGGAACCAATCTGCCGCTCACAATATCGCCACCACCTAAATAAAGCTATTAACCCCTAATCTGCCACTCCTGATATCGCAGCCACTATACTAAAGTTATTAACCCCTATTCCCCTGCACCCCAACATCACCCACACTATAATAAATCTATAAACCCCTATTCCGCCGCTCCCCAACATCGCCACAACTAAATAAAGCTATTAACCCCTAAACCTTTGGCCTCCACATCACTACCACTAAATAAATCTATTAACCTCTAAACCGCCAGCCCCCCACATCTCAAAAATCTAAATTAAACTATTAACCCCTACACCTACCACTAAACCTAACTTAACCGTAAACCTAAACCTTACCCTAACCCTAACACCCCCTAACTTTAACATATTTAAAATAGAGCTAAATTAAAGTTACAATTATTAACTAAATAATACCAATTTAAAACTAAATACATACTTACCTGTAAACTAAAACCTAAGCTAGCTACAATATAACTAATTGTTATATTGTAGCTAGCTTAGGTTTTATTTTTATTTCACATGTAAGTTTGTATTTATTTTAACTAGATAGACTAGTTAGTAAAAATAGTTATTAACTATTTACTAACTACCTAGTTAAAATAAATACAAACTTACCTCTGAAATAAAACCTAAGCTACCTTACACTAAAACCTAAAATTAGAAAAATAAAAAAACACTAAAATTAAAAAAATTAAAAAAACTACCATTAAAAAAAAATAAAAAAAACTACCATTACAAAAAAAACACGAAATTATCCAAATAAATAAAAATTATTTCTATTCTAATACCCTTTAAAAAAAAAAAAAACACCCCAAAATAAAAAAGACGAATCTAGAATAAACTAACAAGGGCCCTTAAAAGGGCCTTTTGTAGGGCATTTCCCTAAAGTTAACAGCTCTTTTGCTACAAAAAAAATCAACCCCCCTAACAGTATACAAACCCCCACCCTCAAACCCACAAAATAAAAATAAAGAAAAACCTTATCTACCCATTGCCCTAAAAAGGGCATTTGTATGGGCATTGCCCTTAAAATGGCATTTAGCTCTTTTGCTGCCCAAGCCCTAATCTAAAAATAAAAACCCATCCCAAAATGAAAAAAAAAAATACATTACACAAAATAACAAATTATCAAAAATAATAAAAATTATTCCTATTCTAATACCCATTTAAAAAAAGCACCCAAAAATAAAAAACCTAATCTACAAAAACTACCAATTGCCCTTAAAAAATGCCTTTTGTAGGGCATTGCCCTAAGTTAAACAGCTCTTTTACCTGTAAAAAAAAATACAAACACCCACTAACATTACAAACCCCCACCCCCCAAACCCACAAAATAAAAAAAAAACTATCTAAAAAAACCTAAGCTACCCATTGCCCTGAAAAGGGCATTTGTATGGGCATTGCCCTTAAAAGGCATTTAGCTCTTTTGCTGCCCCAAACCCTAATTTAAAATAAAAACCCACACCAAAAACACCCTTAAAAAAAGCCTAACACTAACCCCCGATGATCCACTTACAGTTTTTGAAGTCTCGCTTGCCCGGCGAAGTCCTCATCCAGGCGGCGAGAAGTCTTCATCCCGGCGGCTAAGTCCTTATCCAAGCGGCGAGAAGTCTTCATCCAGGTGGCCTCTTTAATCTTCATCAGGCGGCATCTTCTATCTTGATCCCGGCGGCGTGGAGCCGGTCCATCCTGAAGACATCCGGCGCGGAGCATCCTCTTAATACAGTGGCCACTGTTCACTAAATCTTCAATGCAAGGGAGCTGTTTCAAGATGGCGTCCCATGCATTCCAATTGGCTAAAAAAATTTGAATCAGCCAATAGGAATTAGAGCTGCTAAAATCCTATTGGCTGTTCAAATCAGCCAACAGGATTTAAGCAAATCTCCTTCTATTGGCTGATTCGAATCATGAAGAGGATGCTTCACGTCTTCAGGATGGACCTGCTCCGCGCCGCCAGGATCAAGATTGAAGATGCCGCCTGGATGAAGACTGAAGAGGCCATCTGGATGAAGACTTCTCGCCGCTTAGATGAGGACTTTGCCGCCTGGATGAAGATAGAAGACGCCGCCTGGATGAAGACTTCTCGCCGCCTGGATGAGGACTTCGCCGCCAAGATGAAGAAAGTTCAAGCGGGACTTCAAAAACTTTAAGTGAATCTTCGGGGGTTAGTGATAGGTTTTTTTAAGGGTTTTTTGGGTGTTTTTTTTCCGTTTAGGGTTTGGGCAGCAAAAGAGCTAAATGCCCTTTTAAGGGCAATGCCTATCCAAATGCCCTTTTCAGGCAATGGGTAGCTTAGGTTTTTTTAGAGTTAGTTTTTTTTATTTTGGGGGATTGGTTGGGTGGTGGGTTTTACTGTTGGGGGTCTTTGTATTTTTTTTTTACAGGTAAAATAGCTGTTTAACTTAGGGCAATGCCCTACAAAAGGCCCTTTTAAGGGCTATTGGTAGTTTATTGTAGGCTAGGCTTTTTTTATTTTGGGTGGGCGTTTTTATTTTGATATGGCTAATAGATTATGTGTAATTCTTTTTTATTTTGGATGATTTTGTTTGTTATTTTTAGTAATTTAGTGTTTGTTATTTTTTGTAATTTAGTCTTTTTTATTTTTTGTAATTAGATAGTTTTAGGAATTTTTTTAATGTGTAGTTTAGTTTAATTTAATTGGTAGTTAGTTTAATTTTAGTTTAATAATTATATTAGTTTAATTGTTAGTTTAAATTTAGTTTTTTATTTGACAGCTAAGTTTTAATTGAATTTAAGATAGGGAAATTGTAATTTTAATCTAAAGTTAGGGGGGCGTCAGGTTTAGGGGTTACTAGTTTAATTTAGTTTATTGCGTTGTGGGGGGCTTTTGTTTTAGAGGTTAATAGTTTAGTATATTTTGTTGTGGGGGCTTGCGGTTTAGGGTTTAATAGGTTTATTATAGTGGCGGCGGTGTAGGGATTAATAATTTAAGTATAGTGGGGGCAGACAGCAGATTAGGGGTTAATAATATTTAAATAGTGTTTGCCATGTGGGAGGGCGGCGGTTTAGGGGTTAATAACTTTATGATAGTGGTGACGATGTTGGGGAGCAGCGGAATAGGGGTTAATAATTATTTTTAGTGGCGGTGATGTCGGGAGCGGCAGATTGGGGTTAATAAATTTAATATAGTGTTTGCGATGCGGGAGGGCCTCGGTTTAGGAGTTAATAGGTAGTTTATGGGTGTTTAGTGCACTTTGTAGCAGTTTAGTTATGAGTTTTTTGCAAACTCATAACTACTGCTTTTAGATGGCGTTATGGATCTTGTCGTTTTAGGCTGTAACGCAGATTTTTTAGCCTCACTGCAAAACTCGTAATGACAGCGCTATGGGAATCTCATGAAAAAACGTCATTTTTATGAGTGTGGAACTGACATTGCGTTACAGACTAAAAGGCGTTAAAAGATGAACGCACAACTCATAATCTAGCTGATTAATAGTAGTAATAATAAAAAAATTATAATAGTAATAATAATAATAATAAAAATAATAGTAATAATAATAATAGTAATAATATTAATAATAGTAATGATACAAATAGTAGATTTGCTCTCTTAGTATTATTCTTTGTTGACAGCTAAACATAGGCAGTCTCATATGCTAATTTCTAAGCTGTTGAACTGCCTCGTATTTTAGTGCATTTTGAAAGTTTTTGACAGGCAGACAGTGCTAGTTCATGTGTGTCATATAGATAGCATTGTGCTCACTCCTGTGGAGTAATTTAAGAATCAGCACTGATTGGTTAAACTGCATGTCTGTCAAAAGCCCTGAGATAAGGGGGCAATTTGCAGAGGCTTAGAAACAAGGTAATCACAGAGGTAAAAAGTAAATTAATATAACAGTGTTGGTTATGCAAAACTGGGGAATGGGCAATTAAGGGATTATCTTTTGTTTTGTTTATTAGAGTTTAGTTACGCTACAAAATTCTATAAATTCCACTTTCTTGACTTGTTCACCAGGTTGACTTCTACTGGATACTAATAGTATAGAAATGCATATTAGTTCAAACAATACCAAACAATTGACAGGAAAAAAGTATCCACTTTATAGCAACCAACACAAAAACAAGATTAGAAGAGAGTAAATTCATTCTTAGGCAAACAACACCAAGGCCTAGGAAGACACATCTGGAAGGATATTAGGCAGTCAGCTATATACATTACAGCTTATGTGTAAGATATTTTTCCTAACTCTGCTTACATCAGCTCTTGTACTTATCTTTTTCAAAATATAGGTAATTTGACCCATTGTAGTTAGAGGTTATATAGTCACTTTTAGAAACCAAAGCACCCAAAAAGTCATCTAGTGAACAAGTTATAATTCCTATGGCAATCACCTGCTACCTAAAAAGGCTTGAAACCCTCATTTGAAAAAGGATAATTGCCTATTTAATATGAGGGATATTTTGTTTGCAACATGTATGCTTTCTATATAGAGCATAAGGGCTTGACTAGAGCTGCTATCGTCAATACAGTGAATTAATTAGGTAGGCGAATACTATTACCAATAATAAGAGTATATTTTGAAAAAGGACATCCCATTCTAAAATAGGGTTTCATGCTACTCTGTCTTTTATGGGGGTAGTAGAGGATCTAAAAAAGTCCCCTCTACCATATGAAATACTATTTGTATATTTGGGGCATATGGACCATCATTCAAAAGAAGTAAATCTCTTTCTAGTTAGTGGTCTAATTTCCTTCTAATTAAATCAGAACAAGAGAAATGAGTTAGGTAATAGCCCCTTTCATACAAAATATCATTGGATTTGAGGAGACAAATCATGATAACCGCAGTATAGTTGGACAAGTAACCCTCATTTGAAGGGGGTATACCATATACCCTCTAAGTAAAATAGGAGAAGGAAGTGGCTACATTAAAGACATTTTAATGAGTAATTTTTATTGCATATAAAACTTTTCGTTTATTGAACTTCCATAATTTTCAAATATTAATTCTTGTATAGTCAATATAATCTTTTATGTGCAATAATATGTCATATCTATAAAAAATAAAACATGTAATGGTGATTATTCCAATATACAATTTATTTATTTAATAAGAGTAAGATTTCAGTGGTTTGAAGTTTAGAGAATATAAGGATGATAATGGTTAACCTGAATAGTCACAGTATTATGACAAGGTTCTCTATTGTATTTTTAATCTTTTGATTATAATAAATTTAAAAAAATTAATATCTTTTGGCACATGACACAACCTGTGCAGTGACAATAATAAGAGAGTGCTGTTATTTTTTGTAACTGGTTTTAATATTGTAGCCCTATTAAAGCTCACTACCCATTCAACCAAAACTCCATTATGGCTGCTGCTCCTGCTAATTTTCATGTGAAGCGGCTTTAGATAAAGTGTTCTCTAGGAGCACCACAGAGGTAAATCTAACCGTGCACATTGGAACCTAAACAGTTTAGTGAAGGAAAGATGTCTAAATGTATTGCTGCTACATATGTATCATGAAGTTTTCACTGAGTTCTTAATAATTTCATTCTGCAAATCCAATAGAAGAACCCATTGTGGCTCCAACAGTGTATTTGTCTACAAAGCCAGTGTTACTGAATTTCATGGCGCTATACAAATACATAATAATAAAATGCTAATAATAAAGCTAGATTGCAATATATAAGACAGATAGAATGTGACTGCAAAATAGGTAATATAGATGGCAAATAGCAGCACATACAAATGGGCCTAGGGCAGTATAAAACTGAAATACATCCCTGCATTAGAGGGGACAATTTTTGCTTTTCCTTGGATATCAATAATGATAATAATGATACCCTTGGAATATGAATAAGGACAACTCCTGCAGCTCTTGGATGCAACAAAATGTTTTGGGCTTTTTTTTCAGCACTGAAGCCTCAACTAAAAAACCTGCTATACATGTTAAATGCTGTGCTTTAGACAGAACAAAGAATAAAACCTTTTTGTCCCTATACTGTACCACTTCCATATCCCTTCAGGTTTCTCTTTGTTAATATGCTGTGTAGCTTAGCATAGAATACAGAATAATACATTAACTCTCACCCAGGGTTTAGTAGAATAAAACGAGGTCACTTCTAGTTCACCTGCTCTTACAGTGATGGGACTAGTAAAACCTGATTCAAGGATACAGTTAATGTAAATGAATGGCATTAATATGCTAAATTGCTTGCATGACAATGAAAGTTTTAAAATGAAACCTAAAAAGCGTATTTTTATTTGTAAGTATTTTATTTTTTGATGCACATTTTTTATTCTTTGCCCTAATTGTTATTGTTTTATTAATGACGTTATTTTATCAGTCAGCAGTCGTTTTCTGTGCTACCCAGGAAAATGCAGTGCTATTTGTATCATTGTAAATTCTAATACACATATAATGGTGCATTTTTCTCTGAACACCACTGGGATTTTATAGGTGAACAATAACATTCTTTTTAAATTAAATTTGTATTAATAAACATAATATAAATGCACAACCATCACAATGCTATATGTATTTTGCTCAATATTCACTTGATTTTTGGACATTTCTATTTCATTTTTCTTATACAGGGTAAGACACTGGTCGTTAAGGGGTTAAAATTGCATGCTCTTTTTGAATCATAACAATAAGAAAATAGAGAGACGCACTCAACTGAGACAGAACAAAAGCTAGAAAAATGTCCATGCTTGTCCACAAGGCCTGTGCCACTCAGGGTGCAGTCTCTTTTAGCACATTATGCCTTTCACAGAGAAAAAATATCCTGTAGCATATCAGTCTGACCCTGCCCAATGACAGTCCAGTGCCGAAATACTAGGAAATTCTTCTCTGAACAAGGGAAGCAACAACCCCCAGACGTACGTTTCAGCCTCTCTTGGGTTTCGTCAGTGAGGTGCAGTTGTATCTCTCTAGGGCATATATATATATATATATATATATATATATATATATATATATATATATATATATTTATATTTATTGAACAGGCAGGGAAGTTATTCTAGCTTTTGTTCTCTCTCTTCTGATATTTATGTAAATTGCTCTTGGGTCTCCCTAAGAGTAAATGGGGAAACCAGACGTGGAGCCCGTGCACACATGCCCTTAGAGAGATACAACTACACCTCACTGACGAGGCCCACAGAAGGCCGAAATGATTGTCTGGGGTAGTTGTTTCTCTTGTTCAGAGAAGAATTGCCTTGTATTTTGGCACTGGACTGTCATTGGGCAGGGTCAGACTGATATGCTACAGGATATTTTTCATCTGTGAAAAGGCATAGTGTGCTAAAAGAGGGTGCACCCTGAGTTTCAATGGAAATGAACAGGCATGGAAGTTATTTTAGCTTTTGTTCTATCTCAGGAGTGCGTCTCTCTCTCTTCTTATATTTATGCAAATTACTCTTGGGTCTCCCTAAGAGTAATGGGGGAAACCAGATGTGGACTCCTTGCACACATGCCCCTAGAGAGATGCAACTGCACCTCACTGACGAGGCCTACAGAAGGCCGAAATGATCGTCTGGGGTTGTTGTTTCTCTTCTTCAGAGAAAAATTGCCTGGTATTTCGGCGCTGGACTGTCATTGGGCAGGGTCAGACTGATATGCTACAGAATATTTTTTCTTTGTGAAAAGGCATAATGTGCTACAAGAGTGTGCACCCTGAGTTTCAATAGAAATGAACAGGCATAGAAGTTATTCTAGATTTTGTTCTATCTCAGGAGTGTGTCTCTCTCTCTTCTGATATCTATCTGAATAATGAAAGTCTCATTTTGATTAGAGTAGATTATCCCTTTAATCAAGTAGTTGTCCCTTTTTATATTGACCACTTATGTTTTATATTGTCCACATATATATGCGAAAAAAGCCTCACTAAAAACTCCCATGTGTTACACTTATTAACCTAATCTGAGTGCAAGAAAATCAGATTTTACTATCCTACCTTATTTGTAAATTGAGTTAATTTACATGTCCTTTTATTCTAATGGATTGAAATGTCACAAACTAGGAAGCCACAAACTACTTGATGTTTTCTCACTGCAAACTCTTTTGGATTGAAATTCCTCTATGGTAACAAAAGGGACTTAATTACAAAATAAAATACTGTAATGAAAAATAATATTATTATTTTGTATTTTTTTTTAAAAAAACAAAAACTTTTCAAATAAAAATATGACAGCATGCTTTTTTTTCTTTTCAAATTGTCAGGTTTATTCAAAATCCAAAAATAAAAAAGTATAGAGATATGAATAACGCATACACTTCATATTTTTAGTTTTTTATACTTTAACAACCCTCTACCATTGCAAGTAATCTTTGGTGTGAATTAAATATATAAATTTACATTTCTGATAATCAAAGCACTGATGTAAGTCAGAAAAGCACTCTTAGGTTTTCCAACTTGTATTATTCATATACAACATATGATTACAAAATGTAATTCTTCAAGTGCTTAAAATACATTGTTTTACAGGGAAAATATTTGATTGATTCAGCCTCATCAAGACAATCTCTAGGAACGTATTAGTTTGGCTGTTCGGTGTAGCGCAAGTACTTCTTGCCAGAGGGAAGTTCTTTTGCAAATAATCTGCAAGGAAATAACTTTCTAGCTTCTGCCTCAGATAAATTTGGTGGTACCATGACCCTATCACCAGGCTTCCAGTCTACAGGAGTTGCAACACTGTGATGTGCTGTCAGTTGAAGAGAGTCTACAACCCTCAAGATCTCATCAAAATTCCTTCCAGTGATAGCTGGATACAAAATAGATAGTTTCATTTTCTTATCAGGTCCAATGATGAACACACATCGAGCAGTTACTGGCATCCCTTCATTGTCCTTTTCATCTGGATCAAGCATTCCCAGTTTGATAGCCAATTTCCATTTGGGATCAGCAATAATGGGAAAGGTAAGAGTTTCTGTGGGTTCTTCACAGTTTTATGAATTTATGTCCTTGCTCCAAACGAGATGATCTGCTACAGAGTCTATGGACAGGGCGATCAGATGGACATTACATTTCTTGAACTCTGCAGCCAACTTCACTGCCCGACCCAGTTCTGTTGTGCAGACAGGGGTATTATCCCGGGGATGTGAGAAGAGAACATCCCATTCTCCTCCCAGGAACTCATGGAAGTTGATCTTCCCTATGGTGGTGTCAGCATCAAAGTTAGGGAAGACCTCGCCGAGAAGAATGCCAAGCATGGCGGGTATCACTAAGCACCGCTGATCGAACAGCAAAGTAGAACATTTATAATCATATCTCTGATAGTCATAATTAATTGATAATCTTAGTATATCCATGTATTTATTTAGTAATGTAGAGAATATTACCCCTTAGCAAATGTTAGTATTTTATGTGTTTCCTTATAGCCTAAGGTGCCATGAAAAGTAATTCCCTTTGTAAATATACTGACATATGTAATCCCTAGAGAATTTAAAAACCAACATTACAAATAAATACGTCATTTTAGATCATTCTATCTCAAAACAAAATAATTCTATGGTGGCCTAACTGCTTGGTGTGAATTTGACACTATTGTTAAGTTGATCTTGGGCAAAACAAGAAATTACCAATGTAATCCTTTCGCCAATAAAGGCTAAATAAGTTTGTTTAAGGGACAGTTACTCCTGAAAATAAACTGCTCTATATTGATAGATTGTCAAGGAGAAGCTTATTCTTTAGTTAAACAACACATAAAAATGTTTATTTTCTCTTTTTTTTTTTATTGTCTTCTTATTGAAATTTTCAAAATACAAATACACACAATAATTATTTTTTCAAAAATACATGCCAGGAAATATACAAATAGTAAATAAAGACAAGTTAACATATAGCAAAAATGAGATATCCTAATAGCTGTTGCATAACTAATATAACCTAACCAATGAGATAGTAGGGAAGGAAGGAGGGGGTGTATAAAATCCCTACTGTGAGTCATAATTCTATTCCATAAAATCAACAACAAGAAAAAAACTGACTAAATCATAATTATGCCTTAAAAAATGGGAACCATCTGTAAATACCTACTGTGACCATAAATATATCTTCCAAAAAAATTAAAAATAGGAGAAATTAAAAAGACATAAAACCAATATTTTTTCTTTCATAATTTTGATAGAGCGTGCGATTTTAAACAACTTTCTAATTTACTTCTATTATCAAATTTTCTTTGCTCTCTTCGTATATTTGTTGATAAGCAGAGATGTATGTTCAGGAGCGTGCATGTGTCTGGAGCACTATATGACAGCAGTTTTGCAAGAATGCTATCAATTTGCAAGAGCACTAGATGGAAGCACTATTTCCTGCTATGTAGTTCTCCAGACATCTACCTAGATATCACTTCAACAAAGAATACCATGGAAACAAAGCAAATTTGATAATAGAAGTAAATTGGCAACTTTCTTAAAAGTGTATGCTCTGTCTGAATCACAACATTTTTTGTGGGGTATCATATCCCTTTAACTTAAAAAAAAAAACGAGGATCCTCCACTTTCCCTCCCCCTACAACCCAGACCCCCTCACTCAGCATAAAAAAGAGTTATATACAAATAAAACAGTAAACCAAATACACACAAATAGCCAAACATTCTCAAAACATAATTTAAAAAGAGAAAAAAATAATAATGATAAACAATCAATCAATAAATATATTTCAATACCCGACCATTATCCCAGTGATTTTACTTCTGTAAAAAAATTAGATTTTCTAAATGGGAACAATATTTTAGATTGAGCTGGAATAGACAAAGTCTTGACATATAGCGTTTAGAAGGGAAAAAAAGAAGCTGTTTTATTGCTGACCTCACAATAAGTATTTTCTTCCAGGAACACGTCTCAAAACTTAATTAAAAATGGATGCATTGAGGGAGTTCTATTTGACATCCAATATCTTCTAATTCGTTTTCTGCCTATTAATATACGTCACAGTAAACATATTTAGCTCTTTGAGAATTCCTTCTGCATATTAAACCAAAGTATTTCCTGTATAGATAATTTAAGCTACAAATTCAATTTTCAATTTTAAAATTTTGCATAACCAGAATTCTACTTTTCCTCAAAAGTTCTTAATTTTTTTGGTCAGTTCCAGAAATCTTGAAAGGAAAAGTAGCGCTTCAAACATTCACCTGAAAATTCAGAATGTATTTTAACTACAATATAAGGTGTGCAGAATGCTTTATGAATAGTTTTTATTTGTTGTTTTCTGAACACAATACAAATAGACTTGTTGATTCTAAGGGGTAGATTTATTAAAAGGCGAGCGGACATGATTCGCTGTAAGGAATCATGTCTACTCGACCTTGCTACATGCCGACAGCATACGCTATCGGCATTTATCATTGCACAAGCATTTCTGGTGAAATGCTTGTGCAATGCCTGCCCCTGCTCACTGGCGGGCAATCGACCACTAGCAGGGGCCATTAATCATCCTGATTGGATCGGATCAGGATGATTAGGACCGCTGCTTCTTAACGTCCATTTCAGGCAGAGCGATGGGGCTCAGAAGGAGCACCCACTGCTTAATAAATTGAGCACTTTATGTATTCTCTTATATGATGGCTCTAGTAAAAGCAGATTCCTATGTACCTTATTCCAGGCTTCAACATAACATGAAACATTGACTGATTCAAATCCAAGTAATAATTCCTATAAATTAGAAATTGACGTGTCACCCTGTTTTATTTTTGTAACCAGTATATCTAAAAGGGAACATTCCCAGATTGAAGATGTTTCTAAAATATTTTTTTGAATATAGTGGTTGATCACAATCCTTTAGAAAAAAAAATTCAAATGGTTTATCAAGAAAAATCCCCATAGACGTTAATGGGGGATTCTGTAGAAAATTCATTAGATAAACTTTTCTAAAAGATTGTGATCATAGGCCCCAAGTTATCAAGCTGCATATGCAGCTCTGGGGGCCCATCGCTGCAGCTTCCTAACCAGTACGCCAGCTATTAGCCTGCGGATTAAATCACCCTGGGTGCGTTCACCCCGGAGTGATTGACAACCTCCTACTCATGTGCCATTGGGCTAGTGTGAGCAGGAGGCGACACTGCACAAGAAAACGCTTGTGCAATGTTAAATACGACAGCTTAATGCCCCAATATGCCACCCACATGCTGCGATCCTGGGCAAACAGGTTTATGTGGGATATCAGCTTCTTTGTTGGGCCTCATTAAAGGATATCATTTTTTCTGAAGTCAAGAAATTCTTTAATTACATCTATTTTTTCACTTTTCAGAATTTAAATATATTAGTTCTATCCTCAATCCCTGGAGAAAATCTTGATTCCCAACTATTTGTAAAGAATATTGTATCCTATCCTTGTAAATTGCTCCATACAGTAATTGAGTCTTTAAGTATAATATACATTTTTAGATGTAATATAAAAAGGGAGTTATGATTGTTTGTCAATAAGTAAAAACAAAATTAAAGTTAAATAATATGGACTACTCCCATATATATATATATATATATATATATATATATATATATATATATATATATATATATATATATATATATATATATGTGTGTGTGTGTGTGTGTGTGCATGTGTGTATATGTATTTGTGTAAATATGTGTATACATGTGTATTTATGTGTTTATATGTGTAAATATGTATGTGCATATATATATATATATATATATATATATACAGCAGGTATTGGCAGGTGCACTCTCACTAACACTTTAGTTCCAAATGCCAGGGTGCTAGAATATGGTGTAGAATATGGAAATCAGGAGACAGCACTCACTGGTCTTGACAATACTGGATTTATTCCATATACACATATATACATACATAAATGCATATATACACATATATACACATACATAAATACATATATACACATATATACACATGTATATATACTTTTGAGCCCCTCCCAGTCAAATGTTTAATGAATTTTAATGTCATATTGTGGTTGTTATAAAAATACTTGAAATTTCTATGTTCTACACTTAGAAAATATGTGCTTTTTATTTTTAAATAGGTATTGCTATATATATTTATATATAAAATTTATATATATATATATATATTCATATAAATATATAGGTATAGAAGTCTATAAGGAGAACGCATTAGCACGGTTGCAAGTCCTGAGTCTCATGCGCTACATTTTTACTTTAAACTTTTAATACACAAGCTAATTTGGCAGCACTAATTTTCTTAATTTGAGCGCAGTTAGAGCTCAAGCGAAAACATTTAGCGCGCCACTTGTAATCTGTAAAAGTGTCTAAATATGATTGATAAAGTCAAAGCTAAATGGAACATCTTTGAAATATATTATTAACCAGCTTTACAAATGTACATTTATCGTTTCTAGTGATTTGTGCATTTCTCAGAGCACATCTTAGCAAAGTATTTAATGAAGTTAAAAAGGAATGTTAATTTTAGCATTTCAATACACTGACCTTTTTAAGACTCTTATTCAATCAACTTTACTTACAGGGGGAAAAGTAATTATAAAAGATCTAATCAAAAGGAATTAGTTTCCGGTAACATGCTGGTTAACTCATTTGCTTCATAATGGTTCCCAGTCTTTCTAACAAAGACAAATACCTTTCAACCAAAAAAAAAGAAGACTAAATCTGGTTACCTTTAGCAGAAGTGTCTTCAAATGAGTACATCTGCTTGATAGTCTATTCTAAAAGAGTGCTTAAAGGGATAGGGAAGTCAAAATTTAACTTACAAGAATTAGATAGAGCATGCCATTTTAAGACACTTCTATTTTAAATGTGCTTTGTTCTCTTGGTATCCACTGTTGAAAAAGAATACGCACATATCCTACACTAGTGGGATTTAGCTGGTGATTGGTGCCTGCACACATTTGTCTCTTGTGATTGGCTAAACAGTTGTGTGCAGGCAGCTAGCTGCCAGTAGTGCAATGCAAAAGGATAACAAGAAAATGAAGCATATTTAATAATAAAAGTACATTTGAAAGTTGTTTAAAATTGTATGTTCTGAATCACTAATTCAATTTTGGGGGTTTCCTGTCCCTTTAACATTAATATCAGTTTTTTTAGCAATCCTATAGTTTAAGTTATTTATGTAATAATGAAATGTACACAAGTTGCCAAATTAATAATGCACTTTATTGACTAGTGTCATTTGTTTCAGACTAAGGCTTGTCAGCAATAACTTTTGCTTTTGTGTGTGTTTGTTTTGTCAGTTATCTCAGGTTCTAGAGTTGTATTCCCTATGGCAAGATCAGTCAAATTGTGGGTTATGACCTATGTTTCCTTGATTTACTGATAGAATGTTGTGCTGAAACAGGGACAATCAAAATAGCTCACTTGAGAAAGACCTACATTTTAGATCAAAATGTGACACTGGACAAACAGTTGTTATAACCCTTTGGTTGTCAAGACTCTAACTCAAATAACCATACAACTGACCTAACCCTTATTCTAATCTTATAGTTTTGTCAGAAAACCAATGTATGTGACTTTCAATATATTAAAAACATTCTAAAGCAGAAAATACATTGAATCATTAGAGCATGTCATTTTGGTTACTCTAGATCCTGGGTTCTCAACAGCCGGGCCGTGGCCCAGTACCGGGCCGTGATAGCCCTGCTGGTGGGCCCTGACCTGTCATGTCCCCACTGCACACTCTTACCCCACTGCACACAAGGGGCAGACTGAGACCAATCAAGGCCCCAGGAAAACTGTCTCACACTGACCCAAATGTATTCAAATTTATGCAAATGAACATGGTAGCCTCCCTGCCCTAACCCCAACAGGCCCATCAACCTCCAGAGCCAGGACCCCCAACATTAAGGGCCACAGAAAGGGCCCCCAACCTCCAGGGCCAGACCTCACACTCCATGTCCCTCACAGCGACAGACCCTCGGCAGGACCCCACACTCCAGGGCCCCCACTAAACCCACATTGAACTGCTTAGTTACTGATAGGGCAAATCCCTGCTGCTTACTATATATACATGTCCAGCTAAAATTTACCGGGCCTTGAGGTCACTTTGGTTGAGAACCACTGCTCTAGATGATCACTTTAAATACATAGGTAAAGTCCCAAAATCATTGCATTGCTGAACAGGACAGGTCCAATAATTGGCAGCTACATGCAACTGCTGCTGATAGACTCACAGCCGGCTTTTTTCTACTTGTAAGTTGTAATATTCATAATCAAGTATGTCCCTTTAATAACTCATTATGACCAACTTTCCAATCAATTATAGTTTGCTGTGTGAAGACTTTAATCTCAACTCTAGCTTTTTTGGCTCCCTTTTCTTTGGTATTGCAATCCAATATAGGTTCAGAAAATAGTCACTACTGAGAGCAGTACAGGTACATATTACTTGTATATTTTCTTTTCTGAATCATACAGGATGCAAGCCAGCTTTATTTGTAGAATGGAAAGAAAACATTCTCAGAATTAAATGTTATGCTATCAGACTGTCTATTATCATGCCCTTTTGTTGTGTCAGTATGCCTGTCATTATCTATCTATCTATCTATCTATCTATCTATTTATCTATATATCTCTCTGTCTGTCTATCTATCTATCTATCTATCTATCTATCTATTATTATCAGTTATTATTATCAGTTATTTGTAGAGCGCCAACAGATTCTGCAGTGCTATCTATCTATCTATCTATCTATCTATCTATCTATCTATCTGTATATATACAGTATATGTCAGTCTGTCTTTCTGTCTGTCTATCTCAATTTGTCTGTCTGTCTATTTCTGTCTGTCTATCTGGGTGTCTGTGTTTATCTATCATCTATCTATCTATCTATCTATCTATCTATCTATCTATCTATCTATCTGTCTATGTGACTGCTTTTGTTGTGTCAGCATGCCTGTCATTATCTATCTATCTATCTATCTATCTATCTATCTATCTGTCTGTCTGTCTGTCTGTCTGTCTAGCTATTATTATCAGTTATTATTATCAGTTATTTGTAGAGCGCCAACAGATTCTGCAGTGCTATCTATCTATCTATCTATCTATCTTTCTATCTATCTATCTGTATATATATGTCAGTCTGTCTTTCTGTCTGTCTGTGTCTATCTATCTGTCTGTCTATTTGTGTCTGTCTGTCTATCTGGGTGTCTGTGTTTATCTATCTATATATCTATTTATATCTAGCTAAAAATCGATCTATCTATATGTCTATGTGACTGTCTTTCATCATGCCATTTTGTAACGTCAGTATGTCTGTCATTATGTCTGTCTGTCATAATGCCTTTTTGTTATCTATTGTCTGTGTCAATATTTTGTCAACTGGGTTACTAAGAAATCAATCAATAAAAAAGTTGTTGAAACAAATGTGATGAACACAAATATGCAGTCCCCTAATTTACTATTTTCATAGACTAACCACATCAGTGTTTCTTTGGTTATACATGTGAGATGCCACTAGAATTGATCTGCAGACATAAACACACCGATAAGCAGTCTTTGAAATATGCTGTTTGAGAACTTGCAAACATCCAACTACGACTTGCACCTATTGAGAGTTACTTTGAAACATGTTGCTTACAATTGAGTTACACCTCTATGAAAGAATTGAGGACTTACAGCCACTTAGAAAAACATTGTAAACATTTAAGTAAAACTTGCTCCACGGACATGAAGTCTTATAAAGAAATTGCTGCACTCAAGTGAGAAACTGCACTCACTTTTAAACATTTAAACATTCAAGAGAGATTTGCAGCCATTTAGAAAGAAGCTGAAAACATTAAACTGACAAACAGCCTAAATAATTCACTAGCAGTTTTCAAAGGTCTCTTGGTTCATTTAATTAATTCATCCATTAATTAATATACTCTATAAGGTTAAATTCATCAGGTAATTTGTCATAGTCAGTGGTGTTCATGGTGTGCCAATTATTGTGGCCATTATTAATTAAACTAATGGCTACCCTGAATTTAACATAAGGGAATTCTTTTCTTCATGTTTTATTTATTTTTCCCTCAACATAGTGGACCAAATTTCTACAAATTCATTTTAACAATAATAGCCCTGAATTTTCACCATTGGCCTCCAACGCAATCCATTAGAACTTACAGTACATTGGCAATTACTAGCAACTGTGCAATGTTATGTGTGCCCCCCCCCCCAAAAAAAATGTAAACACATAGTTAAAGTTGTACCCAGGAGCCACTGAGAACTACTAGTCCCAAGCTGAAACTGCCCCTGACCCAATCAGCAGTGGTAATTGGTAGATGAGCTGCTGGATGGGTCAGTGGCAATTTCTACTCAGGACCAGCAGTTTTCTATGGAGGGGTTAAACGCATAGCATTGCAGGGTCATTAGCAATAAATTGACATGCTCTAAGAAATTAGAGCATGTCATTTTTTTTCACTAATGGGGCCCTTTAAAGCAGGCGTAAGAACACCCTTAAAAAGGTATGTGCTATCTCTCTTCCTTAGCCCTTTTGGAGGTCTTTTAAAGCCTTCTGTTTACCTAGCTTTTCTGTAGCCAATACTGAAGCAATTACATGTTTAGTACAGGTGGAGGTTTCAACATTAAAAAAACAGCTATTTTGCTTGACAAAATGAAGGTAAAGAAAATATTTAATGTACCAGCATGTAAAATGGATAATTCTTTTTTTTTTAAGTAATTTTATTTTATTGAGACACGTATAAGGATAACAAAACAGCACCAATATAAACATATGGTATAATAGTAAATACAAACAGTATGCAAACAATTATGAAAAGAATAAGTAAAGTATACTTCAAGGATGGTCCGGACGCAGGAACCTGCATCCTACCAGCATAAGTGAGGTTAATCATTGGGCTAAAAGGTGATGCATAAGAGTCTCTTTTTCAGGGGATATATAGATTATGGAAAACTAATGGGTAGTCATATCTGCTATAGATATCAATGTAGATCGTTCTACTAATGGATCTGTGAAATTAAGAGGAAGGCGAAGCCCAGGGAACGAGAAGAAGGTGTATAAGGGCTGGTTTCCTGGGTCGCTACACTATAAGAGAACGTTGTCACCAAAAGTTATGTGAAGCGGGATCCACAGAGTCAGTTAGATATAACTAAGTTAAAAATAATTTTAAGGGGGGGTGGGTGTGAACAGCGGTCAGGAGCCGCTTTGGTTAAAAAACAAAGGGAAGGGGGAAGTGGGGGGCGGAGGGAGATATGTCTAGCATATAATAGGCCAAATGTTTCGGTATATGTTTGAGCGATCTGGCAGGAGGGTATCTGGAGAGATTGATTTTGGGGGTAGGTTTATGTAGAAGTGTGGAGAAAGGCTAAGGAATGAAGATAAGAAGCATAGAGGGGAGAGGGAGAGGTGCTCGGACATGAGGCACCCCCCAGTTTATGTAAGGTGGAGCGAGTAGGTAAGGAAGACTAGAAGTGTAGGGGTTCTTGATGAGTCTGCATGGGATTTAGGACGGTTTGGGATTATGTCGGGTTCTGTGCATCCTGGGTCGGGGGGGAAGGGTAGGAAGAGGGTAGTGTATTGCTTCAAATGCGGGTACATGGGAAGGGGTTAGGCATTGTACATTAAACCTCTTGGCCTATCTTAATGAAAGGGACCAGTAGTAAATGAGATCTGAATATGGGGTGAATCCCCTATGGGGAAGGGGAAGTGTGCTTAGAGGGGGATCAGGTTGGGTCTATGAAGAGTCTAGTCAGGGGACTGGTTGGTCAGAGAGCTGCTTGGTAAACACATTGAGCAAGAATACAAATAAAATGTACATGAAACCAGGTTAACCATATAAAAATTGAACAGTGCATAAATAGATAACGAGTTAGCTAAATGCAACACAGCACTTTGAAACATATAGATGTAGACCTGCTTAAATAGAGGTACTGAGGGGTATCACCAATATGGGCCTTAATTAAAGTCCAATAGCTGTCTTTTTAAGTGGTCAACCTTCTCTTCCTGTCAGGGGGATGGGAGGGATTCTCTGGGTAAGTGTGATGGGTAATAACAACAGCACTACATCTAGGTGAAAAAAGCAAACAAAAAGAAAGGGAAAAGGAGCCTGGAGCTGAAGGAGAGTAAGGTATGTACCCGTATGTGAGCTCCAGGCTTACCTGAGTAAAGATCTTCCAGCGAGGGAATCTTCATTATAAGGACCAGTAGCTAAGGAGCAAAGTAAGAGTAAGGTATGTACCCGTAAGTAAGCTCAGTTTGGTCACTATTTAGAAGTCTCGTTCTAAGGAATGGGAAGTCCCACTGCTAAACGTTTCTGGAAGCCTCTGGTCTCTGATCAACGTTAATCTTCATCCTGGTGAGAGGATGCAGGATTCGGTGGTCGCCAATCTGGGGCTGCCGTGTTAAGCCCTTTGGGATTTTCTTGCCACCTGTTAGTAGAATCAGGATGAACAGTTAGTCCTAGAGTGCGGAGCAGCTTCAAACCTTGATCTAGGGATGAAACTACATATGAATGGTCTTGATGTTGTAGAAAAATCTTCACCGGGAACCCCCATCTTTATTTTACCTTGTGATGTCTCAAAGCTTGTGTGAACTGTTGGAATGTTCTCCTTTTGTTTAAGGTGTGCGGGGACAGATCTGGGAAGATTTGCAATTTATGATAAGGTTCTTTGAGTGGTTTGTTATTGAAAGATGCTCTCAGTATCCTCTCTTTAGTTGTATAGTAATGAAGATGGAGAATGACATCTCTCGGGGTGTCAGCGTTGGAGTTGCGAGGCCGCAACGCCCTATGGGCTTTGTCAATCAGAAGGTCTTGTACGGAACAAGTCGTGGTTAAGAGATCCTTGAAGAGGGTAGTCAAATAACTATGGAGTTCAGTTAGAGACACCTCTTCGGAGATGCCTCTTATCAAAAGGTTATTCCGTCGGGATCTATCTTCTAGAGCCGCCAGTTTGGTCTCTAAGTCTGAAATTTGTTCCGCAAGATTCTGGGAATAGGTGAACAGATTTAAATGTTCAATCGCTAGGTCTTCATGTTTCCTCTCCAATGTCTCAGTCAGTTCCCCCAGCGAGGAGATGTCTCGTTTAAGTTCGCTGACGGATTGACGGAGATCCTGCCACAAAGATGTGTAGTGGGTGTCTATCTTATCAGATAAAATTTTGATTGAGTCTAGGAAGGTGGATTGTGAGAGTGCAGCTCTGTCTTTATGTGGGTTATCTGCTTTAGGGTTCCTGGAGATGAAGGCAGTGAAATCTCTTAAATCCTTTTAGTCAAGTAGCTGAAAACATGCAAAATTATATTAATGCAATATTCATATTTAATAATTGTTTTAACTATGTATTTAATGTAAATATTTCCCATTCAATATTCTTCACATAAGGAAATATGTTCTAAATATTTCTTAATATATATATATATATATATATATATATATATATATATATAATAGTTGTGGGATAAGCACTCTCACCTCCTCAATAAACGGCCAGGGTGACAGGAAAAGTGGTTATCTATAATATAAAGTAGATACGTACTCACTGGACTTTGAAGAAACAAAACGTGACAACAATAAACCACCTTTTGTTTCTTCAAAGTCCAGTGAGTGCGGATCTACTTTATATTATATATATATATAACAAAAATAGTAAATAGAAAGATGTGAAATAATATCTATATAAAGAAAGGGAATTCAGCACTCTTAAAATTTTAAAACAATTTCGTTTTATTGTTAATCAAACATGATTCAAAGAGCTTCTGTGTGACACACCCAATAAAAGAAACATAGTATACCTATACATATACATCACATTCCTGAAAACAATAGGTAGCCACTTCAGTTTATAATAGCTGCAATCCTTGGCCACAAGTTAAGAGACATACATAAGTTATATACAGAGGGCCTGCGTTCTTGCCGCCTCTGCACTATAGTTGGTACACAATTGTATTGCTGCGAAAACAATCAATTATCAATTAGACTAAAGTCCAGAACAAATTTCCCGGTAAGTGATCGCGACGTTCGCCGCACTCTAAGTCGAACTGGACAGGAAGCTTTTTGAATCATGTTTGATTGACAATAAAACAAAATTGTTGTGAAATGTTAAGAGTGCTGAATTCCCTTTCTTTACAAGAGGATATAGATATCCTCTCATATCTTTCTATTTACTATTTTTGTTATTTTTAAACAAAGGGTCTGCACCATTAAAGGCACAAAACAATCATCAGGTTTATCATACCTTATATGGGAAAAAGTTTTTTCTCTCTCTTTTGTACATATATATATATATATATATATATATATATATATATATATGGCTTTTTTGTGGGGATACTCACCTGTACTAAGTACCTCCAAATCTGCTAACTCATAAGCGGTAATATTTGTAATGATCATGTAAGTACTCTAGTTTTCACAAGTGGGGGCTACAAAATGCATCAAATATTCGCCTAGATTTAGAGTTCTGCGGCCGCCGTCAAAGGCAGCGTTAAGGGGTCCTAACGCTGCTTTTGGCCGCCAGCTGGTATTTAGAGTCGTGTAGGTAAGGGTCTAACGCTCACTTTCAAGCCGCGACTTTTCCATACCACAGATCCCCTTACGTCAATTGCGTATCCTATCTTTTCAATGGGATCTTCCTAACGCTGGTATTTAGAGTCTTGGCTGAAGTGAGCAGTAGACCCTCTACCGACAAGACTCCAGCCGCAAAAAAAAGTCAGTAGTTAAGAGCTTTCTGGGCTAACGCCGGTTTATAAAGCTCTTAACTACTGTGCTCTAAAGTACACTAACACGCATAAACTACCTATGTACCCCTAAACTGAGGTCCCCCCACATCGCCGCCACTCTAATAACATTTTTTAACCCCTAATCTGCCGACCGCACACCGCCGCCACCTACATTATCCCTATGTACCCCTAATCTGCTGCCCCTAACATCGCCGACACCTACATAATATTTATTAACCCCTAATCTGCCCCCCACCAACGTCGCCGCTACCTACCTACACTTATTAACCCCTAATCTGCCGACTGGACCTTGCCGCTACTCTAATAAATGTATTAACCCCAAAACCGCCGCACTCCTGCCTCGCAAACCCTATAATAAATAGTATTAACCCCTAATCTGCCCTCCCTAACATCGCCGCCACCTAACTTCAAGTATTAACCCCTAATCTACCGATCAGACCTCGCCGCTACTATAATAAATGTATTAACCCTAAAGCTAAGTCTAACCCTAACACCCCCCTAAATTAAATATAATTTTAATCTAACAAAATAAATGAAATATTATTAACAAAAGTATTCCTATTTAAAGCTAAATACTTACCTGTAAAATAAACCCTAATATAGCTACAATATAACGAATAATTATATTGTAGCTATTTTAGGATTTATATTTATTTTACAGGCAACTTTGTATTTATTTTAACTAGGTACAATAGCTATTAAATAGTTATTAACTATTTAATAGCTACCTAGTTAAAATAATTACAAAATTACCTGTAAAATAAATCCTAACCTAAGTTACAATAAAACCTAACACTAAACTATCAATAAATAAATTAGCTACAAGTACCTACAATTAAATACAATTAAATAAACTAAACTAAATTACAAAAAAACAACACTAAATTACAAAAAATAAAAAACAATTACAAGAATATTAGGCTAATTACACCTACTCTAAGCCCCCTAATAAAATAAAAAAGCCCCCCAAAACAATAAAGGTCCCTACCCTATTCTAAATTAAAAAGTAACCAGCTCTTTTACCAGCCCTTAAAAGGGCTTTTTGCGGGGCATGCCCCAAAGTAATCAGTTCTTTTGCCTGTAAAAAAAAACACAACACCACCCCCCAACATTACAACCCACCACCCACATACCCCTACTCTAACCCAAACCCCCTTAAATAAACCTAACACTACCCCCTGAAGATCTCCATACCTTTGTCGTCTTCACCCAGCCGGGCACCAATGGACCAAAAGAGGACATCCAGACCGGCAGAAGTCTTCATCCTATCCGGGCAGAAGAGGACATCCGGACCGGCAGACATCTTCATCCAAGCGGCATCTTCTATCTTTATCCATCCGACGAGGAGCGGCTCCATCTTCAAGACCTCCGGCGCGGAACATCCTCCTTCCCCGACGACTACCCGACGAATGAAGGTTCCTTTAAGTGGCGTCATCCAAGATGGCGTCCCTCGAATTCTGATTGGCTAATCCTATCAGCCTTAGAATCCTATCAGCCAATCGGAATTCGAGGGACGCCATCTTGGATGACATCACTTAAAGGAACCTTCATTCGTCAGGTAGTCGTCGAGGAAGGAGGATGTTCTGCGCCAGAGGTCTTGAAGATGGAGCCGCTCCTCATCAGATGGATGAAGATAGAAGATGCCGCTTGGATGAAGATGTCTGCCGGTCTGGATGTCCTCTTCTGCCTGGATAGGATGAAGACTTCTGCTGGTCTGGATGTCCTCTTCTGCCCCATCGGATGAAGACTTTGGCCCGGTTGGGTGAAGACGACTCAAGGTAGGGAGATCTTCAGGGGGGTAGTGTTAGGTTTATTTAAGGGGGGTTGGGATAGAGTAGGGGTATGTGGGTGGTTGGTTTTAATGTTGGGGGGTGGTATTGTGTTTTTTTTTACTAGCAAAGAGCTGATTACTTTGGGGCATGCCCCGCAAAAAGCCCTTTTAAGGGCTGGTAATAGAGCTGTTAACTTTTTTAATTTAGATTAGGGTAGGGAATTTTTTTAATTTGGGGGGGCTTTGTTATTTTATTAGGGGGCTTAGAGTAGGTGTAATTAGCTTAAAATTCTTGTAATCTTTTTTTATTTTTTGTAATTTAGTGTTTGTTTGTTTTTGTAATTTAGTTTAGTTTATTTAATTGTAGGTAATTGTAGGTAATTTATTTAATTAATTTATTGATAGTGTACTGTTTAATTGTAACTTAGGTTAGGATTTATTTTACAGGTAATTTTGAAATTATTTTAACTAGGTAGCTATTAAATAGTTAATAACTATTTAATAGCTATTGTACCTAGTTAAAATAAATAAAAAGTTGCCTGTAAAATAAATATAAATCCTAAAATAGCTACAATATAATTATTCGTTATATTGTAGCTATATTAGGGTTTATTTTACAGGTAAGTATTTAGTTTTAAATAGGAATACTTTAGTTAATAAGATTTAATTTATTTCGTTAGATTAAAATTATATTTAATTTAGGGGGGTGTTAGGGTTAGACTTTGCTTTAGGGGTTACTACATTTATTAGAGTAGCGGCGAGGTCCGGTCGGCAGATTAGGGGTTAACAATTGTAGGTAAGGTAGCGGCGACGTTGGGGGGGCAGATTAGGGGTTAATAAATATAATATAGGTGTTGGCGATGTTAGGGGCAGCAGATTAGGGGTTCATAGGGATAATGTAGGTTGCGGCGGTGTCCAGAGCGGAAGATTAGGGGTTAATAATAATATGCAGGGGTCAGCGATAGCGGGGGTGGCAGATTAGGGGTTAATAAGTGTAAGGTTAGGGGTGTTTAGACTCGGGGTACATGTTAGGGTGTTAGGTGCATTAATTTAGGGGGGTGTTAGGGTTAGACTTTGCTTTAGGGGTTACTACATTTATTAGAGTAGCGGCGAGGTCCGGTCGGCAGATTAGGGGTTAACAATTGTAGGTAAGGTAGCGGCGACGTTGGGGGGGCAGATTAGGGGTTAATAAATATAATATAGGTGTTGGCGATGTTAGGGGCAGCAGATTAGGGGTTCATAGGGATAATGTAGGTTGCGGCGGTGTCCAGAGCGGAAGATTAGGGGTTAATAATAATATGCAGGGGTCAGCGATAGCGGGGGTGGCAGATTAGGGGTTAATAAGTGTAAGGTTAGGGGTGTTTAGACTCGGGGTACATGTTAGGGTGTTAGGTGCAGACTTAGAAAGTGTTTCCCCATAGGAAACAATGAGGCTGCGTGAGGAGCTGAACACTGCTTTTTTGCAGGTGTTAGGTTTTTTTTCAGCCCAAACTGCCCCATTGTTTCCTATGGGGGAACCGTGCACGAGCACGTTTTTCCAGCTAGCCGCTACCGTAAGCAACGCTGGTATTAAGAGTTGAAGTGGCGGTAAATATGCCTGTACGCTCCTTTTTTGGAGCCTAACGCAGCCCTTCAGAGAACTCTCAATACCAGCGTTGTTTAGAAGCAGGGCTAGAAAAAGAAGACGCGTAGCTAACGCAGCCCTTTGGCCGCAAAACTCTAAATCTAGGCGATTGTAAACAATCTTGTCTCTTTGCTTTACTCAAAGTTACTAAGCAGAAAATATCAATAAAAAAATCTATGAGTACCGCAACATTTTTTTTTTTAGCACTGGCACCTTTTCTTTTATAAAAAAAAATATAACCAGTAATTAACAATTTCATATCATGTCTTAAATTAACATTCTGGAATGTAAAAGTTTAAAAGTATGAAATAAACATTATTTCTAAATAAGGGGTCTATCACAATTGTTATTTTTTAGTGTCACAATCACAATCCAAAGTTGCTTCTGCCGATAAAAGGTCTCTGCAGTAAAATACTTTTCTACAATTAATCTCCTTAAACGTGTTTTTGGTTGTTGAATTATGGCTATCAAGATCCAAAATGGAAATGGAAGGGAAAATGACAAAAAAATGTCCATTTGGCAGCTTAATTAAATTACATAGCGGTGTTTTGACTTTGTACAGTATGTCATGTTAATAATAAATTACATGTTTAAAATTAATCAGCATTAAAGCCATTTTAATTGGGGGCATAATGAGTATCATAAGTGGAATTGATGGTTTATTTATAAGGGGGTAGATATTTGTGGTGGATCATTAATTTATATTGGGCAAGATTACAAGTCATGCATTTTTTTTGTGCGTTATATGGACTTTTCGCAATCAATTTTCATTGCGCAGGTATTACAAGTCTTGAAAAATTGTGATTGCATGTGCGCATTCGCATTTTACGCATCGATCTTTTCTGCACTCGAAGAGATGTAGTTAATGGTTTTGCGCAACATAAAAGTTTCACAAAACACTTTAAAAATACATTACAAAAGTACAGTTACACTCATATTAACACTGTCTAATAAAAATTATTTTAAAAAAATATTGCACGCAAACGTTATAAGGGGTCAAAGATATGAAATCTCGGGTGTTAGAAAAAAAAAGCAGACAAAGGGATTTTACATTGACATACATACACATACATAGAGAAACATGGATTTATATGTATAGAGATATGTTTAACCATGGAGATAATGAAAAGATTTTATATTACAATCTTGTGCACATTAAACAATATCTCAGAGGAATTTTCAATGAGATATTCGCATCTAGATCTCGAGATATCTAGTCATTAACATATCTCGCTATAAATAGATATATCAGTCCATAAAATCATCTTATATAGAGAGAAATATGTATTTATAAATAAACAGAACATATTCCATTATGAAAATATTTTCTCAATATGAAATATTCACATTTTAATTTACACTTTTCGTGGAGAATACGTCATGGGCTTTGCCCAGCAGATTAGGGTTTTAGTGTTTTTTTCTATTTGTCTTCTCCATTGTCTTCTATGGGGAATACGTAAACACGCACACGCTTCTTAACGCGCCCACAATATAAGTTTTTTTTTGGAACTTCCAATAGCAAATACGAAAATGCCATAACGCGTGAACAGTTTTCGCAACTGACTTCATGCGTGACTTGCAATCTTGCCCATTGATAATGCTATAAAAGCGTTTATCATAGTTTTTTTTTTTTTTATTCATTGTTCATTTATTGAGAAGAAAACTTTTATTTAATATCTAAAAGAAGAAAGTGGCCACAATTTATACCATCGTCAATAAAAGGATTTGAAAAATTAAAATACTGCAAAGAAACAAAAAAATAATAATAATTTGCTTTACTTAGATACTATTATATATATTTTTTTATTAGTATTTGCATAGAATACAAGACTGCTCAACCAGGATGAACAGGCGATCATAGCACAGATCACAGGTGATCCACAGAATTTTGACCTGTGAAATACAACAATAAAATGGATGACAAAGGAAACACATTGGGATACATTTACTAACGCTACTTCAGAGGCCCATCATTTCAGGCTCGCCTGAAACGGAAGTTAAGAAGGCAGCAGCGGTTGTAAGAAATCATCCTGATCCTATGGGGATGATTGACAGCCACTGCTAGCGGCCAATTGGCCGCCAGTGAGCAGGGGACGGCATTGCAGAAGCATTTCACTAGCGATGTTGAGCGGACATGATTTGCTATAGCGAATCATGTCTGCTCGACAATTAGTAAATCTACCCCATTGTCCATATACCCATTGAACGGTTCACCAACTGATGACAGCAGTATGGCACAAAGCGATAAGGTATTCCCCCATAAAGTCAATGGAGCAAAAATTGTGTGTGTGTGTGGGGGGGGGGGGGAACTAACACCCTACTCATGTGCAAACTTGATTGCATATTCTCAAGTGTGCTAACCTGACATGAAAATATTTATATTTCACATTCCAATGTTCTTCACATAGACGAATATGTTGTTTATTCATAAATACATATTTCTACATATATATATATATATATATATATATATATATATATATATATATATATATATAGTCATATTGGCAGCACTCCCAAAGATGTGTATATAAACTTTTTGTAAGATATTTTTCAATACCCAAACTCCACCCACTATTTGCCTTATTTGGAAGAGCCAATCTGGATCTTAGTCTACAGATAACAAGGCAAGCCACAGTCATAAGGAGTTTACCTTCCAAAATCTTGGATATCATCAAGACTACATACTCCAAGAGGTGGCTGGCATATCTATATATATCCTAGGAGGAAATTATTGGACGAACCCCTCTACATACTCCAAGAGGTGGATGAGACTCTAGAAGCATATACTGGCATCCTAGATCTACCAACATCAGCAACCAAGTACCCCTTCCAGTGCGGCAACTTACCTCATATGATTGAGGTAAATTCTGGTAAGGGGATTCACTTTACTAAATATCACTTAATGGACTCTCTGTGATACTCTCCATATTAATGAGAATTATGATTTTCTATATATAAACACTGACTGGTATTGAAATAATATATATATCAAATGATTCATTTTACTATTGTTCTATAGATATAAGGATTTGTTAGCGCTGTTATCCCCTTGTACACTTGTTTTAACTCTTACATCACTGGGGGTAACCCCTTGATGCATTTGTTCTTAACAGCTGCCATTTATTTCCTTACACTTGACCAGCGCAAACTTGAGTACCGCTTGTTTGCAGATCAGGGTTCCTGGACTGCTACATTCTACTTGCATGCTCCATATATATATATATATATATATATATATATATATTTATATATATACCTATATATACAAAGCAAAAGAGTTATTGAGAGTTCCTCTGCCGTAATTATAGATATATAGACGTACCTTATATACTCAGTGTAGTTTCATCATATTCACTGCTAAGTGATACTTGCGTGCGGCTAAAGTTCCATTCTTTAATGGATAAATACACTATTCACTCTGTGGTTTCGGAAAAGCCGTATCAACGCTGTTCCCATTGTCGGTCTAACTCCAAGTATCTGGGTGACGTCATCCACGGTAGGTGATTGGATCTCAGGAGGCAGGTGGTCAGAATCAGCTGGGCTTACTGGTTAAGGCAAAAGTAATGAAGGAAGACATACCTAGCTTTCGTAAAACTTCACTTTTATTCTGAATCTTTAAAACAAATACAGAAGGCTCTCACAATCTTGCAGAGGTGTATATGCATGATTATATATAGATATATATATATATATATATATATATATATTCTCCAAAAAGCAGGCAGCTCACTGGTCTTTATAGTAAAACTTAGAATTTATTATGTCAGTTTAAAAAACAAACGTTTCGGCACTGCATTGTGCCTTTGTCAATGTTATACAAAAAAGTACAAGGACAGAGTGCACCCTAGTACCCCGGATCAGTGAACAAACATTTAAAAACAACCCCCTTAAATAGAAGGAGACAACATTACCCCACTACGATTTTACCGCCATATCATTTGCATGTTCATCCAATTAGCTAGACGATACGTCACGCTGGCACGCTAGCCGTGCCTAGCGTGATGACGCATAGCACGGCGTTGTTATGACAACGTCCCAAGCGTTGCATCGATATATAGGTCAAATAATAGGAGATCACCAGGAGGCAGCCTGCGCATGTTCAGAACCAACAGTATTCATGAAGCGCATCGGTTGCTCTAGGCAACCAGTGTAAACCTGTCAACCTGGCGGATGAAAACCGCTCTAGGTGTCTCATATTATGTGGCTAAGGCGGGGACTCAAGGAATATTAAATCTTATCAGACTAGCAAATCGCACAACTCACATGGAAAAAATCTATCCAATAAGAATACCTGCAAATGTAAATCTGTTATGCTACTGAAATGCAAGTCTGAAAGATGTATAATACTTCATTGTCTAAGAGTTATATGCAACAATGTATGTTAAAAAGTATATATACAGAGAAAAATATTAATTGATTTAAATATACATCAAGCCCATGGAGTACGGTAGTAACCATAACAGTGAGATATTCACTAGCTCAAGCCAAATGGGCATAGGCATCGATTTCAATAGAAAGGGCTGAAATCCAAAGTGGTATTGAGTCCTTTTGGGGTCATAGTACCCAACTTATGAATCCACCTGCTCTCGCATTGGAGTAATTTTTTACCCCTGTCACCACCCCTTGGATTTGGTGGGACATGGTCGATCAACATGGATCTAATGCTTGACACTGGATGTTTGTAGTTTGCACAGTGACGTGCCACCGGTTGGTCCGAGTCACCATCTTTCAGTGCTTCCCGTATGGCATGGCGATGGTTTGCCATCCTGTCGCGGAAGGAAGTTATTGTTTTACCAATGTAGATGAGGGAACACGGACAGGACAACATGTAGATCACATAGGTGCTAGTACAGCTGAGGCGATGGTTTATTTTAAACCTTTGGTTCTTGTGGGGGTGTTGGAACGACTCCCCTTTACACATGCTGTTGCACGTTGTACAGCTCCCACAAGGGAAGCAACCTTTTTTGGATGTCTTGAGCCATGTTTCCTTTTTGTAGTGGTTAACAGGATCTGCTTTAACCAGGATGTCCCTCAGGTTCCTTGCTCTGCTTTGTGTTTTGGCCTTATGGCTTTTGGGATTAGCACTCCGTTGTGATATTACACACGAACTGTGGACTTGGCTGTGTACAGTTTTGCATCTACTCAGGATCATTTTACACATTTGCTCTACATTGGTTTTAAAAGCTTTTAACATATCCCCACTTTTGTCTTTTCATTGTGATGGCGGAGGCTGCAGCTAATATGGACACAGCATACAATGAGGAGGACTTCAATACAGATCCCCTAGCATTCACTGACGATGATGCAGACAGGATTCTGGTCTCAGATGAAACTTGTGAGCTGGGAGGTGAGACACCTATTAATATATACCACAAATTACTCAATTTGCGCAGGAAGGAGGTTGATTATCACTTACATGCAGTGTTCTTATCAGGCTATTTTAGGAAGAAATTTATACCCAGGGGGTTCAGGGTGAAAAACATACCTACCCTTGGGAGA
This sequence comes from Bombina bombina, assembly GCF_027579735.1. Taxonomy (NCBI): domain Eukaryota; kingdom Metazoa; phylum Chordata; class Amphibia; order Anura; family Bombinatoridae; genus Bombina; species Bombina bombina. The sequence continues at coordinate 226,272,669 of NC_069504.1, read as the reverse complement.
CAAAATGTGGAGTTCTGCAAAAGATGGTGTTCAATTTTGAACAAATGTTCATATGATTTCATTCTCTTAGTTATAGAGGAGGTCACCAGACTAGAGGTCAAGATTAAATATGAATTGGACACCATAAAGACGCAGAGTCTCCACATTTTAAACAGTGACACTAGTCAGGACTGGGTCAACAAATTAGATGGTTTGGTTAATAAATACCGTAATGATTTAATTGCTTTCAAAAATAAAAAGGTTAATAGTGTGGAAAATGACTACAGGGAAAGGCGGGTGTACAAGTGGTTATATGGCAAAGATGAGGTGCCGTTCAGACGTCGCAGAAATTACAGATCCAAGAATACCTTAAGTATTGTGGACAGTAGCGGAGGGGATTCCTCTGAAAGTGAAACAACTAAAGATAATGAAGGGCCCACTGAGAATAGCCAACAACCTTTTTTAGGGGTAGCTACAAGGTCCACCCTAAAACCTCCAATACAACATATGGCGAAAAAAGGCCAAGGAAATTTAAGACCCGCAGGGGAGGTCACAAATGCAAAACAAAAACAAGTGAAAAAGAAATAGATATTGTTTTTAATCTCAGCAGCAGACCACTTAGTGTGGCTGAGATTTCGTTATTGAATCATGGCCTATCCTTTGTCCCAACTCCCCACACTGATCATTTCGAGAGATTGGTCGATATCCATAGGTTTCAACGACAACTCAAGCTTAGGGACCACTTCAGAGAACAGGCTTATTCACCTGATCTACATAAGAAAAAGTCAGCTTTTGAACCACCAAATACCCACCCCTCTATTAGGAACTATACGAGGTTACTCACTCACAATATCAATGATGAATCTCAGATGAATCTCAGATTGCTCCCTACCCTAATCTCAGCACTGCTGAAAGGCAAGCACTGAATGAGTTGAGCAAGGATAGAACAGTCATTGTGCGCCCTGCAGATAAGGGTGGTTCCATTGTGGTTCTTGATTATACAGACTACCGCAGTGAAGCCTTAAGACAACTGGCTGACTCTGAAACCTATGTAAAATTGAGAGGGAATCCAACACAAATGTATAAAAAGGCAATTGATATTTTTCTACAATGCAGCTTGGAATTGCTGTTCCTAACCACTGAACACCCTATAGTCCCTGTATTATATCTACTGCCTAAGGTTCACAAAACTTTAGTGAACCCCCCAGGCAGACCCATTGTGTCTGCCCGGGGTTCGGTATTAACCAACATTGCCATTTTTGTTGACTCTTTCCTACAGGATATTGTCAAAAACACAAAGGCTTATTTACAAGATTCGCCTTGTTTACTGAGGAGACTTACTGATTTTGTTGATCTTAGACAGGATGACATCCTGGTCACCATGGACGTAGATAGCCTCTACACGGTGATCCCCCACGTTGGGGGGGTCGAGGCGGTCAGGTCCATGGTGACTAACAACATTCATTACAGTGGTCCCCCTATCGAGTTCTTGTGCGAATTATTGACTATTTGCCTGGAGAAGAATTATTTTAAATTTGAGGACTGCTATTACCTCCAGATAGCCGGCACAGCCATGGGGTCCAATGTGGCACCCACTTACGCAAATATTTACATGTCATGGTATGAACAGGAGCTCATGAAGCCTTTTGAACATCCATTGGTGACTTTTTATACCCGCTACATCGATGATGTTCTCTTGATATGGAGAGGCGATGAAGTGTCTTTGCGTGGGTGGGTGTCACATTTGAACCTCATGGCTATCCCTATTCGTTTTAAGCTTGAATACAGCTTAGATAATGTTAATTTTCTGGATCTTAATTTGTTCAAGGTGAGTGATGCTGATGGCTGTCGATTTGGTACTAAATTGTACTCAAAGCCCACAGATCGCAACTCTTTGTTGCATGCCAGCAGCTTTCACCCTGGACACCAGAAAAAGGGTATTCTCACCTCCCAGCTCACTAGAGCACTGAGAAACAACAGTGAAAGGTATTCACAGGTTACCCAAGTTAAAGAAATGGGCTTAAAATTGAACAAAAGGGGTTATCCCATGACTGACATCTGTGATATACAGGAGAAATTGCTATGCACGGACACTTTACAGGACACCAGGGTTCCTAAAAGGGAACAGTCTGAACAACTGAACTTGATCACCACATACACACCTGGTTGTGACCGCCTAGCCAATGCAGCACGTCGCCATTGGCCAGTGGTGGGGACAGACCCCATGTTACCGTTTCAGAAGTTGAACGCTCCAAGGGTGGTCTATCGCAGAGCAAGGAACCTGAGGGACATCCTGGTTAAAGCAGATCCTGTTAACCACTACAAAAAGGAAACATGGCTCAAGACATCCAAAAAAGGTTGCTTCCCTTGTGGGAGCTGTACAACGTGCAACAGCATGTGTAAAGGGGAGTCGTTCCAACACCCCCACAAGAACCAAAGGTTTAAAATAAACCATCGCCTCAGCTGTACTAGCACCTATGTGATCTACATGTTGTCCTGTCCGTGTTCCCTCATCTACATTGGTAAAACAATAACTTCCTTCCGCGACAGGATGGCAAACCATCGCCATGCCATACGGGAAGCACTGAAAGATGGTGACTCGGACCAACCGGTGGCACATCACTGTGCAAACTACAAACATCCAGTGTCAAGCATTAGATCCATGTTGATCGACCATGTCCCACCAAATCCAAGGGGTGGTGACAGGGGTAAAAAATTACTCCAATGCGAGAGCAGGTGGATTCATAAGTTGGGTACTATGACCCCAAAAGGACTCAATACCACTTTGGATTTCAGCCCTTTCTATTGAAATCGATGCCTATGCCCATTTGGCTTGAACTAGTGAATATCTCACTGTTATGGTTACTACCGTACTCCATGGGCTTGATGTATATTTAAATCAATTAATATTTTTCTCTGTATATATACTTTTTAACATACATTGTTGCATATAACTCTTAGACAATGAAGTATTATACATCTTTCAGACTTGCATTTCAGTAGCATAACAGATTTACATTTGCAGGTATTCTTATTGGATAGATTTTTTCCATGTGAGTTGTGCGATTTGCTAGTCTGATAAGATTTAATATTCCTTGAGTCCCCGCCTTAGCCACATAATATGAGACACCTAGAGCGGTTTTCATCCGCCAGGTTGACAGGTTTACACTGGTTGCCTAGAGCAACCGATGCGCTTCATGAATACTGTTGGTTCTGAACATGCGCAGGCTGCCTCCTGGTGATCTCCTATTATTTGACCTATATATCGATGCAACGCTTGGGACGTTGTCATAACAACGCCGTGCTATGCGTCATCACGCTAGGCACGGCTAGCGTGCCAGCGTGACGTATCGTCTAGCTAATTGGATGAACATGCAAATGATATGGCGGTAAAATCGTAGTGGGGTAATGTTGTCTCCTTCTATTTAAGGGGGTTGTTTTTAAATGTTTGTTCACTGATCCGGGGTACTAGGGTGCACTCTGTCCTTGTACTTTTTTGTATAACATTGACAAAGGCACAATGCAGTGCCGAAACGTTTGTTTTTTAAACTGACATAATAAATTCTAAGTTTTACTATAAAGACCAGTGAGCTGCCTGCTTTTTGGAGAATATTGTTATGTTTGTAGCAGAGCACCGTGGCATTACTTCAGTAAGATTGTGCTATCCTATCTAGGACTTTATATATATATATATATATATATATGTATACATATACATATATATATATATATATACACACACACACACACATATATATATATATATACATATATATATATATATATATATATATATACATATATATATATACACATATATATATACACATATATATACACATATATATATATATATATATATATATATATATACATATATATATACATATATATATATATATACATATATATATACATATATATATATATATATATATATATATATATATATATATATATATATATACATATATATATATATACATATATCTATATATATATATATATATACACACATATATATATATATATACATATATCTATATATATATATATATATATATAGATATATATATATATATATATATATATATATATATATATATACACAGGTAGCCCTCAGTTTACGCCAGGGTTAGGTTCCAGAAGGAATGGTTGTAAATCGAAACTGTTGTAAATTGAAACCCAGTTTATAATGTAAGTCAATGGAAAGTGAGGGAGATAGGTTCCAGACCCTTCTCAAAATTGTCATAAGTAACACCTAATACATTATTTTTAAAGCTTTGAAATGAAGACTTTAAATGCTAAACAGCATTATAAACCTAATAAAATAATCACACAACACAGAATATATAATTAAACTAAGTTAAATGAACAAAAACATTTGCTAAACAGCATTATAAACCTAATAAAATAATCACACAACACAGACTTTACTTGCATTTTTCTACAAACCGTTCTTTATAAATCAGTCCAGATTGGAATGCATAGAGACAGAAAGATCTTGTTCCTTTGAAATCTGCTCGATAGCTCAGGTCTGGGTTAAACTGATTAATTTCAGCTTGCTTGGCTTTGCTGCAACACAAGCAAACAGCTCCATCTACTGGCTATTTTAATAAATGCACTGCTTCTCAATGCTTTTCAATAGCAGTCACATGACTGGAAAAAAAGATTGTTATTCTGAAATGGTGTAAATTGAACCGTTGTAAAACGAGGGCCACCTGTATATATATATATATATATATATATATATATATATATATATATGAATATCTATTTAAAAATACATAGAACATAATCTGCTATGTGCAGAACATCGGGTTGTAAAATATTTACAGTAACTACACAGTATATCAATTTATTAAAATGAATATTGCATAAAGTTGCTTTTATGTGTTTTCATCTACTTATCTGCAAAGCGCTCCAATTCAGCTGTTACCATTACAAGTGGCTGGTTATTGCTACCGCAAGCTCGGGGAAGCAATTAGCGCTTAAAAAAAATAACCAGTGGTTAGACCTTAATTTTTTAAATGTACCCCAACTGGCCCACCAAAAAATATGTGTAGTTCATTTAAAAAATAAAAAATTGTGGCATCTTTTTTAAAAAATATATATATAACTGCACTAGGCAGTTTTTGGAGGCTAAAGTTGGCGGTTGTCGAGTGTTAGAAAAAAAACGACACTGAAAATATATACACACATTAACATATAAGTATATCAGCACTCAGAATTTAAAGTACTAAGATACTAATCCCACCCACACCCCTTCTTTGCATATGTTAAACCATTGTGAAACATTTTGTAATATAGTTTTTATTTTATACCATAACATAACAAATTAAATAATTCTACATACAGTAATAAATTAATAAAAAAATAAGTTAATAGCAGTTAGAAACACCAACTAGGAGTTCTGGGGAAGACAGCAGCTGGATAGAAAGAGGAAGTTGTTGAACATTGAGAAGGTCATAATAGACCTGAAGATTTTTTGTTTTTTTTAATAATTATCATCTCTCCCTTCTAGCTCTTAACTATCTTTCTCAACTCTCTCCTCTCTTCAATCTCTCTTTTTACCCTCTCCCTTCTCTGTCAGGCCATATCTTCTCTTTACACTATTTCTTTCCCCTCTCTAATAGCTCTTAATTGTTTTTTCTCAGATCTCTCTTAACTCTAACTTCTTCTCCAATTTACCTTTTCCTCTGCATTATCTCTCTCTCTGCCTCATTTACCCTCTCAGAAGTACCAGTCTAGGCACTAATGGGGGCCCTACAACCCAGGAGGAATAACATATCCTTGCACTTTCATGGCTATATAAATATCCCTTTAGATAATAGTTTTAGCACATAGCACAAATGTGTGTTTGTCAGTGCAGCAAATACAATGTGCCAAATTTGCTACTTACATTCAACATTCACTACATTCACTAACTTTCACTCGCTTCAAATCACCAATGGCTAGTGGGCTAGTTGAAATCTTGAGCCCTGAATATATATATGTATATAGTCATATTTATATTTGCTGCCCATTGCTGTGCTAGTTCTCATGTGGTGTCTCACCGCATGAGAATGAGGCTTCTATAGGAGCCTATGGAACGTGCTCTATTGAGCACATAGCTTCCTAGCAATGCAAACAATGCAAGTTTGCGTTTGCATTGCGCTGCACTTCAAATACCAGTGCACATTGTGTGCTCTGGTATTACAAGGCAGCGCACATATCACGCTTGCATAGGTGAAATTTTGTGCTCTATTTGTAATCTGGCCCTATATGTGTACCCATGTATTTATTTGTTTGCATGTGTATATATCTCTGTAAATACATATATACACATATGAAAACATAAATACATATGTACACGTACACACACATACACATATATATATATATATATATATATATATATAGACACATATGCATCTTTAGACATGTATATGTATGTGTGTCTATGTTAAAGCCCTTTGTCTGCCTTTTTGTTCCAACACCTGGGAGCTTACATCGTTGAACCCTGTTATCATGAGTGTAACTGTACTTTTAAATGTATGTTTGATGTGTTTTGTGACACTTTTTTGCTTTACGAAATAGTTAACCAGAGCTCTGAGGATGCGCTATCCAAACGAGCGTTAACTTTAATTGCTCACAAGGGATCGCATTTACTTTTAACTTGTAATACGAGCAAAAAAAATGACAGGCGCGAATACCTGTGATAAACTCCATTTCGCTTGCGCAGAACTGTAAGCGTCCCGCGCATAATCTGGCCCTCTATAGGCAAACATTTGGATAAAGGATAATCCAACCATAAAAACACATACATATTCACTGGCAGCAAAGATAATAAAACAGATTGGAGAACTAATTTGGCCAGCTATATATTCATTGTGGAAAAAAAGACAGATAGAATATATAAAAATATTCCATAATTTTCCACAAGCTCTTTTCGTCAAATTTATAATTAATCACTACTAATCTGTAATAGTTTTAGTCATAACTTCCATCCTGAGACATTTCCTCAGTCCCAGACATGATGAATTTTTTCAGTAGGCCGTGTCATAAATGCAGAACCCTGTATATTACTCCTGTGTCACTCGTGAAGGAAACAGTCTCCTGAACATCACATTCCTTGTTCAGATCAGCACCATATGCCTTTGTGATACACCTCTCACTCTGCACATTGCATTCTTATATTCACTGGGGAAAAAAGCAGCACAACGTAAAAGCATGCATTTTAGTAAACAGATGACATTACTTGCATCACAGAAAAGTTTTCTGTTTTTGTAGAAAGCGCCACAGGTACTGCCCGCTTAGTGCGTGTTTCCATATTTGCTCTTAAAGGGACATGGAAGTCAAAATTAACTTTCATGATTTGGATAGCGCCTACAATAAAAAAAAATCCAATTTATTTATTTAATCAAATTTACAATTACCTGATGTTACCCTTTATTGAAACTGAGCTGCTTTCCATAACAGTCTATCAGGAATCTACATGTGTCTTGAGAATGAGCAATGAATGTATAACTAATTTCAAATGTTGTTGCAAGACACAGCTGCTATATACTGTTAAGACACAGGTATGCTCCAGAGTTTATGAAATATACTGTCATGGAAAGAAGCTAACTTTAAAAAAAAAAAAAGCATATATTTTAAGCATATCAAGAGATAGAAGGGCATTTAGTTATAGCAGAAAATTGAAAAGTTATTTTTTTTCTTCTTTAATCATACACTATATCTGAATCACAAATGTTTCATTTTTACTTACATTTTAACTTTAACTGGCTGAGAGTACGATATATTTAAAAAAATATTTTAGTCTACTCAGGTTGCTTATTTCAGTTGATACAAATGCTTACTTTTTTACATAACTGTCAAAACCCTTTTTAATGTACACACAAATATAAAATTTCATGGTAGATGTGACTTATTAGCACTCAAAAATGTCTCTCTGGAATAAATATTGCATTGTTTCCTAAATCAGTCGTTTTATCATCTACTTTGGATAAGTGGTTTGCACTGAATGTTGAATATGTAGTTGAATGCCATGTTCCACATCATTTTACAATATTGTAGAGATTACAAGTCGAACACAGTTGATAACGCATGACCTGTTAACTTTGCTCAATCTCATACGAACAATAACACATGAATATTACCAGTTTATGGTTAAGATGCATTTTAACCAATGCAAAATGTTTAACCAACGCATTTTAACACACACAATACAGAAATAACAAGCCCTGTGATTTCAAATGGAAGTGGTAGTGGTGTGCTTATAGCACGTCTATTACAACCTGCTGGTTAAAGGGACAGTCAACCATAGAATTGTTATTGTTTTAAAAGATAGATAATCCCTTTATTACTCATTCCCCAGTTTTGCATAACCAACACAGTTATATTAATGTACTTTTTACCTTTGTGATTAACTTGTATCTAGGAACCTTCTTCCAGCCCCCTGATCACATGACTGTGACTGTTTATTATCTATTGTCTTAAATTTAGCATTGTATTGTGCTAGATCTTAAATAACTTTCTGTGCCTGAACACAGTGTTATCTATATGGCCCACGTGTACTTTCTGTCTCTTTGTGTTGAAAAGAGATTTAAAAAGCATGTGATAAGAGGTAGCCCTCAAAGGCTTAGAAATTAGCATATGAGTCTACCTATGTTTAGTTTAAACTAAGAATACAGAGAGAAAAAAGCAAGTTTGATGATAAAAGTAAATTGGAAAGTCAATTAAAATTAAAAGTCCTATCTGAATAATGAAAGTTTAATTTATACTTGAATGTCCCTTTAAGTGTTGTGCAGTTAGAAATGCTGCTTTTGTATTTAGCCCATTTGAAAATCAGGTATTCATTTTTATCACTTGCTATTGTACATTTAAACCATGGAAGGTGTATGCCAAATAAATTAACCAAAAACTCTGCTACTTGAGTTTTGCACTCCATCGGCTTAAACAAGAAGAAGGAAAACAGGAGCGCATAAACGCATCTAAGTGTAGATCAACGTTACACTTTTAATATTGGTCTTGAAAAAAGAATCACACTCACACAATGTAAAATAGAAAACAGCACGATAAAAACAGTAAAACTACGGCAAACCCGCTTCAGTGTCCTCTCCCAGCCGAACCGAGCATTCAGTCAGCGTATCCAGCACCAGATGAATAAAGTGTGTATCCCAAGTTTAGCCAATCCGGTTACCCTCAGTCTCTTTCAAGTTCTTTCATTGGCTACGAGGTGGGGGTGTGTGTCAGCCAACCATACTCATGTGATCTGTAGCACGTTGATCGCATGAGTATGGTTGGCTGACACACACCCCCACCTCGTAGCCAATGAAAGAACCTGAAAGCGACTGAGGATAACCGGATTGGCTCAACTTGGGACACACACCCTGTATTTCTTCTTCTTGTTTCAGCTTACTACGTAGAGTTTGTGATGGGACTCTTTTAAAGGAGCAGTAGTGTATAAAATTTATTTGAAATTGGACTTCCATCTTTATGTTTTATGTTTGATTTGTACACCTAATGAACTATTTTTGGTAATATTGTGTGGTATGTTGTATTGCATAATAGAATTACACATTACTAGCACTTCCATTATCTTATAGCTTTATTGTTCTAAAGGAAGGAAGTGTTTTATTGTACAGAAAGGTTATATTTATCGTTCTGTATGCCCATATAGGCATTTTTATGGTTGGAATATTTTAGGGCAGCGCCTAGTACCCTTCTTGTTCTACTCCATCGGCTTAGTTCTCAAGCCTTATACAACATGACTTTGAGTGTGGGCCCTTACAGAAAAAACTCATGTGCTCTATCCAACATAAATATTGTACCCCAGATGAAACTAAAATATATATGGTACATGGACAACTTCACTAGAAGTAAGCTTTTTGCTTGTGTTGGGTAGAACGCGTATTGTAAGTTGAAAGTAAAAAGTTTTCATAACCACATTAAAAGTGGGGGAGAAAACAAACAATCAAAAAGTCATGCAAACCCGATTGTGTTTTCTCAAGTGAGCTAACCTGACATAAAATATGAATATTTCACATTCCAATGTTCTTCACATAGCAGAATATGTTCTATTTATTCATAAATACATATTTCTATACAAATCTAATGTTTTTTAGGTTATATGTATAGGTCTATACATATATATACTGTATGTATATATATATATATATATATATGTGTGTGTGTGTGTGTGTGTGTGTGTGTGTGTGTGTGTGTGTGTGTATAAATATATACATATATATATATGAATATATATTTATAAATACTTAGAACCTATACACTTATGTTAAGAACATTTGAAATGTGAAATGTTTACATTAATTACATAGTAAAACACTTTATTAAATATGAATATTGCATAAATATAATTTTACATGCTATTTGACTGCAAAGGGCTCCAATTTATATTTATGTGTTTATAAAAGAGTATATATGTCTGTAAATACATAAATACATATGTACACACATATATACACATATACTTTCAACTCACATTACTACTTTATATCAGCCTAATATCAGCACAAAAATACAAGCTGCATGGATTGCGCTCCATCAATGTTAAAGGGATAGTCTACTCCAGAATTGTTATTGTTTAAAAAGATATCGCTTTAGATCATTCCCTTATTACCTATTCCCCAGTTTTGCATAACAAACACCGTTACATTAATATACGTTTAACCTCTGTGATTATCTTGTATCTAAGCCTCTGCAGACTGCCCCTTATTTTAGTTTATTTGACAGACATGCATTTTAGCCAATCAGTGCTGACTCCTAGGTAACTCCACAGTGGCCTTCAAGGATTTAGAAATTAGCATATAAGCCTACCTATGTTTAGCTTTCAACAAAGAATACCAAGGGGTCAATTTACTAATGTGCGAGCGGAAATGATACGATGTATACGCTGTCGGCATTTATCATTGCACCAGCAGTTCTTGTGAACTGCTGGTGCAATACCGCCCCCTGCAGATTTGCGGCCAATCAAACGCTAGCAGGGGGTGTCAATCAACCCGATTGTATCTGATCGGGTTGATTTCTGTCCGCCGCCTCAGAGCAGGTGGACAGGTTATGGAGCAGCGGTCTTTAGACTGCTACTTCATATCTTCTGTTTCCGGCGAGCCTGAAGGCTCAACGGAAACACGGGGCATCAAGCTCCGTACGGAGTTTGATAAATTGACCCCCAAGAGTACAAAGAAAATTTGATGCTAAAAGGAAATTGAAAAGTTGTTTAAAACTGCATGCCCTATCTGAATCATGAAAGTTTAATTTTGACTAGACTGTCACTTTAACATTAACACTCCATACTGCTTGCATTTTTGTGTTTTACTCCTAATATGGCCCTGTATGTTCAGAATATCACATTTAAAATAGCAGTTTCATCACCTTATTTCAAACTGAACTTAAATTTAATAAAAAAGTATGTAAAATTTGAAACTTGAATAACTGAACAAATATTGGAATGTAGGCCATCCATTTCCTTTTCATTTAGAATTATTGAATGCATCGGAATTTCTGTTTTTCAAAATATTCACTCATTTCTGCATTTAAGAGAATATGTTCTGCATTTACTATGAAACATTTCAAAGTCAAGCAACCAAAAATGACCCTAAAGCTAATCAAATTATCCAAGTGGGTTACCGGGGTGTGATTATATATCTAGTTGCAACACCATTCCCAATGCCTGGCATATGATAATATCTTATATTGACCCATGTGCACTTATACTTCACAGCAGTTGGCACTTTTTATACAATTGACACTTTTATTTTGATTTAGCCAAAAAAAGTGTTACCTATTATTTGAAATTACAAGGCAATTCAGTATAATATGTAATTATTATTAAATATTTTGGCCAAACTTAAAATACCCAGTAAATAAATGAAATTAGCCCAACCTTGGACCTTATGGTTGTTCATTAGAAACATAGAGTTTGTGCCTTTATGTGAGGATGGGGACCAAATGGAGAGATCTCATTGATTTATATTATTTTGCTTCTGTAAAGAAGCATTGTTAATCTTATTATTTAAGAAGTTTAATAAGACCATAATAATTTGTTGTATCATTATTAAATAAATCAGTATCTTATTTATGGTTTCCTTAGTATTTTCTTTGAAGGCTTTCACTGGTTTAACCACAAGAATTCTGACTTGAGTCAAAATGGAAGAGTCTATTTTGCTATTTATGAGGTCAGCCAGATATGTTTATTTATCCCCGCAACAGGGGGAGGTAAAGGAAATGCTTTTGTAAACAAACAGTTGTTGGTCTCTGTAAGGATCAGAGGATTGATCCCCAAGTAAATACCAACACCATGAATATTTATTAGATATTTTATTAAAAAATTCTTTATAAATTGTTACATTGCTGCAGAGGATTAGCTGCTTCCAACTGGGTACTTCGTAAAATTCCAGCAGGTTTTCAAAATAGATCTTAGAAATTAGGTTACCAGTTTTGCATCTTGGAAAGCAATGGAAATAATGTTTCTCACAAAAATAATACCTTCAAATAATGTCTTATTTTATAGCCAGAATAATCCTAATCCTATCTCATACTGGTTAAGACACAAGGGTCATGTTTGAGATCAACACGGTAGATTTTATAGATTAAACATAAAGATTCCCAAAAACAGAGATAACCTTTTGCACTTATTTTCATGCTACAAAGAGAATTGCTTTATGGTACTTTGTAAAGTATGATTGTAGGTTTGTAAATAAGCATGTAATAGTTTTTTGAGTAGCTACATCTGTTAAAGAAAATTATACATTTCTGGCTGTTTAAATACAATATGATTGTTACTAGAAAATGTGTCATGAAACAAGTAGTAAATATTTTTGTTTTAATTGTAAGAATACAATATCACCATAATGTTTGTAAACTAAGGACTATAGAAGGGGCAAACAAGAATCTTACATCCATTAAGTTCCATGTTTGCGGTCGCATTACAATAGGGAATTGTGATTTCTGCTACTTACGCCTCTCTGAAATTTTATGACTGCTTTGAATGTAATGAACAACTGTAATGGGCCGTCTAGTGTAAATTACCACCATGAACAGAAATGTGATAAGTAACTTAATAAATTATGTGTAATCACACTAACATGTTTATTATACAGTCTAATTAATAATAAATGAGCTACCACAAATGTGACTGTGAGCCTACCCATTCATTTTGCCTTAGAGGGGTTTCATGAACTTGGCTAAATTAATCATATTGGTGCCACAAGATATATGGGAACTGAAAGGACAGAACTGTTTTTGTGGTTGAAATGGACTGTACAGAATAATCAATACTTCAGTAACTGAGAAAACAACAGTAACTATGGAACATTTTAATACAGGTGCATTAAGGCGGCTCTTGTATACACTTTGCTTGGTAAGTGAAAAGAAAATGATGTTTTCATGGAATTTTGGATGTTTTATAAATGTATATGGTCATGCAATAAAGTTGTTGTATTTTATCTAAAAGTGAGAATATATTTTCTTTAAAGTATAGGTCATGTGTGCCAGGTTACTTTGGAAATGGATTTAGAGCAGTGCTGGCTAGAGCTTCCTAATATTATTCTTTTTAGTCTGTTATATAACGGCAAAATCATTTGGCCTTGTGTAGGTGGTTGTGCGACTAGTTCCATGGTAAAAATCCTCTCCCCCTTCATCCCACACAACATATTCTACAATAAAAACAATAAAACCACACATAATGTTGTATTCCATTGTTACCAACTGCACATGCACATTGCTCCTAATTTATATGCATCATCTATTTTCAACACATGGTTACATAAATAGTGTGTGATGTCATATATAGTGAGGAAGAGTCCCGACACAGACGATCTTCCCTGCTAATCATGATTCATTGGTATTTTTTATGTAGCCAATATCTCTACCCCTGAACCACACAGGACATATAAAACCTACTTTGAAACTGGCCTTTCAAATGAGTGTCCCATGTCCCTTCAATAATTTAGGTGATTGATTGTGGGGAACATTGAATACCTGCTCCGAATGAGCACAAGAAAGAGCAATATTTGGAGGTAGAGTACTATTACAGAGGTTAATAACAACTCTCCTATTTATCTATAGAGGCATAAGAATCCTTCTTTTGAAGGAGAGGAACTCACTTTTTTGTATAAAGTGTTAACAGCCTCTCTAAAATAAAGATGATCACCATATTAACGGTGATAAATTATATCATCAATAATCTGGAATTGTCTTTCTAGGAGAAGGGGACTCTTTTACCACCCTTACGTTTTCAATAGGGCCAAATTATCTAAACTTCATCGGATCAGATGGGGTTTTCACGCTGACCCTCGCAGGGGCTGCCCTCGTGGAATAATTTTAAAAAAGTGGCAAAATGTCTCCTATAGAAAGTAATGGAGCTTGCTGGAAAGGGAAACTTTGCTGGGTAGAGCGAAGTTAGTAGTGAGCAAGGGGCGCATTTTAAAAATGAAATCCTCCCTGTTTAGAAACACTTTGTTTCACATAGATGTTGGATGTGTATTTTACTTGCAGTAGAATTTGGTGTCAGTACGGAGGACACAGCTTCCGGCACCACTCCACAAAATTAGCTTCAGTTCTTTAATGTGTGTGATGCAGAAGATACCGGGCATGTGCTCCCTGTTATGGTAGCATGGTAAGCACACAGGCTTTTGAATTTATTTAGGAAAATAGTACTGGTGAGCATTCTTAAATTATCTCACCACCCTAAAGAACTTTAGATAATCGGGCCCTTAGTAATACACAGAGGGGAATAACTTCCTTCTTCCAGTGAGGTGCCTCATGTCTCTATTATTGATAGGTAATTGCAATGAAAAGAGCAATCATATATCTAATGTATTTGCTGTATAATGCTAACATATGTGCTAAACCTTTAATTCCTATCTATAATAAACATTTCTACTTTATAAATGTAACTCTTTATCCTATAAAAATGACATTTCTAACTCAAGGCTTTTAAAAATGTACTCATGATAACAGAAAATGCTCACTGATCCATGCCACACAAAATAACCTTGGTCACCTTCATTTGTAAAAACACAAGAAAAACATTTCATATATTAATGGTGTATAATAGCAATCACACTTTATTAGCATGTTGCTTTTTTTGTTTTAACAAAACTCTGTGTGGGGCTTATTTACTCATGAGCCCTGGCTCAAAAAGCTCATTCAGTCAATTTGAAATATGTCATTAATGTGTTCAATTATTCATTTAGGGAATAGTTTATCTTCCTGTAGAAAACTGACGTTTTTTACAATCTGTATTAGTTTTAATAAGAAACAGATATTTGTTGTTTGTACTATTGATATTATAAAGAGTAGGTTTACAATAAGAGTCTCCGTATGCTGATGGGCTTTAAAGGGACATGAAACCCAAATTTTTTCTTTCATGATTCAGATAGAGAATACAATTTTAAACAACTTTCTAATTTACTTCTATTATCTAATTTATTTCATTATCTTGGTATCATTTATTGAAGG
Organism: Bombina bombina; assembly: GCF_027579735.1. Classification (NCBI taxonomy): domain Eukaryota; kingdom Metazoa; phylum Chordata; class Amphibia; order Anura; family Bombinatoridae; genus Bombina; species Bombina bombina. The sequence goes on along the minus strand of NC_069504.1, from coordinate 226,257,225 downwards.
AGCAGCAATGCACTAATGGTTTCTAACAGAACACATGGGTGAGCCAATCACAATCGATATATATATATATTTATATATATATATATATATATATATATATATATATATATATATATCAGGGACGTGCACTCATAGGAGGCAGGGGAGGCAGTGCCTACCCTGCCATATGTGGCCAAAGCTTAATTGCATTTTAAGTAAAACAAAAAAAAAGTAAAAAAAAAAATAAAAAAATTTCCCCCCCATGTAATGCTATGGAGAGGCAGGTACAGGAACGCTTCTCTCCATTGCAGTACATGGGTCAAAGGAAAAGCTGTGCTGCAGCGCCACCTCTGTTCTGTCAATATATTAGCAGCAAAAATTGGGACAAATAGGAGGCACCCCTCTTGATGCCTCCTAGCAAGTGAAGATAGATTAATCAGAAGGAGGATGCAGTGAGCAGGGTCATGTGACAGAACTGGAAGTTGAGGTAACCTAAGAACAGATGACACCAAGCAGAAGAGTAAAGTAGTATTCTACATCTCTTCTGATTCACAAATTGTGTTCAGATACAGCTCATTAACAGGGGGGGACAGTAAGTGAGCATAACCCAATACTGACAGGAAGTCAAAGGGTCAATTCAAATTTAAATCCATAATTTAAAACCCAGAGTTTGAAATTAAGTGTGCAGTGTCCACATTATTTAAATTAAAGTTTTTGACATTGAATATTGCTAAGCCTCCCTTTTTCATGGTTATTTGATTTAATTAGGTACAAACTCCATATATGTTATGTCTGTTCAGTTAGAGCAGTGATTTTTAACCTTTTTTTTGCTGTGGCACACTTTTTTACATTAAAAAATCCTGTGGCACACCACCATCCCAAAATTTAAAAAAAAATCACACATTGTAGCCTAATACAGCATATATATATATATACACGTACACACAAACACACACATACTGTATGTATTGTGCTGTTATGCCATGCCTCCTACAAACTACCCCTGCACTGGGAGTAAAAAACAAGCAAAGTTTAAAAAATATGTCACACTGTTGTCAGTCTGCCTTGGCACACCTGAGGATCTCTCACGGCACACTAGTGTGCCACGGCACACTGGTTGAAAAACACTGAGTTAGAGGATGCAGTATCTATTTTTATTTTTCTCTGTGTCTCCATTTATTTAAAGACTGCTGTTAACTTGTAATTCACAAATCAATTGAAAGCTGTTGCATTGTGTTTTTAATATGTGCTGCTTTTATACAAGTTTATATTAATAAAAAGGAGATAATGAGTCATTTAAAAAATATATGTAATTATTGCAGTTAAATGTTTTTTAGAAATAATGCCATTGTAAAGTAACTAGTTAAACACATAGTCAAAGGGAGACATTTAAAATTAAACTTTCATGATTGAGGTAGAGCATGCTATTTTAATAGACTTTTCTAGTTATTTATATTTTGAGAATTAGCATCAACTGTTACTGGCCCCATGTCAGCAAATCAAATTAGTTTTTGAAAGGAACATGAAAGTCATAATTACATTTCCATCATTCAGATAGAAATTGCACAAAAAAAATATAAATAAACTTTCTATTTTACTTTTATTATTATGTACTTCATTCTTTTGGTATCCTTTGGTGTCCTTTGTTGAAGAGCATACCTAAGTGGGATGTGCACGTGCATTTCTTGAACACCATATTGCAGCAGCTGTGTTGGCAGTATTGATAACTTGTCCTTTGTGTAAAACTTGTATGGTAAATTATTTATATTTTTACAATACTGTAGTGAGTAGAGAAGAGATTGTGTATAATTCTAATTGCTTAGTAACTGGCACTGTGCCACAGAATTGTGTGAGTGTGTATGTGAGCAGAGTGTGTGTGGGTGTCAGTGAGCAGAGAATGTGTGCTTTATTCTCCAGGTAATCAATACATTTCCAATGAGCTGGTGCTTTAGTGCAGTGTTTCTCAACCATGGTCCTCAAGTACCCCCAACAGGCCAGGTTTTCATTATAGCCGAATCAGTGCACAGCTGAATTAATCAGCTGATCAGTAACTCAGTGGTTACTAACTTGCTCTCACCCATCACCTGATTATGTCACCTGTGCACTGGTTCAGCTATAATTTAAACCTGGCCTGTTGGGGGTACTTGCAGCCCTCTGTACATGTGTTTCTCCGGCGTATCATATTTAGTTCCTCACCAGTCTCTGACCTCACTTCACGTCACTGATATATATATATATATATATATATATATATATATATATATATATATATATATATATATATATATATATGCAGCCTCCAATCAACAGCTCGAATCTAGGTTCTCTGCTGCTCCTGAGCTTGCCAATATAAACCTTTCAGCAAAGGAAAAACATGAGAAGGAAGCAAATTAAATAATAGAAGTAAATTGAAAAGTTGTTTAAAATGATATTCTCTATCTGAATCATGAAAGAAAACATTTGGGGTTCATGTCCCTTTAAGAAAACCTTTATGCAAAGAATAATTACTGTAAATTTAAAATAAATTAACCTTTAATAGTTGTAAATTGCAAAAAAAAACTAAAAACTAAAGGAACATTAGTTTAGTTTGTTTTATTTTCACCTTTTCCATACATTAAATTCTAACTTATACGAGAAAAAAAATGTGCATTGTAAAGGATTTAATAATAGAAATGATTAACTTCAAGGGACATTCTACTGTAGAAATAAAATGATATATTTTGTCAGTGCATTTTATTTTGAAACAAATGCTTTTCTTTTACTTTTTATTTAAAGGGACACCAAAGTCAAAATTAAAGTTTCATAATTCAGATAGAGCAGTGTTTCTCAACCTTCAGTCCTCAAGTACCCCCAACAGGCCAGGTTTTCATTATAGCTGAACCAGTGCACAGTTGAAGTAATCAGCTGATCAGTAACACCATGGTTACTAGCCTACTCTCACCCATCAGATGATTATTTCCCCTGTGCACTGGTTCAGCTACAAAGAAAACCTGGCCTGTTGAGGGTACTTGTGGACTGCGGTTGAGAAACACTGAGATAGAGCAGGCCATTAAAAAAAGTTTCCAGTGTACTTCTATTGTCAAACTGTGCAGTCTTTTTATTAGCACATTTCCTGAGGCACCCACTCCTACTGTGCATGCATATAATGTATATGTATATGAGACTGTGATTAGCTGATGGCTGCCCCATGATGCACAGGGCAGGGAAATGCAAGGGATTTTTAAATTTGTTAGGAAAAAAAAAACCGTTTTGAAATTTAGATTAAAGGAACTGCTGGGTACAACCACAGTACAACTTACCAATGTTTTGCTTTTCCTCCTGTAACTGTAGCTCTCTTATTTTATCTCATTACAGAATCCAGCTGGTAAAGCTCTGCATTTTATACTGGGCGCCGCCATCTTGTAGCACACGTATTGCTGTATCCTGTGACAGAAGCAGTGCACTTTCACAGATCATTGATGTTACTGTTTTTTTGACAGGTGTACCTTTCACTTCATTAACTCACATAATAGAGAGTGAGAATGTTACATTTTTGCAGTTTTTTTCTACTCAGTTTAAAAGTTACATAACAAATATAAGCTCCAAGATGGTGGCACCCAGTGTGAAGATGCAGAGCTTTACTAACTGATAAATATAAGGGGCTAAAATAAGAGAGCAACTTTGAAAACAGCTGCAGGTACAGCAGGAAAAACAATAGCATGGTCAGTAGTGACCATTCTACTGTAGTTGTATTCAGCAGTTCACTGTCCCTTTAAGTAATATTGCATGGTCTCTTTATTATACATTTGTTTATTATGTAATTCTACTTTATTTAATGGTGCTTTAACCACTGCAAATGGGTTTAAACATGGCTAATGGTGTGCTCTATTTGTGTGCTAACATACGGCTTGAAGACTCTATGAAGTGTATACTTGATCTTGAAAAGAATGGCTGCTTGGGCTTTGTTTAACTATGAGGCTATTGTTTACATCTTTGGTACTTGTGTGCTTGATTGACAGGCAAACTTGTCTATAGTGCATAGGCTCTAATCAGAACCTTGTTGTGTTCTGAGACTCTTTTTTCATGCATTGTTTTTTTTTTTCAGTTCAAATAGTCTGACTCATATTTAAAGGCAACCTTGCAAGCACTACAATCATACAATAGCTGGCAGAGTTGCTAGAAAAACATCAAACTCTTCCAAGTAACACATTTACTATTACAACAAACCCCATGTTACACAGCAAACATAGCAAAATATAATTGTGTGTTTTTGCATTTTCTCTCCTTATGCATTCATTTAAACATTCAGACTAAAATCAATGTCTAATGTAAACTAAAGCAGAATTGTGTGTTATAGTGGAGTCCTATTGTCTTTCCTTTGACACCCAAAGTATAGGGAACACCCATAATACAACTCAAAACATTTCAAATTAACTTACAACTTGTTCAATGTGACAAATCTTATCCTTCTCACGGTAGCAGCTTGCAGACCATGTAAGATACAATCATCTAGGCCACAATCAACAATAAGTTTGTTTTTTGGGGTTTTTTTACTGTTCATTTCAAATATAGCAGCTGATCACAATCCTTTACAAACATGTATCTATTGATTATCAACAGAAAAACACCATTAAAAGTCTAATGGGGATTTTTCTAGATAAATAATTTGATAGATTTTTTAAAGCAGGGGTGGTCAATTAACAGCCCTCCAGATGTTATGGACTACATCTCCCCTAATGCTCTTTCAGCTATAATGCTGGCTAAGCATCATGGGAGATGTAATCCATAAAATCTGGATGGCCGATAGTTGCCCACCCCTGTTTTAAAGGATTGTGATCCACACCATAATTAGCATTGCCAGGACTCATAACTTCCATGTTTTTTAATTCAGAATAGCAAGCATTTAATATATGGTTTTCAGAAGCACTAAATGTGCAAGCAGTATTTTGGATTGGGTGCAAGCACAATACTTAAAGGGACATGAAACCCAAATGGTTTATTTCATGATTTAGATAGAGCATGACATTTTAAATAATTTTCAAATCTATTATCTCATTGTTTAGTTCTTTTTGTATCATTTTTTGAAAAGTATACCTAGGTTGGCACAGAAGCTGCTGACAGTTAATGTCAGTTCCAGAACAGCAATTCACTACTGGGACTTAGTTCGTACAGTCCCTCTTTGTAAGCTACGTCCCTCTGAGACAACCATATGTATGTCCCTGTTTGCAGAATCTCCCTTAAACTGTCCCAATAGACCACTCAGATATGCCCACAAACCACCCAGAGACACCCACCAACAACCAGACATGCCCATAATCTCACCCACTATTAACTTGTGAGCCTGCCACTCCCAACGCAGCCCTGCCAACAAAACAGCAATGGCCCCCTTCAAACTCCCAAGTTCCTAATACCTAGCCACAAATGTTGGGAGGTATGACCTAACTGAACACATTTGGTGATGGTGAACCAATAACAGGAGGCATATATGGGAAGCCACCATCAGCAAGCTCCAGCAGTGCAGTACTGCTCCTGAGCCTGCCTTGGTATGCTTTACAACAAAGGATTCTACAAAAACAAAGTAAAATGATAAAATTGATAAAATAAGTAAATTTAATCTATATATTTGTGTGTTGCAATTTTTCTGAATATATCCAGTGCCAAAAAGGGCTGAATGTCGAAATGCACAAATCTGCTGGACACTTACCTGATGGAATATGATCTGAAGTCTGATTTAGGCATATACACAATGAGGTACGGGGCAAAAGGTCTGCTCAGACATCTGCTATGGGCATATAATCAAGAGGCTGTAGGCAATGGTGTCTGACATTATTATTATTTATTTGTAGAACACCAACAAATTCCACAGCTCTAAAGTCACCTTTTTGTACGAGAGCTGGCAAAAATAAAAATAATTCAGTTTCATAGCTTTTTAAATATTTTATTACTTAGAACATTTTAAAATATTCATGATTAAATGCATGACACGTGTGTTATATATATATATTATATATATATATATATATATATATATATATAAAATGTATCCATTATTTAAACATGCTATTTTAATCACTAATGACCAGTAACTTTATCCACATATTTTACAAATGTATTACGTTTTAAAACTATTATTAAGAAATGTATAAAATAAAGGGTGCAGTCACCCTTTAACTTGCTGCTTTAAAGCATATTTTTATTTAATTAATTGGTTGGTTATTACTTAAGTCTCAATGTATTGCCTAAAAGTTTAAACTCCTATTTTAAAACATTTAAATGCAGAACAGAGGATGATAGTCTAAAAATTAAAATTGCCCCTTTGGATCTGATGCAGCCATTGGAACATATTGCTCACAGCTGTGCTGGAATAGCGAGACTCAGCCCTCTAATTCCACCTCAATTAAATTGTTTAAGATAATTGGAATATTATTTACATGTCAAGAAAAGTCTATTTACATACGTCCAATTATCCCTATTATTAATCACACTAAAGGAAAAAAACTCAGTTTCACACAAATAATTTAAATGTGCACTTAATACTGGAAATTTTTACAATAGTGAAACCAAGAAACTAGTGCAAAAAAAAGGATAATTAAGATAATATCATGCAATGCAAATATTTGCAGAAACTGGAGCAACTACATACAAAGTCTTTATGTATGAGTTTTATGTAATAGACTTACCTCAGATTTAAAAGGAACAAAAATAAATACAATATCTAATAATGTATTCAAAACAAAAGATTAGCCTGAGAAAAATATGCAGATATATTTGTTACATTGTATTGGCTGTTTAAATATGAAAGAAATAAGTGTCAAGATTTAGTCTCTATAAAGTAATATGCACTGCCATGTTTTTACCTAGGTTTAAATGTCTGTTCTTATTATCTTATCTCCGTTGGAGAAAATTAAAGGGACAGTCTAGTCAAAATTAAACTTTCAAGATTCAGATAGGGCATGCAATTTTAAACAACTTTCCAATTTACTTGCATTATCAAATTTGCTTTGTTCTGTTGGTGATCTTTGTTGAAAGCTAACCCTAGGTAGGCTCATATGCTAATGTCTAAGCCCTTGATGGCTGCCTCTTATCTTAGTGCATTTTGACAGTTTTTCACAGTTAGACAGCACTAGTTCATGTGTGTGCCATATAGATAACATTGTGCTCACTCCTGTGAAGTTACGTAGAGTCAGCACTGATTGGCTAAAATATATATATATATACAAGGTTCTCACAGAGGTAAAAAGTATATTAATATAACTGTGTTGATTATGCAAAACTGGGGAATAGGCAATAAAGGGATTATCTATCTTTTTAAACAATAACAATTCTTTAAAGGGACATAAAACCCAAAATGTTTATTTTATGATTCATGTAGAGCATACACTTTTAAACAACTTACCAATTTACTTCTACTATTTAATTTGCTTAGTTATCTTAGTATCCTTTCCTGAAAATGATACCTAGGTAGGTTCAGGAGCTGGGAACTATCTGCTGATTGGTGGCTGCACATATGCATCTATTCTCATTGGCTTACCAATGCTTTCAGCTAGTCCCCACTCGTGCATTTCTGCTCTTTTAATAAAGGATACCAAGAAAATAAAGCAATACTGATATTAGAAGTAAATTATTATTATCATTATTATTATACTTTATTTATAAAGTGGCAACAAATTCTGCAGAGCTGTCCATGGGTACTAATGATAAAACAAGACAAAATTTAGCAAAGAAAAAGAGGAGGAATTGAGGGCCCTATTCCCGTGGGAATTTACAATCTAGAAGATTAGGTAAATTTAAAATTTGTTTCAAAATGTGTGTTCTATCTGAACAATAAAAGACAAATTTTGGGTTTCAAGTCCCTTTAAGAACATTATAAATGAGCCTATAAAGTAAGATTCTCGCAGGGTCTAATGTTAATTTGAATAGACATTAAACTGAACCCAATTTTTTTTCTTTCGTGATTCAGATATAGCATGCAATTTAAAACCATTTTCTAATTTACTCCTATTATCAATTTTTCTTCATTCTCTTGACATCTTTATTTGAAATGCAAGAATGTAAGTTTAGATGCCGTCTCATTTTTGGTGAACAACCTGGGTTGTTCTTGCTGATTGGTGGATAAATTAATTAACCAATAAAAAAAAGTGCTGTCCACAGATCTGAACCAATAAAAAAGCTTAGATGCCTTCTTTTTCAAATAAAGATAGCAAGAGATGATAATAGGAGTAAATTAGAAAGTTGCTTAAAATTGCATGCTCTATCTGAATCACGAAAGAAAAAAAATGTGGGTTCAGTGTCCTTTTAAAATTAAATGTTCCATAAAATTATTATAATGATTAAAGGGACTCTCAAGTCAAAATAAACATTTATGATTCAGATAGAGCATGCAGTTTTAAGACACTTTCCAATTTCCTTTCATTATCAATTTCATTATACATATACTAGTCTGTGATTGGCTGATGTCTGTCACATGATACAGGTGGCTGGAAAATGGGAGAAAAAATAAATTTCCCAGAAAAAAATCTACTGCTTATTTGAAATTCAAAGTGTCATTGCATTGTCTTTTTATTATGCACTCGCTAATCATGCAATTCTGCTGTATTTAGTTGTCTTTATTAAGCATTGTTTAAGGAGACAACATACTCGAGCAGCTGTTAATAGTTCATTGTATTTAAAGCAACTGCAAGACCAATCTTTAAAATGAGCAGGACTCTCGTTTTAACCCTTTCCGGTCCTATACATTTGAGCTTTATTGCACCAGCAGGTCTTATTTAATTTTGTTAAACATATGCGTTAATGCAGGTGAATCACAGGCATCCCCGTATAGCTAGTAATAGAATTATTCTGCACTAGGGTTGCCACCTCAGCCATCTTTTCCTGGACACTTATAAGTTACACATGCTGCAGGGTGTGCATGGATGAGTATGAATAGTGCATGTAAAAGTGCTATCCAGAAACACAATACACGTTCCTCCTTGCACACCCCTGCATAACTCATAAGTGTCCAGGAAAACATGGCTGAGGTGGCAACCCTACTCTGCAAAGCAGCGGCAAAGACAAATCCGTGCACCCACCAGCACGCACATCCCATAGCGGCCAGGTCTGGCTAGAAGCTCTGGTATATATGTGCCGCACAGGCGAATAAATGACAAATCATTGTCCTAGTTGAATTAACCCCTTGCCACCCAGAACCTTCCCAGGCAATCTGATGACCATATGACAGATTGGCTTCTATTCCGTTCAGCACCAAGTCCCTTGCTGCTGTGAGAAGACTTGTCTGATTCACACTGAGATCCGTGTTTCATATCCAGATCCGGAAGTGTCCCTGTATGGGCTGCAAGAAGTAAAACCCTTTGTCGGATATATTACGACATAGGACCGGAAAGGGTTAACTGGGAGGTTGATTTTTGCTGCTGTCTCTTGTTTACATAGCTTTTCTATAACCAGTACTGCACTATTGACATTTTCAGTATAGGTGGCAATTTTTAACAGGCTAAAGTAGCAATTTTAAATGGTAAAAAAAAATGAAAGTGAAGGAGCTGATAGTAAACAATACAATGTATAATTGAGAGCACAATAAAGAGTAGAACATTTTACATTTTACAATGTAAAGTATTGTTATTATTTGTTGTGTCTAGTTTTTATGTAATCTGCCTCTGAAAAATTGTGTTTTCAACTGATCCCTAAGAGACTGGAGTGCATCTTGTGGGATGCAAGGGATGGACCCTGCAACATGCCACATAGCAATTCAGTGATAAGTGCAGGAGCTCATTTACAGCTGTGTCTAATTGGCCACAGCAAAGGAGGTAAAATAAACATATACAAGGGGCTGGCTTTTTATGGGGTTTGTCAATGGACATTAACAACAATGTAAATTTTACAAACAAAATGATTGTTTCACATAATTATAACACATGCATTATGTATTAATTGCTAATCTATACAAGGCCCACTAATAGATAAAATGTATTTTGTTTCTTTCTCCTAAATTCCCTGACAAACATTGTTTTAAAATAACTAATTTACTTGGTTACAAAAGCCAATGTAGCAGGTATAAGGTATGTGAGGGAATTACTATTATTTACTTTTTTTGTTTGCGAAAACTGAATGTGAATACTTTTCGAACATTTTATATGAATGTTGATTGTTTAATTGTCTTGACAACTACACACTTAATTTCCAAACTCAACCATTTGCAGCAAATATCTAAACGATGTGAAGAAGTTTATATGAATGTGGTTTGCCTAAGGATAGGCAAGTTTATTTATAATTGACAAAGCACTAGACATTCAGTTAGGTTTTTTTTTTTTCAAAAGCTAAAGATTTCAAGCCCTAGGCAAAACTTTCTCAAAAAAAGTTCATATGGTTGTGCTTGCTGCAATCAGTGTGTTCAAATTATGCATAATTTGGTTTCCATGGATTTGAGTCTAAGATCACATAAAGTCAACTATAATTACTACAAAATAGAGACTTGTACACGCACCTTGGGATAGTCAACATGTATAGTTATAACACACTTAAAAAAAAAGAAAGATCTGAAATTACTAGGAAATTACTTAAGTACACTTTATTGTTTGCCTTAAAGGCATGTAGATACAATGACTAATAACAGGAACTCCAGTAAATAGTCACAAGGGCTGTTTGTTTGAGGTAAAATATACTGCCCTCAGTATTGTGAAGCTGCTTATATTTATCATTATTATTTCTATTTAAAGATAATATCAAGCTTAAAAAAAAAAAAAGTTTAATTTTCTACGTTATGGAGACCAGATGGCCCCAGATTATATGCAAATATTATATTCAAAAGATGGTTGGTAGGAATTGCACCAAAGGCTACAAATATGTACATATGGTTTGGTAAAACTTTCCTAAAAAAAATTACAATAATTTATCTTTGATATGTTTGTAGTTAAACTTTTTACCCTAACAGTAGTTATTACTGCCCTAAGCAAAAACTTCTCCAGTGACAGATTTTTTTTAGCCTAGTAGGGTATCTGAATAAAATTATTAAAAGTTAAACAGTACAGAATTTCAAATTTACTGTACATACCAAGAGTATGTGTTTCATACTCTTGGTATTCTTTGTTGAAGGAGCACCAAGGCACTACTGGGAGCTAGCTGAACACATTGGGTGAGCCAATGACCCTTCCTCTGCTCACAAAATGGTGATTGCCCCCTCAACCTCCCAAGTCCCTAATACCTAGCGACAAATGTTGGGAGATATAATCTAGCTGAACACATGTGGGGCGCGATCCGATATACGGCATAGTTTTCGGCGCAAGTGAGGGAACCCGCGCCGCCCGTAATTTCACCTCGCACATCGGGGTATCCAATATACGGCGCTGTCAGATGCTAAAGTGGCGTAAGTAGGACAAACTGGCGTTTTTTCCGAAAAAGTGCGCAAATACATATTTTAGTCATCGCAAGTACTTACGCCAGTATTTTGTCCACGTAAAGTCTCAATAAAGTGTAGTTTTATGCAAATTAGGCCTAACATTCGTAAAAATTACCCGCGACTCTCCATCTAAAAAAGCGCAACGTAATTACGCTATTCAAAAGTCATATAAAAACCCATGCGCAGCTGCCATTTTCTTCAGTGGGTTTGGATGGTTTCGTTGAGCTACAGCACACTACAACCCTGTTTCCAAATTATTATGCCAATTATATTTTTCTCATTTACCTAAATAATTGATGGTATAACAACAGTCAGCATAATTCTATGTTATCAACTATTAAGAGTACAATTCAAATTTAATTGAACAAACCTCCTAATGATAACTATTTTTTTTTTTTTCAAAATAAAAAAACTTACAATGCACTGTTCCAAATTATTACGCACAGTAAGTTTCAAAACACTTATAGGTTGTAAAGAACTGAAAATTGTCATGGGTTGTGTTTGCAGCATATTTACTGAAATCAAAAGCTATTTCAATCAAACTTTGAACAACATTTCAACTTTTTTAAACATTTTAACAGGTCACGTCACATTTTAACATAAGACCCCTTATTTGATAGCAGCTTCACAAGTCTTGCATCCATTGAACTTGTGAGTTTTTGGAAAGTTTCTGCTTGAATTTGTTTGCAAGATGTCAGAATAGCCTCCCAGAGCTGCTGTTTGGATGTAAACTGCCTCTCACCCTCATTAGATCTTTGCTTGAGGATGGCTCCAAAGGTTCTCAATAGGATTGAGGTCAGGGGAGGATGGAGGCCACATCATGACTTTCTCTCCTTTTATCCCCATTAGCAGCCATTGATGCAGAGGTATTCTTTGCAGCATGAGATGGTGCATTGTCATGCATGAAGATGATTTTATTATGGAAAGCATAGTTCTTCCTTCTGTACCAGGGAAGGAAGTGGTCAGTCAGGAACTCCACATACTTTGCAGAGGTCATCTTTACACCTTTGGGGACCCAAAAGGGGCCGACCAGCTCTCTTCCCATGATTCTGGGCCAAAACATGACTCCACCACCACCTTGCTGACGTTGCAGCCTTGTTGGAACAGGGTGGCCGTCCACCAACCATCCACTACTCCATCCATCTGGACCATCCAGGGTTGCAGCACGGCACTCATCAGTGAACAGGACTGTTGAAAATTAGTCTTCATGTATTTTTCTGTCCAATGCAGGCCGTTTCTGCTTGTGAGCATTGGTTAGTGGTGGCCGAATGGAAGGTTTATGCACAGCTGCAAGACTCTGGAGGACTCTACACCTTGATGTCCGTGGGACTCCAGATGCACCAGCAGCTTCAAATATCTGTTTGCTGCTATGTAATGGTATTTTAGCAGCTCTTGATCCGATGCATGGATCTGGCAGAAATCTTCCTCAATGTGCCTTTATCTGCACAAACCCGTCTGTGCTCTGAATCAGCCACAAATCTCTTAATAGTGCGATGATCATGCTTACATTTTCGTGAAATATCTAATGTTTTCATACCTCATCCAAGGCATTGAACTATTTCACTCTTTTCGGCAGCAGAGAGATCCTTTTTCTTACCCATATTGCGTGAAAATGTGGTGCTCTGCTTAATAATGTGGAACACCCTCCTTTAGTAGTTTTTACTTTAATTGGGCTCACCTGGAAATCTAATTATCACAGGTGTCCGAGATTGTTTTCAGTGATCAAAGAGCCCTGAGACACAATGCCATCCATGAGTTAAAAAACAGAAAAAAAAAATATTTAATCTTTGTGACACTGAAATAGAATTTGCATAATAATTTGGAAAAGGGTATACAGTGAGTTTAGGAAGTTAGTAAGAGTAGTGAGAGAGGCACAGCATAATAGTTAAGTCAGATTTTTGTTTGGGTAAGCTTGTACATTTACTTACACTTATTTTTTACATATTGCACACATTTTGCATACATACCTATACAAAATATACAACACTTTTTTTTTCTAACACTCACACATTTTTATTTCAATTTTACAGTGTGATTAGGGCTGAGTGTTTGGTTGTGATTGTGTGTGATTGAACTGGGAGTGAGTGTGAGTGTGTGTAGTGTGAGGATGTCAGGGAGAGGTAGGGCGGAGGGGAGGAGGGAGCGGAGTTGCAGGGAGAGGAGTATTGTAGCAGACAGGAGGAGAAGCGGGGTCCCCATCAGGAGTAAGTGGAGTTGGGGAGAGTTAGAAGGGATGATAGGAGGGAGATGCCCAGAGACCAGGCACACTTAGAAGAGGGACAGAGGGTGCACATGGGGACAGAAGGGGGGAGGAGGGAGAGGATAGGGAGGAACGCACACAAGGGACATCCCAGGGAGCAAGCCAGGTGGCCACAGAGGGATGAGCGCTATGAGATGCCCAAACTTCTTCATTCGATTGAGAATGTTGCGTCTTAGTATCCAGGGCCATCATGGACAACCACAGTGCCCTCTTTGGCCAGGAGAAGGCAAAGAGCATTGCCCGAAAGGGCGTAAGTGTAGCATGGTTGGTGGTAGAGGGATGCTGTAAACAGTGTGGGCCCTTTAGAGGAGAACTGTTGAGGAATTAAAAAAAAGGTGGAACGTATTGTAAGAGGCAGGTGAAAGAGAAGATGGGGCAGGAAGCCATGCACCAGAGGGGAACAGGCGTTGATCCACCCCTGGAAACTGAATACAACACCTGGCAGGAGATTATACGCAGCTCCCTGAGTATCACAGCAGTCCGTGGACTTCCAGGGGCTCGTGACTTAGGGGCTGCAACCACAGCACCTCATGCTGGTGAGTAACATCCCACACACAAGTATTATATGTATTTGAGATATAACATCCTTTAATGTCACACATTCATGTACACAATGAGGAGCATGGTATTTGGCCTACTAACAAAAACATCTACAATTAGATTTGACATTAATGATACTTAACACAATGCAATTCATGATATGAGGTGGAATAGTGCAATACTAACATGTCTCAGAGTAACACAGGCCACAAGCCACATGTAGAGTTTTCAGTAAATGGACACTATAGCCATCACAATACTTTTAGCTCAGAAAGCAGGTTCTGTGCCTACATCAGGCTAAAGTAAATTGTGTGACCATAGTGTCACTTAAAGAACAAATTTTCTCCATCACTGACATGTACACATAACTATTGTATGAAACACATACCTGTATACTGTGCAGATTAAAATCCCTCATATCACAAATCACATTGTGCACATGCATGTTATACAGTTTGACATGAGAATGAGTATTGTCCCTAGCATGTATCAATGTACATTGTATGCCCACATGGACATATATATGACTGTACTAATCCCTATCATCATTTGACTCCTCCACAGAACCTCCTGTCACCAGGCTGCAAACAGGCATGCTGCCACCTCCACCACCACCACCAGTCACAGGCATGCCGCCACCTCCACCACCAGTCACAGCCATGCAGCCACCTCCACCACCAGTCTTTAGGCAGCAACATGGACAGTATGCTCACGGGCATGAGCAGGGTTGGATTGCCTCAGTTGAGGACCCGTAAGTGATGCCACCACCATTGGCATACAACCCCTGGCAAGATACCTGGCCTGAGGAATATTCTTTTGGCTTTGAGGGGGAGCCAAGTCAGCCACGAAGGATCAATGTCTTTACCCCTGCCCAACACAATATCAGGGCAGTCATGGCTTTTACACACAGGGGATGTCGCAAGAAATGCAAACTGGACAGGCTGAGTGGTCACACACTAGTCGTCAATGGGACTACCAATCCACCCTGAGAGCTCCACCATCCTCTTCTCTTGGGAGAGCTCCACCATCCTCTTCCCTTGGGAGAGCTCCACCATCCTCTTCCCTTGGGAGTGCTCCATCATCCTCTTCCCTTGGGAGAGCTCCACCATCCTCAGATGAGCATATAGCTGAAGTTGTCCATGAAGCAGATGCAGCTGAAGTTGTCCATGATGCACCAGCAGCTGAAGTTGTACCTGAAGCACCAGCAGCTGAAGTTGTCCATGATGCACCAACAGATAGAGCTGAACCTGCACCTTGAATCACTGCTGCTCAAGAGCCTGTAGATCCACTGTATTCTCCCCTGGGTGAGGAATACATTTCACTCCAGAGGAGGCTCATAACAAGCTGCGAGAGCAGACAAAAAGGCCAACACAGGTTTCACAGGAGCCAACAGAGGTTACTCCAGCGTACCATAGAGCTGCAGAGGGACATGGCAGCATCATTAAATGGAATTGTACATAACCAGTCGCAGATGATGAGGTATTTCTGATATGCAGATGCAGATTGACAACAGATGGCGGGAACAAAACCAACTCTTGGGTGTGTTGGTTGAGCACTTCACACACCAGCAGGACACTGCCTCCAGCCTATCATCTGTGGCCAGCACTCCAGCAGAATCATCTGAATCTTCCCAAACCAGGAAATCCACTCCAGTCACCTCAACCCCCTCATCCAAGAAGCCTAAAAAAAAAAAAATATATTCTTATAGTTCAACATAAATCTTGTCCTCTGTTATTTACCATATAATTGTCATCCACATCCATGTGAGGGGTGTTTTAGTACACTAATATTGTTTAAACATATAATAAGGCCTGTGTGGAAATGGCCCCAAAAAGGTAATATCATCATGTTTATGACATATTCATGTTCTATAAACCACATCACATAGTTGTGTATGAAGGGTACATATAGTAATATTCACGTATAAGATGCAAATCAAGGTTTCTCACATCTAATGGAAATTGACACATGTGTAGGGATAGGCATGAGCCAAGGCTCTGGCAGACATTTTCTAAGGTAAAGACCTTTAGTGAAGAACACCTTGCCTAGCCCTGCACATGGGTATATATATCTAAATAATAATGTTTTTACAGAAGGTGTGAACAGAAGGTATAAACATCCATTTTCATTCTTCCTAATGATAGTCAATAAATCATAGTAACCTAAACATGAATTAAACAAATGAGATATTTTCAGTAATTAGGGTGGTTAAGGGAAGGGGGTGGGATGTAGTAGTTTTACTTACATGCAGTGGAAATCTACAGTATGTAATTCGATGACCAGCTGCAGCAACAACAGCAGCAGGGGTAGCACCATGACCAAGGACCTCAGCAGCAACTATAGAATCATGTATAGACGGAACAACAGGGGCTTGTAGGGCTTCCAGCACCCCTTGTGCCCCATGATGCACCCCTTGTGCCCCATGATGCACCCCTTGTGCCCCATGATGCACCCTTGTGCCCCATGATGCACCCTTGTGCCCCATGATGCTGCCTCTCTATGGAAAGCAGGAAAACATGGTGGCTAATGAGGTTTTGCATTGGTGTGGTTTTTTTGCTTCCTGTTGTGAGGTTGTGCTGCTTGTGATTGGTTTGACACACTTGCAGGGGCAGGAATAATAAATGCTTTGAAGAGGTTTAACTATTTGAGATCAAGCTGCTGATATGTATGTTGTTGAGCATGCATTTGTTAGGCCTTCAGAGAGTTATGTTGGTTTATAAGTCAGTGCAAGGGTTGCTGCGCCTGCAATTTGTGGCGAGATGAGAATGGAGTAGATTTTCTGAATTCTGCGCGCGTAAGTCCTTACGCTGTATATTGGATACCAAATTGCGCGTGTTTGCTATGTCAGTCTATGGGTCAAAAAATACGGGCGAAGACTGAAATATACGCGCGTAATGTGATACCAAAACCCGCAAACTTTGGCGTCGCCGGCTTTTGCGGGCGACGCTGCATATCGGATCGGGCCAGTGGTGAGCCAATAACACGAGGCATATATATGCAGCCACCAATCAGCAGCTTGCTAGTATTGCATTGCTGCTCCTGACCCTATCTAGATATGCTTTTCAACATAGAATACCAGGAGAACAAAGCAAATTAGATAAAAGAAATACATTGGAAAGTTTTTGCAACAATAGGAGAATTGCATGCTCTATCTGAATTACAAAAAGAAACATTTTGGGCTTCAAGTCCTTTTAACTAATATGAATTTTGGGAAAAGTTAAAAAAATACCCCCTCTGATTATATAACAATTAAGCAACTTGAAGAGAAATAATAATCTATACAAATCCATTCTCTTCTAGAATGGCTAAATAGCAATCATAACCATCCATACTCACATGAAATCTACTCAGTGGGTTACATTGCCAAGAGCATTTTATTTGTGATTTTCAAATAGTTTTTAAATAATATTTTAAATATTATATATTTTTTTTTGTAATACACAGTTACAGACTAATCTAGGTAATAATAAACACACAGCAAATGGGAAGCATTTTTAAAATATATGGACAAAAAAATATCTTTTATAATCGACTTTTACATAATCATTAATAATATAAACTGAGATATATTTATTTTTTACCCTTTCAATACTGAACCATTTTTGCCCTGAACTGAATTGTTTTTTTCAGATGTTGGAACACTGCATTTAGGGCTAGATTACAAGTGGAGCACTAATATATTGCCCTCCCGCAAACAGGCAAATGTGCCCATTTTGCGGGCGCACTATAAATAACCAGTCATTACAAATTGCTGGTTATTGTTACCGTGAGCTCACGGTAGCATTTACCGCTCAGAAAATTAGCCAGAGATCATATATTTGGTTTATTTTCCAAAAGTGCCCCAAGTTGACCCAAAATAAAGAGACTTTCAGGTTTTTTTTTTATGAAAAAAATATAGCATTTATTTTTTTAGTAAAAACTTCTGCACTAGGCAGTTTTTAGGGGTTAAAAGTGGCGGGTGTGCCTTTATATTGTGGTCTATGGTAACTGTGTGTTCCCTGTAAATATATATGTATATGCTTTTATATATATATATATATATATATATATATATATATATATATATATATATATATATACAGGGAGTGCAGAATTATTAGGCAAGTTGTATTTTTGAGGATTAATTTTATTATTGAACAACAACCATGTTCTCAATGAACCCAAAAAACTCATTAATATCAAAGCTGAATAGTTTTGGAAGTAGTTTTTAGTTTGTTTTTAGTTATAGCTATTTTAGGGGGATATCTGTGTGTGCAGGTGACTATTACTGTGCATAATTATTAGGCAACTTAACAAAAAACAAATATATACCCATTTCAATTTTTTATTTTTACCAGTGAAACCAATATAACATCTCAACATTCACAAATATACATTTCTGACATTCAAAAACAAAACAAAAACAAATCAGTGACCAATATAGCCACCTTTCTTTGCAAGGACACTCAAAAGCCTGCCATCCATGGATTCTGTCAGTGTTTTGATCTGTTCACCATCAACATTGCGTGCAGCAGCAACCACAGCCTCCCAGACACTGTTCAGAGAGGTGTACTGTTTTCCCTCCTTGTAAATCTCACATTTGATGATGGACCACAGGTTCTCAATGGGGTTCAGATCAGGTGAACAAGGAGGCCATGTCATTAGATTTTTCTTCTTTTATACCCTTTCTTGCCAGCCACGCTGGTGAGTACTTGGACGCGTGTGATGGAGCATTGTCCTGCATGAAAATCTGTTTTTTTTTCTTGAAGGATGCAGACTTCTTCCTGTACCACCACTGCTTGAAGAAGGTGTCTTCCAGACAACTGGCAGTAGGACTGGGAGTTGAGCTAGACTCCATCCTCAACCCGAAAAGGCCCCACAAGCTCATCTTTGATGATACAGCCCAAACCAGTACTCCACCTCCACCTTGCTGGCGTCTGAGTCGGACTGGAGCTCTCTGCCCTTTACCAATCCAGGCACAGGCCCATACTCTGCCCATCGACGACTCACTCTCATTTCATCAGTCCATAAAACCTTAGAAAAATCAGTCTTGAGATATTTCTTGGCCCAGTCTTGACGTTTCAGCTTGTGTGTCTTGTTCAGTGGTGGTGTCTTTCCAGCCTTTCTTACCTTGGCCATGTCTCTGAGTAATTGCACACCCTGTGCTTTTGGGGCACTCAGTGATTGTTGCAGCTCTGAAATATGGCCAAACTGGTGGCAGTTGGCATCTTGGCAGCTGCACGCTTGACTTTTCTCAGTTCATGGGCAGTTATTTTGCGCCTTGGTTTTTCCACACGCTTCTTGCGACCCTGTTGACTATTTTGAATGAAACGCTTGATTGTTCGATGATCGCGCTTCAGAAGCTTTGCAATTTTAAGAGTGCTGCATCCCTCTGCAAGATATCTCCACTATTTTTGACTTTTCTGAGCCTAGTCAAGTCCTTCTTTTGACCCATTTTGCAAAGGAAAGGAAGTTGCCAAATAATTATGCACACCTGATATAGGGTGTTGATGTCATTAGACCCACACCACTTCTCATTACCAGAGATGCACATCACCTAATATGCTTAATTGGTAGTAGGCTTTCGAGCCTATACAGCTTGGAGTAAGACAACATGCATAAAGAGGATGATGTGGTCAAAATACTCATTTGCCTAATACTTCTGCACTCCCTGTATATATATAGATATATATATATATATATATATATATATATATATATATAAATATCAAACAGGATCCCACACTCACTGCTATAGTCCAGCTTCCGGGGTGCACTTTAAACCATTGATAAAAAGAGAAATAAGAAAGGCACTCTGCGTATGATTTAGTAAAATAACTTTACTTGGATGAACGTTTTCGGGGTCACCCCCGTCCTCAGACCTTACAAAACAAGTGATATAGTGAACTATTTAAATGTTTACCTGGTGACGATCCTGCCAGAGTCTGTGGTGTCCTCCTAGCGCAACTGCGCATGTGCAAGAGTAAGTACAGAGGCCCTGGAGGTTCAAAAGAGTCACCAAGTCAAAAAATTGTGAAAACATGTGAAAATAAAAACAACAGTGCTAACATAAATATTAAAAACACAGAGCACAGATCACTGAAATAGTAACTGATGGAAAATACTATGTTGATGTGATGTAAACATACATGTATTAGTAAATGTATCTGGTAGACATAAATATTAAAGTGCGGTGTATAGCGGTATCGGCAGAGTAGTTATATGCAGAGGAGGTGTCAAGATTTCACATGACACTCTTTATAGGGAAAGCAAAAGCGCATAATATATAGCTAGTGTGTTAAACACCAATGCATCCAGCAGATAACTTATACCGCTGTTACGGCGATTGTTGCTAGGTAACCATATACACTGCCAGTAAAATCACACTATTATCGTTTATTCATAAGTAGAATAGGTCATTCTAAAGCAACAAAACTCAGCGCACAAATCACTCTGACCACTATTGCAAAAACTATCCATTCAGTAACCATAAGCAATACTCAATAGAAACCAAACTAGTAGAATCACACTGTTAGCCACCTGTTGTCCAGCCTTCTTATAACACATATAATACTGGGAAATATGACTGAGACTCTCTGAAACCAATAGGTAATTATTAATAGGAGTGACACAAATTAATCAGCCTAAACTCTACAACACTGGCCATATAGCATTACCTGCAATCCCCTCAGCACTCCAAAATCCTCAGATCTTCAATCATCATGCAGATACCGGCAAAATGTAGTACTCATATCCCAACCAAAGAGGTACCAAATGATTAGTAGCAGACACCAAGACCCAAAAAAAGGGAAAATAATTTTTAGACATTTAAATTAGGAGAAATACACATGTTCCTCCCATTATAGCATATTATCTCGCCAAATGCTATGTCATGCCATCAGTCCAAAGCATACCAACAGATGTTGATCACCACACCAGCTTATACTAATATCACTATACCAAACAACTTTTAAAGAACAATCAGCATACTCAATAATCATATCATGTCCAATCCTGGAAAATCCCATATGTTGGTATCCGTACTAAGTCAAAGGTACAAAACATTCATACCTGAAAAAAAACAAGGGTACCCATCTCACAGTGTAGCCTAGTAAGTTGTCAAATTCATAAATATCTGTTACCATTTATTACAGCACCTATGTATATATCTCTACCAGATGTTAGCTAATCGATCCTACATACAGTTAGATTAAGGAAATTCCAAATTTACATACGTCACAAAAAGCCATTGCATGTCAAAATGGACATTAAGCCCCTTAGGGACCAGAGTGTCAAGTGTGAAAATCCATCGACTTTCCCTCTGCAAAAGCACCCCTACCTCTGTCACCACCCCTCGCAAGGGGTGGGACATGATCAATGATAATGAAGCGTAAATCAGTATTTTTGTGTCTCGTCTGCAGAAAGTGTCTGGCTACCGGTTGGTCAGATTTACCATTCTCCAATGCTGCCCTAATGGCCGACCTATGGTTGGCCATTCTGGTGCGGGCATCATCCTGTGTCTTTGCCGACATAGAACTTGCCACATGGGACAGTGGATCATGTATATGATGTATGTTTTGTAGTGCATGTGACTCTGTGTCTAATTGTAAATTTTCTGTTGGTCCAACGGATGTGTGAAAAATTTACTCTGGGTCATCCCACAGCATGTGGTAGCATCCACTAAATTGGAAGCACCCATTTTTTGGTGGTGTCTAACCATGTTTTAGACTTGTAGCTCAGTCCTGTTATCGGGGTCGCATCAGATGATCTCTTAAGGAGGCCGCCCTCCTGTAACCAACACATCGGTAAGACCATAGACTCGCAAGGCAATCTTTTGTCATTGAAATCATATCACCATGCTCTCGTAGTATGTTTGGTAGAGAGAGACTTTATCCGGAGTGAAGTTGGTCGTCAATATCAATTGTTCCCTAGGTGGTGCCTTCAGATATCGTATTCTTTAGAGCCTCCTTCTGTGGAAGTAGTATGAGCTTCAACAAAAAGCCACGTTCAGGTGTTGCCTATTATAACCCCGCTGCTCAAATTTCATCCTCATCTCCTCAAGTTGTAATGTTTTATTCGCCTGGTCACTGTTGTTTCGTGTTACCCTCTTGAACTGTGACTTGGGCAAAGCCTTCTTCAAAAATGGTGGGTGACAACTTGTTCCTTGGAGGATCGAATTCCCTATCCGTGGGTTTTTGGTATAGTGTGGTCTTCAGTCCATCACCAGATCTGTATATCCTTAAATCAAGGAAATCAACTGTTTGTTTGTTGTGGGTAATCTTGAACTTGTGGTTGATGTTAGGACTTGTTCAGTTAATTGAACCAAGACATTAGATCTTGTTGATCCCCTCTCCATATCAAGAATAGATCGTCTATATACCTACGGAAACCATAGTACCCGTGGATCCTTGAATAGCGTAGTACCCAGGGTCTCAAACTCCGCCATGTACAGATTGGCATCGGGATGGGGGCCACATTGGACCCCATCGCCGTGCCCGAAATCTGTAAATAGAATTTTGCTTCGAACTTGAAGTAGTTCAACTTGAGAAAATGCTCCAATAGTTGTGAGTACCACATCGACAGGTGGACCAACGTAAGGAGAATTAAGGAGAGTGGATTTAATCGCCGCCATAGCGTCTACATGCGGGACTGACTGTATAAAGGCTGGGTTACAATCCAGGGTAACCAGCACATCATCATCGGTTAATCCTTCAATATCTTGCAGTAGTTTCACCATCTCTATAGAATCCAGAAGGAAAGACCCCATCTGCCTGACAAATGGTTGCAAGATATCATCCACATATATAGCAAGTGTTTGAAGTATCGACCCCCCTTGCCGATACACATTGGACGTCCTGGGAGCCTCACTGGGTCTTTGTGGACCTTGGGTAAGGTATAGATGATGGAATTATCGGAAAAATCAACCATCAGGAATTCATATGTAGCTTTAATTACAATATTCGTTGAATATAGTGTATCAAGATATTTATCATGGTTTTTTTTTAAGATCAAAGGTGGGATCCTGTGTTAGTGTACGGTATGTCTTCTTATCTATCCCAACTGGGATATTATTACATCCCTATAGAACTGGTAGTCCTGTAGGACCAATGCACCCCCCTTGTCCGCATTACGGATCACCAACTTATGATTTCCTTTAACCCTTCAGGGCCTTCCATTCTGTTCTTGAAAAGTTTGTTTCTTGTAGGGTGTTCCATATCCAATGAATCTTCAAAGTTTTCTTTTTATCATACGTGTATACGTACTGATACTTGCATTTGAGGATTCTTGGATCAAATTTACTCTGTTTTCTGTGATTTCTCCATCTGGTAATCAGTCCGCTCAAAATGTTCTTTAAGGCGAAGTTTTCCTATTAAAACTTGTATAGGTCTACATGTACATCAAATCTATCCAATTTAGCCATGGGTACATAACTCAGGCCTTTCTCCAATATCTCACTCTCAGTGGTTGTTAACTGGTGAGAGCTGAGGTTGATTATGTTACTCAGTTCCAGCCCCGGCGCCATCGCCATGGTGGTCTCCCCCTGGAAGTTCCCCTTAAGTTTTTAAGAGATCATCTGATGCGACCCGATAACAGACTGAGCTACAAGTCTAAAACATGGTTAGACACCACCAAAAATGGGTGCTTCCGATGTAGTGGATGCACCACATGCAGTGGGATGACCCAGAGTAAATTTTTCACACATCCGTGGACCAACAGAAAATTTACAATTAGACACAGAGTCACATGCACTACAAACTACATCATATACATGATCCACTGTCCATGTGGCAAGTTCTATGTCGGCAAGACACAGGATGATGCCCGCACCAGAATGGCCAACCATAGGTCGGCCATTAGGGCAGCATTGGAGAATGGTAAATCTGACCAACCGGTAGCCAGACACTTTCTGCAGGCGAGACACAAAAATACTGATTTACGCTTCATTATCATTGATCATGTCCCACCCCTTGCGAGGGGTGGTGACAGAGGTAGGGTGCTTTTGCAGAGGGAAAGTCGATGGATTTTCACACTTGACACTCTGGTCCCTAAGGGGCTTAATGTCCATTTTGACATGCAATGCTTTTTGTGAAGTATGTAAATTTGAATTTCCTTAATCTAACTGTATGTAGGATCGATTAGCTAACATCTGGTAGAGATATATACATAGGTGCTGTAATACATGGTAACAGATATTTATGAATTTGACAACTTACTAGGCTACACTGTGAGATGGGTACCCTTGTTTTTTTCAGGTATGAATGTTTTGTACTGATGGCATGACATAGCATTTGGCGAGATAATATGCTATAATGGGAGGAACATGTGTATTTCTCCTAATTTAAATGTTTAAAAATTATTTTCCCTTTTTTGGGGTCTTGGTGTCTGCATACTAATCATTTGGTACCTCTTTTTGTTGGGATATGATGTACTACATTTTGCGGTATCTGCATGATGATTGAAGATCTGAGGATTTTGGAGTGCTGAGGGTATTGCAGGTAATGCTATATGGCCAGTGTTGTAGAGTTTAGGCTGATTAATTTGTGATCACTCTATTAATAATTACCTATTGGTTTCAGAGAGTCTCAGTCAATTTCCCAGTATATATGTGTTATAAGAAGGCTGGACAACAGGTGGCTAACAGTGTGATTCTACTAGTTTGGTTTCTATTGAGTATTGCTTATGGTTACTGAATGGATAGTTTTTGCAATAGTGGTCAGAGTGATTTGTGCGCTGAGTTTTGTTGCTTTAAAATGACCTATTCTACTTATGAATAAACGATAATAGTGTGATTTTACTGGCAGTGTATATGGTTACCTAGCAACAATCGCCGGAACAGCAGTATAAGTTATCTGCTGGATGCATTGGTGTTTAACACACTAGCTATATATTATGCGCTTTTGCTTTCCCTATAAAGAGTGTCATGTGAAATCTTGACACCTCCTCTGCATATAACTACTCTGCCGATACCGCTATACACCGCACTTTAATATTTATGTCTACCAGATACATTTACTAATACATGTATGTTTACATCACATCAACATAGTATTTTCCATCAGTTACCATTTCAGTGATCTTGTGCTCTGTGTTTTTAATATTTATGTTAGCACTGTTGTTTTTATTTTCACATGTTTTCACGATTTTTTGACTTGGTGACTCTTTTGAACCTCCAGGGCCTCTGTACTTACTCTTGCGCATGCACAGTTGGCGCTAGGAGGACGCCACAGACTCTGGCAGGATAGTCACCAGGTAAACATTTAAATAGTTCACTATATCACTTGTTTTGTAAGGTCTGAGGACGGGGGTGACCCCGAAAACGTTCATCCAAGTAAAGTTATTTTACTAAATCATACGGACAGTGCCTTTCTTATTTCTCTTTTTATATATATATATATATATATATATATATATATATAATATATATATATATATATATATATATATGTGTTAATATGTGTATATACGCATATAAACACATAAATATATATGTATATATTCTGCTGCCCAAAGCTGCATGACTTACCCCCTTCGTTGCGCTACACGGCATGAGAACGAGGCTCCCATTGGAGCCAATGGAAGTGCGCTCTCGTGAGCACAATGCTTCCGTGCAATGTCAATGCATTGCACCTAACTCGTAATACCAGCGCACATTAGCATGCACTGATATTACTCAGTTGACTTCAAATATCACTTTAGCGCTCAACTCGTGATCTGGCCCTTAAAGGGCAGTCTGCTCCAGAATTGTTATTGTTTAAAAAGATAGGCAATCCCTTTATTACCCATTCCCCTGTTTTGCATGACCAACACTGTTATATTAATATACTTTTTACCACTGTGATTACCTTGTATCTAAGCCTATGCAGACTGCCCCCTTATTTCAGTTATTTTGACAGACTTGCATTTTAGCCAGTCAGTGCCCTCTCACTTGTAAATCCACAGGTGTGGTCACAATGTTATCTGTATGGCACACATGAACTTACGTCCCCTCGAGCTGTGAAAAACTGCCAAATGCATTGATAAAAGGGGCGGCCTTCAAGGTTTTAGAAATTAGCATATGAGCCTAACTAGATTAAGTTTTAAACAAATAATATCAAGAGAACAAAGCAAATTTGATGATAAAAGTGAATTAGAAAGTTATTTAAAATTGCATTCCTTATCTAAATCATGAAAGTTTAATTTTGACTAGATTGTCCCTTTAATAGGTTGGTCTTTTTTTTCTTGGTCAGTTACTCACTCATAAACTTTTCTGTGACTCTGGATTCTAACAAACCTAAAAAGTACATTCAACTTAAAATAAAATCTGCCATAAAAAAATTAAAGGGACATGAAACCCAAATTTGTTCTTTCATGGTTTAGAAAGCGCAATTTCTAATTTACTAAATTTACTTCTATTATTTAAGTTGCTTCATTCTGTTGATATCCTTTGTTGAAAAGCATATCTTGATAGGCTCAGTATCTGCTGATTGGTGGCTGCACATAGATGCCTCATGTGATTGGCTCACCCATGTGCATTACTATTTCTTCCACAAATGATATCTGACGAATGAAGCAAATTAAATAAAAGAAGTAAAATGGAATGTTGCTTAAAATTATATTCTCTATCTGAATCATAAAAGAAAAATGTTGGGTTTAATGTCCCTTTAAGCATTTAAGCTTTATTTATTTGCTTTATCCTCTTTTGTACCTCTGAAAAAATGTTTTTTTTTTTCTATTGCCCCTGAGTGACTGGAGTGAATTGTGCATGTTTTTTAAAAACACTAACCCTGCTACATGCTTCCCTTGGAAGTTCATTTTAATACCAATACTAATAAATAATTGAAAACTATTTAAAAAAATAAATAAATATATATATATATATATATATATATATATATATATATATATAATATATATATATATATAGTGCCGCAGATTTAGGAAAAGCACTCCTCCGGATTTAATCAAACAATAACATTTATTGTATATATGTAATAATAAATTTTATTGTTTGATTAAATCCGGAGGAGTGCTTTTCCTAAATCTGCAGCACTGTGATACAATGTGAGGAGCACCACAGTGGTTGAGATTGTTAGAGTTGGCTGGGCTCATCTGCTTTGGTATATATATATATATATATATATATATATATATATATATATATATATATATACTATATATATATATATATATACTGTATATATAACACACACATATACACATATATAAACACAACCAGGGCAATAGTTTATCTTGAGATATATATGTCCATCAGTACACATTATATTGCTAGTATATACCCAAAACCTAACACCTAATCACATAAGACCAATTTTTCAACCCATAAACTTGATTGACATAAACTTGACAAGATGACAGCGCTTATCTCAGATAAACATGAATTCACTGGAAAATGGGCTTCCCCTTTACCTACAGACAACATAAATAGGAACAGGTCTTGGGAATTATTATTTCAAACAACTTGAACATTTAATGAACAATGCAGTTGTTCAGCAGGCAAAGACCAATGGGATGCTTGCTTGTATTGGATGTTGTGTTTACTGTAGAAAAAAAGTGAGATTTTATGCCACTTTACAGATCACTATGTAGGCTTCATCTTGAATGTACAGCTCCAGAGACCATATTTCGAGGAGGATATAAATAAACTAGAAACTGTTCAAAGGTGGCTACAAAAATGGTATCAAGTTTAAAAAATAAAACTTACACAGGACGGCTCCATGACCGCAACATCTAGGAGAGAATTCTGAGACGTTGTATTTTATTTATATATATATATATATATATATATATATATATATATATATATATATACCTTTAAAAAAAAAAAAAGCAGTATAAGCAGAACAGGATCTCATGTTTGAGGGTGACATAAAAGGTGATAATTTATGGAAGCACTATATATGACTCGAGGTGAGCCAATCACAAGAGGCTTACATGTGCAGTCACCAATAAGCATTTAGTTCCTAGTAGTGTATTGCTTTATGAACCTACCTAGGTATACTTTTTAACAAAGAATATCAAGCAAATAAAAGAAAATTAGATAATTGAAGGGAAATGGAACGTTGTTTGAACATGCTTGCTAAATTAATGTTTTACTAAGCAGTATTTTATATGATGACCTCAAAATGTAGCACATAGCGCAACACAGCGGGAGCCCAAGCAGAAGCACGGACACGCTAGCGGTGGAGAGGAAACCGCGTCCAGTGCCGAGTTTGGGGTTTGGAGTGCCCTTGGAAAATTTCCCTGCTGAGAGCGCTAGGAGGGGAGGTGGCCCAAATTGGGGGTTACACCTGGCCTGGCACTTACACTGCAGGATACGGCAAGGGCAAGGCTGTGATAAGCTACTACCCACAGCGACACAAGAAGGGTCTAGGGGCCCAGGATCTATTGGGCTACCGACTAACCCTGAGGCTTTTTCCGGGTGCAGAAGGTGTGAGGGGTGCACTTTGGAAGCCACAGAGCTGCCTTCTCAGAGGAGGCCTTCGTCCCCCTGAAAGAAAGAAAGAAAGAAAGAAACAAGCAAGTAGAGAGGCCAGAAAGACTGTGGGCGAACAGAGTGGAGTAAATGGAGGAGAAAGGGAGGAACAAGGGAAGGTTAGGAACTTATTTCACTGACTGTTGCTGTTTATGTTCCTTGTCTGTCCCTCATATGCAAGAGGGGTGCTGAACCAGAGAGTATAGGAGCTCAGTTTACTTTTTTCTTGGCTCTTGGTTTTCTTTTTTCTCTCCCCCCCTTTCCCTACCTTCCCTAAAAATCCCTTGCTCAAGAAGTTGAATATGACAAAGATTGGATTTTCTCAGGGACTGGTATAAGTTTTTTTTTTTTTCCCTCTCCTCTTTATTTTATAAAGCCCCTCTCTTTCAAAGAGATTTGGTGGTAAGGTGCATTCTATGTGAAAAAAAGTCCTGTGAGATGACATCCTGCTGAGTGTTGATTATAACTGGGAGCTAGCAGGTCAGAGCCTGAATTAAGTCAGCAGATATATGGAGAAGTATCTCAATCAGGGAAGATGTCACCAAACATGAAACAAACAGATAAAAAAGGTAATAAGACTGCCAATTCCTTTAACTCCCCAAATAAATCACTTAGAGAAGAGAAGATCTCTGACACTTCTTATGCGGGGGAAATTGCAACACTGGTTTCGGCCCTGATAGGGCCCAAATTGAAAGAGATTCATACCAGATTAAACACAATACTGGAGGAGTTAAAAAATCAGGCAGAGAGAATAAAAGAAATGGAACAAAGGATTTCAAATTGTGAAGACACTCAGATTAAAGTAAAGTAAAGTAATGTTTATATTTTTTTTTCTTTTTTTTAACAAAATATTTTTTTTTCCTCTTTCTCAAATATGAGGCAAATGTTTATATTTTTTTTCTTTTTTTAACAAAATTTTTTTTTTCTCTTTCTCAAATATGAGGCAAATGTTTATATTTTTTTCTCTTTTTTTAACAAAATATTTTTTTTTTCTCTTTCTCAAATGAGGCAAATGTATATATTTGTTTCTCTTTTTTTAGCAAAATTTTTTTTTCTCTCCTTTTTTTTAAATTAATGCTTACAGAGCAATATATAGAAATTATAGTTATGTATCAAGTAATATATGAGGTTGAACACAGGTGGTTTATATATTTTTGTTTTGATGTTTGCAAAACGATGTGTATCACTGTAATATCAGGACGAATAAGGAACAAAGCTACTTCTTTAAGTAGAGAAAGATTGTGTATATGCCTAAAAGGGCTCTTATTTCTTTTTATAGACACTTTTAGGATATGTATGGATGGAAAGAAAATATAGCCATGGGCAATATAAGGTATGATGATTTTGATCACAAGAGGTTAAAGCACAACTTATCTTTAGTATTAATTTTTTTTTTTTTTTTTGAAAAATAACATACAATTTTTGATCACAAAAGGCAATACACTTTTTGCCCTCTTTTTCTATATACACTTGGAATATGTTTTGTGTAGATGAGCTAGTGAGATAGAAATGTCTTGCACAAGATTAAGAAGTTTATAAAGAATTTATAGTTATGTATCAAGTAAGATATGATGTTGAACACAGGTGGTTTATATATTTTTGGTTTGATGCTTGCGAAATGTTGTTTATCACTGTAATAATAGGACGAATGAGGAATAAGGCTACTCCTCTAAGTAGAGAAGGAGTGTGTATATGCCTAAGAGTTCTTATTTTTTTTTTTCTTTTAGACACTATTAGTATCTGTACAGATAGAAAGAAAATATAGTTATGGGTAAATTAAGGTTTGATTTTGATCACAAGAGGTTAAAACATAATTTATTTATTTATTTATTTATTTTTTCTCTCTCCTCTTTCCCTCTCTTTCCTCTCCTTTCCATCCCCCTCTCCTATCCTCCTCTCCGATGATTCCCTCATATAAGTTAGATGGTTAAAATACTGACCTGGAACATAGGGGGGATACACTCCCCTATAAAGAGGAAAGCAATCTTGAACCTACTAGGGAAAAAAGATTTTGATATAGTGTGTCTACAGGAAACCCACCTATCAGATAAAGAGCATAGAAAGATCAGAGCTCACTGGTTGGGAGAACCTTTCTTTTCATCATATACGAAAGCGTCTAGAGGAGTGATGGTTCTTTTCCACACAAGGTTGGAATATAAAATTCTTAGTATTTCTAGAGATAGTGAGGGAAGATATTTGATCATTAGGTTTTCTATTGAGGGGGAAGAATACCTGTTGGTTAACATCAATGGTCCTAACGTCTCTAATGAAAAATTTTGGAACTTATTAGTGAAGAAGATGTTCAGATTCCCTAAAGCCAAGATAGTATTGGTAGGGGACTTTAATGTTACACCAAACTCATACTTGGATAGAAGGAAAGTGGGGGTTCGGAGTGGGGAGATCAAATTCAAATCTGCTCAATTGAATTTCGAGAAGAAAATATTTAATCTACTTCATAACTCACTAAAATTAGTTGATATATGGAGATTATTAAATCCAAATAGTCTTGAATATACGTGTTGCTCTAAAACTCACAATACGTTATCAAGGTTAGATCTTTTTCTGATTTCAGACGTATTAGTCTCTAAAGTTGAGAAATGTAGCATTGGAGATTTTAGCTTATCAGATCACGCTCCGGTTACTCTATCTATCGCAGGAAAAAGGAAGTTCTCATTTAATTCTTTTTTCTTTCCAGCTTACCTGCGAAATTCCATCAGCTTAAAGATTTTTTAATTAAAGCGTGGGAAGACTATAGCTCGTTTAAACAGCCCAATGTAGAGGGATGTCCAGCTCTTTTGGGAAGCTGCTAAAGCTATCCTGAAAGTGGAAATCTCTAATTATGTGTCAAAGTTAAAGAAAGAGAACATGAGGAAGATTTAGATCTCACAGATAAAGTAAGGGAGCTTATATCTTGTTTAGGGAAAAGACCCTGTAACTGAATACAGACAATTACTTCCAGGCAAAGAAAGAAAGAGAGAGACGTTCCTCCTGGGAGAGGCACAGGTACTCTCATATAAGAATAGTGCTAGATTTGCTAAATATGGAAATAAAGTTGGCAAATATATGGCCTCTCTGTTTAAAAGACAGTCTAGGAAGAAATCAATAGCAGCAATAAGAGAGAAGGACCAAGTATATACAGATCAAGGTCCGAATATTGCCAACTATTTCAGAGGTTTTATACTAAACTTATATACATCGCAACGTCTGGACTCAGAGGACATTAAAAGTTTTTTGGAAGAGATTAATTTCCCAAAAATTACAGTAGAGGATAATGAGGGTCTGAACCAACCAATAACAGAGAGGGAAATACAAAGAACCATTAATTCAATAGCTAGAGGAAAAGCTCCTGGTCCCAGACTGCCTACCGTCGAATTCTAATCAAATCTTGCGAACAGAGATAGGCCGGTATTGACCGATCTTTATAATACATATTATGAACAGATAAACAAATTTCGGAGACCTTTAAGAGGGCTAATATAATCTTAATTCCAAAGATCAATAAAGCTCCATCGGATATGACTTCATAAGACCCATTTCGCTTCTCGGCCTCGATTACAAGATACTGATGAAGCTTCTGGCAGAAAGATTGAAACCTCTGTTACCAGCGATTGTGCACCAGGATCACGCAGGCTTCATTACGGGTAGAGCGTCTGAACTGAATATAAGGAAAATCCTACAGGTCGTCAAGCGGTTTGGGGGAGATTGCACTGCCCTGCCGGAGGCCTTCCTGCTATCCTTGGATGAAGAGAAGGCCTTCGACAGGGTGGAGTGGCCCTTCTTGTTCTGGGCACTAGAGAGATTTGGATTTAGGGGCCTTTTTAGGGATTTTGTCGTTAAGGTATATTCAGATATCAAGGTCACTTTGTTGATTAATAACTCCATGTCAAATTCATGCACCCGTCAGGGATGCCCGATGTCTCCGTTAT
The DNA here is from genome assembly GCF_027579735.1 of Bombina bombina. Lineage (NCBI taxonomy): Eukaryota > Metazoa > Chordata > Amphibia > Anura > Bombinatoridae > Bombina > Bombina bombina. Next base: position 226,224,700 of record NC_069504.1, on the reverse strand, counting down.
TGTTTGATCTTATAATAGAACCTTTGGCTATTAGATTAAGAAACATGTTGATCGGAATAAATATAGATCAGGCAAAATTTAAAACTGCTCTATTCGCAGATGACCTTCTGCTATTTGTTGCTGAGCCAAGAAAACAGATCGGTGCAATTATTAATCTGCTTGAACAATACGGTAGAGCCTCAGGGTACAAAACAAACTTCTTAAAATCTAAAATCTTGTGGCTGAAGCACAATTCAGGGGAAGCACAACCCTTTCAGTTTATAGAAACTAACTCGTTGGAATATCTGGGGTTGAAGATCTCCCCTAATACAGCGGATTGGTACAAAGATAACTTTGTATCAGTACTGAGGGATAGCAGAGAAAAATTAAAATCATGGGTCTCACTCCCGGTTTCACTGACAGGTAAGATAGCTCTCTATAAGATGTTTATTGTCCCTAAGATTCTGTACACCTTGAGGATGTTTCCTCTTTTAATAAACAAGGCTGATCTACGTCTCTTTAATCAAGCTCTGAGAGTGTTTCTTTGGAGTGGGAGAAAGCCAAGACTGAAATCAGCCAAGCTATATCAACCTTATTTTAAAGGCGGGCTCGCTTTACCCGATTTAGAGAGATATAATCAGGCTGCTAGCTTAAGATTCCCTATGGATTGGCTAACAAGATCTTTCGTATACTCGGATGAGATCCTCGAGAATCAAGTCTGTGCCCCGCTCTCCTTAAATTATATTTTGTTTGCTTCAAATAAAGAATTAGGAAAGAGATTATTGGAACACCCTCTGTATAGAGATATAATAATAGTCCTGGAGAAGGTTAACTAAATCGGTTGGAATGAGGCAGAATATCTCAAAATGGTTTGCCGATAACTGGCAATACACACTTCACCTCTAGGTAATATGGTGGACACTTTTAAAAAATGGTCACCAGGAAGACCACTTATAGTGAAGGACTTCTATGACTCTGAGTCAAATAAAGTTTACACATTCAATAGATTTCAAGAGATTTTCCCGGAAGCTCAGAAAAAACATATATTCTATTTTATTCAAGCAAAAAGCTATATCCTTAAACTAGTGAATTTGGATCCCCAGATGTGGGAACAACATCCGTTGGTTGATCTGGTAAAGGTTAGGAAGGGATTATTATCCTTTATCTATAAATTTTTGGTATCGCTGGAAGAAACATTGGTTTTAGCAGATTTGACTTCCCAGTGGTCAACACTGGTTGATTCCCCTGATCTTGAGACAATACTCTTAAAGAGTGTGAAGACTGCACAGAGGTTGTTTTCCTCGTCTTATTATAGGGAAATTCAATTTAGGTTGATACACAGAGATTATTTAACCCCTCGGAGAGTGGCTAAGTGGAACAAAAATGTGTTTAATATCTGTTCTAAATGCCACTTTCAAGACCCTGACTTGATTCATCTAGTCTGGGGATGCCCTAAGGTAAAATCAATTTTGGATGAAGGTAGAATATTTTCTCTCTAATATAGTAAAGAAAAAGCTTCAGCTAACACGAGACTCTATTCTTTTCTTAAGATCCCACGCCGCTTGGGATAAGGATGTTGATTTTATACTAGTAGCATTAATAATTACTAGAACACTTCTCTTTAAATATTGGATTTCCTGTAAAACACCCACTATCCCAGAAGTGAGGAAAGCATTATTAGATTCATCAATTAAGGCAGCGTATGAATCAAAACTGGAGGGGCCCTCAGGAGAGAAATTCTGTAGAAGGTGGAGGGGTTTTCGTGGGCCTTCAGGGAAATGACTACGTACAATCAATAGAACAAATCATCAACATTAAACTAGATTAGAGGGGGGGTTAGGGGGACGCGGGGGGGGGCGAGAGCGAGAGTGGGAATATTTCTATATATTTTTTTTTTATTTTTATTTTTATTTTTTTATAGTTGTCCGGGAAAGGGTTTTTTAGCTATTTGGCTTTTGTCCCTTCTTACACATTTCTCTTTTATGCTGTAATCTCCATGTATGGAGAAATGTGTGTATGTGTGTGTTGTTTGTATTTTTTCTCTTTTCTTTTTGTACCATAAAATTTAGAAAAAAAAATGCTTTTCAGCTTCTTTAATAATGACAACCTGTACTTTAGGTTTTTCATAGGTTCACAAAATGTTTAAATATAAAAATGAAGAGCATGTAATTTAAAACAATTTACTTTTTTTCCATAATTTACCTTATTTTCTGGTATCCTTTGATGTAATACACACCTAGGTAGGCTCAGAAGTTTCTATGTGTCTTTAGCACAATATGATAACAGTGTTTGCAACAATGTGTGTAACTAAGCTTTACATTGTTGCAAGCTCTGCTAGTCTGCTACCATATAATATTAAGTTTAGGTTTAGAGCTGATGTTAGAGTGAGGGGACACTGAACCCAATTTTTTTTCTTTCGTGATTCAGATAGCGCATGCAATTTTAAGCAACTTTCTAATTTACTCCTATTATCAATTTTTCATCATTCTTTTGCTATCTTTATTTGAAGAAGAAGGCATCTAAGCTTTTTTTTTTTTTTTTGGTTCAGAACTCTGGACAGCACTTTTTATTGGTGGATAAATGTATCCACCAATCAGCAAGAACAACCCAGGTTGTTCACCAAAAATGGTCCGGCATCTAAACTTACTTTCTTGCATTTCAAATAAAGATACCAAGAGAATGAAGAAAATTTGATAATAGGAGTAAATTAGAAGTTGCTTAAAATGTCATGCTCTATCTGAATTACGAAAGGTTAGTTATAGCAATAAGGTTAGTTATAGCAATAGGGTTAGAATTAAGGTCAAAATTAGGATTAAAGAGAAAGTGGTATTGTAATTTTGTTTTCACCTTAATGTGTTTTCATTGACTTGTATGGAAAATTGTTCATTTAGTTTTGTTTTTGTATTTGAAATTAGCTGGTTTGGTCCCCCCCCCCCCATTGAAAACTACTGCCTATTGAAGTGTGATGAGCTAAGGAAGAACAAACCTCCTACTCATGTCTCTATGCACACACAAAAAACTCATTACGTTATCTCTCCTTATATAAACAAAAGCTAATACATAGGGTCAGATGATCTAAAGCTCTCGGTGCATGTGAGACTTTCTAAGAATCTCACCAGCTACTATGAACGCCTTGTCCTAATTCTATAAAGGCATTTTTTCACCTTTTAGAACAGTAGTGCCTACTGCCTAGCAAAGGGGGTGTTCCCTGCTTTTTTTAATTATGTGAAGGCAATGCATACATTATAATAGGGCTCACGAAAAATCTTAAAGTTTTGGGTCAACTAACAAGGTTAGGGTTAGTCATGGTACTCAGGTTAGTAAGGTTTAAAATCTGGAGTAGGGATAGGTTTAAGTTAGTCATGGGCCTAGGTTTAGAGCCACGGTACAGTATATCCTACTTTTTTTCCTCTCCTTCCAATTTGCTTGCAATGATCTATTTACCTGCTGGGAGTATACTACCATTATTACAAATGAGACATTAATACTCAAACAAATGCTAGATAGAATGATGCATTCAAAGAAAAGATTAGTCTGAGAATACCATGTAGATGTATTTATTCAAGTTTCATTACATGTTTAATATTCACAAAATAAGTGTAACATTTTAGTGTCTATAAAACAATGGGAGCTGCCATGTTGTAACTTAGGTAACCTTCTCTGCTGTGGCCAATAGATACAGTTATAAATAGGTCACTAAAGTGTGCAGCCAATGGCTGTGTGGAATATGACCGTGTTCTGCACTTCCATTTCTAACAGGAACTGAAAAGATCACAATTTCAAAATGGAATTACAGAAAAGGGGGACAAAATAAATAATTAAATCATACTGCAGACTTTTCTATATTTATATGATTCATCATATCATATTATATTACCATCTCAAAATGTTTCATGTCCCTTTAAGAAGCTAAAGAAAAGCTGTGAGTGTAAACATGGCCAACAGAACATATTACATTCCTAGTAGAAGGAAAAAGAGATAAGCAATAAAATGTTGATTGTCATTTGTTCTCTCTAAGTATCAGGCTTTGTTTTACAGACTGAGATAATATAACTAAGCATGTGTGTGTACAGAAAGTGACCAACTAAGGATATCTGATTTCCCTGCAAGCTCAACCCATTTGATGGCTTGTGGGGTTCAAAGAACAAAAACAGCCCATTTCAAATACAAAAATAAACAAAATGAACAATTTCTGATACATTGTATTTCTCATACATTATATATATATATATATATATAGCCACTCAATACAGTAGGATTGTATAATCAATAACTGTATAACAGAGACATGCACAAAAAAAAATTAACATTACAAAATGATGAGTTTGGAAGTGGGTGGCTGGAGCACAGGGTATTAGAATGACACAGCTAGATTAAAAAGTAAGTTACATTGCATCTTTATTAGAACTGGTCCATTAAAGTCCCTGTAAAATATTGCTTAGATTCTTGATCCTGAGTTTAAAACATGTAAAGTTTACCATCACTTTATATTTTCCAATATTTAAACAACTAATATAATTGTAAAAAAATAAATCTACATATTATTCTAAGGCTTTTTCTTTGCTTTGAATACATCATTATGTCTAGCATGTATTTACTGTTTAACATCCCTTTAATACTTTAATGATACAGTATGTAACCATATCTTCTGGCAAACATTTGGAAATATTTAATATTTGTGTGCATAGATACAATTATTATTCTGTACCTGCAGGAACACTCAGCTTTATCATAAATACTTTTGCATTCTCAGCATGCTCATTAGCATTGTAAAAAAAAAAAAAAAAAAAAAAAAGAGAATTTTCATGTGATTAAAACAGGCTAAATGCCGCACCTACTGTGCTTGCACACTTAAAATGTTGTCCTGGATATAGACCATAAAATATATAGCTTGTGAAGATAAAACAAGTGCAGAATGTTTCCCTTTTTTTCTACTGCCAAAATGTTGAAATATGGAGCTTATCACCTCACTCTTTTTCTCAGGAGTCACTGCCCTTGCCAACACTTCAGATAAGCCTCGTCCACACATTCCATACAATGTTTACAAATTATACTTTTTTGTAGTTCATAACCTATGCCAGAAGCTGTTTTTTCCTAGTTCGAGCTATACTTTTTTACTGGAGCATATCACCTGGAAATTAATTAGTGATTTCTAAATTGTCCAGACATGTGTAAACTTCAACCAATAAACACAGTAGAGAAGAGTAAATGATAAGTGCACAATAAAGATACAATGCAAAAGTACTTTGTTTGAATTTAAAATAAGTAGTAGATTTATCTCTAAACAAATGTTTAATTTAGTTTAATTTTTCTGTCCTGATGCGTCATGTGACAGCCATTAGCCAATCAAAAAATGCATATATGTATATCTGTTAATCTTGCATATGCTCAATAGGAGCTGGTTGTTCTCAGAAAGTGTGCCTATAAAAAGACTGTGCCCATTTAGATAATGGAAGTGAATTGGAAAGTTGTTTAAAATTGTGTGCTCTATCCTGAATCATGAAAGTTTAATTTTGGACTTGACTGAAGAAATTCATGGTATTTTAAGACTATGCAATTCAGATAGAGCATGAAATTTAAAAAATAAAATTTTCCCAGTTTACTTCTATCATACAATTATTGCACAGTTGTTTTATGTGCACAGTTTATAAGGCACTGTCTCCTACTGAGCATGTGCAAGAAGTTCACATTTTAACATTGCTACATATATTTCCCCAAATTGGTTTCTAGTACAGAAATATATAACTATAAAAAATATCTTTAACAGGACATACCACTAGGACCTAGCTGAACACGTCTGGTGAGCCATTAATCAAAGACATTTGTGTGTAGCCACCTACCACTAGCTAGCAAGTAGTGCACTGATGCTCCTGAGCCTACCTATTTTTCAAGCAAATTATAATTCTTCAACAAATGATACCAAAACAATGAAACCAGATAGAAGTAAATTGAATAGTCCCTCTTAAAGTTGCATAATGCTTATTAAATCCATGGATTTACTAATTTATATTTCCATAAATGGTGTGATATTGTATTGATGTTGAGTTCAAGTTTCATAGCTAATATGGTTTGATTTAAGCAATATTTTTTTTAACTTTTTAACTTTGTTATTTATCAAACATATCAAACAAATATAGTGTTTAGTAACGTGAACAGAGTATGCACAAAGAGGTCAAGGTTGTAGAATTAGAAGTCCCAAAATAGAGAGGAAACAACTGGAAAGGTGTTTTCTAATGGATTGCAAAACCTCTGTCACTGCTGTCAGCTTGAACTCATGCAAGATATTGTGGGTGTTATGTTGCTACAAATACCATATAAAAAGCTTGATATAAGTAGGTTATTACAGGGTTTTCAAACAGATTAGAATGGCTTTGAATTTTAAAACACTAATATTGGATTTGTATGGAGGCCTGCAGATGTAAACACTTCAAGCAACATACTGTAGCAGCAAGTGCGGGATCCCAACAAGATTACAGGTGGAGGGTTAATGTTTGCGCCGTGCAAGCGAAATTAAAAAATATTAAGAAAAAATATTTTAAAATATTATACACACTATATATATATATGGATTATTTAGAATTGTTTACAGTATGTATAATAATTTATCAGAATTATTATTATTTTTTATTTAATATTTCAATAATGCACATTGAAGTTATCAATTCTTCATTGGCGCTAACCCGGCACCGCGTTCGACCAAAATAGCGAACCCTGATGCGTTACGCATATTTTTACATTCCTATGTTCTTCACATAATTTTTTTTTATTGTTTTATTATTAAATATATGTTTATAATATTAACGTCAAATAGATATCTATACCTATATATCTATAGGAATAGATATACAGGTATTATATATATATATATATATATTCGGTTCTGATGAAGGGGACGGTTTGATCCCCGAAACGTCACAATAAACCAGACCTGATGTTTAAAAGTCCAGTGAGTGCGGAACTATTTCTTCATTATATATATATATTAAGAATAATATTTTTTTCTGTGTTTGAAGAACACTGGAATGTGAACTATTCATAATTCTTGTTGGGTTAGCCTGCAAGCGATAGGTTTTTTTCTTCTGCGCTCTTAATTGACTTCTAAGGGTAGAATACGTTAATGAGGTCGTGATATTTGGATATTGTGGTTGCGCTCGTGCGCAAACTTTGATACTTTCAACATGTATTATGTGTGTGCAAAAAGCTTTTGTCTAGCAAAGTTTACGCTCGAGCGGGAGCACTAAATATCGCTCCACTCGTAATCTAGCCCATAGTTAACAAAAAATGTTAAATCATAAAATCCATGAACAATTAAAGCAATTTTTTATTTATTACATTACAATGTCTGTCTAATCATCTAAGCGGGCCTTCTGTCACCAGCTGCAGAATATTTTTAAATAATTATCTCCCTCTTTGGACATTGCAACTTTCTTTTTGTTAATATACATTTTAACAAACAATTCTAATTAAAATATATTTCACATTGTCCCACTGGGGTAATCTGAATCACTTCTAAAGTTAGCTAATCTGATTTAGATTTTTCTAACACTACTTTATTGAAATAAATTATACACAGTGTCATCATCTTTCTGACCAGTATTCCCCTTCCATATTTAGGCCTCTAGTTATCAATGTGTCTACTTACCTGCCTTCGCCGGCCCAATACGCCCGCCAAAGCTCGCCTACTATCGCCTCCGCGGACCTGAAAAATCTCGCCAAAGTTATCAATAAATCTGTCAAAAAGCCGCGCACCAAGTACGGGACGATGAGCAGCGGACTGTGATAGTTATCACTCATCCGATCTCGCTGCTCTTCGGCTTTTTGACAGCTTTATTGACAAGCTGTCACTAAGCACCCACACTAAACTACACTGTTCTACCCCCTATACCGGTGCCCCCGGAGCCCCCTGCAACTAAATAAAGTTATTAACCCCTAAACCGCCGATCCTGGACACCGCCGCAACTATAATAAATGTATTAACCCCTAAACCGCCGTTCCCAGATATCGCCGCAACCTATAATAAATATATTAAACCCCTAAAACCGCCGCTCCAGGAGCCCACCGCCACCTACATTATACCTAGTAACCCCTATCCTGCCCCCCCTATACCGCCGCCACCTATAATAAATTTATTAACCCCTATCCTGCCGATCCCGGACCCCGCCGCAACTAAATAAATTGTTTAACCCCTAAACCGCCGCACCCGGACCCCGCCGCCATCTATATTAAACTTATTAACCCCTATCCTGCCCTCCCTACACCGTCGCCACCTATAATACATTTTATTAACCCCTATCCTGCCCCCCCCTACACCGCCGCCACTATAATAAAATTATTAACCCCTAAACCTAAGTCTAACCCTAACCCCTAACACCCCCCCTAACTTAAATATTAATTAAATACATCTAAATAAATGTAACTCTTAAATAAATAAATTATTCCTATTTATAAATCAGCCAAACAGATTTTTCCTACCTTAATTCCGATTGGCTGATAGAATCCTATCAGTCAATCGGAATTCGAGGGACGCCATCTTGGATGACGTCCCTTAAAGGAACCGTCATTTATCGTTCAGTCGTCGGTGGAAGAAGATGGCTCCGCGTAGGCTCGTCTGAAGATGGCTCCGCTCCGGATGGATGAAGATTGAAGACGCCGCCTGGATGATGACTTCAATCGGATGGAAGACTTCTTCAGCGCCCCTTGGATGATCACTTCTGCCGCTCCGGATCTCCTCTTCGGTTCCATGGTGGTCGGCTGGCTGAAGACGGCTAAAGGTAGGATTGATCTTAAGGGGGGTAGTGTTAGGTTTATTTAAGGGGGGTTTGGGTTAGAGTAGGGGTATGTGGGTGGTGGGTTTTAATGTTGAGGGGGGTTGTATTTTTATTTTACAGGCAAAAGAGCTGTTTTCTTTGGGGCATGCCCCGCAAAAGGCCCTTTTAAGGGCTGGTAAGGTAATTGAGCTGTTAACTTTTTAATGTAGAATAGGGTAGGGCATTTTTTTATTTTGGGGGGCTTTGTTATTTTATTAGGGGGCTTAGATTAGGTGTAAGTAGCTTAAAATTGTTGTAATATTTTTGAAATGTTTGTAACTTATTTTTTTATTTTTTGTAACTTAGTTTTTTTTATTTTTTTTATTTTAGTTAGTTTATTTAATTGTAATTAATTGTAGTTATTTGTAGGTAATTTATTTAATTAATTTAATGATAGTGTAGTGTTAGGTTTAATTGTAACTTAGGTTAGGATTTATTTTACAGGTAATTTTGTATTTCTTTTAGCTAGGTAGTTATTAAATAGTTAATAACTATTTAATAACTATTCTAACTAGCTAAAATAAATTCAAAGTTACCTGTAAAATAAATATAAATCCTAAAATAGCTACAATGTAATTATTAATTACATTGTAGCTATCTTAGGGTTTATTTTACAGGTAAGTATTTAGTTTTAAATAGGAATAATTTATTTAATGATAGTGTAGTTTTAGGTGTAATTGTAACTTAGGTTAGTTTTTATTTTACAGGTTAATTTCTCTTTATTTTAACTAGGTAGCTATTAAATAGTTAATAACTATTTAATAGCTATTGTACCTAGTTAAAAAAAAAGAAATTTGCCTGTAAAATAAAATAAATCCGAAGATAGCTACAATAAAATTATTATTTATATTGTAGCTATATTAGGGTTTATTTTAAAGGTAAGTATTTAGTTTTAAATAGGATTAATTTAGTTAATAAGAGTTATAATTTTTAGATTATTTAATTAATATTTAAGTTAGGGTTAGGGTTAGACTTAGGTTTAGGGGTTAATAATTTTATTAAAGTTGCGGAGGTGTAGGGGGGGCAGGATAGGGGTTAATAAGTTTAATATAGGTTGCGGCGGTGTAGGGGGGGGCAGGATAGGGGTTAATAAATGTATTATAGGTGGCGACGGTGTAGGGGGGGCAGATTAGGGGTTAATAAGTTTAATATAGGTGGCGGCGTTTTAGGGGTTAACACATTTATTATAGTTGCGGCGGTGGCCGGGAGCGGCGTTTTAGGGGTTAATAACTTTATTTAGTTGCGGCGGTGTAGGGGGGCAGATTAGGGGTTAATATGTATAATGTAGCTTGCGGTGGGCTCCGGGAGCGGTGGTTTAGGGGGTAATAAACTTATTTAGTTGCGGCGGTGTAGGGGGGGCAGATTAGGGGTGTTTAGACTCGGGGTACATGTTAGGGTGTTAGGTGTAGACAGCTCCCATAGGAATCAATGGGATGTCGGGCAGCAGCGAACATGAACTTTTGCTATGGTCAGACTCCCATTGATTCCTATGGATCCGCCGCCTCCAGGGCGGCGGTTTGAAAACCAGGTACGCTAGGCCGGAAAAGTGCAGAGCGTACCTACTATTCATTTGATAACTAGCAAAAGTAGTCAGATTGTGCCGAACTTGTGTGCGGAACATCTGGAGTGATGTAAGAATCGATCTGTGTCGGACTGAGTCCGGCGGATCGAAGCTTATGTCACAAAATTCTACTTTTGCCGGTGTAAAGGGCTTGATAACTTAGGTGAATCAGCCTCGCCACAAATACGCTGCGGAATTCCAGCGTATTTGAGGTTGACCGCTTTATAACTATAGGCCTTAGAATCACCAATCAGTTAGACTAATCCAAAACTTTTATTTCTTGTGTTTTATCATATATCTATTTATTTATCTATCATTGTATAATTGCTTAGCCAGTTGCACCATTTGTTTGTCCCTGTCTGTTAATCTGAATATTGTGTTCAACTTTCATAGGATTGCCATAATTCTCTCCCCCCCCCCCCCAATTATTATTATTGAGAACACCGCAAGTTTTAACTGTATATTCTAGAATCTGTTGAAAATTTGAATAACTTAAAGAGTCAGACACACATACACACACACACACACAGTCTCACACAGTCTCACCCACACTCTCACACACTCACACAATCACAAACACACTCAAACAGTCACACAAACACTAACACAATCATACACACTCACATACTCTCACACAGTCACTCATACTCACACACACACTCTCACACAGTCACACTTACTGTCACACAGACACACACAGACACACACACTCGTACAGTCATGCACACACTCACACAGTCACACACACTCTCACACAGTCACACACACTCACACAGTCATACTGTCACAAACACACTCATACAGTCAAACAAACACTAACACAATCATACACACTCAGATACTCTCACACAGTCACTCATACTCACACACACTCTTACACAGTCACACACACACTCATACAGTCACGCACACACTCACACAGTCACACAGTCACACACACTGTGACGAAGTCACACACACTCACACAGTCACAAACACACTCATACAATCACACAAACACTAACACAATCATACACACTCACATACTCTAACACAGTCACTCATACTCACACACACTCTCACCCAGTCACCCTTACTGTCACATGCACACACTCACACAGTCACACACACTCTCACACAGTCACAAACACACTCATACAATCACACAAACATTAACACAATCATACACACTCACATACTCTCACACAGTCACTCATACTCACACACACTCTCACACAGTCACACTTACTGTCACATGCACACACTCACACAGTCACACACACTCTCACGCAGTCACACACACTCACACAGTCATACAGTCACAAACACACTCATACAGTCACACAAACACTAAAACAATCATACACACTCACATACTCTCATACAGTCACTCATACTCACACACACACTTACACAGTCACACACACACTCGTACAGTCACGCACACACTCACACAGTCACACACACTCTGACGCAGTGACACACACTCACAAACACACTCATACAGTCACACACACACACTAACACAATCTTACACACTAACATACTCTCACACATTCACACATACACACTCTCACACAGTCACACTTACTCTCACACAGGCACACATGAAAGTGCAGAAGAAAGCAAAGTTGTTGTTTTTTTCAGTTGTCCTTTTAATAGCAACATTTTTTGTAGTTGAAATACATTTGTTTGGTCTTCAGTGCTTGAAAAAATACAACTCATTCTCATCAACAAGTAACTACAATTTGTCGACTCACATTTACAGACAATGTGAACATCCTTCAAGTGCACCCTCTTTTATATAAGCACTGACACTGTGACTGAGCGAGGTCTGCATCCAGCAGCAGCTATAGGGATGTTTTGGCTAGGCTCAAAACAATCAAATTACCAGAGTGTCTGCTAGGCGGGGTGGAGTCACGATGCATCTTAAAAGAATGTTATGGCTCCAAATAAATAGTGCTGGTTAGAGCAACATTAAAAAATAAAATCTCTATTTAAAAAAAAAGTGCTGATGTTCAGGTGCGCAGTGCGCACTTTTAAAACGCATGTGGATTCTCCTGGGGGAGAAAACCGGGATTTATAGGGAACCAGGCAGGACTCTTTATTCAATCAAATCTGGGACTTTCCCAGTTTTCCTGGACTTATGGCAACCCTAAACTTTTAGTAATGTCAAGCATTGCAGAATTTGCAAGCAGTATATAAATAACATTAAAAATAACAATAATGCATAGAATTATGCTAAATGTCTGCAATCTTTTGAACAAGTGGAAAGAATATGCTAAACTAGTGCAGTACTTGTAGAAAAATGAACCTCTATGACGCAACAAGAAATACTTTTACAATGTGCTAAAATAAATAAGATTTGTAGCAGTCTGTATATTCAATAAAGACATTTGAGGACCAGCTCCTATGTGGTTACAAGCTACTGTTATGTTCCTGTCCCTTTAAATCAGGATGTTCAGGTATTCACATCCCTATATAAGGCCCCTCCTCCAGTCTACCTATGCTTGGTAATTTGTATTCACTTAGCTATAAGCTGAGCAACAACGAAGACACCTTGCTGATATTCCTAACCAAGGAATTTACTCATAATAACTACAACTGCTGTGTGCTTTTCAACTTTGGATCGTCATATACCAGGTTTCCTTGTTTTGTCCGGAATCCTTAAAGTATCTCTTACTTGTTAATACTGTTTCTCCCGGCTTCTACATTGAAGCCGTGTATCGGCGTCTGACGTCACCGTAAGTCTCTGGAGCTCTCTCTCACTCTGGCTGCAAACAACCAACTCCTGTGCTTAATAGCAACTCACCTTGAAGCTGCGGTAACCGTTACTATTCCTTACTCTCTGAAGTTGGTAACGTATTACACCTTAATTCACTTACTACTTTGAAGGACTTTCCTGCATGTTTTACAGTGTGACGCTTATGCAAATACAGCTACCGTTAACATTCTGATTGCCTGTAATATCATTTGATTCAGCTTGATGAACTGTGCTTAATTATTCTATGTGCTTTATCAAATTATCATACTATTGGTTGTGAAAGACTGCCTGCTGTTTATATGAATAGTAACAACGTTATAGACTAACTAAGGACTGCCTGTTAACTAAAAACAACATAACCTGTTATAGAGCTCTCCTGCTTACTTTATATAGAAACACCTCCTGGTTGCAACCTGTGTTATTTGAGGCTGACATTCACCTACTAATACTTAACCTTACCTATATCTTTCATTTATCTACTATCTCTATAATTATCTGCATATTGCAACCTGGTTTTGCAATCGGGATAATATACCTTTAAATCTCATTTCTTTCTCTCTGCATAATTATCTGCATATTGCAAACTGCTATTGCAATCGGGATAATATACCTTTTAAATCTCATTTCTTTCACTCTGCATCCATGCAGCAGTGACCCTCAGATCTATGAGCAAAAACTAGGTTCTTGATTACATCTAATGAACCTAAAGGTTTGGTGTGAGACTGAGTGGTCCTGCAGTTAAGGATATTAAATACTTGCACCTAACATAACAGCTACAGAATAAGTTAGGGAAGAAAATAAAAGGAAAGATTTTTGAGAAATAGACCAGGATACAACAGTGTTTATCTAATCAGCCCATATCACAACTCCAATCCATGTTAGATATGTCTAGAAGAAACAGTTATCTCACCTTGTTCCCTACTCGAATTTACCAGTTCAACAATATCACTTCTGTAAGATATTACTGGGGCTACAACATGAGCATTTAGCTAATGTTGTTGCAGAAATGTTGCCAACTATCAATGTCATTGTGACGGATACCCCGGCTACCCCGACTGGGTAGCTCTGCCAAACGTGTCCTGCTTCCTCCCTAGTGACTGCAGCTATGTAGCTGGCAAGTGACCACAGCCTGTAGCCACCCCTGATGCCCGACAGCACCAGTATTCAGGGTCCCACCCTGTGGCAGACTCCAGCTACCCCGACTGGGTAGCTCTGCCTGAGGTTCCTTCCTCTGCCTGGGACAGGCTGCTATGTAGCCCAGAAAAGTGATTTTAACTGGAGCCCACCACAATAACTAGACAGACTAGCATTCAGGTGAAACAAGAACTGATTTTATTGAAAAAACACACTCCTTTTATACACACAGCTCATCTTGATAAGACCCTGGACAATCCCAATTTTCCCACCATTCCCGCCTCTCCAGACGGACCGGCACCACCATAGCAGCCATAGTCCCACAAGATCCCAGGACACAGGGGTGACGGTTTCGGGGTGATCCCGGTAGAGCGGCAGCACTTCCAGGATGTCATTTTGAAGATTTCGGTCCCCAGATGCCACAGTAGTTATGGAGTTAGGGGTGTCCAAAACAGCTGGTTCCCAAAGGAGCTCTCCTCCGATAATTCCCACAGCTCTTGTCCTCTCTAGGGGCTACCAATCCCCAAAAGAGTGGAGCTCTGGGGCAAAGGGCTGCTGGAGCGACCAGGGGTAAAGTTACTTGGTGTCCTGCTGTCCTGTGGCCGACCGAGAGTTCCAGGAGCCCGGCCAGCCTGAGAGGGGTTAGGCGGGTGTCCGTTTTGTGGCGGTGGACCGGGAGTTCCAGGAGCCCGGCAAGCCTAGGAGGGTTTTCCTGGTCATAGACCAGCTCTTCTCTTAACAAGTTTTAAAACACAAAAACAAGCCAACAAAAGCAAACAAAAAGCTTCCAGAGATTGTGGTTGCTCTGAGGAGCCCAAAACCACTGATAAACAACAGGGGTGAGGTTGTAGGGGGTAGGGGTTTAACCCTTGCAGCCCGGTATCGGTGACAACTCCCCCCCTTCCAGTTCGGCAGACCCAGCTAGATCCACACGGGTCTATTTGGGGCTGCCCGAAGAGCATTCTATTTCAGTCTGCCGGGAAAGTCCATCGGCATTACTATTGCTCTTTCCCGGCCTATACTGAATGTCAAAGTTATAGGGCTGCAGGGCTAAACTCCATCTTAGTAAATGTCCATTATCTCCCAACACTCGGTTAAGCCACACAAGGGGGTTGTGATTGGTGAGGACAGTGGAAGGTCTTCCATATAAAACATTTGGTGGGGTTAGACTCGGCCAGGACGGGTGCAGAGATCAAGACAGACTTGAGGCTCTGAAAGGCGTTTTCACATTCTGGGGACCACAGTACCTGTTGGGGCAGTCTTTTACGAGTCAGGTCAGTCAGGGGTTTGGCGAGGGTGCTATAATTAGGGACGAACCTTTGGTAATAGCCGACGGTTCCTAGGAAGGCTAAAACCTGGGTCTTAGTTCGAGGAGTGGGCCAGTTTGCCACTGCCTCAACCTTGCCTGGCTCCGGCCACTGCTGCCCACAGCCCACTCGGTGGCCCAGGTACTGGACTTCCGAGCGGCCTATGGTGCATTTGTTGGGCTTCAGGGTTAGCCCGGAGTTTCTGAGGCGATCTAGAATGACGCCCAGGTGGATAAAATGGTCCTCCCAGGTGTCACTAAAGATGGCAATGTCGTCCAAGTAGGCACAGGCATAGTCTTGGAGGCCATCCAGCAGGCGATCCACCATCCTCTGAAAGGTGGCTGGAGCATTTTTCATCCCAAACGGCATGACTTTAAACTGGTAGAGGCCGAAAGGGGTGATGAAGGCGGACTTGGGAATGGATTCAGGGTCTAGTGGGATCTGCCAGTACCCCTTTCAGAGGTCAAGGGTAGTTAGGAAGTGACCCCTGGCAATTCTATCTAAGAGGTCATCAATGCGGGGCATGGGGTAGGCGTCGGTTGTGGTTCTGTCATTGAGCTTACGGTAGTTAATGCAGAACCGGGTAGTACCATCTTTTTTGGGGACCAGCACCACCAGGGAGGCCCAGGGACTGTTGGACGGTTCAACAACACCGAGATACAACATTCCCCGGAGCTCCCGGTGCATACTGTCTCTGACAGCTTCAGCTACTCTGTAAGCTGCCTGCCTCAGGGGAGTTTGTCCCGGGGTTTTCACTCTTTGCACAGCTGCTGTGGTGTACCCAGGGACATTGGAGAACATCTCCTGGCGGTCCTCTAGTAAATGTCAGGCTTGCTGTCTCTGTCCAGCTGCTAACCTCTCATCCAGGATTACATTGGCTACTCCTTGAGGGGTCTCGTCCGGCCCAGGGAGCTCTGGCATGGGAAGGCTCTCCGAGTCTTCCACAGCCGGAGCACAGATAGTGACTATGTCTTGGGGTCTTTCTACATACTCCTTGAGCATGTTCACATGAAAGTTCCGTTGGACCCGGTCATCAGAGCATTTTGCTACAAGGTAGGTGGTGTTATTAAATTGTTCCACCACCTGGTAGGGCCCTTGCCAGGAAGCCTGTAACTTGTCCATTTTGACAGGCTTCAAGGCTAGAACCCTCTGCCCTACTGTGAGAATTCGGCTATGAGCGTTACGGTCATACCACCGTACGTGGCAGCAGCTGAGTAGGTCGGCGCTGGAGCGCTCACCCAAGCTGTTGGCTGTGGGTGTCTTGGCTGGGCTGCCAGTTGCTGTCGGGCCTGACTCGGGCATTCCCACCTGAGGTGGCTGGGGTGCCCGCAGGAGAAACATCCCCGTGAGTCCCTGACTCAAGCCGGAGGGACAAAGGCCGGGCGGCCCGGGGGCTTATTGGTAGCTGCTGGGGGTCGGACTACAACCGAAGCTGGGCGGGGAGTCGATTGCGGGGCAGAGCAAACTTGGCGGCGGGCATCTGTGTACTGATCTGCCAGGACGGCCGCCTGGTCTGCTGTGGTGGGCCGACGGTCATGGTTCCATTCTTTAATCTCGACTGGAACATGGTTATAGAAATGCTCCAGTAGGAAAAGCTGTGCCACTTCGGCCCCAGTGGTGGCCTTGCAGCCGGCTAGCCAGGAAGTCATCGACCGGATGAATTGGTGGATCCATTCTGTGAAAGGCTGTCCGTCCTGCTTCATTAGTGCCCGGAATATCTGCCGGTGGGCCTCCGGTGTGAGCCCATATCGGGCAAGGATACGGTCTTTCACTTTGTTATAATCCTTTTGGTCCTAAGAAGGGGTAGCGTGGAAAGCTGCCAAAGCCCGCCCTGACAATTTACTGATCAGGACAGACAGTCTATTGGCATAGGTTCCCCCCTGCAGTTCGCATTGGGTCTCAAAGACCTGAAGATAACAGTCAATATCCTCCTCCTCTTCCTTGTAGGCTTGGAAGGCCCATGGGGTAGCTTGGGCGGTCGGCGAGCCTGCACTCCATGGGCTGATGGAGACCCTCCTATGGACTGGTGGATTTACGCAAACTTGAGCTGGGTAACATCCAAGATGATCTTGGTGATGACCTCCTCTGGTGGCCGGGTGTCATACAACGCCAACCGCCACTGCACTTTCCGCTGGATATCAGACGTGGATGTCCCCGGGGTGGATACTGTACTTGGTGCTGAATTTGGCACTGTAACGGATGGCTCATTGCCCTGGTCATCATCTGACCCACCGGCCGCCTGGTCCTCTCCCAGCATTTCTCTGGTGGGGGTAGTTCTGCTCCTGGTACCTGCAGTCTTTCCTCGAGTCTCCATTCAATATTACTTCTAGCTGGTGGTTTGAATGTCCCAGGAAGTTGGAAGCATCCAACCGCTGCCACCAATGTAACGGATACCCCGGCTACCCCAACTGGGTAGCTCTGCCAACCGTGTCCTGCTTCCTCCCTGGTGACTGCAGCTATGTAGCTGGCAAGTGACCACAGCCTGTAGCCACCCCTGATGCCCGACAGCACAAGTATTCAGGGTCTCACCCTGTGGCAGAGTCCAGCTACCCCGACTGGGTAGCTCTGCCTGATGGTCCTTCCTCTGCCTGGGACAGGCTGCTATGTAGCCCAGGAAAGGGATTTTAGCTGGAGCCCACTCAAATAACTAGACAGACTAGCATTCAGGTGAAACAAGAACTGATTTTATTGAAAACACACACTCCTTTCATACACACAGCCCATCTTGAAAGGGCCTTGACAATCCCACAATTTTCCCGCCATTCCCGCCCTTCCAGACAGACCGGCACCTCCATAGCAGCCATAGTCCCACAAAATCCCAGTACACAGGGGTGATGGTTTTGGCACTTCTAGTGTGTCATTTTGAAGCTCCCGGTTCCCAGATTCCACAGTCAAAAAATCAGCATGATTCGTTACTGGGGACCGGAGTTAGAGTCTGTTGAAGTTATGGGGTTAGGGGTGTCCAAAACACCCGGTTCCCAAAGGAGCTCCGCTCCGATAATTCCCCCAGCTCTTGTCCTCCCTAGGGGCTACCAATCCCCAAAAGAGCGAAGCTCTGGGTCAAAGGGCTGCTGGAGCGACCAGGCGTAAAGTTAGCGGGTGTCCTGATGTCCTGTGGCCGACCGGTAGTTCCAGGAGCCCGACCAGCCTGAGAGGGGTTAGGCGGGTTTCTGCTGTGAGGCGGCCGACCAGGAGTTCAAGGAGCCCGGCCAGCCTAGGAGGGTTTTCCTGGTCATAGACCAGCTCTTCTCTTAACAAGTTTTAAAACACAAAAACAAGCCAACAAAAGCAAACAAAAAGCTTCCAGAGATTGTGGTTGCTCTGAGGTGTCCAAAACCACTGAGAAACAACAGGGGTGAGGTTGTAGGGGGTAGGTGCTTAACCCTTGCAGCCCGGTATCGGTGACAACTCCCCCCTTCCAGTTCGGCAGACCCGGCTAGATCCACACGGGTCTACTTGGGGCTGTCCGACGAGCTTTCTATTTCAGTCTGCCGGGAAAGTCCAGCAAAACATAACTATACTGACTGGCATCGGGTTTGAGCTTTCTAAGAGAGCTTACAG
Source organism: Bombina bombina (assembly GCF_027579735.1). Taxonomy (NCBI): domain Eukaryota; kingdom Metazoa; phylum Chordata; class Amphibia; order Anura; family Bombinatoridae; genus Bombina; species Bombina bombina. The sequence continues at coordinate 226,205,608 of NC_069504.1, read as the reverse complement.
TCTAAGGGGTGAATTTATGAAGCAGCGAATGCTGCTTTCGACCCCCTCTGCTTCAGGTCCGCCTGATGTGGAAGTTAAGAAGCAACTTTACTGCTCCCTAACTCGTCCACCACCTCTGAGGCGGCAGACAGCAATCAGACTAATCAGATACGATCGGGTTGATTGACACCCCCTGTACTAGTTACATCTATCCTAATGAAATACTCTCTTAGCTTCCCTTCCATCTCCATCTATTCATTTATCCCTTTCTTTTTGCCTGAAATTTCTCAAACATCTTGTCTATAACACCTTCACGTATTTCCTCTTGCATGTTCCCTACTTATTACATCTGCAATCTGGTTTCTGTCTGCAAACACAGCACAGCACTCACTTAACTTACACATGAGTAGCTAGGGCCAAGTTTAAAGGCTGCTTCTTTCTAATTTTTCAGAACATATTTTCAGGTTTCAACATGCTCTTCAAAACTCTCCGCTCATATGGTGCCTTTGATGCAGCTGTCTCATTCTCTAACCACAATCTCAGTCTCTCTCTCTAAAACGTATTCGCTCATTAATACTTTCTTTAGTGACACATGTTTCAATCTGAGATAGTTATTCTTTTTTTAGTCAATATATCCTACCTTATTATAAAATCAAACTGGTTTCATGATCATTCCAGAGCTGGTGAGTCACATTTTTCACACAATCCTACCCTCTTCTTTACTTTTATGTAAGCAGCTCCCTATCCAGTATATATTTCTGCACATCTAAGGGTGTGGTACTCATTGCAAATGTTTTGTTTCTTTTTAAAATAAATGTAGATTTTCTAGTATAGTTTATGAAATAATTTAAAGGAAATAGGACAAGCATTATATAAGGCTATATTAATGAATATGTTTTTATGGCGCATACCTGCTGACACCAAAAATACAGTGCACATGCTGTAAATGCTGTCTGCTATCCTTACACATCACATCTGCAAATATTAAACCCTGCTGTTTCATGCCATATACCATTATGTTGTAATTGACTTCAAAATATATTTTTTCTTTACTTCCAATCATATTCTGTATGAACCTCTTGGGAAAATCTCCAAAGCCCTTACATTTTTCATTAAATAAAATCTGAGTCCTACACTGAAACTTCACATGCATCCTTGCTAGTCTAACAACCAACCATCTTTCCTCATTCAATCCATTATGATTCTTGTAGATTGTAAGCTCTTGTAAATGTGTTTTGTTAAGTTGTGTGTAGCTGTATTTTTTTCTTTTTTATGTTTAACTATGAATTAGTGACATTGTGTACCTCTGTACATGTAACCAGCTCTACTAAATGTAAGTAATAATAATAATACAAAATGTCTCTACTAGATTCAACTTTACTATTCGCCACTCTTCACCTACTGCATCACTCCATTAGTCCTCTATTATCTCTATATACCATGAAATTCCGTATACTGTATCAGCTTGACCCACATCTGAATACATTCCATCTTTGTCCAGAAACGATGCCCCTGTTATTACCTACCTGGCCCCACTGACATATAGGAAACTTGTTGCATGATGTACCATGTTTTGCCTTGCTGGGTTAAATTCCTCTTTTAGCCTTACCTGCTGCTTTATCTTTAGTCAGCAAGATGTTTATGTACAGAACTCTGAAACATATTTAAGTATTTTTGTATGCACTGGACTCAAACATATTTTAGTAACTCTTATACTATATTAAGTAAAAACTAAATATACAACTGTAAAAATGTGCAAAAACTTTAGTACACAAGTTTTACCATCACAAATGCATAAACAAAGATAATGGGCACAGATAGAAATTGGGCAATTGTGTACAGGTGGGCATATAAAAGGAGACGTTTGACCAATGAAAAGCCCAGAAGAAGTTACATTGCAATATTGAACATTAAAGGGGCATTTAAAAATTAAAAATGTGGCCTGAAAAAAAATGTTTAAATTGAAACGAATACAGTAGTATGTGCTTCCCACTAAATTAATACCCTTCGACTACTATGTCAGGCTAATTCCTAGCACAGAGAAACAGTTATCATTTTACTGTGGTCTGTAATGTTTGTGTGAAAAACATCTTGTAGTTATTATTGAAGTATTATAGGTCTTACCTACAGAGTAGATTGGGACTATATTTTGTTTATTTTATAAATAATCTGTATATGTGTATATAGGGTTTCTAACTGTGGCTGCTACCATATAAGTTCTTTATTTTGTATACAAATTGAACAGAATCTGTATAATACACATATGCATACAACAAACATGCTTATATTGAATAGGAGTAAGAACAGCGTTATCTTTATTGTATTAAAAACTGTTTCGTTTTCACGTTACCAAATCCACCTTTAAATAACATTACAGTGTCTGTCTGACTAGCAAGATTTAAATTGGATTTATTTCCATCCCCCTCTATGCTGAGAACGTCTATAGCAAAAGGAGAGAAACTGCGATTTAATCACTCGTTATCTGCAATCTGTGTAATCTGCTGATTGAGAGGTGTTAGGTGGAGTACTGTAAATCTCCACTCATTGCTTTCCTCAGTCTGCCAGCTTTACCATCCCCCAGCTACATTGCAGAGCTTGTTTTGGTCACGTGAGGGGGGCTGCTCCAACCAATGAGAAGAGAGCCCAGCACCCTCCTTACGCTGAGCCAGGGGGACAGTAGGGGGAAAGTTTACTTGCAGGAGTTGTGGTTTAGTGCTGCTTCTGCTCGAAACTTTTGTCTCTTTTTACTTTTTTTTTAGAATTTGGATGCTGCGTTTTTCTACTCGGATCAGAGGCATGCAAGTCACTGGGCTTGGAATAAGGAGGGTTTATTGTTAGATTTGGAGTTCTCTCCTTTTTTTCTACTAATCTGATTGTTGGAATAAAGGATTCCTGGGTTACAGCGATGTGGATTTGTGTCTGGTCGGATTTTATGGTTGCTTTCCGGCGAGGAATGCTGTTCCTTCTGCTTGCAGTGTCCCTACTAGGGACTGGAGGTTCGGTCCTTGGAGTGGGTCGGGATCGCGGATCTTGTCCATCTCCGTGCCGGTGTCTGGGGGATCTGTTAGACTGCAGCCGCAAGAAGCTGACCCGAGTCCCGGACAATCTCCCAGGATGGGTAGTACAGCTGTAAGTATGCGCTAAGGGTAGCAGGCAAGGATCTGCTTCATTAACCAGATTCTTACTGGCGAAATTTCGTTTATTATTTCATTTCTAGCACATATCTATCTATGTACAAATCCACATTCAGTTATAGGTTTCGATTATTTTTTAACAGTTATGTATTTTTATAATAATTTGGTACCAGATGTTAATTCACACATCTGCAGATTAGGTCTCCCCCTATAAAACACTTAAAGGGACACTGAACCCACATTTTTTTTTTTCGTCATTCAGATAGAACATGAAATTTTAAGCAACTTTCTCCTATTATCACATTTTTCTTTATTCTCTTGGTATCTTTATTTGAAATGCAAGAATGTAAGTTTAGATGCCGGCCTATTTTTGGTGAACAACCTGGGTTGTCCTTGATGATTTTGGTAAATTCATCCACCAATAAAAAAAGTGCTCTCCAGAGTTCTGAACAAAAAAAAAAAAGCTTTGATGCCTTCTTTTTCAAATAAAGATAGCAAGAGAACGAAGAAAATTGATAATAGGAGTAAATTAGAAAGTTGCTTAAAATATTAAGACCATTTTTAAAGCACATTTTATATGTGGCTATTCAAAACGTGTTTTTAGAATATTTTTGGTAACAGGGCAAATACTACACAATGTTCTTTTTATAGGTTTTATATAAAATGTGTATTATGCGTTTTAGTCATTTGGGAACCATCAGGATGTTTGAATTCGCAGCCTTGAATTGCAACCCAAAATATTCATTGTTTGGGATTTGTATACTGGAAAAGGATGTACTCTACTTTAATTATGGTAATACACTGATCTTTTGTTTTACCCACTCATGGCTCAATGATTACTTTTATTTACCAATTCTCACCAACACACTCATTCAACACAGCATTTGATTGTCCCCTCACAAAAGAACTGTAAATTATGTGTCAGTTTTATCTTGATTTGATTGCCCAGCAAAGCCATGTTAAAGAAAAAAAAGTTCTGAATGCATTCCATTCAGAAACCAATGTTAACCCTTCGACTCAATACACCATAGCACTGTTTGGTAGTCAAGGTTTTAATATCAATTTAGGAGAAATAGCATTTTGTATTGCCTTCTACAGTAAGAGGCCTACACTTAAAATACATGTGATACATAACATCTAGGTTTGGAATTTTGTTTTATTTTCAATGTTGTGAATTAATATATATTTAACCAGTGTTTTTTTTTAAACCAAAATAATTGTGTATAATGTATTTAGTTAGAAGAAGTTTTCTACATAAAATTTTTGTTTGTAGACATGATAAGGGTTTTGACTTCAAATTTATGTTTACAAGTCTTGTACAGTTAACATTTTCCTATAATCATACTTACTTTGTACATACTGCTGATGAGTTATGTTTAAATCACTTGCCATGACTCATGTATTTGGTGTGTTGACCAGATGTTTCCCTCCCAAACGCTTTTCATATCTTGGCTATACAGTACTCTTCTATATGATGCAGACTCATGTCCAGGAACGCTACATTAATATTGCAAATGTTTCAGAACTTTGTAGAAGTAAAGAGCCAATATACTTTGTTTTCATAAGTGTAATTAATTTGTAAAGTGCCATCTACAGAGCCATCCAAAACAATTACCCGGGTATATATTTTGAATATATATTTTATCCAAACACGTAGTAGTAGCATACTAATGGGGCATGTTCAAATTTGTTAGATAATTTAATTTTCATATTCCTGATAACTGAGTTGCGCACATAGGTAACATCCCACTTTGGAGCCGCAAGCATTCCAGCTTCCAAACAGAACATGTACATTGAGTGAGGTTTTGTGTGAATACTTATTGGCTCATCAACAGCTTCATACTTTTTGTGCTTCATTGCTTGTGGCTCATGGACATGAATTTTCTATGTGTTTACAGAGATATTAAACAGTGCTCCTATAGTAAAAACAAATGTTACCTCAAACTAACTTACTGAGCATGAGCGAAACAGACTTGCTGTCTTTCCGGCATTATCTGAATAGAAAGCCAGATAAAGTTACTCTAGAAGATTTGATATCAAGCTAGATTAACGTTCCTGTAGAGACCATAGCCTCCTTGTAGGGCTGTGACAGGAAGTAATGGATACTGCACAAATTAAGTTAAAATTAAGAAATAAAAGGTAAAATCCTTTTAAAATGTTGAAAAATAAATATCACAATGATTTCAATTAGATATAACTCGCTGATTAGTGCATTTTTATTACAGCAGTGAACAGACTCTGTTTAACGTCCCTTTAACGTCTGTAAGGGGTTAAAGACATAAGCCTAGTTTCCATTGAGGTGGTAAAGTTTGGAAACTGGTGGTAACAAAAAAATATCTCCAAGACTTTAATGGAGATAGATGTTTATTTTATCACCAGTTTCCAAAATATACCACATCAATGGAAACTAGGCCATAGTTGGCAAATGGTTAGTAATATGAAAATCAACAAACAAATAAAAGCATATCAATATCATTATTGTATCAGAATGTCCCTTAAATTGAAATATAACTCTTCATATACATAACCTAGTCTTCTACATCCCATTATGAAAAAAAATAGGGTAACATTTACTTTACTAAAACAAATATGAAGGAATATAATTAGGTGTTTATCTGCTTACAATACTGGAATCTACAATTTGGAAATTAAGATTTTAATAATTTACACAGTTCTGTAGTTTGTGACTACATATTATAGTTTTTTTTTCTGCCATACATGTTTTATATATTTTGTTAGGTGTAGTTGGTAACAACTGTTGCAGCAGCAAAATAAGGCCTGGTTATTTCTTTCCATTTTAATATTAAACTCTTGTGTGTAGTATACTTTTACTTGCTTTGTAAACTTCTGTGAAACTTTTTCTAAGTTCTGGAGAGGATTGCTTATACTTTGGTGTCATTTTGTTTCTGTAGACTCAGTATGTTTAATAATCCTGAAGGTGCTTGAATTTGACACCCAGGATTTTTATGACAATTTTTATAGCTGGTGTTTCATATAACAAACTTAATTGAGGGCTCACGGCTTAGAAGCCAGAATTATTTTTATTAGTGTCTTTTCAACATATTCTGTTATCTAAAAATAAACATTTGATAAATAAAATAAAAATAAATTGCTAAACATTTTTAAGACCCTTCCAACTCAATTTTTTTTTTAATTGTTCAGCTGTTACACATGTTTAAAATAAAAGTTAGATTTAAATCTATTGTGCATACTTGTTTACTTTTTATTCCTGAAGGTGGCATAGCCAAACTTTGGTTAAACACATGTTGTTAACAATAATATTATAATCATACTGTGTATGCCACATTTTATATTGTATACTTAATTCAATAACATGTATGCAATTTGTTAGTCTTTTATCATATGTTTTACCAGATCATTTTAAGTTTTCTGTTACATTTACCCAGTATAGATAAGAGTTTTAAAGTTAAACTAAGCAGGGAGGCTTTCAATTAGATGTGGCTAATTCTGTTCAATTACCTCATCTGGAGGTCATGCTGTTTTATTCATGAGAGTGAATAGTTGTATTGACAACATATGGAATTGAGCATTTGAGTGGCTTTGTGAGGTGCGCAACTTCCTTTGGTAACGCAATAGGGAGAGCAAATAAGCTTTGTGAACTGCTTTTTTTTGTAGTCTATACTTTTTCTTTAATAAAAACTTATAAATTCCAGTAAATAATTTTTAAGACAAAGGTCAGCAACATTTCTTAATTCTTTATATATATTTTTTTTAATTTATGGGGTCAAAGTTTATGATTATAACTAGATCATTTTGGACAATTTTATTATTTTGTAATTTTCTGTCCACACATTGCATTATGAATTTATGATTTAATTTCTACACATAATTTATACAAAAAATACTGAGGTCAGTGACATTTTCAGATTTTTTATTTTTATTATTTTACTTTTTAAATTGAGGTCAAGGTATTTTTTTACTTGTCTATATGCATTCTTATGAATTTATAATTTATTTCAAGAAGAAAGGTGACAATAAATCAAATATTATTGTGTTTTTTTTTTTTTGTTTTTTACTAGATTTTTTTTTCTGGAATTTCCAAATTACTTTTTTGCTAGAACAAAGGGGTACACAATAGCATTTGTTGTTTATATAGCTGTTTATGTGTCGCGTAAATAAAATTTTTGCAAGTCAGATTCATTTCTGTTGTTCTTTTTACAAGTTAACATTCCTAAAATTCAGCTAAGCAAGTTGCATCTGTGTAAATAAACTCTGAAGCTAAGACAGAACCCTACTGTGTTTGCCCAATTAACAGCTGTGACATTTGGCCCTGGAGTCGCAGGCCTACATCTCTATAGGTGTGAGGAACACATGTGGTCGGCTCTTTGAATAAACATGCTTAATTTCATGCTGAAAAAAGTCATAAAAAAGAGTTTGCTAACTACAAATATTTAACTCTAAACTTTAAAGCTCTAGCGTTAGTTATAACTAGTTTTAATTTTTGTTTGCTCTAAACAAACTGCTGAAAATACGGCTTAAAGTTTCAATAAATGTTGGTGTTATTTGAAAAGCACGGTCATATATTTTTAAATAACAGAGGAAAAAAAAAGTCTTCAGGATTCTTTCATAACACCTGCATATTTCTGGTTGTTTTTTTGGCACAGGATCTAGTTCTGCAACACAGTAACACAGTAAACTGACTAACTGGTACATGCAGTTCATAATACAGACCTATTTTTATGGCACATGAAAAGAACACATTGATTAAATTGTTTCAGCTACTGAACAAGAAATATGTTTTATACAGGGGTCGACAAATTTGTTTAAAATTTAGGAGCCAGTAAGAATATTTAGGCGCCAGTCATACTTTTAGGAGCCAGGCAGGGGTATTTGTATATAGAAATATGGACAATAACCCAAAAAGTTAGGAGCCAGGGGTAAAATTCTAGGAGCCAATGGCTACCTGGCTCCTGGGTTTGTTGAGCCCAGTTTTATAATATAATACTGTATGGAAAACACATTCTAACTTTAACCAAATCCTAAATGGACATAAAAGTGCAAAAATAAAGTAATTTGTGTTAAGGCATTTTATTGTTACACCATTATTAAGTCAGCTCTGGAGCAGCAATGCTGTACTGGCTGAACATATCTTGTGAGCCAAAGTCAAGAGGCATATGTATATAGCCACCAATCAGCAGCTCCCAAGCCTAACTAGGAACCAACAAATAATACAAAAATAATTAAATAAATTTGATGACAGAAGTTAATTGTAATGTCTCCTAAACTTACATGGTCTATCTCAAATGTGAACATTTTTAATTTTGAATTTTATGTCCCTTTACAGGGACAGTGTACACTGTACTGTAGAATTGTTTGTTATACCAGTTGCAGAGTATAACATGTTTGATAATTGATTCTTTAGGTTTATATTTGTACATGAAATGACTGGCGTTCCTTGAAAGCACAACTTATTAAAATTTGATGCGCTTGCAGTGAAATCAGATATGCTTATTTTATTACTTTCTATAAACACACATGCTTCTTTATATTATCTTTGTCTGTAAAACAAAGTCCAATACTTAGAGAGAACAGTTGAAAAATGTTAAAATTTTATTGCTTATCTCTCCTACATCCCATTGGGAGCGTAATTTCTTCTACTGGCTATGTTTACACAGCCTTTTTATAGCAATACTTAAAGGGACATAAAACTTAATTTTTTTCTTTCATGATATAGAAAGAACATGCAATTTTAAACAACTTTCTAATTTTAAACAACTTTCTAATTTACTTCTATTATCTAATTTGCTTAATTCTCTTGATATTCTTTGCTGGATAGGCTTAGTGGCTGCACATTGATGCCTCATGATTGGTTCACGCATGTGCATCACTATTTTTACTACAAAGGATATCTAAAGAATGACGCAAATTAGATAATGGAAGTAAATTGGAATGTTGCTTAAAATTGTTTTCTCTACCTGGATCATGAAAGAAACATTTTGGGTTTAGTGTCCCTTTTAAGTATAGAAACTTTCAGTATAGGTAGAGATACCACAGACAAAACCAGCTATTTCAGGTGTTGAAATAAAGGCAAATGAGCTATTTTTAAATAATTTAATACACTCCAGCAGGTAAAATGGATCATTGGGAACAAATTAAAGGGGAGGACAATTCTGTGGAATGACCATTTTACTCTAGTTAAAGTGTTGCAAAGGATTTACTTCCCTATCGTCACTGTGAAGTGTTTTTTTTTTTTTTTCCCCATTATTCATTGGACCTGTCTACGTGCCTCTATACAATAAACATTTTTATTTGCTAATTATATGTGTATGACAAAGTAATTTTGCCAAAATCATATATTAAGTTTAATGTACTAACCTAAATTATATGGCTATAAAGGAAACACTTATCTTTCACCTGAGAGGGAATTGTGTATTAAGTTGTCAGCATGCAGTATTAATTTCTAGTAGGTTTTGTTATACATTTTGGGCTACATTACGAGTGAAGCACAAACGTTTGTAAGGGGTTTATCGCAAGTGTTTGCGCTTGTCAGGCTTATTACTCATATTACGAGTTGAAAGTAAACGTGATCACTTGAGCGCAAATATATATATATATATATATATATATATATATATATATATATATATATATATATATATATATATTTATTTGTGTGTATGTATATGTGACTATATGTATATATATATATATATATGTGTGTGTGTATATATGTATATGTGTGTGTGTATATATATATATATATATATATGTGTGTGTGTTTATAGATTTATATTGTGTCAAAAAAGACATCAAATGTATGTTAAAATTATGTATTTATGAAAAAAATAATATATTCTTCTATGTTAAGAATATTGGAATTATTTTCATGTTGGGTTAGCGCACATGAGTGTTTTTTCTACATTGATTTCTATGGGGGAATGTGTGAACGGGCATGCGATATTCTAAGTTCTGCTTTTTGCGCTCGTTGGGTTAGCACACGAGTGAAAACAGTTTACTTTCAGCTCATAATACAAGCGCAAAAAGCTTACTTCTAGCGCATGTAAAGCTCCCCTTGTAATCTGGCAAACAAATGTTTTAATTGCTAAATTTTCCCTAACCGTTAGACTTTAGACTGTGGGAGTGTAAAACGTTATACATTCACTGTAGTAACTGTTTTTTTGGTGGTGGTATATGACATTACTTTTTTACTTTTGATAATTAGAATTTTTATTTTTTTACTCAATTGTTGAACCACCACAGCTATTTACTATTTAACATCTATTTTGCTAGAAAACTTTGTTGATCCTTTGGCTTCTGGAGAATGACATGTTTTGTCTAAACAGATGTCAAATTACAATATCAGGTGATGTGATCTGCAGAAGAGGCATCAGTGTGTCACAATATGGATAATTTGTTACGCATAGTGGACCCGATTCTCTAAAGCTCTCTGCTCTGCCAAGTTTATCTCATCAGTACCGCAAGGTTCTTCATATTTTTATAAGGGAAATTTGTAGATTGAGTGTTTCTCGATTAGAGGGGTTCTGGATTTAAAGGAGAAATATTGACATTGCAATGTAACGCTCCAAATAAAAAGTTGCTAGTGATTTCTCTCCACATTGATGAATTTTTGATAATTTTAGGCCTTGTGAAAAGATGTTTAAAGCCAGTGCAGGATGGAGGGAGGTTCACCAATTATTAAAGTGTTCCAGTCAATTTGTAAACCGTAAAATCCCCATATATGTATCAGATAGTTATTTCTACTATGTCAACTCTGTTTGTTACATAGATAAGAGAAATGTATCAAGATTACAAGCAAACAAGTTCTCAAGTAGACAACCTGTCCACCTGTAATTACCATTTGCGTTGCAGCATCTCATGGTGAAATTTAACATTGCACAAGAGCTCCCCCCTGCTCTTGCACAACCATCTGCTAGAGTGCCAATATTGAGAGGATTGTTACAAAATAACAACATTGTTTATAAATCTTTATAAATATTACTTGTGAGTAGGGTATGATTTGAGAACAGTCAAACACACATGTTGGTATATTAAAGTAGATTATACAAATATTGATGAAAACAATTCAGTCTGTTAACTCAGTCAGTAAACGATTAGTATCCCACAGCTGGTGTTTCTGTGATAGCTCAACAGGTAGTGAGACTGCAGATTTGATTGGTTCTTGAGCATTTTAAATAAGAATCCATAAGATTAGCACCTTATGCCTGAGGAAACGGCATCTGTACACTGAGAAACGCGTTGTATTTGTGCTTCTGTACAAGTCACTTTTTTTCATTTTGTATTACTTTTATATATTGTTGCAGCTTGATACATGTCAATTTCTAGTCAAGGTTATTGCTCTTTCTATTGTTTTAAGAGATGCAACAACCCTTATATTGATATAATTGAATATTCTAATTATTTAACACAGATAAATTGATTCACAGTTTGCAGGCCTGTCTCTGGCAACCAAAAAGTTAAATATCCATATATGACTAATGTACATCTTTTAAAATATCCAATTGATCTTTATTTCTATATGGTTGTTTAAGTTAAAATGTCAAGTTGTAAAAAATTGCATATCTTTAGTGTTAGAAATGCCTAGTTCTTTTTGATGCATAATGGAAGTTTTTACGCTTGTGGCTGTCTTGATAGATTCCAGATGGATAGGGGCTTGTAGCTGTGAGTGAAAGTGTTTGGCTCCACTGTGGTGATCAAGCACAGCAGTATTTGAAACTGCATTTTTTTTTTTTTTTTTTTTGTACGTTTTAAGAGGTCTGACTTTCTGTGCATGCCATAATTCCACAGAACAAATCTGTTTGTGTGTTTGGTAGGTTGAAGCAGGTTTTAGTCTCATGGGAGTAACCTTTCTTTCTGAAATCTCCTATATTGCAGTTTTCAAACATAGACATATTTTGCTGTGAAAATATTCTTCCTAAAATAACAAAATAGTAACTTAATAAAGGTGTTGCGTTAACTAATTAGACTAGCGGTGCAAGTTTCTAAGACAACTATTTCTAATTTCTGGTATTTGCAAACTCTGTCTGCTGTCGTGTATTCCAAAGAACATATGTTAAACATTACAAAGTAATTTTGCATGAAAAATGTGTTTTCAAAATGACATCTTTCTGGTTAAGCTGAAGCACAGATCTGTTTTAGAACGTTAGCTTGGTAAGTCCAACGCATTCCAAGCAATGCGCAAGGTATCGTTTTAGTTGCTTCCTTGTGTATTATATAAAGTTAGCAGTGTATGTAGCCAAGCACAGGTTAAAGGTCAAGAAATTCCAAGCCAATTATCTCTATATCCAGTGTCATCTGGATTTCATTATTATAATAAAAATAATGTTATATTGTATACTGCGGAATAGGTTGGAAGTGGAGTATAGAAAGCTAAGGCTTCCAGTAACTATGGATGCCTAGTCAATGATGTAATCTGACCTCTTCCTTTTTTTTTTTCTTCTTTTTGCTTGTCTTTTTCGGTAACTGTAAGAAAGGCTACACATATGAGAACTGGGAATCCTTTGAAACATTTATTTTTGTAAATAAAAGAACATTGAATTGTAATTCTTAAAAGGTTTTGTTATTAATAATATTTTTTCCTGGCAATTAATATTTAGAGGTTTGAGTGGATTCTGTAGGATTTTAAACTCTAACCCTAAACATTCTACACAGTGACTGTTTGATCCATAAAGGAACTTATTTAAAGGGATAGGAAAGTCAAAATTAAATTTGCATGATACAGATAGAGCATTTCATTTTAAGATACTTTTAAATTTACTTCTATTTTGAAATGTGATTCCTTCTCTTGGTATTACTTGTTGAAAAAGAATATGCACGTATCCTACACTACTGGGAGCCAGCTGATGATTGGTGCCTGCATACATTTGTCTCCTGGGATTGGCTAACTAGATGTGTTCAGCTAGCTGACTGTAGTGCAATGCTGTTCTTTCAGCAAACGATAACAAGATAATGAAGCAACTTTGATTATAGAAGTACACTGGAAAGTTGTTTAAAATTGTATTTTCTATCCAATCATGAAATAAAATTTAGGTGTTGCCTGTAACTTTAGCCCCTAGACGCCGTTAGGGCGTTCCATGCTGTCCCAAAAGCACTGGGCTTAAATGCCTTTTGGGGCGGCTGGAACATACTACCTTTTTTGGTGTGCTGCTTCCCCTGGTTTTAAGCAATGGAAAAGCCAACTGGGGGGGGGGGGGCATGCCTAGCATTGTAGGCAGTCCCCCAAAATCTGATTCGTGCATAGAAAATCACGTGATCACATTGACGATTGTGTGATTTCCTTTCACAAGCAAATGTTTACATTGAAATTAAGTTCTGATGTTTAACACTTGTCCCCGACATGAAGGGGTTAAATATTTCCCTAATTGGCAAACAAGATAGGATGAGCAATACTAAACAATCTGTGCTAATGAATTACAAGTAAACACAAAGGGCTAGATTTATCAATAAAAGGGCAGACAGGAGCATATATATTCACCCCTGTCCATCCCAACTCTCCTCTGGTAGGCAGCAATCTGCTGCCCAAATTTAACATTGCACACAAGCGATATTTTGCACTTGCTTGCAACCCCGCCCTCTATCTGCACACCTCCAATCACATGCGGGCAGGAGCTGTCAATCTCCCCGGTCAGACGAGACCGGGGGAGATTAAAGTTTTCCACCTAAGAGGTGGAGAAGAGAGTAGGAAGCAGCAGTCTGATGACCACTGCTTGATAAATCGAGCCCAAAAGGAGAGCTGCACTTTACAATTGTCATTTAGTTTAATCCACTTTAATTCAATAGGGAGAAAGAAGCAAACAACTGCAATATTTTGGGACATCGTGCATGGTTAAGGGTCATGTCCCGAAATGTTGCTGGTTTTTTTGCTTCTTGTCCCTATGGAATAAAAGTGTATTAAGCTGAATGAGAATTGGAAGGAGCTCCTCTCCTTTTTTGTGTACATATTTAGGTTGGCCAGTGCAGTGGCCACAGAGTTGCACATCCCATCCTATGCCAGACAGTTTTTTTTATATATTGTGTAATTCATGAATTACAAAACAATGCAAAGTTTGCTAAAGAAATATATATATACTAGTCCTAAAGCCCGTTCACACGGGCCGTGTTGTGTTTTCTCTCTCTCTCTCTCTCTCTCTCTCTCTCTCTCTCTCTCTCTCTCTCTCTCTCTCTCTCTCTCTCTCTCTCTCTCTCTCTCTCTCTCTCTCTCTCTCTCTCTCTCTCTCTCTCTCTCTCTCTTTCTCTCTTTCTCTCTTTCTCTCTTTCTCTCTTTCTCTCTTTCTCTCTTTCTCTCTTTCTCTCTTTCTCTCTTTCTCTCTTTCTCTCTTTTTCTCTTTTTCTCTTTTTCTCTTTCTCTCTCTCCTTGCCTGTCCTCGCGCTGCTTTGTTTCACTGATCAGCTGTGCTGCCGGGTCCTCGCTGTGCTGCCGGGTGTGTGCTTATCTTTTGCAAATCAGTGTTTAAATGTACAGTCTACTTGAAATTGTTTAAAAAGATAGATAATCCCTTTATTACCCATTCCCCAGTTTTGCATAACCAACACTGTTATATACATTGTAATCACAGAAGTAAAATGTGTATCTATGCCAATGCAGGCTGCCCCTTTATCTCAGTTCTTTTGATAGACTTGCATTTTAGCCAATCAATGGAGACTCATAAATCCACGACACGGGAGTGAGCACAATGTTATCTATATGGCACACATAAACTAGCACTGTCTAGCAGAGAAAACTGTCAAAATACACTGAGATAAGAGGCGGCCTTCATGGACTTACCTATATTTAGCTTTCAACAAGGAATGCCAAGAGAACAAAGCAAATCTGATGATAAAAGTAAATTGGATAGTTGTTTAAAGTTGCATGTCCTATTTGAAGTTCTATTTGAATCATGAAAGTGTAGTTTTGACTAGACTGTCCCTTTAATTGGGAATTGCTACTATGTATAAGTTAAAAGTACAGTAAATACTGAAATTGTAAGAAGCAAATATGACAATTGGACTTACTCCATTGCAGGAAAGTAAGATTCAACAGTATTTTAAAACTATAGACCTTTCATGTAGAGTAATTTTTAAGACCCCAAGTCTCTTAGAGAGCTGCAATAAATACACAGCAATGCTTACTGATGCAAAGCCTTCAGTGCTCTCTTGACCTGCAGATAATATCTCAATAAATCTTAAGTACTTAGCATAGTGTGACTTTGTTAGTGGAATTCTGTTGTTCTGGAATAATCAAATAAACATTCTGTCGTTTCTTAAAACTATTGCTATTTTACATCTAGGTCATTTATTTAAAAAAAAAAAAAAAAAAATATATATATATATATATATATATATATATATACTGTATATTTATAATGCTTTTGTAGTATTTGTGCAATAGTTACTTATAACCACATTTTTATTATCATGGTTTTATTAACTCCTTGTGCTGTAATCCGCTCAGGCAGCCAACAGGTTAAATTCAATTTTTGTTTTCCAATACCTATTTATATTGTAACATCTCCATGTTCCTGTGAAGATTTTGAATATGACATATATTACACCAGCATTGACAGCCAAATGGGGGAGACATTCAACAAGTGTCTGTAGTAAATGTAGATTTCCAGCAGCCGATATATATCACTATTTCTGGAAATGTCCTAAAATCCAAAAATTCTGGTGTAAAATAAATTTCTGGTTTGAAAAATTGTGCAACTGCACATTCAAATTACAAGATATTCATATATTTTTCCTTATAAGTAACTCTACCCAAACAGGTGTTAACAAATGTTTGAATATTGTAATTATATCAGGAAGGAACTTAATTCTGAAACAGTGGATTTCTAAGAAGCACAGATGGCTGAATTTAAAAATATCTTGTTAAATCAAATGACTCTAGAGCAATATGATACTACTGATAATCTGGAAAGGAAAAGTAAACGCTTCTTCTTGAGATGGTTACCCCTTATTTCATAATTTCCAGAGGAAACCCAACTGCAGATAATGCACCCATTTCATGGCTCTAATTTTTTGGAAGAAGCTATGCTAAGAGGCGAATTGCCCAGTCGGTATAGATAGAAGGTCTCTGATTCTCTTTTTGTGCCAGGGGAGCCAGTTCTGGAGAGTATGCTTCTTTTTTTTCTTTTTCTTTTTTTTTTTTTCTGCATACTCGGTTCTGGATGAATCCTTATTGAGAGGTAACCTGTGAAGGTGTATGGATAGGTGGTGAGGGGGAGGGACTGGGGTAGAAGAGGAGGGAGTCTGGGGGGGCTTCCCCTGCCTGTTTTGTTTTGTTTGTTTTGTTTTGTTCTGTCTATTTTATGAGTTTGTTGTGTTTTAGGTTAAGTGTTAACAATATTAAAAACTCCAATATTGTGGTACTGTTTTGTGCTTATTAACCACCTGAAGACTTTTATCACTATAACTTCAAATGTACGATATTTGAATTTTTGTTTTTTTTTGTATTATTGTTGTTTGTGCTTATTATTACACCCTGCGAGGTGGTTTGAGAATACAATTTTTATTTATTTTGTACCTTTTATTGGCTATAAATAAAGGATAAAAAAAAAAAAACATCTCCATGTTCCTAACAGAATACCATTTATAAATTTGTAGGTATATTTTTAATAAATCCATGACCCTATATACTTTTATTTTTGTATTTGTGCACAGTAAATAAAAATGAGACATATACGTTGGGGAAATGGAGCTTTTGTCGTATTGCTAAACTGACTGCAAATGATTTTACTATAATCCAAAATAAAAATAATAGATGGCCATATGCCCAGGGTGGTTTTGACTAAATTAATGGTTTTCTTAAAAAATAGGCAGGTTGAATTGTACAACTCGGCTAGTGGAAAGTTTAATTGAGAGACAATGGAAAGCACAGTGTTGTTCTATGTAGGTATAGATAAAGTGGTTCTTTGTTCCAAGACTGCTTTGATGACATTTGATGAGTCCAAATAAAAGAACAAATAGATCAGCCACCTGGGTCAAGCAGGAATATCCTAAAGGGGCTTTATAGTTCATTAGAGAAACAATACCCTAGTGATAATAAACATTTTTGAAGTACCATTGCTGGTGATTATGTAATAAATATTCTGATTGGATTAGCTGCAGGTATTCACATATAGGCATGGGTACAAGTGACATGCCAAAGAACCTAAGTGCACTCTTGTGCATCTGACCAATCACACGTACCAGTGGTAAGGGAAGTAGATAGAATTCTTTGCTGAATCATATTTTTAGATTAGTATATTGCAAAGATGCTTAAAAAGACATTATAGTTTCTGTAATGGAATACCATACTCTGTTACCTTTATTTTGCTTTATGTGTCTATGACTGGGCCTCTTATGAGCTCATTTATATTCCTGATGATATGTCTACATAGCTTTCATAGCTTCCCCTATTATTCTTTGCGGGGTCTGTTATGTCAGCTGTCAGACTGTTAGCTTTATAGCCATTTGACTGTTGATTCATTAAGAATGTGAAGCACATTTCAACCTAGAATTGTGCATATATGCCCATTCGCCATGCATGAGCATAAAGTTATTGCTATGTTTGTACAGCAATGGTTAATTGCCGCAACAATTTAAAATTAATAGCTTTATTGCATGTGAAGAGGACTCCTGAGAACGTATGTTTCCATTATAGCGAGAACAGACAGCCACAGCATTTGAACACATTTGTAATGGTGTTTTTTAAAATGTATTAACACCTTGACTGTCAGAAAAGGGCGCAACTTTTTTTCTCATAATGATCTGTTGAAACACTCTCAGGCAGGCAAAGAGTTAAAAGTTTAAAGCAGTTTTATTTGCAACTTTAAGTGTAAAATGTCTCCTTTATTAGTAGATGTTAAAACACAGGATCTCAATATATGTGTTTCATTTTAGGGACTTGAGCCATAACAGACTATCTTCAATCAAAGCAAGTTCCATGAATCATCTGCATAATCTTCGAGAACTGTAAGTTTCTTTTTGGCTCATCAATCATATCCCTAAACTTATTTTTATGCTTGACAAATGTGCATGTCTATAATCTTTTTGTGGCAATGGCAAAAATGCTTATCAGACTATTTAGTTTTTTTAATCATGAGTCTTTGCTAATTGTAAGGTTTATAATAGAGTATTTTCTTTTAAATGTTTTTATTAACAGGAGGTTAAATAATAATGAACTGCAAACCATACCAGATCTGGGCCCACTTTCTGCAAATATAACACTCTTCTCATTGTAAGTATGAAGAATATACAAATGTTTAAGATTTACTTTGCTTTATTTTAAAATGTATAGCTAGTGTGCACACACATAAGATGCACATCATTTGCTGGTGATTTCTGTACTCTCTGATCCCCGCTTTAGCAATGCTGTGGTTTACAATACATTCCTGAAACAAACAGCAGTCTCACCTCCTCCATTCTTCCACTGTGAACATTTGGATAAGGGTATATTTTGTGGTTGGTCTTCCCATAAAAGTTCTCACAGGCAAGGAGGCTGAGCATATGCTATCATCATGTCAGACTTTTTTTTAAAGGGACAGTCTACACCAGCATTTTTATTATTTTAAAAGATAGATAATTCCTTTATTACCCATTTCCCAGTTTTGCATAACCAACACAGTTATAATAATAAACTTTTAACCTATGTGATTATCTTGTATCTAAGCCTCTGCAAACTGCCCCTTTTTCAGTTCTTTTGACAGACTTGCAGTCCAGCCAATCAGTGCCTGCTCCCAGATTACTTCACATGCACGAGCACAGTGTTATCTATATGAAATATGTGAACTAACACCCTCTAGTGGTGAAAAACTGTTAAAATGCAATCTGAAAGAGGTGGGCTTCAAGGTCTAGGAAATTAGCATCTGAACCTCCTAGGTTAAGCTTTCAACTAAGAATACCAAGAGAACAAAGCAAAATTGGTGATAAAAGTAAATTGGAAAATTGTTTAAAATTACATGCTCTATTTGAATCATGAAAGTTTATTTTGGCCTAGACTGTCCCTTTAACTCTGCATTCTCAGTGTATAGACATTTGTTTTGTTTGCTTTGCAGCTAAGTGTGTATTTGCTTTTCATGTCTTTTTAAATCTTACATTTCCGTAGCAATATGATGTATTGCACAAACTATTTGCACATTGTTGTGTTGCCTTATCATTTAAAACCATTTTTTGTGTTTATGGTAAAATTAAAATATTGCATTTTTGTTTTTTCAAGTTCTGTTCTAATTTTTTTTACAAATTCACTCAGCAAAATAAAAAAAAAATGATTTAAATTTCCTCCAGTAGAACTGTGGGAGATATGTATATCAACACATGTTGACGGATACTAGATTTTTGTTTTCTTTCTTAATGTCCCATTTTGTGACACATTTTATGCATTGATACAGTACAAAGTTATGTGATTTCCACTAAGTCAAAGGGCTAGATTTATCAAAGCTGAGGCGTACAGGGGCGCGTATACGCGCCCCTGTATGCCTCAGCTCGCCTGTGGCGGGGCGAAATTACACGCAGGTAATTAACATTGCACACAAGCGCAATTTTGCGCTCGCGTGCAATCCTGCCCCCTGCCGGCGCACAGCCAATCGCACGCGGGCAGGAGCTGTCAATCTCCTCGGTCGGACTCGACCAAGGAGATTTAATTTCGCCACAATAGAGGTGGCGAAGATGTTAGGGAAGCAGCGGTCTGGTGACCGCTGCTTGATAAATCGCGGCAAGCAAGTTCTTGTGAGAACTTGCTGCCGCAGGGGCTTGATAAATCTAGCCCAAAATGTATCCACTTTAGTGTTAATGAAGATGCTTTGACTGCATGGCAACTATATAGCAATTCCTTATTTAATACATTTAGTGCAGCAACGATTAGTGCTGCACTAGATCAGTTTATGCTGCCACTTTGTCTGAGGTATTCTGTTTGAATAGCCTGTGACATTTGATACCAACAAAATCCCTTCCCCCCTTCTACTGATCACAAACAAAAAGAAAAAAAAAAACACAAAAAACAAACACGTGGGCACTGAGAAAAAATCTATAAAGAGACTTGTAAAATTCTAAAGTTTGATATCACTTGAGGTTAGCTATTTTGTTTATTCTTAATTATTTGCCACTTTCATTCTTGAATGTTTACCAGTAATTTCAGATAACAGTTTTTGTTCTAGTACAGCATTGCTTATTTAAAAATAAAAATAATCCACTTTTTTTAACCTTGTAAACCACTGTCTTCTGCAGAAATGTTTTTTGTATGTGTACAAAGTAAATTTGAAATAGCAACATTTATTGATAATTAAAAATAAGTTGCCAGTAATATAATAATAATTCTTTTAAAATGTTTAGTAAATATTAGGGCCAATTTGTAACAATTCCGTCTTATCTTATCTAACATAAGGACAGCTCTAGATTAAATCAAAGGTTCTCCATACAGCTTCTTTATCTGTGCATCAGCGTGTTGACATTTTGTGAGCTTGAAGGATATATTCCTTTATGGTTAGCAAAATAAAACTGGATATTCTGGTTTAGCTGTGAATGCAAAGTTCCTGTAAAAAGATCCCAATGCATTACAGACGTATTACACACTTCTTTGCAACACTAACTGCAAGTCTAAACATAAAATGTTTGTACTTCACTAATCACATGTAGGAAGACTTATTTATTTAAAGGTGACATTTCATAGACTTCTGTTTTGTATTCTAACAAAGACAAGGGAGACAGCTGCACTAATAAGACATGCTATGTTCTTTCATGTTTTATTTATTTTAGCAATAATTCCAACAAAGTAAATGTAATTCTTTATAAAAACATTTTCAGTGCACGGAGACTGGTATTAACTACTCAGGAATATGGAAACTATCTAAAATAATACTTTATTTTTCATGCATGCCCATCCCTCTTTGAACATATAGTAATACATCAGCCTCAGATCCTATATATTCAATAGTATTTCCAGTGACTCATATGATAGGGATAACTTAGTGTAGTTATCGGTGCCAAGTTCCCATTATTTGTCTATCAACAAATGACTAGCCCAGCATCATATTATATAATTTGTACGGAAATGTTACCTTTTTTATGCAACAAAGACATTTTAAAATCCAGCGTTTAACCTAATTAGTTTTGTAATGGTTGTAAAAGTGAAAGTTTGTTAATATTACATTAGTCATTTAGTCACTTAGGGCTTACCACTTATCTAGCCCTTCTCCCTCCTGTGATGGCAGCCAAGATTTAACAAGCAGTGGTCATCAGACCGCTTATTTCCTGCCCTGTTCGCCACCTCTTGGAATTGATGGTAAATGCTCGCAGCGGATTGCTGCCCGCCAGAGGAAAAGCCAAACGTACAGGGGCAAATATTTACGTAGCTGTCCACTACGGCATAATAAATGGAGCCCTTATTATAAACTGTGGCATGGTTGATGTGCCTGATCAAGTATGAAGAACATCCCTCATAATATCCAGCAAACTTCTTGGTGTTATTGTGGCCCTTTTATGAAGACATTAAGGGGTAAATTTACCATCCTGCAAGTGGATAGGTTGGCAAGTAGTGAACCTGTCCACCTGCAGTTGCCTTGCAGTGTTTCATCACAGGGCGAAATGTATGAGCCCCCTGCTCCTTCGCATCCAGTTGAGCTAGAGCAGGGGATGTCAATCACCCCCAATGAGTGAGTGTCTTCTAAAGTGGCAGAGAGGAAAAAAGCAGTTTTTGCTTCTTAAATATGTGGAGGAGGCTCGCTTATGCAAACCTGTGCCACATAGCTGGTAAAGCTGTGAATGCAGCTTGATACATTTACCAATAAATATTATTTTTCTTGAGATATCAGTTGGATATCAAATGCTAGATCACATTTATTTAGTTTTAGCAAAGTTTTATGGTACGTCCGCTTCAATTTAACTCCTATGCTACAGGTGGCTACAGGCATGGGTTAAGGAAGAACCAATTTGACAGATCTGTTAATGAACTTGTGGTGTAGTAGATAATAGTGTATGCTGTATAATATAGACTGTTTTCAGCTGTATATTAGAAATATTGTAACGAAGGAACTACACAAAGACGTCACTGTTTACCTGCTCCCTAGTATAACAGAACACAGGCTGCAATTTAGACACTATGCAGCACAGGAAATTGCTGGCCCCTGCAAAAGGCGGCCTTACTGCAAGGAGTCATTTTTCTCACTATAGTAATTTATGGTTTTTACACTTTACTAGAAGTTACCTTATTAATAAACCTATAGTATGACCTGTCTCGCTTATTAAATACACATTTGACAAACTACACCTGTATTAGTCATTAGAATTTTTTTTACCACAAAATATTTATATATAAATGTAGTTTTTGGTATAATTATGCCATTTTGTGTATTACAAAATATTTAGAAAACATACTATAGTGTTATAGAATGTTACTGCTTTGCAACTCTGATTATATTAATAATAAGCTGAGAAACTCAAAATATATTTTCAGTATGTCTTTTTATTTTATTTTTTACCAGGACCAACAACAAAATTGATGTAATTTTGCCAGAACATCTGACCCCTTATCAGTCCTTAGAAACACTGGATCTAAGTAATAATTTTATAACTGAACTTAAAACAGCATCGTTTCCTGCACTGCAGCTCAAATATCTGTGAGTAATAGTATTATAATTAATGTAGGCAACAAAGTAATGAGGTCTCAAAGTAAAATAATTGTTTAATTTACATTTTAGTATAGAGTTTTTCCTTTAAGAATGTAGAAAGGCATTGAAGGATTGTTAAATAATAACACCTTGAATTTGAAATGAGTAGTAGATTTTCTTTTCCAGGGAAATTTTAAAGTGTCCTGTCATTTCTCTGTCTCTTGAATCATGTAACAGTGTCAGCCAATCGCAGACTTGTATACAGTGTTCTATTGCACATGCAAAGTAGTAGCTGGTGCTTCATAAAGTGTGCACATAAAAATATTGGATTTTTTTTACTTTTGACTTTATGGTGCCTTTTAATTCAATTAAAAGTGACTCTTTTTCTTATTCTAGGTATATCAACAGCAATCGAATAACATCAGTGGAATCTGGTGCATTTGACCATTTATCTCCTACATTGCAAGTGCTAAAACTTAACCGCAACCGTATTGCCAGTATTCCTCCGAAGATGTTCAAACTTAATAACCTTCAACACCTGTAAGTACATATGCTGCATTGCTTCCCTTAGCATATACATGCTCACTAAATGTTGTATATTGTTGCAAAATACTAAATGTTTAATTGTATTTTTTGTTGGGGACAGTTTACTGATGCTTGTGTCAATTATGTTAAACATTTAACCCAAATACAGCATTAAAATTTAGTACCATTTGTTTGTTTGCTAGACTGTAATAAACAGTGGATGAATGACGTGAGGAAGTGGGGTTCGGATTCCATTTTTACTGTGTTTAGTCTTTTTTTTTTTTTTGGTTACTAACCATTGCCATGTTCTGTTTTATGCAGAGAGTTAAACCGTAACAGAATAAGGAAAATTGATGGACTTACTTTTCAAGGCCTTGATACACTGAAATCTCTGAAAATCCAGCGTAATGGAATAACTAAACTCATGGATGGAGCTTTTTGGGGCCTAAGTAACATGGAAATCTTGTAAGTAATTATAAATAATTTAACAATAGCATTTTGTTCCCAAAAAAGTGTTTTATTCACATGAAGAGCATTTCAGGGTTACACTTTTTGAAAAGCCTAGTAGGATAATGAGCTTCTTCTCTGAGCTAACCAATCACAGAGTATAATGTTGCTGGGTCAGATAATTGTAAAATATTTCAGTATTATGACCATACTCCAGCCTCCTGGATGGAGTGGAACAAGCTCACATTTTAGAGGTATTTTACATAAAAACATTTGCATAGTTTATAAGGAATCTGTATTGCAAAGCAGTTGCATTTCTCTTAATAAAATGTTTTATGGAGGGTTCCGTTTTGAGTATAATGTCCCTTTAAGCTAACACATAAACTTGGTGTCCTTAAAATGTATCTAGATGTCTGGTATTGATGTTGTTATCTGTAAGTAATCATCTTGTCTGAATACTGACTTATGTTCTATATTTTCTTCCCTTTAGGCAGCTGGACTATAACAACCTCACAGAGATTACTAAAGGCTGGCTGTATGGCTTGCTTATGTTGCAGCAACTCCATCTCAGCCAGAACGCCATCAGCAAGATCAGCCCTGATGCCTGGGAGTTTTGCCAAAAGCTCAGTGAGCTGTGAGTTGCTTTTCTTTAGTTCCAGGACTTACTACAGATTTCATGCCAAAACATGAGTTTCTTACCACAGTTTTGTACATTTTTTCATAACAGTGTTTCCAAGGCAATAACTTCTATATTTTTGTACTTAGTCATATTTTGTCATCTTGGCTATATTTTTGGTTCTTGCTGTTAGGTCTATTTACTTAAAAAAAAAAAAAACTTTAATAGATATTCTCTTTCTTGCACTCTCTCTCACACTCTCTCTCTCTCTCTCTCTCTCTCTCTCTCTCTCTCTCTCTCTCTTTCTCTTTCTCTTTCTCTTTCTCTTTCTCTTTCTCTCTTTCTCTTTCTCTCTCTCTCTTTCTCTTTCTCTCTTTCTCTTTCTCTTTCTCTTTCTCTTTCTCTTTCTCTTTCTTTCTCTCTTTCTCTCTTTCTCTCTTTCTCTCTTTCTCTCTTTCTCTATTTCTCTCTTTCTCTCTTTCTCTCTTTCTCTCTTTCTCTCTTTCTCTTACTCTCTTTCTCTTACTCTCTCTCGTTTTCTCTAAGAAATTACACTGTGTACATTATTTGTATCTGGACAAACCTTTTTTTTTTCTTGCATTTCGCAGAGATTTAACCTTCAATCAACTAACAAGATTAGATGAGTCAGGCTTTGTGGGATTAAGTTTACTTGGCGGACTGTTTATAGGAAATAATCAAGTTAGTTATATCGCTGATGGGGCTTTTCGTGGACTATCAAGTTTGAACACATTGTAAGTTGTTCTAAATGTTATTTTTATATACATATTTAGGGTTTGTCCTGCATATACATTGTGTTATTGCATCAGTTTAAATGCTCTCTGTCAATTTTATAGTAGATTAAATTTAAGTTTTGCATGAAAAAACAAATTTAAGTTAAAGCCGTTGTGCCTGGGTCATGTGACTCTATTTAACCGGGCAACACACAAAAAAGTTGGTTTATTCAGCACAGCATATTTTCAACAATTTTTTGATTATATCCTTTTAAGTTAATATTATGTCATTGACATTGAAACAAATTGTAAATATAATATTTATCAACAGCCGATCACTGGCGATATATAGATCTGGCTGTAGGTGATCATGGACCCACCCCCACAATGATGAATGCAGTTTTTTTCAGGACAGGAATACCTGGTATTTTAATGTTTGTACTAAAGTAACTTTAAAGGGACAGTCTACACCCGAATTGTTATTGTTTTAAAAGATAGTTAATCCCTTTATTACCCATTCTCTAGTTTTGCACAACCAACATAGTTATATTAATACACTTTTATCTCTGTGATTACCTTGTATCTAAGCATATTCTGACAGCCCCCTGATCACATGACTTTTTATTTATTATCTATTGACTTGCACTTTAGCCAATTAGTGCTGTGTTGTGCTGACTCTTAAATAACTCCCCGGGCGTGAGCACAATGTTATCTATATGGCCCACATGAACTAGCAGTCTCCTGTTGTGAAAAGCAAATAAAAATGCATGTGATAAGAGGATGTCTGTAGTGGATTAGAAACGGGCAGAAATTTAGAGGTTTAAATGTTATAAAGTATATCAATATAACAATGTTGTTTGTGCAAAGCTGGGGAATGGGTAGTAAAAGTGTTATCTATCTTTTTATTCAATAACAATTTTGATGTAGACTGTCCCTTTAATTAAACTTATTTCTTAGTTCAGAAAAAGGATAGAACTATATTGTGGGTAAAATATGTATATCAAAGAAAACTGAGAAGCAAAAAACTGAAACCCTAAGTTATAAAATCTTGGAATTTCTTTCTTCTCCGTTATCACTTGCATAATATGGTATTTTTTTAATTACAAAAGTCTACCTATTCTGCAGTGCAAATCAGCCTTCGTGCTCAGTTCTTTGAGAATTGTTCAAAGCTTTATTAACCATAAAGAATCTCTTTGAGATTCAGTACATTCAAAAGGTTTTCAAGACTAATCATTATCAGTCATATATTGGTTTTCTTGTTGTGAATGAGGCTTTGAAAGGTAGGAGATCGGAGGAGGAGATGAACAGGTTCAAAAAAGGTGCAAAATGCATGAAATGTATTGTTCTCTGCCCTGAGAAGCTCTCCGGGAGTGTGAAACTTTTAAGCACATCCATTGAGATGCATACAGGGTCATTAAAGGGCAGATGTAAGCTTGAATGTGAGATTGTTATCATTGCCTCAGGTTGCTTTGTTCAATAGCTTCTTTTTTTTTTTCTAATTGAAGCTTTACAGTGAAAAAACGGGAACTGCACAACTAAAATGTATTAATCTGTAGTTAATGTTTGAGAACCTGCCAGTATCTTGTATGTAAGAGTTTTTTCATTTTCAATTATTTCACAGGGACCTTCAAAACAATGAGATATCATGGACAATTGAAGATATGAATGGAGCTTTTTCTGGACTTGAAAGACTTAAAAGACTGTAAGTAAATTGCACAAAAAGTACGATTTGCTTATGTAAGAAATGTTCATGTATTCTTTTATTTGTGTAATATAGATACATTATTTATTTAAAATGGAATAGAAGCACAATACGTTTTCTATTTAACGCAGCATTAGTTATCTAAATTGTGTTCTTTATTTATTCTTGCAGGGTGCTTCAAGGTAACCAAATAAGATCAATCTCAAAAAAAGCATTTTCTTGGTTGGATTCACTTGAATACCTGTAAGTAATTGATTTAGGCCTAGGCATGTTAATACTAATATTGACAGGATTTCATATTTGCCCTTTTTAACACCGTTTAATTATTATTATTTTTTTCTTGTTCTTTTTAAATATGTTCTATATTTCCAATGAATTGTCCTTTTTATGTGTGTGTACATTTTTAATTTTCTTTTGTTCACAGAGACCTAAGCAGTAATGGAATAATGTCAATGCAAGGAAATGCATTCTCCCAAATGAAAAAGCTTCAGCAGTTGTAAGTTGTTTTTATATTTGTTAGTTTTCATATTTATTTAAAAGCTTTGAATGTTTTCTGATCTTAATGGTTGTATGATCCTAAATGTGCTGCACCATTGCTGTTTTTTTTATAAGTAATAAAGGCACTGCTATGGCGATTTAGTACCCCACAACCTTGTGGATAACAATAAGTAGCTAAGTGGGCCCGGCTGACCATACTGTGGCTATGTTTTTTTTTTCTTATGCTAAATGGATGTTTGTCTATTGCAAATATAACTTCATGGAATGTATCTTGAAGCTATTCTGTGAACTACATTCACTGAAGAGTATATAACCTTTTCAGGCTTTATAGAATAATGGTTTTGGAGAGGGGTGATGTTTTTCCATTTTTAGTAAATCTAGATTCTAGACCATCCACTGCACTTGTAAAGACTTTGGATTTTCATCAATTATTGTTTTTTCTCTAGAAAATGATATCATAGCTTTAACCCTTCATTGCAGAAAAATGCAGCAGTGATTCAACCCCCTTAATAACCTTTAAAATACTAAAACCAGATATTGAATCTGTTCACAGGTAGAAATACTACACGTACAGATTCTGACATTTGTCCACAAACTGCACTTGCCCTTTGGATAATATTTTTTTTTCTTCATTAAACAGGCACTTGAACACTTCCAGCCTTCTGTGCGATTGTCAGATGAAATGGCTGCCCCAGTGGTTAGCGGAAAACAACTTCCAGACCTTTGTAAATGCAAGTTGCTCCCATCCCCAAGTTCTTAAAGGCAGAAGCATTTTTGCTGTTAATCCTGATGAATTTGTGTGTGGTAAGTTTTTATCCCCCCCCCTCTGGCTGGCTTCATCATTATAAACTTAGACAGGTTAAATAAATACTCTTAACCCAATGTTTAATCCAATATTTTTTTTATATAAATAATAGAGAAAATGTGTGATTATAAATTGTCTATACAATCCTTTTCTAGATTTGAGTTAGTATTTTTAGAATATTGTTTTTAACGGACTGATTAAAAAATAGTGTACTTGAATGAGATTATTAAATTGCATTTTCTAAAGTTTTAGGTTTACATACATAGACTCTTGTGCCCAAATAGACAGATGAAATAACTGTAAAAACAATAGTACTAATGTGTTTTTATTGTAGAATAAAAATACTAAAGACAAAATCCATATGACTTTCATATCTTCCCAATAGGATTGAGTAACTGTAATAACATTTTGTTTGGTCTTGCATATTGATAATATTTTTTGATTGACATGTATACCATGATATCCTTTTGCAAAAGAACATCTGTAACTTCAATTTCAAACTAATCCTAAATCTATTTTCTCTCCTTACAAATTGCAGATGATTTTCCAAAACCTCAAATCACTGTTCAGCCAGAAACACAATCTGCAATAAAGGGTTCTAATGTGAGTTTTATTTGCTCTGCCGCCAGTAGTAGTGACTCTCCAATGACTTTTGCATGGAAAAAGGACAATGAAATTTTGCATGATGATGAAATTGAGAATTATGCTCATCTAAGGGCGCAAGGTGGAGATGTAATGGAATACACTACTATTCTGAGACTTCGCAATGTGGAGTTTATCAATGAAGGGAAATATCAGTGCGTCATTTCTAATCACTTTGGTTCTTCATACTCTGTAAAAGCCAAGCTTACTGTGAATAGTAAGTATTTTTGTCAGCTACATTCTTTCTTTCCTTACAGTTTTTTTTTCTTTTTCTGATTTGCATCCTTTTCCCCCCAGTATTCTGTTAACCCATTGTTTTGTTTCTTGCAGTGTTGCCTTCGTTTACAAAAATCCCAATGGATCTCACCATCCGTGCTGGAGCAATGGCTCGGTTAGAGTGTGCTGCAGTTGGTCATCCCACGCCGCAGATAGCCTGGCAAAAAAATGGTGGTACAGACTTTCCTGCTGCCCGTGAGCGGCGGATGCATGTTATGCCAGAAGATGATGTGTTTTTTATTGTGGATGTGAAAATTGAAGATATTGGAGTTTACAGCTGTACTGCTCAGAACAGTGCTGGAAGCATCTCTGCCAATGCCACACTCACAGTGCTAGGTGAGAATTATAATGTCTTAAAAACTGCTTATTCAGATACATTTTAAGAGAGATGGTTTGTAGATCTGTATCTAGAGCTGATGGCATTTAGTCTACCATTTAAATTCTTGTTCTAAAACCTCACTCTATTAATCATTTTTAAGTATACACCAATTTTATTTCTTAGCTACAAAACAATATTCTGCTCTTCTGTAAAGTGCAAAATCTCCTTATTTTTCTTTTCTGTCATTTATTTTTGCGCATTAGAAAAGGTTAAAGATTTTGAATCCATTTGAGGACAGACATACATTTAAAGGGACACTCAAGTCAAAATTAACTTTTAAAGGGACACTGAGCCCAAATTTTTTTTCCATTGTGATTTCAGATAGAGCATGCAATTTTAAGCAACTTTCTAATTTACTCCTATTATCAAATTCTTTTCATTCTCTTGATATCTTTATTTGAAATGCAAGAATGTAAGTTTAGATGCCGGCCCATTTTTGGTGAACACACTGTGTTGTTCTTGCTGATTAGTGGATAAATTCACCTACCTATAAACAAGTGCTTTCCATGGTTCTGAACCAAAAAATAGCTTACATGCCTTCTTTTTCAAATAAAGAAAGCAAGAGAACGAAGAAAAATTGATAATAGGAGTAAATTAGAAAGTTGCTTAAAATTGCATGCTCTATCTGAATCATGAAATAAAAAATTTGGGTTCAGTGTCCCTTTAATGAGTCAGAGCATGCAATTTTAAACAACTTTTCAATTTACTTCCATTAACAAAATGTGCACAGTCTTTTTATATTCACACTTTTTGAGTCACCAGCTTCTCCTGAGTATGTGCAAGAATTCACAGAATATACATATATGCATATGTGATTGGCTGCTGGCTGTCACATGATACAGGAAAAAAATCTACAACTCATTTGAAGTTCAGATTAAGTGCTATTGCATTGTCTTTTTATCATGCATTTGTTGATTATGTAAATCTACTGTGTTTAGAGGTTCGTTAAAATATATAATTGATACTGCAGCATTGTTGCTTATTAATAGATAGGGTCAGCTCCCATAGCTGTAATGGGCACAAAAAGCAAGAAAATCAAGTTTAATGCTAAGGCATTTTATTTTTTAATAAAATTAATAACATTTGATATTGTTTTCTATCGGATGTCAAAATAAAAAAATAAAAAAATAAATCTTGCTTTCAATCAAGAAGGTATCATTTCGGTGACTTAAGCTTAGACATGTTTAACATTTTTTTTTCTATTTTTCATTAATATTTCAGAAACTCCATTATTCCTGCGTCCATTAGTAGACAGAACTGTATCAAAGGGAGAGACCACAGTGCTGCAGTGCATTGCTGGTGGCAGTCCTGTACCAAAACTAAACTGGACCAAAGATGACAATCCCTTAGTCATAACAGAGAAACACTTTTTTGCGGCTGGAAATCAACTTCTCATTATTGTGGACACAGATTTTGAAGATGCTGGAAAGTATACTTGTGAAATGTCCAATATACTAGGAACAGAAAGAGGCAACATCCAGCTTAATGTCATTCCTAATCCGACCTGTGATTCTCCAGCAAATGCCGCCCCATCATTGGAAGATGATGGATGGGCTACAGTTGGCGTTGTGATCATAGCAGTGGTTTGCTGTGTGGTAGGAACCTCCCTTGTGTGGGTGGTCATCATATACCACACAAGGAGAAGAAATGAAGATTGCAGTGTTACAAACACAGGTGGGTAAGCTGACGCCTAACATGAAAAAGATCCAGATGTTTATTTTAACGTTGCTTAATCTAAAATAATTGCAGTTTGTTAGGAAATATTGTAATTAATTATGTAATTTATTATGTTATTTATAAACAACTTGTTTAGTGCTTTTGTTTAAGCAATTTTAACTCCAGATTATTTTTATTGTTCAGATTTGATTAGTAACATATTACAACATTATTGCTTTCATATAGGTGGCGAGAGTCCACGAGTTATGTATGGGATATATATTCCTATCAGGAGGAGGAAGTTTCTCAAACCTCAAAAGCCTATAAAACCCCTCCCCACCTCACTCATACCTTAGTTAAACTTAGTTAAACTTTGCCTCTGCTGGAGGTGGTTAAAGTATGATTAATTTATTTTGGGTTATAGATTATTTTCTCAGTGAAAAAAGCTGTTTTTATTTTAATCCCTCCATTTATTGTTACTAGTGGAATTCCACTTCTTGAGTATTTTATCCCATACGTAACAGCTCGTGACCTCCTATATGAAAAAAAAAAACATAATTTATGACTTGCCTGATAAATTAATTTCTTTCATGGTGGAGAGAGTCCACGAGCTCCCACCCGTTTGGTGTTATTTTTTTGTTTAAGCACATATATTTTTTCCCTGCTCCTCATTTTGGCTTTTACTCCTTCTAACACCTCACCACTTGGCTGTACGTCAAACTAAGGTATGAGTGAGGTGGGATGGGTTTTCATAGGCTTTTGAGGTTTGGGAGACTTTGCATCCTCCTGGTAGGAATGTATATCCCATATGTAACAGCTCATGGACTCTCGCCACCATGAAATAAATTAATTTTTCAATTAAGACATAAATTACATTTTTTCCATATAGAATAAACACCATACTATACTGAAAAACCTTCCTAACTGTGGTAGAAGCAACATTATAATCCCCATAATATGTACATGCACAATGCAAGATTTATTGTGTGATTAGCATGCTCATTTTACCTATCCTGTCAAAGGAAAATGTATTTTTGGCAGAAATTTATTAGTAATAAATATTCATTAAAAAAATTGGGGGAACCTAAACTTAACATTTGTGTAACCATTTCTCACTGTTGCACTTATTCATATCTGCGTGTTGAAGCCATTTTCAGTCTTTTGTATTGAGTTACCCACACAAATTAGGGTTGTTTTCTCCAACATACCAATCACTTTTAGAAAATAACTTCAGCTTGCTGAAATACCCAAATATGTCACAAAGCCACTACAGGGAATGCAAAAACGTTTTCCTATCTAGTTTCCTATAACTTAAATTAAGCTACAGGGAGTCATTATTTCCTAATTATTTCACATTATGGTTTCACCTTTTGAATCCCTTCGTTTTCTAAAGCACGAAAATGTAGTGTTTTTACTTTCTACCTGCTTAAAGTTGTGCATTTATTTTACAGATGAGACAAATCTGCCAGTAGATACACCAAGCTACTTATCTTCCCAAGGGACGCTGGCTGATAGACAGGACGGTTACGGCTCATCTGAAAATGGAAGCCATCATTTTATAACCTCATCAATGAGTGGATATTTTATACAGCAAAGAGACAGCAATGGTATGTTAAGTACTAAACTGATTAGTAATGTTATTTCCTTGAAATTTCATATATATTTAATGTATTTATTTTTTAATTTTATTTGTATTTTTTTTTTTTTTTTTTTAATATTGGGACTGGAATATGTTTTTATAATTTTTTTTTTTTTTTTTTTTAAGGAATTTGCCAAATAGATAATGGGAGTGAAACAGACCTGGAAGGTGCAACGGATCCGCTTCTCTTTCACTATATGGGACAACCTGGCCCTTTATATTTAAAAGGAAATGTGTACAATCCCGAAGCATGCAATACCTATCATACAGGTGAGGCTTATTTATTTACACATTCTTTATTGCTAGTTCTTGTTTTGTGGTTTTATTTTTTTGTATATTGACACCATTTACATATAATTTTTTTTCACCCCAAGGGTATTGTGCTGATCAAACATCTGCAAACATGGATGCTTATGAGTCAGATTATTTGAAGCAGAGAGACTTTGGTTCCTATACACAGCAATGTGAGGATGCATTTGGCGGTAGTATGGACTGTCCTGGTGTACAGTCTTTGTCGAAACAGATTGCTACCCCACTTTGCCATCAGTCTGAAGATAATGGGTTAAAAATGAATTCAGAAGTGGACATAGTAGGAGTAAAAAACAAACCAGAGCAAGCTACTATAGCTACATATAGCACTTTCATGGGTAGGTATTTAAAATGTTTTATCGGAGATAATATATTTTCTGGTTTAAAATCACATTTTTAATTTTTAGTATACTGGAGGTACCTTCAAAAGTCCTGTTTAGTCTGTATAAGTCAAAATTAAACTTTTATAATTCAGAAAGGGCATGCAATTTTAAACAACATTCCAATTTTACTTTTATCATCAAATTTGCTTTGTTCTCTTGGTATTCTTTGTTGAATGCTAAACCTAGGTAGGCTCATATGCTAATTTCTAAGCCTTTAAAGGGCGCCTCTTATCTCAGTGAATTTTGACCGTTTTTCACAGCTAGACAGCGATAGTTCAAGTGTGTCATATAGATAACATTGTGCTCACTCCCGTGGAGTTATTTATGAGTTGGGAATGATTTGCTAAAATGCAAGTCTGTTAAAAGAACTAAGATTATGGGGCAGTCTGCAGAGGCTGAAATTCAAGGTAATCACAGAGGTAAAAAGTTTTGGAGACTTTTATTATTGTGCTACTTCTTGCATATAACTATTTAACCCCTGTAAGTGGATTAAACACATGTTTAAAATCCTCTCCAGAGCAGCAATGCATTACTAGGAGCTAGCTTAACACATGTAGTGAGACAATCATGGTCCCAGTAGTGTACTGCTGCATGTGAGCCTACCCTGGTATGCTTTTCAACAAAGGATGCCAGTAGAACAAATTAAATTCAATAATAGAAATACATTGAAAAATCTTAAAACTGCATGATTGATCTGAACACTGAATCTTTTATTTTAAATATCATGTTCCTTTAAAGTCTAATTTAGTATTCATAGCTACTAATCTTGTAAAGTATATGGTGAAAATTTCAAATACAATTTGAAAAGTAAATTTCATTAAGTTAAAAAGATGAGAAAGATTAACAAATAATTAGATATAAACTGTAAACTAACAATTCATAGGTGAGAGTCCAATAAGTTACTTAACTTGTACCAGAAATGTGTTAATTCACACATGGGGTTAAGTTTGTTTGTGTCTGACTTACAGAATGTTACAGTCTGTACAACACATCAATGCTAGAAATATCTCTGATTTTAAGTGCTAATTGGCTATGCATTATTCCATTGTTAACATATGGTTTCAATACATGCTCAGCTGTATACATCCTGTTTTCTTTGTTTATTTTACTTCTTTGTAAACAAAATCATTTCTTTTTTTCCTGTTGAGTACTTTTTAATATACTATTTGGGGAAGTTGCTCATTGAGCAAAGCTGTAGTGTATTCCCTTGTCTTTTGTAGGCTTTAGTATTTCTTTATATATTGTTTTAATTGAAAGCTAGGGGACATTAGCACTCCTGATGTTTCAGAACTACATTACCCATGATGCTTACGCATTCTGAAGTCCAGTGGAGCATCATGGGAAATGTAGTTCTGAACATCTGGAGGGCCAAGCTTCCCCACAACTGCTCTATGACATTGTTATGCATTGGTTATTGGGCCTACATTAACAGTGCAGTTATAATTGAATGCCTCTTTGCTGAATTCTTTATATGAAATACAGCAGGGCCTGACAAATTTGTTCAAAATCTAGGAGCCAGCCCATACTTTTAGGAGCCAGAAACATTTGGCCATCCCTATGATACACATCTGTGCGTTTATACACACGTTAGGCTGCGATGCCTAGAAAGTATTCACACGCAGCAAGCTATACTTTAGGTGCCACGGGTGTCTTGGAGTCTAAATCAGGGCCTAATTTTAAGGCGCTAGTGGCTCCCTAACACCCGGGTTGTCAAGCCCCTGAAATACAGTATCTGCAAATGCCTACAAAAATATTTTTTGAGGAGAGACTTCATTTATTCAAGCATATTATTATTATTAAACAGTTTTCTGCAAACCCTGTGCCATTCCTGATTGGTAACTGTTTACTGGCCTTGTCCTGTTTATAAGATGCATTGTCATGTGGCTCTTGAGTGTGTTTATAAACTATGGGATGAACCTTATTTATAATGGTTAACGTGGATTGCAACATTCATTTTTTAAATAATTCAGTCCTTAAAGGGACATTAAACTCACATTTTTTCTTTCATGATTCAGATAGAGAATACCTTTTTAAACAACTTTCTAATTTACTTATATAATCGAATAATTTCATTCTCTTGATATTCTTTTCTGAAAAGCATATCTAGATATGATCAGTAGCTTCTGATTGGTGGCTGCACGTATTTTCCTCATGTGATTGGCTCACCGATGTGCATTTCTATTTCTTTAACAAAAGATATCTAAAGAATGAAGCAAATTAGATAATAGAAGTAAATTGGGATGTTCTTTAAAATTGTATTCTCTGTCTGACTCATGAAAGAAAATTTTTGGGTTTAATGTTCCTTTAACTGTGCTAGATTGTTTTATACTTTTTCTAGAATGTCCGTGTTTCTAATGGATCTGAGAAGATCCTTTTTATTGGTATTCATGCACTTTAGCAGAGTTCATCCAGACCCTTCTTTGAATATGATATATGTAGAATTACATTAACAATGCAAAAAATGGAAAATTCTATATGACCACCATAACACAATTTCACTTTATAAGCTCTGTAGGCTAATATATCCCCGTCATCAGATCAAACATTCCTCAGCTTTGACATCCCTTGCGCTTAGGGAGATATAGGGAAAGCACTTACATATCACTTTGGGCTAGATTTATCAACCCTGAGGCGTACAGGGGCGCGTATACGCACCCCTGTACGCCTCAGCTCGCCTGTGGTGGGGCGCAATTACCCGCAGGTAATTAACATTGCACATGAGCGCAATTTTGCGCTCGCGTGCAATCCCGCCCCCTGCCCGCGCACAGCCAATCACGCGCGGGCAGGAGCTGTCAATCTCCTCGGTCGGACTCGACCGAGGAGATTGAATTTCGCCAGAATAGATGTGGCGAAGATGTTAGGGAAGCAGCGGTCTGGTGACCGCTGCTTGATAAATCGCGGCGAGCAAGTTCTTGTGAGAACTTGCTGCCGCAAGGGCTTGATAAATCTAGCCCTTTGTATAGATGTCTCTATTGCGGCTCCCAGATCTCTCGTCTCCACGGTGATATCACCGGATACTCGGGACACTGTCCCAGATTTCTGTCTACAAATTGCACATGGAGTTCATTACACTTTTTTAGTTTTAGAATAATATTAACAATAAATTGTCTTAATCTCTTAAATAAAATGAAAATAGGATAGGTATATTCTAGAATTTTTTTCTCTCCTGTTTTTAATATATTGTCATAAAATTATGATTATTTTGTAGTTTTGTAAATATCTCCATTTACTATTTTTGTATTTTATTTTTAAATATTAATAGACAATTTGCTAATTTTTATTACAGGAACGTTTGGAAAACCTTTATGGAAACCGCCGATTGACTCATTTCCTGGATACGTTCAATCAACCATTTGCCATATCCCAGGCCACATTGTTCCTCATTCGTCATTGAATATACAGTTAGAGACTGATATAGAAAAGCAAGAAAGGACAGTTTTTCCAGAAGAAAATGGAATTTTATGCCAGAAGCAACCATTTGAAAATTATAGAACTTCAACATTTCAGTGCTATGAGCTGGATTCATAGCGACTGATCAGAGATTATTTCATGCCAAGACTTTAATAAAAAAAACTACCTCATCTGTGAACATTGAAGGAAATACCCAATCTATTGAAATGACCAGCACAATGGCCCGAGTTTCCCAACAGAGAAAAATTTTCATAAAAAATATGAAATGTCTAATTATCCTAAATATTTGTTTTATACAAATTAATGTCTTAATTTTTGTAACTTAAAAAAATGTAAATATTCATATAAATATTTTTGTATTTTTTATGTCAGATTTTTTTTTATGGAAATGAGTACTAAAGTATTATTATTATTATTTTTATTATTATTATTAAATGGGATTGCTTTGTTCCCTTCATCATGCAGTTGCAGAACAAAAAGAGGGTGCCGTTATTTGTTACATACCATTTAAATATGGCTAATTTTTAAGAAATCGGACCAAATGGACTATTGCTAGTGTTATTTTCTATGCTATGTTATGCACTGATACAAAGCAAATGCTGCAATATGAGCTGCTTTCCCATTTTAATAAAAATGATGGCATAAATGTGGAATCATGTGGTAAATATTCATTTTTTCCATCTGTCTGCATATGTCCAAATATTCTGAAATAGTACAGGGCTAGTCCTGGACTGCAGCTGACTACTTAGAAATTTGACTTTTTCCTATCTTTAGCATTGAGTGGACTAGTAACTTTTTCCCTCTGGGTTACTAGCTTTTAACCCCTGACTAGTAAACTATACTGATAATTTTCAACCCGTGTGTGTGTGTATATGTGTATGTTTTTTTTATATAGAGATAGATAGAATCACATACTGCACAAAAATTGCAGAAAAAATGGAATGTTTATAGGGCTGTGTTTGATATCTCTTTAATGAACACTAAACTATTTTTTTTTATCTATATGAAGAGAGCAGCATTTAAACATATGGAATATCCTTTTTTGATTTATCCCAAACTTACAGGATGTGCTTGAGACTAGACATATGTATTTGGTGATTTGTTTCAAATGAATGCTGAATATGGCCACAGATAGCTCTTTTCAACAAAGGATTTATTTGTGTATAACTTCAACACTCAAAGATCTGGAATTGTACTTTCACAAAAATAAATCTGGCTTAGAAAAAAGCCGAAAGCTGCTACTCACTGCCATATTCGGTCTGGCGAAATGAGTCACTGAATGCACATCTACTTGAGACTCTCTTAAAGGCGTAAAAATAAAAACAAAATTTCAGTGAAAGCAAGCAAAAAAAAAGTACACTTTTTTTTTTCTGAATATAGTTAACTTTTTTCTTTTGTATTTTTTAGTGTCCCTTTTAAACTTTCACAACAAAAAAAGAGACATTTGTTAAGTTCTGATGTTTTTTTACATTTCCAAATAAAACCATGGATTTTTGTTTTTAGGGATTATAATTTCCTTTATTTGTAGCAAATACAGAGCTAAATCCTAATGCCAGATTACACAACTGCACTTAAAAAATGTTTGCACCTTGGTGAAGCACGTTATATAAAACAACCTATATAAACAATTACTGCATTGCTTTGTATATAAAGTTTTATTTAAATTCACAGAACAATACCTTTATATTAACACATTTTGGGCCAGATTACGAGTGGAGCACTATTTAGCGCGTTCGCTACAGCGCTAATTACGCTAGAAGTAAACTAGATATGTGTACATATGTATTTGTGTTTATATGTCTGTAAATACATTTATACACATGTAAATACATAAATACAAAGCTACACATTTCTAGACATTTATAAATACATACATATCCATCTTTAGATAATATCTATGTATCTCAATGTTAGTCATTTGCCTGCGACCTCATATCTTTGAGCGCATATAACTTTTGTGTGCAATATGTTTTTTGATCATTTTTATAAGATGGTGTTGTTATGAGTGTAGCTG
Organism: Bombina bombina; assembly: GCF_027579735.1. NCBI lineage: Eukaryota > Metazoa > Chordata > Amphibia > Anura > Bombinatoridae > Bombina > Bombina bombina. The sequence goes on along the minus strand of NC_069504.1, from coordinate 226,166,924 downwards.
TACTTTGTAATGTATTTTTTATGTGTTTTGTGACACTTTTGTGTTTCGTTAAACAGTTAACCACAGCTCTGAGGAAGCGCCAACTCAACGAGTGTTAACTTGAACTGCACTCAAACGATCGCATTTGCTTTTAACTTGTAATACCAGCGCAATTTAGCCTGCGCGCAAACGATCGGCAAAACTCAATATCGTTTGCGTGCAAAGTTTTGCGCTCCACTTATAATCTGGCCCTACAAGGTTTATAAATCACGATGAGTGCACAGATAAACCTCTTGAAAAGCCGCCTGAAATCTATTTGCTTGGTCTCCTTTGTTGTCGCTACTTAGCAATGGCTGATGGAGTAGTTAGTGGGACAGAATAATAGTAATACGATATTGTTTTTCATTATTTAAATAAAGGAACAGGACATTTATTCAGTCATATACGTCCATTTGTTTTAGAATCTAGCTAAAACATAGATGACACCATATTAAAGTTCCCCTTAAAGGGACAGTATACACTCATTTTCATATAACTGCATGTAATAGACACTACTATAAAGAATCCGATGCACAGATACTGATATAAAACGGTTTAAAAACTTACTTAGAAGCTGACAGTTTGTCTCTGTTGAAAAGGTAGCTGGAAATCCCACTGCAAGTGGCAAATAAGACACTCCCCCCCTCCCCCTTCTTTTGCATATGAAAAGACCCTTTACACAAACAGGAGCAAGCTGGAGAAGGTATCTGATGGTATTCTCATAAAACTTTGGGGCTTGGTTAGGAGTCTGAAAATCAGAGCAATGTTATTTAAAAATCAGCAAAACTATACATTTATTTAAAAAAAAACTTTATGGGCTATATAAATAGATCATCTACAAAACATTTATGCAAAGAAAAAATGAGTGTATAATGTCCCTTTTAATGATATTTAATCAGAAATAAATCACGGAATGACCTAAAACTCTTAAAGGGGTATGAAACGTCAACATTTTATTTCATGATTCAGATAGAGCATGTGATTTTAAAAAAAGTTCTAATTTACTTCTATTATCAATTTTTCTTTGTTCCCTTGGTAACTTTTGTTGAAAAGCAGGAATGTATGCTTAGGAGTTTGACCATTTTTGGAGCACTATATGGCAGCAATTTAGCAAGAATGTTATCCATTTGTAAGAGCCCTAGATGGCAGCACTATCTCCTGCCAAATAGTGATCCAGATGCCTACCTAGGTATCTCTTTAACACAGAATATCATGGAAACTAAGCACATTTGATTATAGAAGTAAATTTGGAACTTTTTTTAAAATGTTATGCTCTGTCTTAATCACAAAATAAAAGTTTTGGGTTTCATAAGTTAACTAGGGACACACTTGGCACCGACAATTTATTTTTACTACTATTTGCTAAAGTGGCTCAATTTTGAGCAAAATATCCTATTTTGAACACTTGGTAAATAATAATAATAATAAAATAAACATTAGCTTATGTTTATATAGAACAGACGTATTGCTTGTCTTTTACTTAATGCTGCAACACTTTGCATTGTAACTTAAAGGGACACTGAACCCACATTTTATCTTTCATGATTCAGGTAGAGCATGTAATTTTAAGCAACTTTCTAATTTACTCCTATTATCAATTTTTATTCATTCTCTTGCAATCTTTATTTGAAAAGCAAGTGTGTAAGTTTAGAATCCGGACCATTTTTGGTTTACAATCTGGGTTGTTCTTGCTGATTGGTGGATAAATCATGTCCAGCGCACTGAACCAAAAATGGTCTGGCTCCATAGTTTAGATGCCTTCTTTTTCAAATAAAAATAGCAAGAGAATGAAGAAAAATTGATAATCGGAGTAAATTAGAAAGTTGCTTAAAATTGCATGCTCTCTCTGAAACATGAAAGAAAAAAATTGGGTTTAGTATCCCTTTAAAGGGACATTATACACTAGAATTTTTCTTTGCATAAATATTTTGTAGATGATCCATTTATATAGCCCATACAGTTTTGGGCAAAAAAAAAAGTATAGTTTTGCTTATTTTTAAATAACATTGCTCTGATTTTCAGACTCTTAACCAAGCCCCAAAGTTTTAGAAGAGTACTGATGTATACCTCCTCCAGCTTGCTCCTGTTTGTGTAAAGAGTCTTTTCAAATGCAGAGGAAGGGGGAGGGGGGAGTGTCTGCTATTGTTGCTATACAAGCACTTTCAGTTGATGTTCCAGATAACCTTTTCAACAGAACTAAACTGGTAGCTTCTAAGTAAGTTTTTAAACCGTTTTATACTGGATTTTTATATCAGTATCTGTGCATATTATTCTTTATAGTAGTGTCTATTACATGCAGTTCTATGAAAAAGGGTGTATACTGTCCCTTTAAATCGATCATTAGAAGAATAGAGGGGTAAAACAGAATGTGGTTGCAATTTATAACAGCTAAATTTTATATCATGACTTTTTTAAAAAAAACAACATTTTTTATAAATTGAGTTTTATGCAATTATTTTATAAAACCAGCACCTACAAATATATAAACCAATTACTAATATTACATATACTGTAATATGTATCTTAAAGGGATATTAAAAAACATAACCTATTTATGTGTAATAAAAATGCTATACACTTTTTAATTCTTTATTTTGTCCCATTATCCTGTAATTTTGCTCTAACAACTGTGGACTTTCCAACTTCTGTATAAATGGAAATGCAGACTCTCTCTATACACTGCAATATCCCACACATTGGTTTCACACTCTATTGACTCATTTACTTAACTGTTCCTGATCCTGATGGTTTTAGCAGACAATGAAACCTAGGTTGCAGCACCCACTTAGTTATGGGCACTATAACTTTACAATTTTCTTTTTAATATTTTAGCAACCAATATAATTTTTAAAAGTATATCTGCATATTATTCTCAAGCTAATAATCTTTGCTTTAAATATATCATTCTATCTAATATTTATTTGGTGTTTAAAGGGGCATTAAATACTAAATAAGTGCTAGATAGAATTATGCATTCAAATTAAAGATTAGCCTGTGAATAACATGTAGATATATGCTTTTAGTTTCATTAGTTGTTTACATTTTGACAAATAGTTGTAAAGTTTTAATGTCTATAAAACAATGGGAGCTGCCATATTGTAACTTAGTTTACCTTCTCTGCTGTGGCCAATTAGAGACATTTATAAATAGGTCACCAGAGTGTGCAATATAACCATGTTCTGCACTTCCATTTCTAACAGTTAAAAAGACAACAAAGTGTCAGCACTACTGTTGGGGAAGAGAATAATTTAAATAAATATATAAGGGCTCACAAAATGAAATTAACAGGAACTGAAATGCTCACAATTTCAGAATGGAATTACAGGAAAAGGGGACAAAATAAATAATGAAAGTATATTGTAGAGTGCTTTATAAAGTTTATATGAACAATGTATTATTTTATAATACCATCTTAAAGTGTTTAATGTCCCTTTAATGTTCTTTTTAAATGTTTGTTCTATAGTTCTGGGTAATTGCTTTAGAAACTGTGTTTAAATCTAGAAGTTGAATATTCACCAATATTATTATTTTTTTTTTACTTTTAATATCCATTTCCACATGCCTCTAACGTCTAAAATATATTTTAATACAAAAAATAAATCCACTATGTATAGGACGTGATGGGAAACATGGCTTTGAAAGAGTTAATAGCCAACCATCAGGATTTAAAATTGGTTCACTTTGAAGGTGCAAATTTATATAGCTGTCAAGCTGTTTCTTTGAATTTAAAATTGGAAGCAGCTGTTGGAACAACATACCATAGACAGAATTTCTGAAGGATAGGATGGGAGCAAAAGGTTTTCCTGTTTAATTTAGCTAAGCTTGAGTCTTTTGTTTGTAGCCAGATTCACTATGCCCAGATCGCTGTGTAATTTTCCCTTTAATTTAGGCGCCAGTACTTTAGACAGGAAGTTGATCCTACCTTGGACCACACGTAAATAAAAGCAGGGAATTGACTTTACACAAACTAATGCTGCCATAATTTAATTGCTCATAATTTGTCGTTTATGGAGCCAGATGTTCTCAGATATTCATATAAGAAGTTCAAGATTTTGAATGTACTGTCAATGATTGAGTATTGTTTTCAGTGATTTAAAATGTAATGCAGTCTTAAATAAAAGTAAAATGGAAAGTTATTTAAAATTTCACGCCCTATCCAATCCATTCAAATTTAATTTTGACTTTACTGTCCCTTTAAATTATTAAAAAAATACAAACATTTACTATAGTCAATGAAAACAATATGTGAAAATATGTTCTCCAGAAATGAATTACTGAATTTCAAAACATCTGCATATAAACAATTTATTTATTTTGTTATTAAAATGTATTTTGTTAGTACAATTTGTTTTGTTTTGCAGTTCAGGAGCACACATTTTCTGTGGCCAGCAATTACAGTACAAATTGAACATTCACTGTGTGACGTGTAGTAAGGTCAGGGTTCTGAAGTCTGCAGATTGCACTTCATCCACTAGGGGGAGTGAAAACACCTACAGATTTAAATGACAGGAAAAAAGGGCAAAATAAACAATGGAACATTGCAAAGTGTTCATTTTGCATAATTAAATAGTTTATGGATAATGAAATCTCCCTTTATACCTTATTAACTAAACAGTATCGGCACTAAATGTTTTGCAAACTATTTCTTCCATCTTTTTAGACTTTTACATTATCTTGAAATTATGCACCTTTGCATTCATCATGTGAGCACAATAACCTTATTATAGTAAAATATCCCTGATTTTTTTTTTTTTATCAGCACACAAAGAAATTGTTGTCCTAGGTAAACCATTTTATTGCCTTAGAGACATTATAGGGATATTCAATCTCTTTAAATCCCCTGTCTTACACCACAAATCTCACACAATGGCAGTATTCAGGTGGTGACTGAGTTATTCACATTTTACAAAAACAATGAGCTGAACATAATGATTCTATTAAGTGTTAGAGATGTATATACTTTAGGGTAGTGAGAAAAGAACTAAAATATGTACCCTTTAATACGAGCAATGCTGACATCATTTGTATCTGAAATCTGTTTCAAATTTAGGAATCAAACTTTAAAAAACTGAAGGTGTTTCATGCTTTGACTGATCATAATATATTTAAATTTTTTTGGCCTTTTTTTTCAGAGAAAAAGTAAAGGGGCTGATTATATTAAGAAACATGAAACTCAATTTTTATTTTTTTTTAATTTCATTTATACATAACATTTACATACATATGCATCTGGCATATCTTACACTGCAGGAATTATCAACATAGTAATACATCATGACACAGTGCTCTCAGAGAAATACAGTATGCATTCATAATCCCGTATGAACAATTGTCAGAAACCTATTATTAATACACATATATATATATGTTCCTTTATATAATAAGCTTAACCCGCAGTTTGTTACCCAAGATACCATACAATAATTTCCCCTTATGTCACCTTAATTAAAGATCTGGATTTTAACCTTATACAACTCTATTCTACTTATATTTTTTTCTTCCACTCGTTTCATCTTCCTATTTTTTTGTGATGATTTCTGCTTCCCCAGCAGGACCCTTGGATGATTTCCAACTATTTAGCATTTCTAGCTTTTAAAAATAATAATATTAAAAAAAAAAAAAAAAAGATTCTCCTCCCCTCTACTCTCCCCCCCCACCAGCCTCAAGATTCTCCTATATTATCGTCCAAGCTAGAATAAGTTGTTCTCCTCACAGCGTCTCCTCTATATCCTACTAGCTCCCCAGAAAGAGCAAGACACCTAGTTTGTCTTCAGATTCAAAAACAGTTTAGATTAAAATTTAGGGAGCGCCTCACAATGGGCAGGGATATTTCTAAATAACATTGACGTGACTGTGATAAAGATTTTTACAAATTTATTTATACATACACGATAAAAGATATTTAAAATTAAAATTAAACTGTGTTAAAATTACTCAACACACAGATACATATAATTTCATACAAAAATATATAATGTCATACAATAATATATAAAAACACAAAAAAAATTATCATGGATCCATGAATGCAATAAAAAAATATATGAATAAAACCATATAACTGGTACAAGAAAAAATACAATCCTAAATGGTAAAAAATCTCAATGATAAGAGATTCCTAGATATAATTAGTATATTAAACAATATGTTGTGTCTCCAAATATGATACAGAATCCCTGAATACAGGGTTTAGAATAGTGTTCCAAGTTTCTTAGGGGCAATCCAGCCCTCTGATGAGTTGGTCCTATGGGTAGTAACTGTGAAGGTGTCCAAGAAGGTGGTGATAATGAAAGTGTGCCTTAAAATACAAAAAATAGAAAAAATAGTGTCCTTGTGCTGTGGTCAATTAAAAAGTAAGGTTCAAAATTGTGATGAAAATGTTATTTGTAAAAAATCAAAATGGGTGATAAAAATAAGTGATAAAAAATAATTTCAATATTGACAAACCAGTCAAAAAATGCAGGTAATTTTAAAGTGTTCGTTCTAATATCCTAAATCCAAATGATAAAAGCACAAAAGATTCCCAGTGTACCTGTGGAATACAAAACAAATAGTGCAATAACGCTAAAATATTCCTAAATTAAATGAAATGTATTCATTATTATTATTTATTAATTTGAATATTTTAGCGTTATTGCACTATTTGTTTTTTGTTTTGTATTCCACAGGTACACTGGGAATCTTTTGTGCTTTTATCATTTGGATTTAGGATATTAGAACGAACACTTCAAAATTACCTGTATTTTTTGACTGGTTTGTCAATATTGAAATTATTTTTTAGCACTTATTTTTATCACCCATTTTGATTTTTTACAAATAACATTTTCATCACAATTTTGAACCTTACTTTTTAATTGACCACAGCACAAGGACACTATTTTTTCTATTTTTTGTATTTTAAGGCACACTTTTATTATCACCACCTTCTTGGACACCTTCACAGTTACTACCCATAGGACCAACTCATCACAGGGCTGGATTGCCCCTAAGAAACTTGGAACACTATTCTAAACCCTGTATTCAGGGATTCTGTATCATATTTGGAGACACAACATATTGTTTAATATACTAATTATATCTAGGAATCTCTTATCATTGAGATTTTTTACCATTTAGGATTGTATTTTTTCTTGTACCAGTTATATGGTTTTATTCATATATTTTTTATTGCATTCATGGATCCATGATAATTTTTTTTGTGTTTTTATATATTATTGTATGACATTATATATTTTTGTATGAGATTATATGTATCTGTGTGTTGAGTAATTTTAACACAGTTTAATTTTAATTTTAAATATCTTTTATCGTTTATGTATAAATAAATTTGTAAAAATCTTTATCACAGTCACGTCAATGTTATTTAGAAATATCCCTGCCCATTGTGAGGCGCTCCCTAAATTTTAATCTAAACTGTTATCGTCCAAGCTAGGCCAATGCCCTCTAAGTCTACCCTCCATTATTACTTCAGTATTGATAAATGGTAATAAAATTTGTTTCTGCTCTCTCGGCTCCATCACCTTTATATATATATATATATATCTGCTATTTATTCAGGAAACCTTTTAATCTATTTTGGTGTCCCATTGTTCTATCCACAGCTGTCTATGAATTTTGTTCTTCAATTGTGATATAGTTGGACCTTTTTTGTTGATCCAATGTTCTAGTATACATTTCCTTGCTAGAAGAATAATCACTATGATTACATTTTGTCCTTTAAAATGAGCCTTCACCCATTTCAACAAACATATTTGAGCTATTCCTAGGTGTATTTCTATCTTAAACTTCTGTTTAATCCAGTACTGTATTCTACACCAGAAATGTTTAATCTTTGGACAATCATAGAAATAATTAATGAACTCTGCATTTTCCTTTTGACATTTGTTACACCTATTAATAAATTCTGGATTCCATTTTATCATTCTACGTGGCGTAATATAATCCTTATGTAATAATTTTAGCTGAGATTCCCTAAGGGGCATCGCAAGAGTTGCTTTTTTAACTACTTTTAAACTATTACTTATTTGTACCGGTGTCAAACCCTCCGCAACATCCACACTCCATTTATCTGCCAGTGCATCCAATCCTTCCCCAGTATTTCTATGATTCAGATTTTCATAAAATCCTGATACTAAAAAGGACCTATTTTCATATTCCATTTGTGATGAATTAAAAATCGAAACATCCCAAAAAGCGGTGTCCCTTTTTATTAGATTCATAATAGAATGTCGCGTTTGCAAATAAGCATACAAGTGTGTTCTAGGCAACTCGTATTTAATTTGTAAGTCCTGAAAGGCCAGGACTGTTTTATTTAGAGGATCCAAAGTGTCTCCAACCCTTTGAAGTCCTTTCTCTTTCCAAATTTGAAAAGGGCTTGTATCAAGCCCAGATGGAAATTCGCTATTCCCGACTAATGGAATATATTTAGGAGATGGAAATGCTCGATTCAAGTATTTGTGTGCTAATCTCCAGGCTGATAAAGCATCCTTGTATAAAAAGTGAGTTTGGATATTTATTGGCAAGTCCCTATGTTGACTATATGGTAGAAAAGATAAACCCACTTCTCCCAGAACTGCTTGTTCTAATGCCTCTTCATAGAAATGGTGTGAGTTTAATTGCCAATCCATCACAATACATGTTAGAACTGCCCAATTATAAAGCCTGAAATTCGGTAGGCCTAAGCCTCCACTTAAAAAAGGTGCGCATAACTTTTTAAGAGCAATTCTTGCCTTTTTTCTTTTCCATAAAAATTTCCATACTGCGCTGTTTAAGTTATGCAGATCTCTTTTTGTAAGAAGAACCGGGAGCATCATAAGGGGATATAGGATTTTAGGTAAAATTACCATCTTGATAAGATCTACTTTCCCAGCTAATAATAGGGGGAGATGATGCCAACTCTCCAATATAGCTATAACTTCTGCACACTGCTTAGAGATATTTAGTTTATACATAGCATAAGGGTCGTTAGATAGATGTATACCCAAATATGTTAAAGTCTGTTCTACTTCTTTGAATGGAAAATTGTACTTATACTTATCCTTGCTGTTTTTATTCAACCAAAGGAACTCGGATTTCACCATATTAACCTTATATCCTGCTATTTTCCGGAATATCTCCGATACTTGTAATATTATTGGTATATATCTTTCTGGATCTTCTACAAACAATAACATATCATCCGTGTAAAGCGACAGGTGTAATCTAGCTCCTCCTATTCCTATCCCTGGATACGACATTCTCAATTTTGTGGCTAAAGGCTCTAGGCTTAAATTGAAGAGGAGTGGTGACAAGGGACATCCCTGTCTAGTTCCTCATTGCAACTTGACCCCTGTTGAAAAGACTCCATTTACCAATATATACGCTATCAGGGTCGAGTATATACTCTGTATTAACGATATAAATGGGCCCTTGAACCCAAGCCTCTCCAAAGTCATGAACAAGTGATTCCATTCAATCCTGTCGAAGGCCTTCTCTGCGTCCAAGGACAGCAGGAAGGCCTCCGGCAGGTGATTTGTATCCTCCTTACAGGGATCCACCCAGAAATATGAGAGTGCATGCAAAATTCTTCTTAAGTTTTTCACTGACGTTCTTCCATGCATAAATCCTGTCTGTTCTGGATTAATAAGATCTGGTAAAATAATTTTTAATCTTTCTGCTATTAGCTTCATTAGTATCTTATAATCAGCATTGAGCAACAAGATAGGTCTATATGACTCTGGTTGCTCTTCCTATTTTTTAGGTTTCAATATTAAGGAGATATAGGCGCTTGAGAAAAACTGTGAAGGTGTTTGTTTTTCCATGAAAATATTTGTTATAAAGTCTACATAATAGTGGGATTATTTGTACTTTCAGTATTTTATATACTTCTATGGGTAGCCCATCCAGTCCTGGTGCTTTCCCATTTGCTAATGAGGAGATAATCTTACCAATTTCTTGCTCAGAAATGGGAGCATTTAGATTTTTCAATTGCTCCTCTGTGATCTGAGGTAGATCCATATTTTCCCATAGTTTTTCCCTCCAATGGGCTGTATCCATATACTGCTTAGTATATAATTCAGTAAAGTAACACCTGAAGGCTTTCACAATATCTTCCGGCGTCTTGTATATGATTCCTTTATATTTGATTGCCGCTATATGTTTACGAGCCGCTCTAACCTTAGTTATAGAAGCTAAAAATTTACCCGATCTATTTCCCCATCTATAATATCTACTAATGTTCTTCAATTGTGTCTGTGATGATTGCTCTACGAGATGGGCATCAAGTTCTTCTTTACATCTCCAGTATATTTCCCGTGTTTCTATTGACGGTCTGTCACAATAATCATGATAAACCCTAGCCAGATTTTCCTGAAGAGTTTGCAATTGCCGTCGAGAGTTTTTACGCAGATTTGCATCATGAGAAATTATATTACCTGCTATCACTACCTTGGCCCCTTCCCAAAATAGCTCTGGTTTATTAGTATGTTCAATATTGTCTGTTGCATAATCATTCCATGTCTGTATTTCATAGTCCTGGAATTTTTTTGAAGGATATAGGTAATAAGAGAATCTAAATGTATTTCTATTTTTACAAGGTTCTTTGTCTTAAATATTTTTTTCTATTGGTGCATGATCTGACACTATTATTTTATGTATCTTAGCTCCAGAAACTAGGAATAAATCTATTCTTGATAGAGTAGGAACCGCTTTTGAGGCACATGTATAATCTCTACCATCTGGATTGCGTAATCTCCAAATATCCCTTAATTGTAGAAGTTCCTTTAGTTTTTCAAATATTTTCCTTTCAAATGTACCTATAGCCCTATTCTTAGGGTACGGTCTATTCTGATTTAGTCTTAACCTGTCACATACCGGATCTGGAGCTAGATTAAAATCTCCTCCCATAATTAAATTCTTATCATGAAATGGAAGCAACTCTTGTATCAATTTAGTCCAGAATCTATTGGATTTTTCCTTTGGAGCATAGATGTTGCAGAGAGTCAGCATCCTGCCTTCAATATTAACCTGTGCTATCATGTACCTTCCTTCTGTATCTATAATTGTATTGATAATTTCAACATTATGATGTGTACCTAACAGAATTGCTACCCCCCTTTTAGCCCTAGAATAAGAAGCATAGATTACTATCCCTACCCAATCTCTGCGTCATTTTATGTGTTCCTGATCAGATAAATGCATTTCTTATAAAAACGCTATGTCCGTTTTTATTCTTCTTAAGTGTGTAATAATCGTGTGTCTTTTAATAGGTGAGTGGAAACCTCCCACATTCCTTGATGTAATTTTAATTACCATCTTCTATCCAGTTTGTGATATTTATTTAAAAACGAGGCAAGTGAGAGGGAGGAGAGAGAAGAGAGAAGATGGAGAAGAAAAAACAAAACACCATACCGTGAAAACGTACACTTCTACATAAAAAACAAAAACAATTTACGTATAGAAACATTTTCCAAATTATCTTTAGTGTAATACAAACCCCTCTTGTCTAAAATATACTTTAATCGAGTGAATACATTCATTATATACCCTAGAACAGTGATTTTTAACCTTTTTTTTGCCGTGGCACACTTTTTTACATTAAAAAATCCTGTGGCACACCACCATCCCAAAATTTAAAAAAAATCACACATTGTAGCCTAATACATCATATATATATATATATACACATACACACAAACACACACATACTGTATGTATTGTGCTGTTATGCCATGCCTCCTACAAACTACCCCTGCACTGGGAGTAAAAAACAAGCAAAGTTTAAAAAATATGTCACACTGTTGTCAGTCTGCCGTGGCACACCTGAGGATCTCTCACGGCACACTAGTGTGCCACGGCACACTGGTTGAAAAACACTGCCCTAGAAGGTCTCTTCAGACAAAAATTATTTATAGTCATATAATCGTAGTGAATAAGTGTGAGGAAAAAAAAGGAAGGGGGAGAACCCCACCCTTCCAATGTATGCAAGCACCTAAAAAGAGGTGCTTTCTTATGTGAATTCTATATATTAATACATTCATTATATACCCTAGAAGGTCTCTTCAGACAAAAAATTATTTATAGTCATATAATCGTAGTGAATAAGTGTGAGAAAAAAAAAAAAAGAGTTCCGTCTAAAATCGGGCAGCTCAAGATTCTCCTGAGTGACCCATACATTTCCATTTATCCAAAAGCATTATTTACAAACTCCCTATATTCGGCTATGATTTTAAGTCTAAAAATTTATGTGCTTCTTGAGGAGAATCAAAAAATTTTGGCCCCCTGTCAGTTTGTATTTTCAATTTCGCCGGATACATAAGAAAGGCTCTTGTGCCTTCTTTATTAAGGTTTGTACATAATGTGGACAATTCCTTACGCTTATTAGCCAAATCTATTGAATAATCTTGAAAAAAGAGATTCAGATAGAGCATACAATTTTAAACAACTTTCAAGTTTACTTCTAATATCAAGTTCTCTTGGTATCCTTTGTTGAAAAGAATACCTAGGTAAGCTCAGGAGCTGGGAGCTAGGTGCGGATTAGTGGCTGCACATATATGCCTCTTGCCATTGGTTTACCAATGTGAGCAGCTAGCTCCCAGTAGTGCAATTGCTGATCCTTCAATAAAAGACACCAAGAAAAAGAAGCAAAATTGATAATAGAAGTAAATTGGAAAATTGTTTAAAATTGTATGCTCTATCTAAATCATTAAAGGAACATTTTGGGTTTCATGCCCATTTAAGGTATCTTGGTTTCCAAGATTCTCCTTGAGAGCAGAGTGTCTTGCAAATAAATGTTTCCTGTATAAGTTTATAAAGGAGATGCACATATTAAAATAGAGTCCACAAAGATATAATTTAAAAAACAAAATTTATGCTTACCTGATAAATTTATTTATCTTGTGGTGTATCCAGTCCATGGATCATCCATTACTTGTGGGATATTCTCCTTCCCAACAGGAAGCTGCAAGAGGATCACCCACAGCAGAGCTGTCTATATAGCTCCTCCTCTAACTGCCACTACCAGTCATTCGACCGAAGACAAGCAAGAGAAAGGAGAAACCATAGGGTGCAGTGGTGACTGTAGTTTAAAAATAAAACACACCTGCCTTAAAAGGACAGGGCCGGCCATGTACTGGATACACCACAAGAGGTAAGCATAAAATTTGTTTTCTCTTGTAAGGTGTATCCAGTCCACGGATCATCCATTACTTGTGGGATACCAATACCAAAGCTATAGGACACGGATGAAGGGAGGGACAAAGCAGGTGCTTAAACGGAAGGCACCACTGCCTGCATAACCTTTCTCCCAAAAATAGCCTCCGAAGAAGCAAAAGTATCAAATTTATAGAATTTTGAAAAAGTATGAAGTGAAGACCAAGTTGCTGCCTTACAAATCTGTTCAACAGAAGCCTCATTCTTAAAAGCCCATGTGGAAGCTACCACTCTAGTAGAATGAGCTGTAATCCTTTCAGGAGGCTGCTGGCCAGCAGTCTCATAAGCTAAGCGTATTATACTCCTTAGCCAAAAAGAAAGAGAAGTTGCCGAAGCCTTTTGGTCTCTCCTCTGTCCAGAGTAGACAACAAACAATGCAGATGTTTGACGAAAATCTTTAGTAGCTTGTAAATAAAACTTTAAAGCATGAACCATGTCAAGATTAGGACACAGTGATGGTACAACAATCTCCTTATTGCTATTTTTATTAGATACCACCTTAGGTAGAAAACCAGGTTTGGTACGTAACACTACCTTATCGGAATGAAAAATGAGAAAAGGAGAATCACATTGAGATAGCTACTAAAAACAAAACTTTCCAAGATAAGAGCTTAATATCTATGGAATGCAAAGGTTCAAACGGAACCCCTTGAAGAACCTTAAGAACTAAATTTAAACTCCAAGGCGGAGCAACAGGTTTAAACACAGGCTTAATTCTGACTAAAGCCTGACAAAACGCCTGCATGTCTGGAACCTCAGCCAGACGTTTGTGCAAATGAATAGACAGAGCAGAAATCTGTCCCTTTAAGGAACTTGCTGACAAACCCTTCTCCAATCCATCTTGGAGAAAAGATAATATCCTAGGAATCCTGACCTTACTCCATGAGTAACCCTTGGATTCACACCAATGAAGATATTTACACCATATCTTATGATAGATTTTCCTGGTGACAGGCTTTCGCGCCTGTATTAAGGTATCAATGACCGACTCGGAGAAACCACGCTTTGATAAAATCAAGCGTTCAATCTCCAAGCAGTCAGCCACAGAGAAATTAGCTTTGGATGGTTGAAAGGACCCTGAAGTAGAAGGTCCTGTCTCAGAGGCAGAGTCCATGGTGGAAAGGATGACATGTACACCAGATCTGCATACCAAGTCCTGCGTGGCCACGCAGGTGCTATCAAAATCACTGATGCTCTCTCCTGCTTGACCTTGGCAATCAGACGAGGGAGCAGAGGAAACGGTGGAAACACATAAGCCAGGTTGAAGGACCAAGGCGCTGCTAGAGCATCTATCAGTGCTGCCTTGGGATCCCTGGACCTGGATCCGTAACAAGGAAACTTGGCGTTCTGGCGAGACACCATGAGATCCAGTTCTGGTTTACCCCAACGTTGAATCAACTGTGCAAACACCTCCGGATGGAGCTCTCACTCCCCCGGATGAAAAGTCTGTCGACTTAGAAAATCCGTCTCCCAGTTCTCTACTCCTGGGATATGGATAGCTGATAGGTGGCAAGAGTGAATCTCTGCCCAACGAATTTTCTTTGAAACCTCCAACATCGCTAGGGAACTCCTTGTTCCCCCTTGATGGTTGATGTAAGCTACAGTCGTGATGTTGTCCGACTGAAATCTGATGAACCTCACTGCCGCTAGCTGAGGCCAAGCCTGAAGAGCATTGAATATCGCTCTTAGTTCCAGAATGTTTATCGGAAGGAGAGCCTCCTCCTGAGTCCATGACCCCTGAGCCTTCAGAGAGTTCCAGACTGGCATCTGTTGTTACTATTGTCCAATCTGGCCTGTGGAAGGTCATACCTTTGGACAGATGGACTCGAGATAGCCACCAGAGAAGAGAATCCCTGGTCTCTTGATCCAGATTTAGTAGAGGGGACAAATCTGTGTAATCCCCATTCCACTGACTGAGCATGCAGAGTTGCAGCGGTCTGAGATGTAGGCGGGCAAACGGCACTATGTCCATTGCCGCTGCCATTAAGCCGATTACTTCCATACACTGAGCCACTGAAGGGCGAGAAGTACAATAAAGAACACGGCAGGAATTTAGAAGTTTTGACAACCTGGCCTCTGTCAGGTAAATCCTCATTTCTACAGAATCTATCAGAGTTCCCAGGAAGGAAACTCTTGTGAGAGGGGATAGAGAACTCTTCTTTTCGTTCACTTTCCACCCATGAGACCTCAGGAATGCCAGAACAATGTCCGTATGGGACTTGGCAATTTGGAAATTCGACGCCTGTATCAGAATGTCGTCTAAGTAAGGGGCTACTGCTATGCCCCGTGGCCTTAGGACCGCCAGAAGTGACCCCAGAACCTTCGTAAAGATTCTTGGTGCCGTAGCTAACCCAAAGGGAAGAGCCAAAAACTGGTAATGCCTGTCTAGGAAGGCAAACCTGAGAAACCGATGATGATCTTTGTGTATCGGAATGTGAAGATAAGTATCCTTTAAGTCCATGGTAGTCATGTATTGACCCTCCGATCATAGGTAGGATGGTTCGAATAGTCTCC
Organism: Bombina bombina; assembly: GCF_027579735.1. Classification (NCBI taxonomy): domain Eukaryota; kingdom Metazoa; phylum Chordata; class Amphibia; order Anura; family Bombinatoridae; genus Bombina; species Bombina bombina. The sequence continues at coordinate 226,151,204 of NC_069504.1, read as the reverse complement.
ATCTTGAAAGATGGGACCCTGAAAAATTTGTTTAGGATCTTGAGATCTAAGATTGGTCTGAAGGTTCCCTCTTTCTTGGGAACCACAAATAGATTTGAATAGAATCCTTGCCCCTGTTCCTCAATTGGAACTGGGTGGATCACTCTCATAACTAGGAGGTCTTGAACACAATGTAAGAATGGCTCTCTCTTTATCTGGTCTGCAGATAATTGTGAAAGGTGAAATCTTCCTTTTGGGGAAGAAGCTTTGAAGTCCAGAAGATATCCCTGGGACACAATTTCCAACGCCCAGGGATCCTGGACATCTCTTGCCCAAGCCTGGGCGAAGAGAGAAAGTCTGCCCCCTACTAGATCCGTTACCGTCTCGGGGGCCAATCTTTCATGCTGTCTTAGAGGCAGCAGCAGGCTTCTTGGCCTGTTTACCTTTGTTCCAAACCTGGTTAGGTCTCCAGACCGGCTTGGACTGGGCAAAATTTCCCTCTTGTTTTGTATTAGAGGAAGATGATGCTGCGCTCGTCTTAAAGTTTCGAAAGGCATGAAAATTAGTTGGTTTGGTCCTTAATTTGTTAGACCTATCCTGAGGAAGGGCATGACCTTTTCCTCCAGTAATATCAGAAATGATCTCCTTCAGTCCAGGCCCGAATAGGGTCTGCCCCTTGAAGGGAATATTGAGAAGCTTAGACTTTGATGTAACGTTAGCTGACCAGGATTTAAGCCATAGCGCCCTACGCGCCTGAATAGCAAAACCTGAGTTCTTAGCCGTTAGTTTAGTTAAATGAACAACGGTGTCAGAAACAAATGAATTGGCTAGCTTAAGCACTTTAAGCTTGTCAAGTATATCATCCAATGGAGTTTCTACCTGTAATGCCTCTTCCAGAGACTCAAACCAGAAGGCCGCAGCAGCAGTGACCGGGGGAATGCATGCAAGAGGCTGGAGAATAAAACCTTGTTGAATAAACATTTTCTTAAGGTAACCCTCTAACTTTTTATCCATTGGATCTAGGAAAGCACAACTGTCCTCGACGGGGATAGTTGTATGCTTAGCTAGGGTAGAAACTGCTCCCTCCACCTTAGGGACCGTTTGCCATAAGTCCAGTGTAGCGGCATCTATTGGAAACATTTTCTTAAAAATAGGAGGGGAGAGAACGGTATGCCTGGTCTATCCCATTCCTTAGTAATAATTTCTGAAAACCTTTTAGGTATTGGAAAAACATCAGTGTAAACAGGTACTGCATAGTATTTATCCAATCTACACAATTTCTCTGGCACAATAATGGTGTCACAGTCATCCAGAGTAGCTAAAACCTCCCTGAGCTACACGCGGAGGTGTTCAAGCTTAAATTTAAATGTTGACATATCAGGTTGAAGGATCTTCCCTGAGTCAGAAAAATCACCCACAGAAAGAAGCTCTCCTGCCTCAGCTTCTGCATATTGTGAGGGGATATCAGACATAGCACTAAAGCGTCAGAGTGCTCTTTATTTTTTCTAGCCCCAGAGCTGTCTCGCTTTCCTTGTAACCCTGGTAGTTTGGACAATACCTCTGTATGGGTATGATCCATAACTGCCGCCATGTCTTGTAAAGTAAACGTCATGGGCGCGCTAGATGTACTTGGCGCCTCTTGAGCGGGAGTCAAAGGTTCCGACGTGTGAGGCGAGTTAGTCGGCATAACTTCCCCCTTGTCAGTTTCCTCTGGTGATAAATTTTTTAAAGACAGAATATGATCTTTACAACTTAAAGTAAAATCAGTACATTTGGTACACATTCTAAGAGGGGGTTCCACAATGGCTTCTAAACATAATGAACAAGGAGTTTCCTCTATGTCAGACATGTTTAAACAGACTAGCAATGAGACCAGCAAGCTTGGAAAACACTTTGATAAATGTAAACAAGCAAAAAATAAAAACGGTACTGTGCCTTTAAGACAAACAAATTTTGTCAGAAATTGAAAAACAGTGATAAAAAGCAGTAAATCTTATGAAATTTTTACAGTGTGTATAATAGACTAACAGAGCATTGCACCCACTTGCAAATGGATGATTAACCCCTTAGTTTCAAAACCGGATCAAAAAAACAATATAAACGTTTTTTAACAGTCACAACAAACTGCCACAGCACTGCTGTGGCCCTACCTGCCCATATAACGACTTTGAAAGGCACAAAAACCCTTTAGAGAGGTCCTAAGGTTTCAGGGGACTCCTTCAGGGAAACTGGATGTCTCAAGGTGGAAAATTTAATGCGCGTTTAGGCGCGAAAATAGGCCCCTCTCAACCTGTATTCACAGTGAGAGGGCCTAACAAAACTATCCCTAGGCAAAATCTAGCCAGCCATGTGGAAAAAACTGGGCCCCAATAAAGTTTTATCACCAATATGTATAAAAAAACGTTTAAACACTTCCAGCAAACGTTTTATGTTTCAGTAATGTGAGAAAGTAATAAGAATATTACCTTTTACAGCAAGCATGATACTAGTCATTATTAAATCACTGTAATCAGGCTTACCTTAAATAAATCCGGTATTAACAGCATTTTCTAGCATATTCATTTCTCTAGAAAAATTTAAACTGCCCATACCTCATAGCAGGAGACCCTGCACGCCATTCCCCCAGCTGAAGTTACCTCTCTCTTCAGTTATGTGTGAGAACAGCAATGGATCTTAGTTACAACCTGCTAAGATCATCAAAGACCACAGGCAGACTCTTCTTCTACTTTCTGCCTGAGGCTAAAATAGTACAACTCCGGTACCATTTGAAAATAACAAACTTTTGATTGAAGATAAACTAAATAAAAACACCACATCTTTAGCTACTTCCTATCTTGTCGAGAGCTGCAAGAGAATGACTGGTAGTGGCAGTTAGAGGAGGAGCTATATAGACAGCTCTGCTGTGGGTTATCCTCTTGCAGCTTCCTGTTGGGAAGGAGAATATCCCACAAGTAATGGATGATCCGTGGACTCGACACACCTTACAAGAGAAATCATATTAAACAAATAAATGAAACTTTGAGATAAAAGACAGTAAAAAAATAGTATTGCTAAGTTGCATTGAAAATTGGAATAACATTGTTTTACCAAAGCTTGTGTAAAAATGCTGTGAAATTTGTACTTTTAATACAAACTTTAAAGTATATTGTTTTCCTCATTGTAAATTGAGTTCCCTGCCTCTGCTAATGCGCTGAAAAAGGGTGTTTTCGAATAGCTGAAAATTTTCTGCCAGGTCTGGTACATAATTTGCTAAACAATTTCAAGCTGCAAATCTCCCAGTTTTATTCACAATCAAAGTACAGAAAACACTTATTAAGATAATACTTGTGAGATAATATAAACTGAAAACATGGTAATAAGGATTACTATTGACTGCAGTGTTTAATATTTTAAAAGGACAGTTCACTCCAGAATTTTTTGTTTTTTAAATAGAAAGAAAACCCCTTTATTACACATTCCCCAGTTTTGCATAACCAACACTGTTATAGAAATACACTTTTTACCTCTGTGATTACCTTGTATCTATGCCTATGCAAACTGCCCCCTTGTTTCAGTTCTTTTGACAGACTTGCATTTTAGCCAATCAGTGCTCACTCCAGGGTAACATCACATGCATGAGCTCAATGCTATCTATATGAAACACATGAACTAATGCCCTCTAGTGGTCAAAATGCATTCAGATTAGAGGCAGTATTCAAGGTCTAAGAAATTAGCATATGAACCTCCTAGAATTAGCTTTAAACTTAGAATACAAAGAAAACAACGCAAAACTGGTGATAAAAGTAAATTGGAAAGTTGTTTAAAATGACATTCCCTATTTAAATCATGAAAGTTTTCTTTGGACTTGACTGTCCCTTTAAGTGTGCCCCTGCTAACTTTGCTCTTCCCAGCAAACTTCATTACATTCTGTTGGAGGCAACTCGCAGGGACAGTCCCATCTGTGAATGTCAGCTGGGTTTTTCATGTCTGATTTGGCAAATTATAGTATCAACACTAACAGTCAACTTTTTGTTTCATCTCAAAGAGGGTGTTTTAAAATATATTTCCTTTTTTGTAAAAAAAAAAAAAGAGAGAAAACCCTCATCTTCCTGTCCTAAATAAATCTAAGCAAAGACAGTTGACATTACTTAAAGGGACACTAAACCCAAAATGTTTCTTTCATGATTAAGGTAGAGAATACAATTTTAAAAGACATTCCAATTTACTTCTATTATATAATTTAATTCATTCTTTAGATCTCATTTGTTGAAGAAATAGCAATGCACATGTGTGAGCCAATCACACAAGGTATCTATGACCAGCACCCAATCAGCAGCTACTGAGCATATCTAGATATGCTTTTCAGCAAAGAATATCAAGAGAATGAAGCAAATTAAATAATAGAAGTAAATTAGAAAGTTGTTTAAAATTGTGCACTCTATCTGACTCACAAAAGAAAAAAAATGTGGGTTTTATGTTCCTTTAAATAGTTATGAAACCTGAACATTTTATTTTGTGATTCAAACAGAGAATACAATTTGTAACAATTTTCGAATTCACTTCTATTATAAAAATGTGCTTCCTTCCCATGATATTCTGTGTTGAAGAGATACCTAGGTAGGCATCTTGAGCGCCACATAGCAGGAAATAGTGTTGCCATATAGTGCTCTTGTAAATGTATAACATTCTTGCAAAACTATAAAGTGCTCCAGTAATGGGCCTGCTCCTAAGCATACATGTTTGCTTTTCAACATAATATACTGTATACAAAGAGAATGAAGAAAGAAAAAAGATAATAGAAGTAAATTAGAAATTTGTTTAAATCTGCATGCTCCATCTGAATCATGAAAGAAACATTTTGAGTTTCATATTCTTTTAAAGGGATAGAAAGGTCAACATTGAAATGTGCATGTATGCAGTTCAATTTGAAATAAAAGCAACTTTGACCTTTCTATCCCTTTAAACCAATTTCAGCCAAATAAAAAATATTTTGACTTGTGGAAATACTAGTGTTTCATATGCATGATCATTTTTTGAGTGCAATGTTCCCTTTAACATTGTTGTTGGCGGTTATTTATTTGTGTTGGTACTTGGGTGAGAAGGTGTATTAAATGGGCAGTGATAGTCAAGTAGTGCTGCATACACCAAGATAAATAAATCTACAAATATGCTCCTTATATCGTTATGAGTCTGAGAAATGACTTCCTAGCCACTGTATTGTACATTACGGGCAACATTTCCCCATGTGACAAGAATTTAGAGTGCAAACTTCACAGGGGTAGAACTTACCTAATTCTTAAAGAATAAGGGTTGAACTTGGAAATCACAGATAGATAAGAGTTGCCTCCCTTAAAAATTAATTAAACTCTATAAAATAGAGAATCTCACAGGGGAGAGAGAAGCTAACAGGGGTGCACCCCGTACTGATATATATTATGTTGGATTGATTCCAATCTTTCCAAAATTGGCTCCTGATAACTCTGTTTAAGATTTCACCCAATATGGGAGCATGTTTTCTGGAGATTGCAATCCAAAATTGGATTTGGCCTCTAAAAGCCCAAAGCAGCAAAGGAATTTTTACAAGAAAAGTTCCAGAAAATGTGTTTTTGTTGTTGTTAAATACTTGTTATCATGATCGAAACTGGGAATCCATCTGAAACTGACATGTATATTTGTCATTTGGAACCTCTTAAAGAAACATTGTACACATAATTTTTCTTTGCATATTTTTTTTGTAGATACTTTTAATATTTTTTCATTATTTACAATTGATTGATAATGCATTTCCGGTTTGGCTAGATATAAATCTAAAATCTAGAGGAAGATTATGGGTTTCTATTTGAAGGACGCAGCTGCAGGGTTTCCTTACTTCTAAAACAGGATTTTAAACAGTTATCACACTGTAAATTGGGAAACCACTAAGTGACAAGGTTTTTACCATTGCAATATTATAGCTGCAAAAACGTTGCCAAAACTAGAATATTGCATTGTTGTGAACGTGTTTTGTCTTAGCACAATTTCTTTTACTGTAACTAGATTGCAACACAAGCTTCTGGATATTATAAGTTGCATTTTTTAAAATACTATTGCTGCTCCATCGTTATTTTAAAAAAACTGTCATCTTGGTCACAAACAAACAAGACAGCAATTGGTTGAAATCTTATTTACGATGACATCCCTACTGAAACTGACAATCATGACTATGCAAGTGTGATTTAGAAACAATAGGGTTTTTTGGCAAGCTGAAAACTGTCGAAAACAAACTGACCAATATATTGGAATCATCCACTTAAAGGGACAGTCTAGTCCAAAATAAACTTTCATGATTCATATAGAGAATGTCATTTAAACAATTTTCCAATTTACTTTTATCACCAATTTGTCTTTGTTCTCTTGGTATTCTTAGTTGAACGCTAAACCTAGGAGGTTCATATGCTAATTTCTAAGCCCTTGAAGGCCACCACTTCTCTCAGGGCATTTTGACAGTTTTTCGCCACTAGAGGGTGTTAGTTCATGTGTGTCATATAGATAACACTGGGGTCATGCATGTGGAGTTCAGGTGAACCAGCTCTGATTGGCTAAAATGCATGTCTGTCAAAAGGACTGAAATAAGGGGGTAGTTTGCAGAGACTTAGATACAAGGTAATCAAGGAGATAAAAAGTGTATTTATATAACTGTGTTGGTTGTGCAAAACTTGGGAATGGGTAATAAAGGGATTATCTATCTTTCTAAACAATAAAAATTCTGGTGTAGACTGTCCCTTTAAATTTTAATGTTTCACTACAGTTTAACTTCTATTTGCTTCTAGTTTAGTATACATTAATTTACTGCCAAGAAAATAAGTGTATTGTGCATTTTAAGCAAACATCATCTGCATGCAACTGGTGAGATAAATTAGTGAGAACTACAGGTGTAAAATGCAGAGATACTATATTGAAAGTTGGCTTCAGACACATCCAAGGAACTACCCTGTCCATTCCACTTTCTGAGACGGTCAGACTTTGTCATGTAGAAAAAAATAAGTGCACATAAATATAATCTTAAATTACATAGAAACATTCAAAGTAAAATAAGAATTGGCAAAATCACATAAACTGCTGCATACAGATTGATTTATCGATTACAGTAGTTGTATTTTACGAATAAACTTTGTGATGCTGATCTATTTTCTTTCTGAGAAATTCTGAAGTTTTCGGAATTCACTGAAGATGTAGGCTGCATCACAGAGTTATCATACAAGGCTTCTTACCGCTCAGACATAAAACTGAATCAAAAAGAAGACTGGAAAGGTGTTTGTCCAGTAGCTTTTTGGAGTATAAATAGGAATAAAAATTGAGATCTAAGAAGGCAACTGATATCAGGTAATAAATTACACCATCCACCATTTTTTCTTTATATACATATACAAAAAGTCCCCCTCTGCAGCTCCAGGCTATGGCAATAAGTAATATTGGGGAAGATAGATAAACTCACCCGGCAATCTTCAGGTTATGCTGTGAATGTGGCCCCACTATGCGGTTGCGGAGTTACCATCCGGTTTACTCAAAGGCTTTCCAGCTGTACCCAGGGTCTCGTCTCCGCCGGCCTCCTGTGCACTAACCTCTACCAACGATATGCCGGGTGAGCGTCAGCGTGTTCCTAGCTGCCGATTGCAGCACACGTTGCTCTCCTAGTGAACTCCTCCTTACTCTGCGTGAAGACGTTACATATGCCAATCCGACTGCTGCTGTTCCAGTATACGCCAAGGCTCAGCTGGAGAATAGTGAGTAGACAGACTTGATTTGAAGAAACCAGCGAGACCTCAAGGCGTGTTGCAATAAAATTGACTTTATTGGAGAGAGTGAAAATAGCATAAAAGCATATAGCCCTTGCATCAGGGGTACAGAAAACAGGCCCTACGCGTTTCGGCAGCCCTCTGCCTTATTGATGGATGCAAGGGCTATATGCTTTTATGCTATTTTAACTCTCTCCAATAAAGTCAATTTTATTGCAACACGCCTTGAGGTTTCGCTGGTTTCTTCAAATCAAAACAATTTTTTCTTTCCCACAGAAGTTATATTTGCATATTGGTTAGCGGTACTTACAACACCCTAATAGGTTTATCTATATCCATTTTATGTCCATTTTCTTTATATATAACACACCATAAATCATTAACATAAAACATTAATGTATATAAATAATATTAAGAATGTCTGAAATAGTGCTCTTTAGAAGAAAGAAAACTGTCCACACTTTGTATGCAGTTGAGGATGGGAGGCCTTACCAGTTGGTGAGAGCTGCTGGGCAGTGTGGGGTGCAGCAGAGAATGGGAGCCCCCAGATAACAAAGAGGTAGAAACAAGGTCCTTACAATAACATGCCAGGGTTTTTTTACTTCAGAGTTTGATGGGTGTGGGAATAATCAAGAGGTATGACTAGGAGTCACTGTTTAAGGCTAATAGGGCAGTACCTGGGCTGGTACACATACATTTTGTTGGCCTCTAAGGTGCTGCCCTGTCTACTATGCACCCTCGCTCCAACAGAGTTATTTCCTTTCCCTTAACTCTAGTGGAAAGTCAAGAGGGAATTTGATCTATTGAGAGGATTGCCCAATGTACTTAGTGCAACAGATTTCACCCATGTGACACTCAGGCTACTCTAAGATAAAGAGGCCATATACAGGGAAAGGAAGCAATTTCACTATATTAATGTGCAAATAGTTTGCAACCATTCTATGTGTAACAACTGTTCCTTTAACTACAGGTGCATTCTTTTCTCTCTCCCCTATAAATAGGAACAGCTGCCTCATAACCTTGCTTGATTAATTTGATACCTATGCTGTTCTCATACAGTGTCACACTGAACTCGCAGTGTGAGTTCATCTCCAAGGCTTTCAGCTCAGTACAGACAATCTCTGGTAAGTCCTGTTACATACTTTGCTGCTGCTTATGTTTTGCACACACTAATGTTGTGATCTGCTATATTGTACCCTGACTGTGTTGCGCTTCCCAGACAGTGCTCCCACCTTCCTAAGTTTGTAAAATATTCAGGGTTCAGACAGTGCATCATTTACAAATAATTATAACATCCTTCTTCTGCTATATATACTCTGCAGCTGTGATTCATAAAGTTGAAATTTAAACATAAACTCTTGTATGAATGTTTTCATAGCTCTACAGATAAGCCAGGTGTGACATATTAATCAAGCCTTAAAATGGATATGAATCCAGCAGAGTTAAGCACACATGTAAACACTTTAGCCCAAAGAGTTGATGCCTTAGCAGATTCTGTTAGGGAACTGCAGTCAGACACACAAGGTATAATTTTTTTTATCAGGGACTATGTGAATATCCCCAAACCTGATTTCCCACCTGAGCCCCAGGTATCCCTGCCTGAAAAGTTCTCTGGTGAACGGAGCCAATTTAGGCAGATCCGTAATTCTTGTTTTCTCCTCTTTCGTTTGAAACCCTGCACATATGCCACAGATACTATTAGGGTACATACTCTTATTTCCTTCCTCAGAGGAGAGCCCCGTGCATGGGCAGACACATATTTTGAGAGACAGGATCCTATACTTAATTCTCTAGACCAGTTTCTCAAGGCTATGTCTGACCTCTATGAGGATCCTTACAAACAGACTAGTGCTGAGACTATTATGCAGTCTCTTAAACAGAACAGAGCTCCAGTGAAAGATTACATTTCACAGTTCAAAGCGGTGGCTAAGGAAACAGAATGGAATGATTTGTCCTTACGAAATCAATTCCGATTAGGTCTCTCAGAAACCCTTAAGGATGAGCTTGCCCATCTTGAGATTCCTAACTCTCTAGAAGCCCTTATGTCCCTGATGATAACCCTAGATAGAAGGATTAGGGAGAGAAAATCAGAAAGGTACTCTTAAGACCACATAAGAAAGCCTCTGCTCCCATCTATACCAGCAGCAAGAACTCCTGATGAGCCAATGGAGATAGCCTTCTTTAAAGGTCCCTTATCCTCAAAAGAATGGATAAGAAGAAGACAACTTAATCTCTGCATGTACTGTGCTGCTTCTGGTCACTCGGTGAAAGATTGTCCGATTCTAAACAAAAATAAAAAGGGTAAGAGCCACATATATATAGTTCCTTTCCTAAAAACAACACAACTTCTACAGATCATTCTCTCTTATCTGTTTCTTTACAGTGGGAACAGCAACAACTTCCTCTTGAGGCCTTCCTTGATACAGGAGCGTCAGGAAATTATATAGATAAAGATGTAATCCTGTATGAATAAAATACCGGAGATTAAGAAATCAGTTCCTGTTTCATTGCATCTTATTGACGGTAGTTTTATTACTACTGGTCCCATTACCCATGAAACAATTCCTATACGGTTTGTTACAGACAAAGGACATACTGAGACTATGGTCTTTGACGTCATCCAGTCCCGTATTTTTCCTGTAATCCTAGGTATTAATTGGTTGAGGATTCACCAGCCACACATAAACTGGGAGAAGCTTGAGGTCAGTTTCAAATCTAATTACTGCAAGTCTACCTGTTTTACAATACCACACATACTTAATCTCACACCTACTACTTTACCTGTAGAATACCCTTCTTTTTCTGATGTCTTTGAACATAAAGACACTAATTGTTTACCCCCTCATCGCCCGTACGACCCCCATTGGTTTAATTCCAGGTAGTACAATACCTTTTGGGCATGTATATCCACTCTCCCAACCAGAGTTACAACATTTGAAACAATATTTAGATGAGAATCTAAAAAAAGGCTTCATTAGGCCTACAACATCAACAGCAGGTGCTGGGATGGTTTTTGTTAAAAACAAAGATGGGTCCCTCAGACCAATAATCGATTATAGGGAATTGAACAAAAGGACCATAAAAAAACTTTACCCTCTTCCCTTAATCAGTGAGATGCTGGAACGTCTGCAGGGGGCAATGTACTATACCAAACTAGACCTCAGAGGCACATATAATTTAATTCATATTCATCATGGTGATGAATGGCTAACAGCTTTTAGAACCCGGTATGGCTTATTTGAATACCGGGTTATGCCATTTGGTCTATGCAATTCCCCTGCAGCGTTCCAGTATTTTATCAACGATATATTCAGAGACATTCTTGATATATACATAGTCATTTATCTTGATGACATTCTTATCTTCTCTCAAACATATGAGGAGCATGTGAGCAATGTCACTGAAGTCCTACAGAGGTTAAGAAAGCATAGTTTATATGCAAAATTAGAAAAATGTACTTTTCACACCAATCCCATATCTTTCTTTGGTTATCATCTCACTCCAAAGGGCATACACATGCAACAAGATAAAGTACATGCTATAGTTGATTGGCCCATTCCACAAAATAAGAAAGATGTACAGAGATTTATGGGATTTTCAATTTTTTTTTTATATTTATTTATTTGTCACCGACAATATTCAATGCACAAATTTAATGTCCATCATAAATACAAAAAAGAAAAAGAGTCATATATATATATAAGGTTATGATTAAATAAAATATAATCTCTGATTGTCTGCGTTTTTACAATTTACTGCTAGCAGCACCTGGCTGCAACCTAACCTAAAAAAAAAAAAATGGATCACTCGGGGAAAAACCCAGGGGATAATTAGTATTATACCTCCCTAGCATTTGTTATCCAAGTGTGAGGGAACAACTCTATTATTACCAGTTCTTCAAAACTAGAGGAGGAGAGGAAGGGAAATAGAATCTGTTTCTGTAGGGGTATAGAATAAGTCTTAATAACAGGGTACAATCCAAATAAGAACTTTTTAATTCTTTTTTCAGAGGCATCCTGCAAATGATGGGATTCAAACACAATTTGTTCTTGTATTGCTTGGATGACCTGTGAAAATACGGTCACTCTGCTGGCTTTCCAAACTTTTAATACAAGATGTCTAACCAATAAGATAATGGTATTTAAAATACCTAAGCAGTGACTATCTCCATTATTGAAGGTCGTAACTAAAAAAACAATATCTCGGAACATTAAGGAGATAGACAATTTAAAGTGATAGTTAACCCAATATATAGTTTTCAACCATAGTTGATTAATTTTGGGACAGGACCAAAGCATATTGACAAGCTTCATGTGTGATTCCTTCCAACTCATTGAGACTTTACACTTATTCAAAGTAATAAAACTTTGTTTAATCCTATCATGATCTATATCGGGCATTAGTGGATTCCAATAATTACAAATCTTATCTAAAAAACCCTGACTTTGCTTCGACAACATGATATCGTAAATTAATGAGATTGACGTATCACCAGCAACACATTTTTGTATCAGAACTCTGATATCGGACCACTCAATGGATGGGGGGAACTGCCATTTCTGAGCAAAGATAAAATGTCAGGCTTGAAAAAAGGCAAATAAATTTGACCTAGGTAAATCATATAGGGAATATAGGGTTTCCCCTGCTAGCACTTGATGATCGGCTCCTAATAACTGCTTTACCAAGCTCAATCCTTTCTCAGCCCATGATTTAAAAACACTTTGATTAATGCCTGGAGAAAATAGTGGGTTACTCTGAATAGGAAGAAAATCTGAATACACAAAATCAATTCCTAAAATTCAACAGAACTTGTGCCAAGCTAAGACTATATTCTTAAATGTTATAAGAGAAGAAACATTGGAAGGCAACTGACGAGGATTACAATGCAGTATTGCTGTTAACGCGAAAGGATGTATTAAAGAGGTCTCCTCTACAATGGAAGAAACTATATTAGTTTTGGCCAACCAATCAATCGCAAATTTGATCAGCGAGGCTATATTATACAGCCTAACATCTGGAAGTGCTAATCCTCCTACACTGGTTTTCTGCATTAGCCTAGCTAAAGCCAATCAGGGTTTTTTATTCTGCCAGATAAATTTGGAGAAATAGCCATAGAGCTTTATCAAATCACAGTTAGATACAAATAAGGGTAAATTCTGTAGCGGATAAAGAAGACTGGGAAAAAAATAATAGCTTTAATCAGATTCACTCTTGCTGTTATGGACAAAGGAAAAGAAACCCATAATTGTAAATCCAATTAATTTTTTTGGAATAACAGGAAATAATTATCCGAATACCAATGCTTAGGATTCTTATACAGGTCTAAACCTAAATATTTAATAGTGTCAACCACTTTGAATGGATTTTCAAAAGGGATAGAAGAACATTTGCCCACACACATTAGTTCACTTTTTTCTAAATTAACCTTATACCCTGAGAATGAACTAAACTCTTCAAGCAGGTGGATTAAAACTGGTATAGATTGATGAATATTCTCCAAAAATACTAAGATATCATCTGCATATAGCAGAGTTTTTAAACGTTGAGAACCCAGGGAAATCCCCCTTAAGGTGTTTCTCAACCGTATCGCTAGAGGTTCCAAGGCTACATTGAATAATAAAGGTGATAGCGGACAGCCTTGTCTAGTGCCTCGCTGCAATATTATCTTAGGGGAACAGGTTCCATTTACCAGCATATAGGTGCTAAATAAATTTTGTGGACAAACTGAACAAAGTTCCCATTAATCCCAAACTTTTCAAGCGACAAAAAAAGATGTTCCCAAACAATGGAGTCAAATGCCTTGACTGCGTCCAATGTAAGCACTGCCATATCCTGAACCCTATTAGTTTTGTGTTCTTGCTCCTTGTTCCACGCATAATCTAAAAAGGTGGTAAGTTTGCGAAAATTCGGATTCCTAGAGGTCATAAACCCCGTCTGATCAGGGTGTATAAGATTCTGTAGGCAAAGGGAAAATCTGACGGCTAAAATTGCAACTAGTATCTTATAATCTGAATTCAAGACCGAAATCGGTCTGTAGGATGCTGGATCCTCCGAGTTTTTTCCTTTTTTAAAAAATAAGAGAAATGTTTGCTACTGAAAAATATGACGAGATTGCCTTATCTGTCGTATAATAATTATTATACAAAGACTCTAATACTGGAAGTAGCTCTTCCATTAAACATTTGTAAAATTCCGCTGGAAACCCGTCTGGGCCTGCAGCTTTATTCAATTTAAGTTTATCAATGGCTTTACAAATCTCTTCCCTAGTTATTGGTTCATTTAATATTGCCAACTCTTCAGATTGAATCTTGGGCATCACAATTTTAGACCAGACTATATCTTGATTCTGAGAATTAGTATTAACCGCAGAGTAAAGTTGCTGATAATAAGTAGCAAAAACCTCACTAATTTCTTGAGTCTCAAAATGTCTAGACTCACCATATTTAATAACTGGTATTAAGTTTTTTTTCTTTCTGATTTTCGTGAGACTGGCTACGTATTTTGCTGAGCACCCATGAAAGCCCCTATAATGGCGATTTAATCTAACTTCTTCCTCTTGTGATTTTTGTTTTAGAAAGAGATCTCTCTCTTTTCTACTTGCTAGATATTTATCCCATTTTATCTGCGAGGGATCATTCTGTACCTCTCTAAAGGTGTTCTTAACTTTGTTAGCCAAGGAAACCTCCCGTGCTTTAGTCTTCCTACTTCGTCTATTCAAATAAGCTATAATCTCCCCCCGCAGCACTGCTTTTGAAGCCTCCCAAAAGATTTCCACTTTATTCCTGTAGTCAGCATTATTTGTGCCATATTTCCACCATTTTTGTTTCAACCAAGATCGGAATCTAGGATCAGAATATAGAAAGCGAGGAAAGCAAAACACTGAATTCTAAGATATAACCTTACTACGTGACGGGAAGAGAAGTGAAATAATTGCGTGGTCCGATACCAGGATCTCTCTAATCTCGGCCTTTAATTGCCATATAGATAAAGACTCTGAAACTAAGAACAGGTCGATCCTAGAGAACGTCCTATGAGCTTTAGACTCACACGTAAATGCTTGAGTGTCAAAGTTTTGAATCCGCCAGATATCTATCAGATTTAATTTATGACACAATTTAAAATATTTAGCACGTTGCATATAGGTAGCTGCATTTCTATTAGAAAGTCGATCTATACCCGGCTCCAATGTCATATTGAAGTCTCTGCATAAAACTAAATTTTCCCCCTTAAACAGATATACTTTATTTGAATCCCTTCCCAGAATTCTATCGAGAGTCTATTTGGCGCATAAATATTACAAATTGTAAATTTTTTATTCTTAATGATTATTTGAAGTAAAACAAACTTGGCTGCTACGTCAATCTCTGCTTTAATAATCTTATATTTAAGTTGTTTATGAAGTAGGACCCCCACCCCACATTTCTTATTTTGACCCTTAGTAGTAATTACCTCTCTGACCCAGTTCATCTTCAGTTTAGCTGCTTCCAGCTCATTAAGGTGTGTTTCCTGAAGAAAAACTAGATCCGGTTTTTGTTTGGCTAAAATTTTAATGATTAATTTCCTTTTAACTGGAGAAGAGATACCCCCCACGTTCCAAGATAACATCTTAAATCCTTCTACTATCATCTTATCCTATCAAACAAGCCCCGTAAAAAAAGAAGAAAGAGAAAAAAAAAACCCTCAAATAATAAAATTAGTCCAGACATACTATTAAATTCAAGAAACCATATATAGATATTCAAATATCTAACTTTTCGCAACAACATAAGACAAAGGATAACCATCAGTATCGGCTTCCTACTAATCATAGCGAAGTAGTTATTTTGTTCGCTCTCTATTGCTATCAAAGGCTTTTATGAAATCAATGACTTCGGTCACCTCACTAAACATACGTCTACTGCCCTTATCTTCTACTACAACTCTAGTGGGGTAAATCAACCAAGCTTTTATACCTTTACTTATTAACTGAGAACAGTACGGTGCTATAACATTCCTCCTAAAGGAGGTCTCCGCAGAAAAATCCTGGAACAATAATATCTTATTATTCCCAAATACCAGGGGATTAGCTCTTTTAAACAGCCTCAGTAACTCAACTTTATCCTGAAATTTTAGGAGTTTGAAAACTGACATTCTTGGTCTGAAGGACCCATCCCCTAAAGATTTTTTGGGACCAACTCTATGTGCCCTTTCTACTGCTAATGGTAGAAATTATGCTGACATGCCCAGGGCCTGAGGTAGAGTAGTGGATGTGAATTGGATCAGATCCTCAAACTCCGGTAGCTCAGGTAGACCGATAATTCTAATGTTATTGCGTCTGGAGCGATTTTCCAAGTCCTCCAGGTGCAATTGCATATTGTTTAATTTAGCCTCCTGTTTTCGTATAACAGCTTCTTGAGTGTTCGCCTGATCTTCTAATAGCGAAATCCTATCTTCTGCTTCAACTAGTCTTGTAGCAAATTGTTTAACTTCTATAGAGAGCGCCCCTATATCTGAAGAGATAACTCCTAATTCCTTTTTAATTGAGTCAAATTGTGGAGAAATAGCAGTCAGTTGGCCAATGAGGGCCTGAGTGTTAATAACCAGGGGAACCATGTCCGTTGGAATATCAGCACTAATATCTGCCATCTTGGCTTTTTTATCTTTAAGTTTCACAGGCATTTTTGGAGAATTGGTTTTCACCTGTCAAAAACAAAAATTACCCCCCGTGTGGCGCGCCACACTCTGGGGATTCTAAGTGCTTTAAAGAACAAGAAAATAATCAAACAAACAGGGAGAGATACCCCCAGTGAATATACTTTTTTTTTATATTAAATGGGAAAAGTAGTTTCCCTGTGTTCTATAGTGAATACGTGCTTATCTTATATTATTATATTATTATTATTACATATTAACAAAGTGATATAGTAACCACTTTACCAAACAGTGCTAAGAGCCTGTGCCTTAATCGAAAAAAAAAAGTACCAGTAGTTACACCGGGCAGATATAAATAAGGACAAAAATTTGCGCCCCCCAAAAGGGACAGTACTCTCTGATGACCTTGTTTCCTGATCCCCCCTGCTTGCCTTTCCCAGCTAGTGAACTCTTGACAAAATAGAAACTTATCTAGCTACTGCTAACCAGAGAGGTCTTATAAGGGTAAACACCCTACTATAACCCAATCATAGTTTAACAGGTACACAGCATATATTAAAAAAACCCACAATGTATTTCCACCAGGATAGTAGAAAAACAGGGATTTATACTAGCACCCAGATATTGTCCTGAATATTTAAGAACGTTTTTATGGTGCAAAATCCCCTTATGTCCAAGAAAGTTCTATTAAAAAAAAAAAAAACCCTTCAGGGGAATTTCAGGCTCCTGTATAACAATTATGATCAGGCAAGGGAGCTGTCAACCCCTGAATGAATATGTCCCCTGGTGTACGGACACCACACCAAGGCAGATCTTATCCCAGGATCCACCTTATCTCACAAGGGCCTGTGAGAAGAGCTGTATATATGCAGTCCGCTTTTGGCTCCAAACTTAGCTCCTGACTTTGCTTTCCAAACAGGGTCAGCACCACCCCAACATATTAAGTGATTTGTACAAAGAACGTCAACAGAGCATAGAGTCTAGATTTTAAGAAGTACGGCAGCTGCCATTAATACTTGCGAGTTCTTGAAGGTGCTGGCCGAAATTCCTCAAATGTAGATATCCGTCTCCCCTCCGAATGTTACAACAACATAGGGAACGGCTATACCCCTTCCTCTAGGCAAAGACTTTTCACAGGTCCTCCGGTTCTCACAAGACCGCTTGCGGGTCCTCAACACTGCTGTAATGGAGCGTGGTGCACAGATCCCTCCGCGCATCAACAGCACCTCCCACTGCAGTGAGATTATCCTCCAGCTTGTTTCCTCTAGGCAATAGACTTTCGCCGGTCTTCTGGTTCTAACGCAACCACTCCGGGGTCCTCAGCACTGCTGTAGTGGAGCGTAGAGCACAGATCTCTCCAGGCATCGATAGCGCCTCCCACTGTAGCGGGATTGACCTCCGACTTGTTATATCCAATGCCCCTGTTGGTCGTAAGTAAGCAGTTACTTATGTAGCTTCTAAAGCGCAGGGCAATTTATGCAGCTTTCAGCAACCAGGTTGCAAGAGTATGTCTGGACCGTACCGGTTTAAAACCAAATGAGCGGAATGACCGCTGGCAATCCCGGGCCAAACAGGTTTCCTCCTCAGGCTATACACAGCCTTGCTGCAGCCCAACTAAACCCCCTATGAGGCTGAGTGGGAACTGTGATTTTTCGAAAGTCGGCCGACACGCCAACCTGGAGCAAGCTGCTGTTATGTTCCGCCCCTAACCGGAAACCCGGGATTTTCTAATTTTTATAAAAAGTTTATCAAGGGGTTCGCTGCCCTAACAAAACCCATAACTGATCTCACCAAATCAAATAAACCTTTCCTTTGATCTGAAAGTGCAGACCAGTCGTTCAAAGCTCTTAAAACTAAATTCACCACAGCTCCAATTATTTCTCTTCCAAACCCTCTACATCAATACATATTAGAGGTAGATGCATCCGAATTCGCAATAGGAGCTATTTTGTCCCAGAGGCCATCCCTAAAAGATCCAATGCATCCAGTCGCATTCTTTTCCAGATTTATGTCTTCTTCGGAGTTGAATTACCATATTGGTGAAAAAGAATTATTGGCAATAAGAACATCACTAGAACATTGGCATCACCTCCTTGAAGGAACTCCACAGCCTATAGTAATTTATACTAACCACCGTAATCTCCAATACCTAAAGACGACAAAAACGTTGACTTCCCGTCAGGTTCGCTGGAGTCTCTACTTTTCTAGATTCAATTATACCATCATATTTTGACCAGGGAATAGAAACGCTAAAGCTGATGCTTTATCCAGATCTTTAAGCAGACCCACTAACATCAAAGTACCACTACCATCATACCGTTGGAAAACGTTTCCACCTACATTGGATTAGATCAGGATGAACTAAAACGCTGACATCAAGTCGACATTACACTTCCAAAGGATATGTTACAACAAGACTTGAATGGAATCTACCTACGTGATTCTAAACTATATGTTCCTCCGGACATGAGGTTACAGGTTCTTCATTCCACTCATGACACTCCACTAGCGGGACACCCTGGGTCACAGAAAACTGCAGAAGTAATCAAAGCTCTTTTTGGTGGCCAAACCTCTATCAAAGTGTACACAATTACATACAGTCTTGCGAAACATGTGTTACTTCAAAATCCGAAAAGAAGAGACCTTACGGATATCTGTTGCCTTTACCTATTCCAACCAGAGCTTGGTTGGACATTTCACTTGACTTCATTGTAGAACTCCCAGAATCCAACCACTTCACAGTCATTCTAGTAGTAGTCGATGTTTTAACCAAAATGGCACACTTTATTCCATGTCAGAAAATCCCAACAGCCGCAGAGACTGCTCGTCTCCTCATAACATACATTGTTAGGCTCCATGGTCTACCCATCACTATTACCTCGGACAGAGGTTCACAGTTTACTTCTCACTTCTGGAAGGAATTGTGTACGGTACTACAGATCCAGAGACGTCTTTCAACCGCCTACCATCCACAAACCAACGGCCAAACAGAGAGAACGAATCAGTGGCTGGAGCAGTTTCTGCATTGTTACTGTAGTCATCAACAGGACCTCTGGTCTGAATATCTTACGTATGCCGAATTCGCCTACAATAACTCACCACATTCCACCACCAGTCACCTTTCTTTTCCAATTACAGTTTTCATCCAAACCTACACTTCCAAACCAAGTATGTTAGCTCCTGTCCATTAGTCAACAAAACTATCAACTCTATCTCCAAGAATTTGAAAATAATACAGGAGAATATACAGTCGGCACAAAATAAACAAAAACATTCCTATGATCTCCGCAGAAGAGAGTCTCCCATTTACTCTATAGGTGATCTCGTTTGGTTGTCCACAAAGAACTTAAAGCTCCATACACCATGCAGAAAGTTCAATAAACTATTCATCGGACTTTTCAAGATCCTCAAAATTATAAGCCAGAATGCTGTTACTCTTCAACTCCCCACCACATACAAAATACACCCCACCTTTCATGTGACCTTACTCAAACCATATAAACAAGTTAGATCCCAGGATGCCTCTGATATACAACCACATACTCCTTTAGCGGAAGATGAGGAATATGAAGTTGAGGAGGTCCTTGATTCACGTTATGTCAACAGAGAACTTCAATATTTGATCAGATGGGTAAATTACTCCCCAGAGAAAGATTCTTGGGAACCCTCCAGTAATTTATCCTGTCCTCATTTGGTCTCACAGTTTCACAGCCGACATCCGGATCGACCTAGACCATGAATCACGGAGTGCTTCTTTGGGGGAAGTATCATGTAACAACTGTTCCTTTAACTACAGGTGCATTCTTTTCTCTCTCCCATATAAATAGGAACAGCTGCCTCATAACCTTGCTTGATTAATTTAATACCTATGCTGTTCTCATACAGTGTCACACTGAACTCGCAGTTTGAGTTCATCTCCAAGCTCCTGACTCCTGTTCTCAAGACAGATTAGCTGTAAGTCTCTACAGGTCAACTCCATCAAATGTGGTTCTAAGAACTTACCTATTTGTTTTCAGTTATTCCTGTTTGCCTTACTTAAATGATTTCTGCAAAGTAATTCAGTTTGAGCTTATCTCAGCTTCTGTCTCAACCTCGGCTGTCAGCCGATACATCACTTCCGGTTTTGGTCACGAACCGCAGCTCCTCACACAGATGCTCCTCTGTTTGCAGCAGTCTAACCCAGATTCCAACAAATCTGTTTGAACGTTCACACTATAGGAGGTAAGTCTGTTTAAAGCTTTACAGACAACTGCAGATTAGGCTTTCAGCTCAGTACAGGCAATCTCCGGTAAGTCCTGTTACATACTTTGCTGCTGCTTATGTTTTGCACACACTAATGTTGTGATCTGCTGTATTGTACCCTGACTGTGTTGCACTTCCCAGACAGTGCTCCCACCTTCCTAAGGCTGTCAGTTTGTAAAATATTCAGGGTTCAGACAGTGCATCATTTATAAATAATTATAACATCCATCTTCTGCTATATATACTCTACAGCTGTGATTCATAAAGTTGAAATTTAAACATAAACTCTTGTATGAATGTTTTCATAGGTCTACAGATAAGCCAGGTGTGACCCTATGTTCATACAGAGTGTCAATATATCACTCCCTGGAAGCACCACAAATAATATATTCTACATCGCTCAGTCTTTTTTAAATTATGATATGGCTCTTTTTATGGAAAGTATTTATAAAAAAAATAATTAATTATTATTTTCATAATGGCAATTTCAGACTACATATATTTGGGTTAAAATACTTTAATAATGGTTGGATGGACTTCCGTTTGGGGCGGAGCAAGGAGAAGGGAGTGTTGCTTGCTCGTGCAGGGAGGATACTTCACGGATTTCAGCGTTCCCCTAACCATCAGCCTTGTGGTGCATGGAGATATCCGTGGGCCAGAGGCACTAGGCTGTGAGCAGCTCGCTGGAGGAAGTCGCGCATGCCGGAATGAAGAGGTAAGGGAGAGGAGTGGGGTGAAGAACCTGCCGGAACCCTGGGAGACAGAGGACGGTAAGAAGTTTCTGTGTGTGTGTACTGGGAGGACGGATCTTAAACGGTTGACTGCCACAGGAGCCAAGAGCACAGGATACCGGGGAATCCAAGTCAAACCCCCGACTGCAGCTAAATTATCATTCTTAAATATAGACCCTGGGGCCTCCCAGGTATAGCACACTGTCTCCTTGG
Source organism: Bombina bombina (assembly GCF_027579735.1). Taxonomy (NCBI): domain Eukaryota; kingdom Metazoa; phylum Chordata; class Amphibia; order Anura; family Bombinatoridae; genus Bombina; species Bombina bombina. Next base: position 226,129,654 of record NC_069504.1, on the reverse strand, counting down.
TATCGGAAACACGGCAATTAATGATCAGTCCCCCCTCTCACCCTGGTGGATTATATTCTTGCTTGGTCACAAGATAAATTTATACAGTGTCAATACATTAAAAGTGACATTATTACTTCCCACACTTATTGCTGAGGCTGAAACAACCAGCAGTCATTGATCTAACTCAATATGATGTTTGAAACCCGACACCTATAAGGTTAATCTAAGACCTAGTTGGAATAACTCCTAGTACCAACGCTTGTGGTTTGTCTTTTTTTTATGCATGCTCTGCATCACCTGGAACATTTTTGTATTGAGTACATCTTGGTATATCCTGGGCAGTAACCCCCTAAGAAATATGCTGTGAGCAGATTTAAAAGTTTGTAAAGAGTCATACACATGGCAACTGGAGCTGTGTAGAAAATCTGAAACCCTGCTGGCTGATCAATATATTATGAGCGGATCTCTGTAAAAGAGTAATTTACACTACAACCAGAATTGTGCTGAAATCTGTATACTGGGTTGTTGTAAGTTCCTGTGTAAAAATAAATTGTACAGCTCCAAGCTAACAGAAACACTAACGGCTAGATTTAGAGTTTTGTCGGTAAAGACCCGCGTAGCTAACGCTGCTTTTTCCCAACGCACCCTTAAAGGGCCATAATACCCAAATGTTTAAACACTTGAAAGTGATGCAGCATAGCTGTAAAAAGCTGATTAGAAAATATCACCTGAACATCTCTATGTAAAAAAGAAAGATATTTTACCTCAAAAGTTCCTCAGTAGCCACCTCCCATTGTAAAGGATTTCTAAGCAGCATTTTAGTGTGTTTGTCCTGGGACATCTGAAGGGACTAGCATCGTGCACTCTCATATTATTTCACCAATCAGGTAAAGGAAGCTTACTATGAAATCTCATGAGAGTTAAGTCAAATCTCATGAGATCACAGTAAGAGTTCATGACCTCAGCACTGCTGATGCTGATTGGCTGCTGTTCATTTATTCATTTTTTTTTATTTTTTTACCTGCAGCTGGGAGCAGCTGAGTATAACTTTTTACACAGAACTTACTCTGCTGAGCTGAGGAAATTGTGAGGTAAAATATCTTCCTTTTTTACATAGAGATGCTCAGGTGATATTTTCCTGTCAGCTTTTTACAGTTATACTGCATCAGTTTCAAGTGATTTAGCATATGAGTATTATGTCCCTTTAAGACAACGCTGGTATTTGGTGTTATCTGAGGGGCTGCGTTAGGCTCAGAAAAGGGAGCGTTGAGCCTAACTTAGCTCCACTTCAACCCTCAATACCAGCGTTGCTTACGGTAGCAGTAAGCAGCTAAAACGTGCTCGTGCACGATATCCCCATAGGAAACAATTGGGCAGTTTGAGCTGAAAAAAAAACCTAACACCTGCAAAAAAGCAGCGTTCAGCTTCTAACGCAGCCCCATTGTTTCCTATGGGGAAACACTCTCTAAGTCTACACCTAACACCCTAACATGAACCCCGAGTCTAAACACCCCTAACCTTACACTTATTAACCCCTAATCTGCCGCCCCGCTATCGCTGACACCTGCATTATACCATTAACCCCTAATCTGCCACTCCGGACACCGCCGCAACCTACATTATTCCTATGAACCCCTAATCTGCTGCCCCTAACACCGCCGACCCCTATATTATAATTATTAACCCCTAATCAGCCCCTCCAACGTCGCCGCCACCTTACCTACACTTATTAACCCCTAATCTGCCGACCGGACATCGCTGCCACTATAATAAATGTATTAACCCCCTAAACCGCCGCACTCCCGCCTCGAAAACACTATAATAAATAGTATTAACCCCTAACATAAATATAATTTAAATTAAACGAAATAATATTCCTAAAATTAACTAAATTAATCCTATTTAAAACTAAATACTTACCTATAAAATAAACCCTAATATAGATAAAATAATAATTACATTGTAGCTATTTTAGGATTTATATTTATTTTACAGGCAACTTTGTATTTATTTTAACTAGATACAATAGCTATTAAATGGTTAATAACTATTTAATAGCTACCAAGTTAAAATAAATACAAAATTACCTGTAAAATAAATCCTAACCTAAGTTACAAATACACCTAACACTACACTTTCATTAAATTAATTAAATAAATTACCTACAATTAGCTAAAATAAAATATAATAAAATAAAATATACTATATTATATACTATAATACAAAAACAAACAAACACTAAATTACAAAAAATAAAAAATAATTACAAGCAGTTTAAACTAATTACACCTAATCTAAGCCCCCTAATAAAATAAAAAAGCCCCCAAAATAAAAAATTACCTACCCTATTCTAAAATACAAAAGTAATCAGCTCTTTTACCAGCCCTTAAAAGGGCTTTTTGCGGGGCATTGCCCCAAAGTAATCAGCTCTTTTACCTGAAAAGAAAAATACAATACCCCCCCAACATTACAACCCACCACCCACACACCCCTACTCTAACCCACCCAAATCCCCCTTAAATAAACCTATCGCTAACCCCCTGAAGATCATCCTACCTTGAGTCATCTTCACCCAGCCGAGCCGAATTCTTCATCCAAGGTGCGCAGAGGAGGTCCTTGATCCGGTAGAAGTCTTCATCCAGGCGGCGTCTTCAATCTTCATCCATCCGGAGTGGCGCGGAGCCATCTTCAACGGAGCCAACGCAGTGCCATCCTCTTCAACCGACAGACTAATGGCGAATGAAGGTTCCTTTAAGGGACGTCATCCAAGATGGCGTCCCTTCAATTCCGATTGGCTGATAGGATTCTATCAGCCAATCGGAATTAAGGTAGGAAAAATCTGATTGGCTGATGCAATCAGCCAATCAGATTGAAGTTCAATCCAATTGGCTGATCCAATCAGCCACGTATTGAACTTGCATTCTATTGGCTGATTGGAACAGCCAATAGAATGCGAGTTCAATACGATTGGCTGATTGGATCAGCCAATCGGATTGAACTTCAATCTGATTGGCTGATTGCATCAGCCAATCAGATTTTTTCTACCTGAATTCCGATTGGCTGATAGAATTATATCAGCCAATCGGCATTGAAGGGGCGCCATCTTGGATGACGTCCCTTAAAGGAACCTTCATTCGTCGTTAGTCCGTCGGTTGAAGAGGATGGCTCCGCGTGGGCTCCGTTGAAGATGGCTTCGCTCTGCTCCGGATGGATGAAGATTGAAGACGCCGCCTGGATGAACACTTCTACTGGATGGAGGACCTCTTCTTTGCCGCTTGGATGAAGACTTCTACCGGATCAAGGACCTCCTCTGCGCACCTTGGATTAATAATTCGGCTCGGCTGGGTCAAGACGACTCAAGGTAGGATGATCTTCAGGGGGTTAGCGATAGGTTTATTTAAGGGGGGTTTGGGTGGGTTAGAGTAGGGGTGTGTGGGTTGTGGGTTGTAATGTTGGGGGGGTATTGTATTTTCTTTTCAGGTAAAAGAGCTTATTACTTTGGGGCAATGCCCCGCAAAAAGCCCTTTTAAGGGCTGGTAAAAGAGCTGATTACTTTTGTATTTTAGAATAGGGTAGGGAATTTTTTATTTTGGGTTGCTTTTTTATTTTATTAGGGGGCTTAGATTAGGTGTAATAAGTTTAAACTGCTTGTAATTCTTTTTTATTTTTTTGTAATTTAGTGGGGTTTTTTTGTATTATAGTATAGTTTATTTTGTTGTATTTTATTTTAGCTAATTGTAGGTAATTTATTTAATTAATTTAATGATAGTGTAGTGTTAGGCGTATTTGTAACTTAGGTTAGGATTTATTTTACAGGTAATTTTGTATTTATTTTAACTAGGTAGCTATTAAATAGTTATTAACTATTTAATAGCTATTGTATCTAGTTAAAATAAATACAAAGTTGCCTGTAAAGTAAATATAAATCCTAAAATAGCTACAATGTAATTATTATTTATATTGTAGGTATATTAAGGTTTATTTTATAGGTAAGTATTTAGTTTTGACAACAATTAGTACAACTGGAGACACCAGCGTCACCAGAGTACTACTAAGAGGCGCCTAGGGCAAATGAGATATGATAAGAATCTTAAGTATAGTACAGTTAAGAAAGGTATTTACAGTAGATACTGTGGATAATGAATTACTATATAGAAATTATATAAGGCAAAAAATACTTAGTAACAAATGGAGATGGAGACAAAATTCAGATTATAAAAACCAATTCAAAATAACAATAGAATAATGATGTGTATGAACTATAATAGTCCAGTATATGTATTTGGTTTAACAAGTCCAGCAAAGTCCGGATATTAGTGCCCAAAAGAATATATGTGGTGGGCAATATTCCCAAATAAGGTAGGTTGCTCCTCCAGAGTGTTATGCCAGGAACACAGATGGAAAATCTAGAAGAGAATAGATAGAGGGCGCCACATGATGCAGATCAAATGTGATAAGAGCAAAACAACAATATGAACAGAGGAATCCTACTCACAAGTTGTAGCGCACATCAAAGTGCAGTAATCGCAATCCGGAACCACACGTCGTCCGGTAGACCACAATAGGTAGATTCCACTGATGGAGGTCCTCGTCTCGCCAGGGAGAGTCCAGGGATACCCAAGATAATAAAGTGGATATGGATCAGTACACCAAAGATCCAGCAGGCAGTCCAAAAAGGTGCTTGAAAGGAGCCAAATGTATATATCAAACCACAGCCCAAAAGGGAAGAAATGTGATCGGCAGCAAATAGAGAATTTAAATTTTTTTTAAAAATTTAATAATAGTAAAAACAACAGCAACGCGTTTCTCAGCGTAACACACTGTTTCATCAGGCTATACAAACATTCTCTAAGCTGCCATATTTAAAATAACTAAGAACCAATCAATGATCAGAAAATCACACACCCCTAATGGGGCATACCAATATACAAATGGTGGAGTCAATTGGACAAAAGTTAGTTAGATATGTAATAAATGTACATTTACATAGATCATACAAACAGACCCTTGTTAGAAACAACATATTATTAGTATACATCTATTTGGGTAATATATTGTAAAGCATTACATGATTTTATTTGACTGTGCAAAGAATGTAATAATACACTGGGCCCCAAGGCGGAAACAAAAATGGCATGTACCTCTTTTGGGCGATAATATAATTTTATTCTACAATGCTACTCTGATTTAGTTTATATATGTGGCCATTGTCTGATAAACTGTTAATCACAAAAGTATGGATGTATTAATAAGGTGCATATAAATAGCGTAAATAACATTAGTGTATTCGTTGCGTGATTGAAGTGATGTCAAAGAAGGGGCGTGACTGACTATACTGCATAAGAAAGTGTCCATCAAATACAATCAGTGAGACACTTAGCTGGAAAATGGCAAAATAAAAGCAGGCTGCAAGAAGGCAGAAAAGGCAGTAAGGCAAAACAAAGCCGTGGTGTTAATTGTAGTCGGGTGGCGTTAATATACAAGAGGGCTAAGATCGGGAGGAATAAAAGGGTGTGATGTATAATCAACCAATAGCGTGTAGCTAAAGTAATAACAGTGGGGCGTGCGGCACCAGAACAAAGCGTGATGTCAGAGAAGACAAAACTGACTAAACCAATAGCAGCCAAGATACGAGGTAGATGGGGAGGCACAAAACAATGTGAGGGGAGGATTAATACTGGAACGGCCAATAGCGTATGGCCATTGGGTAAACAAAGGGGCATGGATAGCAATCTAGTGCGTGACATCGTATCAGTACAGGTTTCAGGTTTGCCTAACTACGCTGCATAGAAGGGGGAATAGACATAAATACATAGAGCCCCTGGTTACTAAATGTGTGTAATAACGGAATGTCTCATCAAACAATAAAGAGACAAAATTCCAATAATAAATAGTATTGATAATAGGTGTGCTAAGGTATATATGATAATTAAATAAGAATACGTGAAGAAATATTTGGAGGGGTGGTAATGTGGATGAAGGCAAAATGGGAGATATGAAAGAAACAATAGATCTGCCGATATGTGCAGATATAAATACTTCCCAAAGGAGTGAATAAGTGATGTAAAGGAGAGAGGGAGGGGGAAATATTATTGTTGAATAGCTGATCATCAGCTAATCTCGATACTCAGTCAATGTGGTGAGTATAGAAAACTGTAAAGAAACACAAGGGTTCCCAGATACACAGTGTCAGGTCCAGAAATAAAGGACCAGAGAATAGAAAATTATATATACCAGGTGGAAATACATATAAAGAGGTGAATGGGAAAAATACTGCCAGCTGGAGTGTGATAGGGGAATGGACTGGTGGATATACATTTACTTAATATTAGTAAATATCAACAATTGTACTGGTAGAGTTGGTAAATAATAAAGGAATTAATAAGAGCCATGCCGACATGCAAAGGTTAGGTGGGGGGACAAGGGCCATGATTAAATGAATATAATAGGTGGTGTAAAGCTGGGGGGGCTGACAAACAATTTACAAGTAAAGGGAAAAAAATGATGAGATATGAATGGAAATAAATGAGAGAGATTGTGATGGTGTATAGTCGATGTGACTAGCGTGGAGAGAAGGGGCGAATCTACCAAGATCGTGACAAACATAAATATTAACATAACAGGTGATAAGAGAGAGTGAAAGACATGTTATAGAGGGGGGTATATCATAGGTATCCAGTGTATTCAATATGTCAATTGGGTTTCGTATTCATAAGCCAATAGACTATATATAGTCAAGAAAGTCCATATTAAGGTTGAGACCAGAGGGAAATAAGGTGTTCAGTTTGTAGATCCAATATGTTTCCCTCTGTCTCAACCTATTGAATCTATTATACAGATGGGAATGGGGAATCATCTCAAGTGGACAAATACTAAATGTGTTAGTTATCCTGTTATGTGTATTGTTGCAGTGTCTGGGAACACTATGATTGCATAATTTGTTTTTAATATTTCTTAGATGTTCATTCCATCTATTCCTTATCAGTTTGCAAGTGCGGCCTACATATTGAATCCCACAAAGATTGCAGGTCAATAAGTAAATAACATAAGTGGAGGTACATGTCAGAAATTGATGAATATTATATGATTTCTTTGTGACACTGGAAGAAAAGGTTTTACTCCCAGGTGAAATATGTTTACACATATTGCAGTTTTTTAGTGGACACTTCCCTATTCCGTTCTTTTTAGTTGGTATAAGTGAATTTGCTCTTCTGTTAAGTTTATGAATTACAACTTTACTGGGTGCTAAAACACTTTTAAGTGTAGGGGCACGCCTGAACACACACGTGGGTTCAGAATCTACTAGTTTTCCTATAATTGGGTCCTTTTTTACTAGATCCCAATGTTTTTTGATAATGCGTTTTATCTTGATATGATTCACACTATATTGGGTAATGAATAATGGGTTAGAATGATTAACAGTTGTAGTATTAGTATAATGATCTTTTTTGTTGTTCTTTGGTTTATATACAAAGTAAGAATCTCTGTTGTCAAATTTAGCTCTTTCGTACCCAATATCGATTATTTGTTGGGGATAACCTTTTTCTTTAAATCTGGTTTTCAGGATGATACTTTGTTGTTCAAAATCCTCAATATGGCTACAGTTTCTACGTATCCTTTTAAACTGCCCATATGGGATATTGTTAAACCAAGGACTATAATGGTTACTCCTATAGTGAAGGTAACTGTTACAGTTCACAGTTTTGAAATGTGTAGTCGTGATAATTTTATTCTCATTAGAGAAAGATAGACATAGATCCAAAAATACCACTGATTGATGTTCAATATTACTAGAGAAAGTAAGGCCCATACTGTTAGAATTAAGATGTTTAACAAAGGATTCGGCAGACAAAACGTCTCCCCTCCATAGGAACAGCAGATCATCTATGTATCTGCCATAGAAGACCAGGTTCGCTCCAAAGTCAGATCTGTAGATGTATCTATCCTCAAACAGCCCCATAAAGAGGTTGGCAAAACTGGGAGCGAACCTGGTCCCCATGGCAGTACCTAGTATCTGTAGATAATATTCGTCTTGGTAGACAAAATAGTTATGTTCCAAAATAAAAGATATCAATTGCACGATAAACTCCTTCTGTAATGCTGGAATGTAGATATCACTTGCCAAAAAGTCAGATACAGCTTGAATACCCAATTGGTGTCGTATATTGGAGTATAAAGCGTGAACATCACATGAGATCCATATAAATTTTTCATCCAAAATGATCTGTTCAAGCTTTTTTATCAGATCAGGGGAATCTTTGATATAGGAGTCTAATGTGATGACATAGCGTTGAAGATACCAATCAACATATTCAGATACGTTGTCTGTTAGGCTCCCAATTCCGGCTATGATGGGTCTCCCGGGTGGACATTGGGTGTCTTTATGCACTTTTGGTAAGTGATAATAAAAGGCACAATTTGGTTTTATAGGAATTAGAAAATTTCTTTCTGCTATGTTAATAATACCTTCCTGGTATTCAAAGTTGAAAATACCTGTCAAAATTTTAAGGAATTTCTCAGTAGGGTCAGTATGTAGCTTTCTATAGTATTTAGTATCACTTAGTATCTTATTTGCTTCAAGCAGATAATCTGATAAATCTTGTAAAACAATACCTCCGCCCTTGTCTGCCTGGCGTATCACGAGGTTATGGTTGTTTTTAAGAGCTTTAAGTGCTTTCATCTCATTGGAATTGAGATTATTATTTTTGATTTTTTTTTATTTTTTTTTTAATAATAATTTTTTTTTTTTTTATAATAATCTCAATTCCAATGAGATGAAAGCACTTAAAGCTCTTAAAAACAACCATAACCTCGTGATACGTCAGGCAGACAAGGGCGGAGGTATTGTTTACAAGATTTATCAGATTATCTGCTTGAAGCAAATAAGATACTAAGTGATACTAAATACTATAGAAAGCTACATACTGACCCTACTGAGAAATTCCTTAAAATTTTGACAGGTATTATCAACTTTGGATACCAGGAAGGTATTATTAACATAGCAGAAAGAAATTTTCTAATTCCTATAAAACCAAATTGTGCCTTTTATTATCACTTACCAAAAGTGCATAAAGACACCCAATGTCCACCTGGGAGACCCATCATAGCCGGAATTGGGAGCCTAACAGACAACGTATCTGAATATGTTGATTGGTATCTTCAACGCTATGTCATCACATTAGACTCCTATATCAAAGATTCCCCTGATCTGATAAAAAAGCTTGAACAGATCATTTTGGATGAAAAATTGATATGGATCTCATGTGATGTTCACGCTTTATACTCCAATATACGACACCAATTGGGTATTCAAGCTGTATCTGACTTTTTTTGGTGGTAGGAGTCTTGTCGGTAGAGGGTCTACCGCTCACTTCTCCCAAGACTCCAAATACCGGCGTTAGGCAGATCCCATTGAAAAGATAGGATACGCAATTGGCGTAAGGGGATCTGCGGTAGCCTGGAATCGCGGTAGGGAAGTGAGCGTTAGACCCTTTCCTGGCTGACTCTAAATACCAGCAGTCGGCCAAAAGCAGCGTTAGGACCCCTTAAATCTAAATCTAGGTGTAAGTATTTGTGTATGTGGCGGGTCTCTTATGCATATTCTGTGCTACCTGGAACATTCTTGAATTGTGTACATCTTGGTATATTCTGGGTAGTAACCTCTTAAGAGATATGCTATGAGCAGATTTAAAAGTTTGTAAAGAGGCATATATATGGCAATTGGAGCTGTGTGAAAATTTGAAACCCTGCTGGCTAATTAATATATTATGTGCGGACTTTAGTAGAAGAATCATTTATATTGCAATTGGGATTTGTGTCACCTGGAACATTTCTCAACTGGGTACATCTTGGTATATTCTGGGTAATAATTCCCCAAGAGATACAGTATGCTGTGAGCAAATTGTAAGGAGTCATATATATGGCAACTGGAGTGGTGCAGAAAATGTGAAACATTGCCGGTTGATTAATATATTATGAGTGGATCCTTGTAAAAGAGTTATTTATACTGAAATTGGAGCTGTGCTGAATTCTATATACTGGGTGGCTGTAAGCCTCTGTGTAAAAAATAAATAAGACACCGCTACAAACTAACAGAATCTCTAACCATTTATGTATGTGGCTGGTCTTATATGCATATTTGGTATCACCTGGAACACTCCCGAATTGGGTAAATCTAGTTATATTTTGGGTACTAACCCTCTTAGAAATATGCTATGAGCAGACTCTAAAAGCTTGTAAAGAGTTACCTATATGGCAATTGGAGCTGTATAGGAATTTGAAAATTTGGTTAAAAAATATGTTGTGAGTGGACTATAAAAGCTCGTAAAGAGTCATTTATATTGTAATCGGAGATGTGCTGAAATTCACTGGAAGTGCATACATACTTTGTATAAATCTATACTATGCTGCATATTAGATGATTCCTTCCCTTAAAGGGCCAGTACCAAGTCAACTATGAAAATATCTTAATTGTGGCTGAAATCAGAGGGCCTGTTCTTTTTTTTTCTTCTTTTTTTTCTGAATACGCTACAGTGGTCTGAATATAGTCTTCATCAGGGTCTGTTATGCTGTTGAGGGTGAATATTAATTCTTAATTCTTGGTTTGTGAATCTATCAAGGGCTCCTAATTTGTAGCACTTAATCACTGTTATATTGTTTTTTATTATTTTGTATGTGTGCTTTCACGGCTTGTTAAGCCTTGGATTTGCTGTTTAAAGCAGCTCTATTACTCACTTAGCTCTATAAATTATAATTAATTATTTTTAGGTAGTTGATATATAAAAGCTACCTCACCAAGTGTCACAGGTGAAAACACATTCACCCATAATGCCAGCTAAAGCTAAGGATAGAAAACTGATTTCAGCATTGAGACCTCCTCTGAAACTCAATCTCAGACTACTGACCCTTCATATCTGATGTTCCAGCTTTCTGCTTTTTTCACCACTCCACTGGATGCAATTAAAAAAGAGCTAGGTGTCTATACTTTCTAATGAAGTTAGGCAATTTGTGGTAAGGGTGGCAGAAGCAGAAAACAGAATATCTGAGATAGAGGACCAGGTCAATACTCAGAATAATATAATCCAGAAACAAGGAAAATATATTCAGTCGATAAATGTTAGGCTTGAAGATCTTGAAGACAGGTCTCAATGTAATAACATAAGAATTGTAGGCCTCCCAGAAATTTCGAGCTATACAGATTTAATTAAATTACCTCAGTCACACTACCACAGGCCCTTGACATACCTGAAGAAAATCTCCCGTTAAAAATAGAGAGCCCATAGGGTAGGGAACAAAAGATCTAAGCCACATGACTCAATTTATGCTAGAACACTTATATTTAGAGTCCTGAACTTTCAAGACAAGATAGAATTGTTTAAGTATTATAGAGAACTTGGCACATTGAGTATAAATAATCGTAAAATCCTGATGTTCCAGAATTTTTCTAGTGAAACCTGAACAAAAAGGAAAGAAATGTCATCTTATTTTTCCCAATTTATGGAGAAAGGATATAAAGTTAGAATGTTCTATCCCGCTTAACTCTGGGTAGATGTTAAGGGCAAAATTAATATACTAAATAATGTCAAAGAGGTGCAGGAATTGGTTTTATCCGATGAAAAACTGGTACTGATATATATATTCACATTCTTCTGCTATTTGAGTGATAAAATGAAAGTAAAAGTAGTGTATTCACTCGGTATGGTTAAGTTAGGGGTGTTTTTTTCCTTTGTTTTTTTTGTTCTTGTTTTGTTTCTGTTTTTGTTTTGTTTTTGTCTTGTTTTGTTGTTGTTTCTTCCCTCTATTTTATATCTCGTTCTATAGGTTATCATTAAATGGTTACCCATCTGAATATTCTATCATGGAATGTCAGGGGAATTTCTTCCCCAATAAAACGCAAGCAAATAAAAACAAAGCTGGATAAACATTCTCCTGATATTGCCCTGATTCAGGAAACTCATCTTAAGGAGAGTGAATTGAGTAAGTTAAAAATACGTTGGGTGGGGGACGTATTGGCCATGCCGGCTAATAAAAGGAGTTGCGGTGTGGCAATTTTAATGCATACAAAATTAGAATATCAATTTGTAAAAGTTGTTCATCTAATAATTGGCGGCATACAATATATTATAGGTAACATATATGAGCCAAACTCGTTTTCACCATATTTTTGGGATATAATTAAAGTAAGTTATACCCAGCTGCTAGTGAAAATGAATCCTTGGTGGTTACTTTAATATGTCGCTTTGTCCCAAGTTAGATAGATCTTCAACTGAAGAGAAGGTCAGTAATGAAAAAATAGCTACTTATTTTAAATTTTTTTGTACAGCATTAAAACTTAATGATATCTGGAGAATCAAAAATCCAGATATATGTGAATATACCTGTGAGTCAAAAACACACCGCTCATTCTCCAGAATTGACTATATTCTTGTTTCAGAGCAACTTATTTTATTAGAATCAGTACTGAAAATCTATGATATATTGATCTCGGACCATTCGATAATTTCCATTAAATTCCAATTGATAAAGTCTGAAAACAGGGCAAATTTTTTTTTTACATTTTCCCATTTCATGTTGGACAACACTAAATTTAATATGTGGCTATCACATCAATGGAAAGATTTTCATTTCCATAATAAAGAGTATTATGATAAAAGCTTATATGTGTAACTGGGGGAAAAAAAGGCAAGCAAGGGAGCTGCAACTATCCAATCAGGTTAGGAATGCGTTATCTCGTTATAGATCCGAGAATTCTAAATATAATTGGGACAAATACTGCCATGCTAGAACTGAAAGGGAGCTGTTCTTAAAACAAAAATGTCTAGAGGAGGACAAGAGAACACACAACCGGTATAAAGGCTATTTTGGATGTTCAGCTAAATATTTATCTAAAATAACTAAGAATAGGAAGAGTAAAAATGATATAACAGCAATTAAGGAAGGATGCCATAGATTTACTGACAATGAAAACATTAGGAGGCCCATTTATCAAGCTCCGAATGGAGCTTGAAGGCCCGTGTTTCTGGTGAGTCTTCAGACTCGCCCGAAACAGCAGTTATGTAGCAGCAGTCTAAAGACTGCTGCTCACTAACTCTGTCTGCCTGCTCTGAGCAGGTGGACAGACATCGCCACAATTCAACGCGATCAATTGATTGACACCCCCTGCTGGCGGCTGATTGGCCGCAAATCTGCAGGGGGCGGAGTTGCACCAACAGCTTACAAGAGCTGCTGGTGCAATGCTGAATACGGAGAGCGTATTGCTCTCCGCATTTAGCGATGTCTGTCAGATCTGATCCGCACTGTCAGATCAGGTCCGACAGAAATTTGATAATTATGCCTCTAGGAATGTATTTTTTAAATACTATCAAAAACTGTACAAGAAAGTTGATGAAGATTTAATTAATAAAATAAACTTCTGGTCTAAAATTACACCTCTGAGGGTAACAGAAAATGACCTCGAATTGATCAATAGCCCATTTTCAGTAGATAAGATATCAGTGAATCCAAACTAAATAAGGCAGCGGGTCCGGATTGGCTCCCGGTAGAGTTTTATAAAATCCTTACAGAAGATATTAAATTGACCTTCACCAAACTTTTTAATACCTATTATGTCACTAATATTCCTATACTAAGCTATTTTACAGCAGCCAATATTAACTTAATTCATAAAAAAGGCAAAGATCCTGAAGAGCCATCATCATATAGGCCAATCTCGGTTTTAAATGCTGACTATAAAATTCTTACGTCTATCTTAGAGAACAGGCTAAATAAATTCCTTTATAAAATTATTCATACTGATCAAACTGGTTTTATCCAAGGAAGAAATATGTCCTTGAATATACGTAAGGTGGAAACTATCTTGGATTACTTTTGGAATACAACCCCACAACAAATTCCCAATAAATCTAAAAAGAAGATGTTTGATACAGATCTGGCTCTGCTGTCATTAGACGCAGAGAAAGCTTTTGAATCCATCTCCTGGGATAATCTATTGGATTCACTGTCTCAGTTTGGGTTTGCTGGTAGCTTTACAGATTTCATCCGAAAAATATATAAAAATCCTTATTCTTTTCTATTGATCAATGGTAATCCAACGTCCAGAATTTTTTTAGGCCGCAGGACTTGTCAAGGATGTCCTCTCTCGCCATTACTCTTTAATATTTCAATAGAATCTTTTGCTATTTGGCTTCAGTCAGAACATACAGGATTAAGATTTGGTAACGAGAATGTGAAAATTTTACTGTATGCTGATAATTTGCTAGTTTTTTTGGAAAACACAAACAAATCTATACCACAGATATTAGATATGCTGGCAATCTTTAGCTCGATTTCAGGCTATAAGATTCATTTGGGAAAAGTGAATTAATGTGGATAAAGAGGAAATTGGATAGCTATATACATTATCCTTTTAAGACAACAGATTATATAAAGTATCTAGGGATACTTCTTCATAAAAACCCAGATTCTGGTATGAGATGAATTTCCCGCAGGTTTTTAATAAATCTATTTTAGATCTTAAAAACTGGATGGATCTCCCAATATTTTTGTCAGCTAGAGTTAGCTTGATTAAAAAAATTATCTTTCCCCGAATTTTGTATCTGTTACAGAATTTGCCGCTCTTTATTTATAATCATCAGATAAACAAATTATGCTCAGCTTGTTCGCAATTTCTATGGAAAAAGCAAAAAGCTTGCATCTCTATTTTGAAATTGGCAAATTTACCCCTATTGAATTAGAAGCAGCAATAATTTCCCTATTTTCTTTTAAGGCGATTCTTCATTGCCTGGTAGGGAATCTCCCAAGCAATTTAACCAACTTGATTACCTTTAAAAATATTATCGTGACTTGGCATAAGATTTGCTCTTGTCTTGAAATAGATCCCAAATGCTCCGCTTTTCTTCCAATTTGTGGGAATACAGAATTTATTCCGGGAATTCAACTGGTCTTTGAATCATGGTCCCTAAAGGTAATGACTTACGTATACCAGATGTTTTCATCTGCTGGACATCTATTATATTTCAGTAATCTTATTCGTATGTTTCAAATATCTAGAAATGATCTATTTGCATATTTTCAGATTCGCCATTTTATTAATGCTTAAAACTGGAATGTGGTGTTGCTTTGTTGATAGTCCAAGATCAATAAACCAATTAGGAAATTTGCTGTTGGTAAATGCTCTATCTCCCTGTTATACAATATTCTTCTCTCTAAACAAGGACAGATCTGTTTAAATATAATCCATGCTTTCTGGGCATTGCACTTCCCTGTAGTGGAGATTATAAATATTAGACATAGTTTTGCGATAATACATAAGCTTACAATTCCTAGTGGCTGGAAAGAATCACACGTTAAATTGATTCATAATATTTATTTTTCTCCAGTCAAACTGGCAAAATCTTATGCTAATAAGGATTTCTATTGCCCTAAATGTCATTTGGACAAGGCAGATATCTTGCATGCAATTTGGAATTGCCCAAAAATATCTCAACTCTGGCATAAATTAAATTTTTGGTATAACAAACTTTTCTCTGATCATTGTAAGATTAGTGGTAATTATATTATTTTCTTGTCTGACTCTGCAACCACTAGACCGAATCATTATCAAAGATATTGTACGCTGATAATGATAATGAGATATATGATTTTGAAAAAGTGGAAGGATACTACCCCATCCAGATTTGTCAGTTTTATAAGTAATGTATTACAACAAATTGCTTTTGAGATTCAAAATATTAACTTATTAAACGGCACTAAGATTCAGGAATTACTTGATAAATGGTCACCATTGAATAAAGTTCAAACAGCTTTGATTCAGAAACAGCTATTATCTCCTTTATTCAACACCAAACCATTTATCACAGCAGATAAAACTGGTGTATTTCCACTCTCCAGGGGCGTGATCCGATATACAGCATATTTTTCAGCGCAGGCGAGGTAACCGGCGCCGCCCGTAGTTTCACCTCGCACATTGGGGTATTACATATACTGTGCCATCAAATGCTAAAGTGGCGTAAGTAGGACAAACTGGCGTTCTTCCGAAAAGTGCGCAAATACACATTTTACTCATCGCAAGTAACTTACGTCTGTATTTTGTTCACATAAAGTGTCAATAAAGAGTAGTTTTATGCAAATTAGGCTAACACTCGTAAAATCACCCGCGACTACATCTAAAAATGCGCAACGTAATTACGCTATTCAAAAGTCATATATAAACCAATGCGCAGCCGCCATTTTCTTCAGTGTGTTTGGATGGTTCGTTGAGCTACAGCACACTACAGTGGAGTGGAGGTTTAGTCAGAGTAGAGAGAGAGGCACAAACAGAGGAGTTAATTAGGTCGCATTGTTGGTTGGTTAAGCTTGTACACTTACATATCTTTTTACATATTGCACACATTTTGCATACATACATATACAAAATACACCACACTTTTTTTTTCTAACACCTCACACATTTTATTTCAATTTTACAGTGTGATAGGCTGAGTGTTTGGTTGTGATTGTGTGTGATTGAACTGGGAGTGAGTGTGAGTGTGTGAGTGTGTGTAGTGTGAGGATGGTAGGGAGAGGTAGGGCGGATGGGAGGAGGAGAGAGGAGTGGCAGGGAGAGGAGTATTGTAGCGGACAGGAGGAGCAGCGGGGTCCCCGTCAGGGAGTAAATGGAGTGGGGAGAGGGAGAGCTAGAAGGGATGATGTGAGGGGAGATGCCCAAGAGCCCCATAGACCAGGCACATCAAGGAGAGGGACAGAGGGTGCACATGGGGACAGAAGGGGGAGGAGGGAGAGGATAGTGAGGAACCCACACCATGGACATCGCAGGGAGCAAGCCAGGTGTCAACAGAGGATGAGATGTCCTTACTTCTCATTTGATGAGAATGTTGCCCTAGTCCAGGCCATCATGGACAACCACAGTGCCCTCTTTGGCCAGGAGAAGGGCAAAGGTGTTGCCAGAAGGCGTACAATGGCATGGTTGGTGGTAGAGGATGCCGTAAACAGTGTGGCCCGCAGAAGAGAACTGTTGAGGGCCTTAAAAAAGGTGGAATGACTGTAAGAGGTGGGTGAAAGAGAAGATGGGGCAGGAAGCCATGCACCAGAGGGGAACAGGCGGTGGTCCACCCCTGGACACAGAATACAACACCTGGCAGGAGATGAAACACAGGTCCCTGAGTATCACAGCAGTCCGTGGACTTCCAGGGGCTCGTGACTCAGGGGCTGCAACCACAGCACCTCATGCTGGTGAGTAACATCCCACACACCAGAATGATATGTATTTGAGATATATCATCCTTTAATGTCACACATTCATGTTCACAATGAGGAGCATGGTATTTGGCCTACTAACACAAACATCTACAATTAGATTTGACATTAATGCTACTTAACACAATGCAATTCATGATATGAGGTGGAATAGTGCAATACTTACATGTCTCAGAGTAACACAGGCCACAAGCCACATGTATAGTTTTCAGTAAATGGACACTGTAGTCATCACAATACTTTTAGCTCAGAAAGCAGGTTCTGTGCCTAGATCAGGCTAAAGTAAATTGTGTGACCATAGTGTCACTTAAAGAACACATTTTTCCATCATTGACATGTACACATAACTATTGTATGAAACACATACCTGTAACTGTGCAGATTAAAATCCCCCATATCACAAATCACATTGTGCACATGCATGTTATGGAGTTTGACATGAGAATGAGTATAGGCCCTAGCATGTATCGATGTACATTTTATGCCCACATGGACATATATATGACTGTACTAATCCCTCTCATCATTTGACTCCTCCACAGAACCTCCTGTCACCAGGCTGCAAACAAGCATGCCGCCACCTCCACCACCACCACAAGTCACAGGCATGCAGCCACCTCCACCACCACCACCAGTCACAGGCATGCAGCCACCACCACCAGTCTTCAGGCAACAATGTGAACATTATGCTCCCAGGCATGAGCAGGGTTGGATGGCTTCAGTAGAGGACCCGGAAGTAATGCCACCAACCTTGACATATGACCCCTGGCCAGAGGAATATTCTTCTTTTGGCATTGAGGGGGAGCCAAGTCAGCCACAAAGGGTCCATGTCTTTACCCCTGCAACACAATATCAGGGCAGTCATGGAATTTACACAAAAGGTATGTCCCAAGACATGCAAACTGGACAGGCTGAGTGGTCACACACTGCTCATCAATGGGACTACCAATCCACCTTGAGAGCTCCACCATCCTCTTCCCTTGGGAGAGCTCCACCATCCTCTTCCCTTGGGAGAGCTCCACCATCCTCTTCCCTTGGGAGAGCTCCAACATCTGCAGATGAGCATATAGCTGGAATTACTCAAGCACCAGCAGATGCAGCTGAGGATGTCCCACCAGCACCAGCAGCTGAGTATGTCCCACCAGCACCAGCAGCTTAGTATGTCCCACCAGCACAAGCAGCTGAGGATGTCCCACCAGCACCAGCAGAATCAGCTGAACCTGCACATCAAGCACCTAGAAGACCTGCTGCTGAAGAGCCTGTGGATGCTCTGTATTCTCCCCTGGGTGAGGAATACATTTCACTACAGAGGAGGCTCATAACAAGCTGTGAGAGCATACAAAGAGGCCAACAGAGGTTTCACAGGAGCCAAGAGAGGTTACTCAAGCGTAGCATAGAGCTGCAGAGGGACATTGCAGCATCATTAAATGGAATTGTACAAGACCAGTTGCAGATGATGAGAATTCAGTCTGATATGCAGATGCAGATGGACAATAGATGGCGGGAACAAAATCAACTCTTAGGTGTGTTGGTTGAACACTTTACACACCAGCAGGACACTGCCTCCAGCCTATCATATGTGGCCAGCAAACCAGCAGAAACTGAGGCATAGATTTAGAGTTTGGCGTTAGCCGTGAAAACCAGCGTTAGAGGCTCCTAACGCTGGTTTTAGGCTACCGCCAGTATTTGGAGTCACTCAAAATAGGGTCTAACGCTCACTTTTCAGCCGCGACTTTTCCATACCGCAGATCCCCTTACGTCAATTGCGTATCCTATCTTTTCAATGGGATTTCTCTAACTCCAGTATTTAGAGTCGTTTCTGAAGTGAGCGTTAGACTTCTAACGACAAAACTCCAGCCGCAGGAAAAAAGTCAGTAGTTAAGAGCTTTCTGGGCTAACGCCGGTTTATAAAGCTCTTAACTACTGTGCTCTAAAGTACACTAACACCCATAAACTACCTATGTACCCCTAAACCGAGGTCCCCCCCACATCGCCGACACTCTAAAAAAATTTTTTAACCCCTAATCTGCCGACCGCCACCTACGTTATCCTTATGTACCCCTAATCTGCTGCCCCTAACACCGCCGACCCCTATATTATATTTATTAACCCCTAATCTGCCCCCCACAACGTTGCCTCCACCTGCCTACACTTATTAACCCCTAATCTGCCGACCGGACCTGAGCGCTACTATAATAAAGTTATTAACCCCTAATCCGCCTCACTAACCCTATAATAAATAGTATTAACCCCTAATCTGCCCTCCCTAACATCGCCGACACCTAACTTCAATTATTAACCTCTAATCTGCCGACCGAATCTCGCCGCTATTCTAATAAATGTATTAACCCCTAAAGCTAAGTCTAACCCTAACACTTACACCCCCCTAAGTTAAATATAATTTAAATCTAACAAAATTAATTAACTCTTATTATATAAATTATTCCTATTTAAAGCTAAATACTTACCTGTAAAATAAATCCTAATATAGCTACAATATAAATTATAATTATATTAGAGCTATTTTAGGATTTATATTTATTTTACAGGTAACTTTGTATTTATTTTAACCAGGTACAATAGCTATTAAATAGTTAAGAACTATTTAATAGCTAAAATAGTTAAAATAATTACAAATTTACCTGTAAAAGAAATCCTAACCTAAGTTACAAATAAACCTAACACTAGACTATCAATAAATTAATTAAATAAACTACCTACAATTACCTACAATTAACCTAACACTACACTATCAATAAATTAATTAAATACAATTGCTACAAATAAATACAATTAAATAAACTAGCTAAAGTACAAAAAATAAAAAAGAACCAAGTTACAAAAAATAAAAAAATATTTACAAACATAAGAAAAATATTACAACAATTTTAAACTAATTACACCTACTCTAAGCCCCCTAATAAAATAACAAAGCCCCCCAAAATAAAAAAATGCCCTACCCTATTCTAAATTACTAAAGTTCAAAGCTCTTTTAACTTACCAGCCCTGAACAGGGCCCTTTGCGGGGCATGCCCCAAGAAATTCAGCTCTTTTGCCTGTAAAAAAAACATACAATACCCCCCCCAACATTACAACCCACCACCCACATACCCCTAATCTAACCCAAACCCCCCTTAAATAAACCTAACACTAAGCCCCTGAAGATCATCCTACCTTGTCTTCACCATACCAGGTTCACCGATCGGTCCAGAAGAGCTCCTCCAATGTCCTGATCCAAGCCCAAGCGGGGGGCTGAAGAGGTCCATGATCCGGTTGAAGTCTTCATCCAAGCGGGCCAGAAGAGGTCTTCCATCCGATTGAAGTCTTCATCCAAGCGGCATCCATCCGGAGCGAAGCGGCAGCATCCTGAAGACCTCCACCGCGGAACATCCATCCTGGCCGACGACTGAACGAAAAATGACGGTTCCTTTAAATAACGTCATCCAAGATGGCGTCCCTCGAATTCCGATTGGCTGATAGGATTCTATCAGCCAATCGGAATTAAGGTAGGAATATTCTGATTGGCTGATGGAATCAGCCAATCAGAATCAAGTTCAATCCGATTGGCTGATCCAATCAGCCAATTAGATTGAGCTCGCATTCTATTGGCTGATCGGAACAGCCAATAGAATGCGAGCTCAATCTGATTGGCTGATCGGATCAGCCAATCGGATTGAACTTGATTCTGATTGGCTGATTCCATCAGCCAATCAGAATATTCCTACCTTAATTCCGATTGGCTGATAGAATCCTATCAGCCAATCGGAATTCGAGGGACGCCATCTTGGATGACGTTATTTAAAGGAACCATCATTCGTCGTTCAGTCGTCGGCCAGGATGGATGTTCCGCGGTGGAGGTCTTCAGGATGCTGCCGCTTCGCTCCGGATGGATGCCGCTTGGATGAAGACTTCAATCGGATGGAAGACCTCTTCTGGCCCGCTTGGATGAAGACTTCAGCCGGATCATGGACCTCTTCAGCCCCCCGCTTGGGCTTGGATCAGGACATCGGAGGAGCTCTTCTGGACCGATCGGTGAACCTGGTATGGTGAAGACAAGGTAGGATGATCTTCAGGGGCTTAGTGTTAGGTTTATTTAAGGGGGGTTTGGGTTAGATTAGGGGTATGTGGGTGGTGGGTTGTAATGTTGGGGGGGGGGGTATTGTATGTTTTTTTTTACAGGCAAAAGAGCTGAATTTCTTGGGGCATGCCCCGCAAAGGGCCCTGTTCAGGGCTGGTAAGGTAAAAGAGCTTTGAACTTTAGTAATTTAGAATAGGGTAGGGCATTTTTTTATTTTGGGGGTCTTTGTTATTTTATTAGGGGGCTTAGAGTAGGTGTAATTAGTTTAAAATTGTTGTAATATTTTTCTTATGTTTGTAAATATTTTTTTATTTTTTGTAACTTGGTTCTTTTTTATTTTTTGTACTTTAGCTAGTTTATTTAATTGTATTTATTTGTAGCAATTGTATTTAATTAATTTATTGATAGTGTAGTGTTAGGTTAATTGTAGGTAATTGTAGGTAGTTTATTTAATTAATTTATTGATAGTCTAGTGTTAGGTTTATTTGTAACTTAGGTTAGGATTTCTTTTACAGGTAAATTTGTAATTATTTTAACTATTTTAGCTATTAAATAGTTCTTAACTATTTAATAGCTATTGTACCTGGTTAAAATAAATACAAAGTTACCTGTAAAATAAATATAAATCCTAAAATAGCTCTAATATAATTATAATTTATATTGTAGCTATATTAGGATTTATTTTACAGGTAAGTATTTAGCTTTAAATAGGAATAATTTATTTAATAAGAGTTAATTAATTTCGTTAGATTTAAATTATATTTAACTTAGGGGGGTGTTAGTATTAGGGTTAGACTTAGCTTTAGGGGTTAATACATTTATTAGAATAGCGGCGAGATTCGGTCGGCAGATTAGGGGTTAATAATTGAAGTTAGGTGTCGGCGATGTTAGGGAGGGCAGATTAGGGGTTAATACTATTTATGATAGGGTTAGTGAGGCGGGTTAGGGGTTAATTACTTTATTATAGTAGCGCTCAGGTCCGGTCGGCAGATTAGGGGTTAATAAGTGTAGGCAGGTGGAGGCGACCTTGTGGGGGGCAGATTAGGGGTTAATAAATATAATATAGGGGTCGGTGGTGTTAGGGGCAGCAGATTAGGGGTACATAGGGATAATGTAAGTAGCGGCGGTTTACGGAGCGGCAGATTAGGGGTTAATAATAATATGCAGGGGTCAGCGATAGCGGGGGCGGTATATTATGGGTTAATAAGTGTAAGGTTAGGGGTGTTTAGACTCGGGGTACATGTTAGAGTGTTAAGTGCAGACGTAGGAAGGGTTACCGCATAGCAAACAATGAGGCTGCATTAGGAGCTGAACGCGGCTTTTTTGCAGGTGTTTGGTTTTTTTTCAGCTCAAACAGCCCCATTGTTTCCTATGGGGGAATCGTGCACGAGCACGTTTTTGAGGCTGGCCGTGTCCGTAAGCAACTCTGGTATCGAGAGTTGAAGCTGCGTTAAAAAAGCTCTACGCTCCTTTTTTGGAGCCTAACACAGCCTTTATGTGGACTCTCGATACCAGAGTTATTTTTATGGTGCGGCCAGAAAAAGCCGGCGTTAGTTTTTCGGGTCGTTACCAACAAAACTCCAAATCTAGGCCTGAAGAATCCTCTCAAACCAGGAGAACAAGGAAATCCACTACAGCCACCTCAGCTCCCTCATACAAGAAGCCTAAAAAGAAATACATATTCTTATAGTTCACCATAAATCTTGTCCTCTGTTATTTACCATATATTTGTCATCCACATCCATGTGAGTTGTGTTTAAGTACACTAATATTGTTAAAACATATAAAATGACCTGTGTGGAAATGGCAAACAAAGGTAATATTATCATGTTTATGACATATTCATGTTCTATAAACCACATCACATAGTTGTGTATGAAGGGTACATATAGTAATATTCTCTTCTAAGATGTAAATCAAGGTTTCTCACATCCAATATAAATTGCCACATGGGTATATATATATATATATATATAATAATGTATTTACAGAAGGTGTGAACATAAGGTATAAACATCCATTTTCATTCTTCTTAATGATATTCAATAAATCATAGTGACATAAACATAAATTAAACAAATGAGACATTTTCAGTAATTAGGGTGGTTAAGGGAAGGGGGGGATGGGATGTAGTAGTTACACTTACATGCAGTGGAAATCCGCAGTATGTAATTCTGCAAGACATGATATATAAACATGCAATGGTTGGTGAGGTACAGTCAAAATCATAATACATGTGATTGTTACGGTTTACTGTACTTATGAACAAGTAACTTACAGGTGAAGTATTGACGGATGACAAGGTCCCTCACTTCATTCCCCCTCAGTATCCCCCTGTCCACATCCTGAGGTACAGGAACCAGCTGCTGATCTTGTTCTGGATCCATGTCCCCCAATATACGTGTGTCCACAGCAATGTTATGTAGAATACAACATGCATTGACAATGGAACACACTTTGTTGGGGTTATACTGTAAAGCTCCGCCTGTCAAATCCAGACACCTGAATCTGGTTTTGAGTAGGTCAAAGCTCCTTTCTATCACATTTCTGGTCCGTATGTGGGCCTCCTGGTACCAGAGTTGTGGCTCTGTAAGGGGGTGTACCAAGGGGGTTAACAGCCATGGTCTGCAGCCGTACCCTGCGTCGCCTGTCATGTAACATATGTATTCTGATTACTACAGGTTCATCATGTGCTTAAAGGGACATAACATGGAGTTCATTTAAAAGATATATTTTTCAAATACATTAAATTGGTGCATTGTAAGCAATCTACTTTTATGCCAGGGTTAGTCTAGAAAAAAATCTATTTTCATGATTCAGATAGAACATTCCATTTTAAGAAAATGTCCTTTTAAGTGAAAAACTATTTATAGTATACTGTCCCTTTAAAGGGACATGAAACACTCCATGCTCTTGATATAATTTGCTGTCAAGCATATTAGATATGCTCATTAGCTGCTGATTGGTAGCTGCACATAGATGCCTCATATGATTGGCTCATCTATGTGCATTGCTATTTCTTAAACAAGGGATATCTAAAGAATAAATCAAATGAGAAAATAGAAGTAAATTGTAATGTTGTTTTTACATTGTATTCTCTATCTGAAACATGAGAAAATTATTTTGTGTTTAGTGTCCCTTTAGTAGAAATATACAGATAGAATGAAGGTAGTGCATACTCACCAAGCAGCCAACCTCCCGAGAGTGTTCCAGATTAAAAAAGCTGGAATAAGGAGGTCTGACGCAGGATGTAGGAATCATGTGCACTACCTGCAAAGCCTGCATACACATGTGTGAATTTCAGAGTGGTATCGCAGACCATCTGGCAATTCAAGGAGTAAAACCCTTTCCTGTTAATATAGAGGAATGGCTCCTCATGTGGGGCCACGATACGCACATGTGTGCAATCAGTTGCCCCCATGACATTGGGAATACCCCCCAGTCGATAGAAGCCTTGTTTAAGACTGTTCCATTCCTAAGGGGTACGGGGGAAATTAATTTATAGCTGTGTCTGGTTATCTAGAGCAGTCTAAACCTCCCCTAGAATCCTGGAGAAGGTGGACTGCGCTAGGCCAGACACAAGCCCCTCTGTTGACTGGAATGAGCCGGGTGCCAGGAAGTGTACACACACACAACAGCTTCTGCATACCAGTCAGAGCTTGGTTCCTATTCGCTTGAGGGTCAATATCATCCTTCAAGACCTCATATAGGTCAATGAGGCTTGCAGAAGTCAAGCGATACTTTTCCCTGACCTCCACTTCTGTCATCCCAAACAGGGTGACCCTAACCCTGTGTATCCTTTCTGCCCTTGCTCTTCCCCTCTGCTGATGCCGACATCTTATAGGCCCTGCTGGCCTATGACCAGCTGCAGCAACAACAGCAGCAGGGGCAGCACCAGGAACAGGGACAACAGCGTGAGGAGCAGGGACAGCAGCAGCAGGAGCAGAGACGGCTACAGAACCATGACCAGGGACCTCAGCAGCCACTATATCCTCCACAACAGGGGCTTGTAGGGCTTCCAGCACCCCTTGTGCCCGACGATGCTGTCTCTGTATGTATTGCAGATAATGCAGAGGAAACATGGTGGCTATTGAGGGTGTGCATTGCCAGGTGTTTTAAGGCTGCAGGTGATAGGTTGTGCTGTTTGTGATTGGTTTGACACACTTGCAGGGGCAGGAATTCTGAATGCTTAGAAGAGGTTTAACTGTTTGAGATCTGCTGCTGATATGTATGTGATTACACATGCGTTTGTTAGGCCTTCAGGGAGTTACGTTGGTTTTGTAGTCAGTGCAAGGTTCACCTGCAATTTGTGGCGAGATGAGAATGGAGTAGATTTTCTGAAATCTGCGCGCGTAAGTCCTTACGCTGTATATTGGATACCAAATTGCGCATAGTTCTATGTTAGTGTATAGGTAAAAAAATTACGGCCGAAGGGTGAAATATACACGCGTAACTTGTATGCTACGCCGTTTATGTGATACCAAAATTGCACAAAATATGGCGTTGCCGGCTTTTGCAGGCGACGCTGCATATCGGATGGGGCCCCTGAATCCCAGCAGCATCGCTACTCTAGTAAAACTGAGGAGGGTATTAAAGTAAGCAGTAATATAGAGTGATGAAACGATGTATATATTTATTTTATTTTATTTTTTCTCTTGTTATATTTTGTTTTATTATTTGTTTTGTTTTTGGGGGGAAATAAAAGAAAAACTACCCAGTTCATAGTTAATGCCAGAAGTGACCACAGATATAAGGACATGTTAAACAGTAATTATTTGTTCCTGATCATGTAGTATTTGATTCATGCTAATATATGTGAATTATTTCATTGTTAAATCTTCCATAGGCATCTACTTTTGTCATTTGCTATATCTGTATGAATCTGTTTTTTTTTATTTGTTTTACTGGTAT